>NC_092708.1:255099540-255717473 GCF_047496885.1 Scyliorhinus torazame
GTATCTGCTCCAAGTTTTATTATAGTTCTTATTATAAATAAACAGTAATTGTGTTTAAACTTACAAACCTGGTCACTTTAATTATTGGGCAGCCAAGGGCCAAAGACTTTTCTCAGAATTATTGGTTAATTCACTTGTATTGCGACTCCAGGGAACGTGGGGCTGGAATTGACTGCGCACTAGCCCAGGGTGTCGTAACAGATGCAACATTTGCATATTCAGGGTGGGATTCTCTGGCCTCCCAGCCGCATATTTCTTGGCAGGGGGAGGAAGCGCACTGTTCGATGGAGGCCGGGTTCTGTGCCTGCCGCTCTCAATGGGAATTCCCATTGAAGCCACCCCACGGTGCTAGAAAACCACCAGGCGGCAGTGCACTGCCGGCAGGACCAGAGAATCCCGCTGCCAGCTAACAAGGAGAGAATTCCGACCTCTGTTTCTGGTGACTCCAACAGAATTCCATAGAACGCGCAGCGCTGAAACTAGTCATTCTATGTAAATGACAGATGCCAGTATCTATGCTCACACATCAGTCTATCCCCACTCCTCATCATTTAACCCCATCAGTAGAACATCCTATTCCTTTATCCTTCCGATACTTATCTAGCTCCCTCTTTTCGATCTATTCTGTTCATCTCAATTACTCCATGTAGCAGCAAATTCCAGATTCTAACTACTTTCTAAAAAGGTTTCTCCTCAATTCTTAACTGGACTTATCAGTGACTATCTTTTTTATACCCCCTGCTTTCAGCCTCCCCCATTGGTTTCTCTATTTCCACTCTATCCAACCCGAGAATAATCTTAAGTACATCCATCAAAAAGCCCAGGACTTTTCTTTTCTAGAGAAAAAAGCCGCAGCCTATTTAATCTATCCTGATAGGTACAAACTCTCATTTCTGGTATCATTCTCATCAATGTTCTTGCAGCTCTCCTGTCCATTTGTAACCTTTTTGCAAACCAGGGATGCATCTTAGAGTCATTTGGTAGCGGATATTCGGTGAAAAACATGAGTCTTTAAGCCCTGCTTTCAGACAATGCTGAGAAAATATAATAGATTTGAAAAAGAATTACCTCGCTCAGTACTTCCGACCTGTGAAAGACCTTTGGGAAGGCTAGCCCTGTCGACACAGGAAGAGATATCGGAGTCGCTCTTGTGTCTCGCTCCTGAAAGAAAAATATAAAACCAAGGAATCGTTAAAATGCTGAACTCTATGCTCCATCTTTTAAAGTTTCCTATGGCAGCACCTTCGAAAGAGGACTCTCCATTCTGTGCAGAATCTAGAGTGAGATTGTTCTCCTTAGAGCAAGCAAGGTTATGAGGAGATATAATTGAGCTACTCAAAATTATGAAGGATTTTGATAACCAAGGAGAAATTATTGCCACCGGCAGGAAGGTCAGTAGCCAGACGTCGATTTGTGTACGATTTTTATATTCTCTCATGGGATGTCGGCATCGCCAGCAAGGCCGGCATTTGTTGTCCATCCGTAATTGCCCTTGAACTGAATGGCTTGTGAGGCCATTTCAGAGGGCAGTTAAGAGTCAATCACACTGCTGTGGATCTGGGATCACATGTAGGATCTGGGGTCACATGTATTCAAGACCAGGTAGTAAACAATCGATGAGGGTTTTACGATCACCATCGCTGAGACGAGCTTTTCAATTCTAGATTATTAATTGTGGTTGAATTTGAACCCATGTCCATGCCTGGGCCTCTGGATTACTACTACGGTGACACTACCACTGCACCAATGTCTCCCCCTAAATTATAGCGTCAAATGCTTTTTCGACCTTAACGTTGTGTAAATACACTTTCCTTTCTAAAGACTTGGGATTTTAAAACAGCTTGTTTTTCAAATCTTGTGAAAATATAGCGAAAAACCCCTGAAATATGGCAGTGCACCACTGGGCAATCAAGGATATGTGGAAATTTATTCCAGTGAGAGAGGGAAAAATGAGAGAAAAACCAAAGGATAAAGCGCTACTTTTGATGCCTTTCATGATTTCCACAACATTTTACAAGTAATTAAGTATTTTACAAGTGTTAAAACTCTTCTTGCACAATGTAGGAAACACGGCAGCCAATTTGGACACAACAAGCTCCCACAAATTAACCTTGTGATAACAACCAGATCATTTTGTACAATCACAGCCAAACTAAATTACTTCCACCAAGTAATGGACAGAAAGAGAAGTTGCCATCATCTGAACAATCCAATCGGAAAAGAGGGAGATAATCCTCGTCACAATGGACGTCTCGGCACTTTACACCAGCATCCCCATGACGACGGCATTGCTGCAACAGCCTCAGTACTCCATACCGACAACTGCCAATCTCCAGACGCAATTCTGCAACTCATCTGCTTCATTATGGATCACAACGTCTTCACCTTCGACAACAACTTCTTCATCCAGACACATGGAACAGCCATGGGGACCAAAGTCACACCTCAATATGCCAACACCTTCATACACAAGTTTGAACAAGATTTCCTCACCGCACAGGACCTTCAACCGACGTTATACACCAGATACATCGATGACATTCTTTTCCTTTGGACCCACGGTGAAGAATCACTGAAATGACTACACGATGACAACAATAAGTTCCATCCCACCATCAGACTCACCATGGACTACTCTCCAGAATCGGTTGCATTCTTGGACACACTCATCTCCATCAAGGACGGTCACCTCAGCACTTCGCTTTACCGCAAGCCCACAGATAACCTCACGATGCTCCACTTCTCCAGCTTCCACCCTAAACACATTAAAGAAGCCATCCCCTATGGACAAGCCCAGACGGGGAGGATCATAACAGACATCTACAGACGCTGAAAGGTGCTCGCGCACGAACGGGATATGGCGCTCGACTCATCGATCGACAGTTCCAACGCGCCACAGCAAAAGAACACACTGACCTCCTCAGAAGACAAACATGGGACACAACTGACAGAGTACACTTCGTCGTACAGTATTTTCTCGGAGCGGAGAAACTACAACAATTTTTTCGCAGCCTTCAACACGTCATCGATGAAGACGAACATCTTGCCAAGGTCATCCCCACACCCCCACTACTTGTCTTCAAACAACCGCGCAACCTCAAACAGACCATTGTTTGCAGCAAACTACCCAGCGTTCAGGAGAGCGACCACGATACCACACAACCCTGCCATGGCAATCTCTGCAAGACGTGCCAGATCATCGACATGGGTACCACCATTACACGCGAGAACACCACCCACCAAGTACGTGGTACATACTCGTGCAACTCAGCCAGCGTTGTCTACCTCATACGCTGCATGAAAGGATGTCCCAAAGCATGGTACATTGTCGAGACCATGCAGACGCTGCGACAACGGATGAACGGACATCGCGCGACAATCTCCTGGCAGGAATGTTCCCTTCCAGTCGGGGAACACTTCAGCAGTCAAGAGCATTCAGCCTCTGATCTCCGGGTAAGCGTTCTCCAAGGTGAACAACGCAGAATCACCGAGCAGAAACTTATAGCCAAGTTCGGAACACGAGTACGGCCTCAACCAGGACCTTGAATTCATGTCGCATTACATTTACACCCCACCATCTGGCCTGGGCTTGTGAAATCCTACCAACTGTCCTGGCTTGAGACAATTCACACCTCTTTAACCTGTGATTATCCCTCTCTCCAGTTGTTCCATCTGGACCTGTAAAGACTTAATTACCTGCAAAGACTCACATTCAAAGTATCGCCTTGCATCATTGACTTATATGTTTCTGGAACCCACCTCTTCATTCACATGAGGAAGGAGCTGCGCTCTGAAAGCTAGTGATTCGAAACAAACCTGTTGGACTTTAACCTGGTGTTGCAAGACTTCTTACTGTGCTCACCCCAGTCCAACGCCGGCATCTCCACATCATGAGGATTTGTTGGCAGTTTATACATCATTGTAAGCTCGACTCCATGTCGCAGTTAGCCCCTATTTGCAGGAATCATCTCTTTGTGCCAGCGGGCCTGGACTCGAAGGTCATGCCATGGTGAGGAGGGTCTGGAGAGGTCTGGGGACCCGTTTTTGGATAGATTTGTTGGTTTTGCAGAGCTGGTGGACAAATTCCAAATCCCAAGGACGAATTTATTCAGGTATTTCCAGGTTTGTGATTTCTTGCATCAGGAAATTTCATCATTTCCCTTGGCACCTTCGCCCTCCATCTTGAATGGGATCTTATCTCTGACCGAGTTGGGTGAGGGGAAGATTTTGGACATTATGACCAGATCCTGTTGATGAGGTGATTCAGTCAAGATGGTGCACAGGCACATCTGACCAAGACGAGAATGGGTGTTCTTTTCTGGAGGGTGGAGGATTGGTGCAAACGTTGTTCTCAGGGACCGGCTAATCATACCCACATGTTCTGGTTGTGTCTTAAGCTAGTAAACTGTTGGATCTCCTTCTTTAACACCATGCCAGGGGTTCTTGATGTTGAGCTGGAGCCTTGTCTGCTGGTTCCATTTTCGGGGTTTCGGACTCGCCGGTATGCAGATTGTTCACTTGTCAGAAAAACTAGAACCAGAGGACACAATCTCAGACTAAAGGGACGGTCCTTTAAAACAGAGACGAGGAACAATTTCTTCAGCCAGAGGGAGGTGAATCTGTGGAACTCTTTGCTGCACAAGGCTGTGGAGGCAAAATCACTGAGTGTCTTTAAAACAGAGATAGGTAGGTTCTTGATTAAAAGGGGATCAGGGGTTATGGGAGAAGGCAGGAGAATGGGGATGAGAAAAATATCAGCCATGATTGAATGGCGGAGCAGGGGGGGGGGGTAGTTTTTTAGTTATATGTTGAAGTGTTGGGTTCAGTGCAGTTAAGTACTGATCGTGCTATTTTTGTGTTGTACCTTTATGTATTTGTTGCATAGTGCAGTATTATTTGTTATAATGGAAAATTTCTTGAATAATAACATTTCTTTTTAGAAATCCCTCCAGTGCAGAAGGAGACTATTCGGTCCATCAAGTCTGCACGAACCCTCCGAAAGAGCATTCTACAGTGGCCCACTCCCCCACCTCATTCCTGCAACTCCACCTAACCTCTACATATCTTTGGGCACTAAAGGGCAATTTATCATGGCCAATCCACCTAATCTGCACTTCTTTGGACTGTGGGAGCAAACCGGAGCATCCAGAGGAAACCCACGCAGACACGGAACAAAGTGCAAATTCCACAGTCACTCAAGGTTGGAATCGAACCATGATCCCTGGCGCTGTGAGGCACAATGCTAACTACTGTGCCGTCTCTCTGAGTGCTCTGAAGTAGCTTTCTCAAATATTATGGTCTTATTTAACATACCAATGATAAGAAAGTGCATTTCACAACTCCGGGCTGCCCCAAATTGTATTAAAGCCAATAAATTATTTTTGAATTGCAGTCATGGGTATAATCTAGGAAATACAGCAGCCAATTGGCTTAGAGCCCCACAAACATCAATGTGGTAATGGCCAGATTATCTGTTTCAATGATATTGGTTAAGCGATAAATACTGGCCAATACATTTAATTACTGTTCTTCAAAGTAGTGGCATGGAACCTTTTATGTCCACCAGAGAGGACAGACAGAGCCTAGTTTAGCAACTCATCTGGAAGTTCGCACCTCACGCTACTCTGGAGTGCCAGGCTAGTTTCTGTATTCAAGCCTGTGGAGTGGGACTCTATCTCAAAATCTTCTGACTCAAGAGGGTGGCAGTGCTACCAATTCAGCCAGATGGAACATAGCGATGCAAAGCCCAGTGACAACGAGTGGATCATCAATCTATTGAGTGGAGACAAAACATTTAGGGCAGCACGGTGGCACAGTCGTTAGCACTGTTGCCTCACAGCAGTTAGCACTGTTGCCTTAAAGTGCCAGGACCCGGGTTCAATTTCAGCCACTGTGGAGTTTGTACGTTCTCCCCGTGGCTGCGTGGGTTTCCTTCGGGTGCTCCGGTTTCCTCCCAGTCCAAAGGTGTGAGTGGTAGGTAGATTGGCCATGATAAATTGTTCCTTAGTGTCTCGGGATGTGCAAGTTAGGTTATGGAGGTACAAGCATTGGGGGGAGTGGGCAAGGGTGGAATGCTCATTCGGTGGGGTTGGTGCAGATTCGATGGGCAGAGTGGCCTCCTTCTGTACTGTGGGGATTCTATGATATAAGATACCAGCGAGTGTGCATGATGGGTCTGATGGCCTGAGGCAATGAGCCAATGATAAGAATAAGGCTTCCAGGCTCTTTGGAACCTTTTTACACACAAGCGCTGCTATTTTCCACGTGAGCACCGTGGCGTGAGACACCTTGAATTTGTGCAAAACTTACGATAATCTTTGACAAGACAGCTGTGATGTGTCTATCCTGTAGATCCATCTGCTCCTCACCATCATCTCCTTGGAATCTAACTTTTCCTGCCTTGGATTTTTTGGGTGGAGTTGGCATTAATGATGGAGGACAGTCAGGAAGACCTGAAACAAAATAGACAAACGGTTGGCTTCTGGTCAGCAGCTGCAAGGTCCCACAGACAGCATTGTGATAATGATCAAATTGTCTGTTTTAGTCACATTGGTTGAGAATTGAGTATTGGCTGGGAGATGAAGGAGAACTCTCCTGCTCTTCTTTTAATCATGCCATGGAAACTCTTAGCCAACTTGAAAGTGCAGAATCAATTTAATGTTGCACTGAAAAAGCAGCAATCCCTCAGTACTGCACTGAAACGTTTGCCTAGATTTTGTGCTCGTCTCCAGAGTAGGACTTCAACCCATAACCTTCCGAGATGAGATCAGATCACCAGAAGAGATTGTCCAAAGGTAATCAATTTTGGATGAAAAAGGGACATTTAAATATTTCTTAATGGTGAAAAGCTAAGAACAGTGGAGAGACGTCAAAGAGATTGAGGGGTTCATGTAACCGATAAATAAAGTGTAATCAGGCACAAAAAATAATCAAAAGACCAATGCAATGTTAGCCTTTATGACAAGGTGGCAAGATGATTTTCACAGTAACTTCATTGCAGTGTTAATGTAAGCCTACTTGTGACACTAATAAAGATTATTATTATATACAGAAGGGAGTAAGTTTATACAGCTATACAAAATCCTCATTACATTACATCTGGAGTACAGAGCACCATGTCCTCGAAAGGGATTAACTGGAGGGCAGCTCAGATTCACCAGAATCGTATCAGAGCTCAAGGTTAAATTTTGAGGAGAGATTGGATAAACGAGTCTCGTGTTCCCGGAATTTAGAAAGCTGTGAGGTGATATGATTAAGGTTCATACACCATTTGGGTGAAATTTGTACCAGTGCAACACTGGGAAGGTCTTATGGTCAACATTCATAACAACACAAGTCTTCGACTAAAAAAAGACAACATTATAGTGAAATGAAGCACATGGAAATCCCAGCCAGGTGTGTTGTAAACATAGGGAATATAAAGAACTCAGAAAAGTAGCCACAGCTACAACATAAATGTCCAATGTAAGTTCTGGTATATGCAAACTCCAGCACCCGCCCACTGCACCTCCCGCTTCTGCATCGTCCAGCTTAATACCTTCTCCTTCATGTGGTACTTGTGAAAGCAGATGATCACTGCCCTTGGCGGCTCATTTAACTTTGCCTTCGGCCTCAGCGACCGATGAGCTCGGTTCAGTTCATACCGGGAGAATCATAGAATTTACAGTGCAGGAGGCGGCCATTCAGCCCATCGAGTCTGCACCGGCTCTTGGAAAGAGCACCCTACCCATGCCCACACCCCCACCCTATCCCCATAACCCAGTAACCCCACCCAACACTAAAGGTTTTGGACGAAGGGCAATTTAGCATGGCCGATCCACCTAACCTGTACATCTTTGGACTGTGGGAGGAAACCGGAGCACCCGGAGGAAACGCACGCACACACGGGGAGAACGTGCAGACTCCGCACAGCCAGTGACCCAAGCCGGGAATCGAACCTGGGACGCTGGAGCTGTGAAGCAATTGTGCTAACCACTATGCTACCGTGCTAAGGAGGGCTCCTCACTCTCCCCCATCAACTCCGCCAACACCTTGGCGCCTCGAGTGGTTCTCCAGGTCCTCCAGCTTTGCTAGAAGCCCCTTATTGGCCTCGACCACCCTCTGCAGCTCATCCCCCGTCGAGGTGAGCTGATCACTGGCTGCGACATTATCATAGAATTTACAGTGCAGAAGGAGGCCATTCGGCCCATCGAGTCTGCACCGGCTCTTGGAAAGAGCACCCTACCCAAGGTCAACACCTCCACCCTATCCCCATAACCCAGTAGCCCCACCCAACACTAAGGGCAATTTGGGACATTAAGGGCAATTTATCATGGCCAATCCACCTAACCTGCACATCTTTGGACTGTGGGAGGAAACCGGAGCACCCGGAGGAAACCCACGCACACACGGGGAGGATGTGCAGACTCCGCACAGACAGTGACCCAAGCCGGAATCGAACCTGGGACCCTGGAGCTGTGAAGCAATTGTGCTATCCACAAGGCTACCGTGCTGCCCATGGCCTCCTCCACTCCCTTCGTCCTCTCGCTCTGCTCCCTCACCTTGGCCGATGACTTCGCCACAGCCACCCTCACCGGGGTAACTGCCTCCTCCACCAACGTCTTCAAAGCCACTGCCATCTCCTTCCTCAACACCTCCATGTGTTTCGCAACCTGCTTCTCCAGCTCCAATGACATCACCTCAAGTCATCTTCTCTGCTGTGAACAGTGTGGCCCCACCCAGCAGCCCAGCCTCCGCCATTTTGCCAGTTCCCTGGCTGGCCCTCTCAGTCGATGGTGAACACTCACTCCCTCCCTTCTTAGTGGCTGTTTGTCATAATCCTTTTGCCATCCTTTGCCTTCCTTGTACATCCTTTCAACCAATCATTCACAAATTGCCCCCAGGACTGGACTTTAAAGCTCCTAAAAGCACGCCTCATGCAGGAGCCACCAGCATGCGGCTTCCCCTCTACATGCCGCCACCGGAAGTCAATCAGAATGGATTAATAACATGTGCATTCTAATACTGACTGGGATAGACAGATTCCTGGTCTCAGGGAATCAAGTGATTTGGGGATCGGGCAGGAAAGTGGAGTTTAGAATCACCGAATTGTTATGGCTCAGGAGAAGGCAATTTGGCCCATCGTGTCTGCAAACGAGCATCATGATTTAGTGCCATTCCTCTACCTTTTCCCCGTATGGTTGAAGTCCAAAGATATGTAGGTTCGGTTGAGTGGCCGGCTAAATTGCCCCTTAGTGTCTAACAGTTGGGGGGGGGGGGGGGGGTGGCAGGATGCTCTTTCAGAGGGTCAGTACAGACTCGATGGGCTGAATGGCCTCCTTCTGCAATGTAGGGATTCTATGATCAGCCATGATTGAAATGAATGGTGGAGCAGGTTTGAAGGGCCGTATGGTCCTTTCCTGCTCCTATCTCTTATGTTCAGATAGCGAGAGGTAAGAAGTGAAGGATTTAAACGTGGATGCTGAGATTATTGTAATGTTGACACATTGGTTTGTGGGAAGCCTGAATGAATTTTCTCTCACATACATACAACAATATTAAATACAGGCATGACGAATGATGAAAGATCACTGCAAAAATTGACTTGATGCTGGGTTTAATGATGATGCCCATTTCATTTTGGGGAAAAAAAACATACTGTCTTCAGGATAACTAAAATAATTAGTTTAATCTAAAATAAAAGCAAAGTACTGCAGAACCTGGAAACAGAACCAGAGAAAAGTTACGGTGCAGAAAGGGGCCATTCAGCCTATCATGTCTGCGCCGGCCAAAAAAAGGGAAAAAAGAAACTAGCTGCTCATTCCAATCCCACTTTCCAGCACCTGGTCAGTAGCCTTGCAGGTTACAGCACTTTAGATGCAGATCCAGGTAACATTTAAATGAATTGAGCATTTCAGCCTCAACCACCAACTTGGGCGCCAACTTAGGCAGTGAATTCCAGACACCCACTACCCTCTGCATGAAAATATTTTCCCTCTATTCCCTCTACCAACCACCTTAAACCTATGCCCCCTGGTATCTGACCCCTCAGCTGGGGAAAACAAGTCTTTCCTGTCTACCCTATCTAGGTCCCTCAAAATGTTGTATACCTCAATTAGGTCACCCTTCAGCCTCCTCAGTTCTAAGGAAAACAATCCTAGCCTATCCCATCTCTCCAAGTTTCAAGCTCTGGCGACATTCTGAAATAAATCTGGACAAATCTGAAAACAGGAAATGCTGCAAAGACTCAGCAGGTCGGGCAACATCGGTGAATTAACGTTTCAAAGTCCACTACAACTCTTTTTCAGAAAGAAAGAAAAATTATTTAATCGATTATATCTGAATTGATACACATAAATCGGACTGAAGGACTAGGAAAGCATTAATTTGGCGCAGAACTCTGCAAACGAAATTAAATGGCTGTAGATTAATCAACATCTCTGCATTGCGGTCTATCGGAAATAAAGACTTCAATAGAGTTCACATAGCAGGCAAAAAAGTACAGTGAAACATCTGCAAGGCAACTTTATAGTCAGTGCGAGCTACAAAATAATACATGCAGCGGGACGGGGGGGCAAGTCGGTAAGGAAATGCACACATGCTCCATCAGAATGCGATAAACGGCATGCAAAACTGGTGGTAGTTGAAAAATGCACGTCCTAAACTTGTCAAAATCAGCTTAACACTGAAAGCAATTATCTTGTATATATATTAGCTTCAGGTTGAGATGTCAAACATGAACTGAAGTAAATTCAAAAATGTAATATGCACAATGGAAGGGGTTAAAGTGGGGGAGGGTGGGGTGCGCAGGTCGCAGAAGGGATTAAGGGGCCCAGAAACAAGAGAAGCACCGTGATGCATTGTTTCTCTCTTCAGCCCTGCTTAAAATGTTAAAATTAATCGATCGCGAGGAACTATTTCCTCTGGTTGGGGAATCAAGAAGATGATAAGTGGGAGTTAGCCATTCAGGAGGAAAGCCTGGAAGTACTTTTTCCACACAAAAGGGGTGGCGAATTCTGGAATTCTCTCCCCCAAAAGCCTGTGGGTGCTGGGGTACAATTGGAACTTTCAATACAGAGATTGATACGCGAGTTCTGAAGAAGTCACAGTGGACGTGAAACATTAACTCTATCTCGCTCCAAAGAAGTTGCCAGATCTGCAGGAAATTTCCAGCACTTCCTGTTTTTATTTCAGATTTCCAGCATTCACAATATTTTGTATTATTTGTATGGACAGATTTTTGTTGGGTAAAGGTTATCAAGGAATATGGAGTAATACAGGATAATGAGATTGAGGTGCTGATCAGCCATGATCTGATTAAATGGTGGAGCAGGTTCAAGGACCAAATGGCCTACTCACATTGTTATCCATAATTTTTAATATGTCAATTAGTACCTTTTAAAAATGTCCCAATACTACAAGCTCTTACCACTAAAATGCCTGGTTTCATTCCTGCTCATCCCCAACCCCCTTACATTAGATCCATCACCTGATTCCCACAGTAAGGCTACAGAACAAACCTTCCAAAGTGACCGTGTCCCGTGGATCTGTGTTGGCCTGGCCTCCATCAGTATTTTCCAATTCTACTTTCCTCTTGTTTACGACTTTGGCAGCTGGAGATGTTCCTGCTGCGAGGAACTGCTGCTGGAACAGGAGGAGATCGTCCTCAGATTCTCCAGGCTTCGGTCTACACAACATCTTTCTTGGTTTATGATGGCCTTCTGTAAATGGGAGAGTGGTAAAGTTACCCTCACTGCACTGGAAGGCACATAACTGAGATAACACCATTTTGGACAGCCCATTTCACTGGTTGCTGGCAGCATAGATTAGAATCGCTCGGCATAGGAGGCCACTTGGCCCATCATTTCTAGACCAACTATTTGAAAGAGGTATCCAATTAGTCCCACAACCTGCCCTTTCCATAGTTCTACAAACATTTCCTTTTCATGGATTTATCCAATTTCCTTTTCTAAGTTACTGCTTCAAGTACCCTTTCAGGCAAATGTGTTCCAGATCAAAGCAACACGTGGCAAAAAACAAAATAATCTTCCCTCTGGTTCTTTTGATGATTATCCGAATCTGTAGCCTCTGGTTACTGACCCTGCCACCGAGGGAAACAGTTTCTCCCTATCTACGCAGTCAAAACTGCTCAATTTTGAGCCCTTCCATTAAATCTCCCATGAACCTTTTTGAATCTCTTTGCATAACTGAAGTCCCTCAGGCCTGGTATCATTTTGGTGAATCTCCTGCATCTCCAGAGCCTAAAGAGGGCTGCCTGAATTTGGACAAAATGCTCCAGCTGGGGCCTAACCAAATTTACCCCCCATTCTCACCCTCCCTTAATGCAGCGAAAAATGATTAGCAATTACTAATTTCCAACTGCCAAAGCCCTTGACTGCGGTCCACTGGCAATAACAGACCCGAGGCCACTGGGCTTCTATGAATCCAGGCACTGAGTGGCAGCAGATCTTTTGACTGCAAGAGCTTTAATTGCCAAGCACTGTCCCATCTTGATCTGTTGTTTATCCACGAGCATTTTCCAGTAGGAGATGGTGGCTTGGATTGAGGTTGGGAGAGTGGGAGAAATAAAAACCATGGTTGATTTCCCAGTTCACCCTTAATGATCTGGAACGGAGGGGTTAATAGCAGCCAGAAATCAGGAAACTCAGGAGCGACCATGGATCAGAACAGACACCTTCTAGTCTTCATGGTTCAATTGTTTTACCACTAAATTACTGACATGCAAGATGTATTCCAAAAATAGTCTGGAATTTCAGTCGAGCCTTTTGAGACCTCTGGAACTCAAAAGCAGTTTAGAATCAATGAAGTACTTTTGAAGTGCAATCACAACAATAATGTGGAAAAGGCAGCAGCCAAACTTGTTCACAGCAAGATTCCACAAACAACAATGTGATAATAGCCAGGTAATCTGTTTTAGTGATGTTTGTTGGGGAATTAATATTTGCCAGGATACTCTTGCGCTCTTCTTCAAAGTAAGATGAACTGAGAGGATAGAGCCTGGGTTCAACATCTCATCTGAAAGACGGTACCTCAGACAGCATAGCACTTTCTTGGTATTACACTGCAGAATCAGTCTGGACTATGGGCTCAAGTCTCCGTACCCATGACCTCCTTGACGCAGTGTTAAGAGTGCCAGCACTAAGTCACAGCTGACAGTTTCTTCTTTTCAACTCTTAAAGAGTGCTAAATGTAATAAAGGAACAGGCTGATGGTCCTCCATCTTAACCTTGTTTAATACGGAAATGTTGCAGGACAATGACAATCTGGAAGCAAATATTTTATTTAGGGTGGCACGGTAGCTTAGTGGTTAGCACTGCTGCTTCACAGCCCCAGGGTCCCAGGTTCGATTCCCGGCTTGGGTCACTGCCCGTACAGAGTCTGCACGTTCTCCCCGTGTCTGCGTGGGTTTCCTCCGGGTGCTCCGGTTTCCTCCCACAAGTCCGAAAAGACGTGCTGTTAAGTGAATTGGACATTCTGAATTCTCAGTGTACCCGAACAGGCGCCGGAATGTGGCGAGTCGGGGCTTTTCACAGTAACTTCATTAGTGTTAATGTAAGCCTACTTGTGACAATAAAGATTTTTTTAAAAAATTAAAATCCATGCATCTTGAATCCATTCCACAGGCATCACAACTGCAGACAGTCCACAATGGAATTGACACCCGATGCAAAGCTGGGCTATAAAGGAGCAGTTCCTCACAGCCATCCTATTCTCTCAGCCCTAACCCGTGTCCTGGTCTGCCAACCTTCACCATAGCCCCAACTGGACAGGAATTGATCTTGCAGCCTGCAGGAGTTTGACAACCCGTCTGAAAGGGCCAGCCACAAACCATCCAGTTCAAAGGTTCAGGAATCAACTTAGAAACCCAGCATGGCAAATCTGCAGAAAGGCCAAACCGTACATCGTTCAATTAAAAATTTAGGGCAGTCCATTGGTAAAATACTCACCACTGTCTGACCCATCCCAGACTTTTCATTCTGCTTATACTCTATGAGGAAGTTTTTTTGGCCAATGATTGAATAGGAGAAAAAACTAAGAAAGCAGCTGAGTATGAAGAAACTGTCAGGAGGAAAAAGGCACAATTAGAGGAAGCAATGCACATCAGTGCCTGCCCCTCCCTCACTTCTTTAGGCTTTCCCTCATGCTGTTGGCCCATCCATCCCTCTCCTATTGTGCTTTGCTCTGGTCTAAACATGCCTATTTCAGGTTCTGTTCATACCCCTCCAGCAGGTTGATTTGATATGTCCTCGGTGGGTGGAGAGAGTTAGCATGCTTCTTACTTATTGTGCTAGTTTGCTTCTCATTTTTAGCCCACACCACTGGCTAGCAGCAAAAGATGACCAACTGTGCAAGGCTCTCCCTCTCCATACAACGCCTCTCCATTGTCAAGTCCCTCAGCTATGCCTCCTCACGGTGACTCTAGGAAACTGGGTCCCTCGTGGCCCCAGGCTGAAGTTTCTGACGAACTCAGAGAAAATTTGGCCCTCAGACATGTACCTGCCTCCACCTGCCCACTGGTATGTGGACACATCCTGGCATGCATGATCCAAACTCCCAGCTGCAACTGAATAGCTCTGGGGTAGAGACCAAAGGGGACTATGTCTAAATTGGTCATCTTTCAGGCAATTCCTGCAAACAGGTGAGTATCAAATATAGTACTTTATATTTCTTTGCAGTTTGGGGTGCCTTACTGACCCCTTTAATCACATTTTGGTTTTGATATTTTTAAGCTTAATTTGTGATTCACATTTTGTTTTAGGCAGTTTCCCTTTGAGGGACTGTCCTTATTATTTGTCCCTCAGTTTATTAGATTTAGTTTACTTGGTTGTGCTTGCAACCCAGAGAGGACGTCCCAGTTTTGCTGCAGAGCAAGAACACAACACAGGAGGCAGCAGTTAGGAGTGATGAGCACAACTCAACTAGCACAGGGAACAGGGCCAGTGTCCTACTGGTCAAGCACCACCCATCTCAAGTCAGGCAATCCCCAAGAGGCAGCTGCGATCCATCTGCTTCAATAAGTATTTGGGAGCTTAGAGTCTCTGCACAGCAAGTGTATGGAATTCATCGCACCAGGCAAACAAACAAAAGGGAAGATGCCAACACTTCGATTGGCAAGTCGGAATCTCAGGACCAAGTGCACAGGACTGATAGATGACTTGCAGGACTCAATAATGTCTGTGTAGACGTGCAATTTGATAGGCTGAGCATTGATGTGGCTTCCCTTACAAGAGACCAGGCTCACTGAAAACAGATCACTGAAAGAAAAACATTATATGTTCATCTGGCAGGGGAGGAGTTCAGAGGAAACACATGAGCAAGGTGTCGGCTTCACTGTAAGGGACTCTATGATGATAAACCCTCCACAAATGGTTCAAAATGCGTTTCTCCACCTGCCTCATAACTCAAACAAGACGAGTTAACCTCATGAGTATTTATGCTCCAACATTGCCCTCCCGTACAGAGGTGAAAGATCAGTTGTGTGTGGAGCTTGATATTGCTATCAGCAGAATCTCTAAATCAGAACATCTTCTCCTACTTGGGCCACAGGACATGGTCTTCCTGCCTGGAACATCATAGCCTGGGGTAAATGAATGAGAATGGACAGAGACTTGCGCCAGGCTTAGCCTGATTCAGTTTAAAGTGGTGCATCGGGCACATATGACAAGGGCAAGAACGAGTAGGTTTTTGGGGGTAGAGGACAAGTGCATGAGGTGTTCAGGGAGCCTAGCAAATCATGCCCATATGTTCTGGACATGCCCGGCACTTAGGAATTTTGTAAGGGCTTTGCAAAGGCTATGTCCAAGGTCTTGGACACTCGGGTGAAACCGAGCTGGGGGATAGCGATATTTGGGGTAACGGACGATCCGGGAGTGCAGGAGTCGAAAGAGGCCGGAGTCCTGGCCTTTGCCTCCTTGGTAGCCCGGAGAAGGCTCTTGTTAATGTGGAGGGACGCGAAACCCCCAAGCGTGGAGGCTTGGGTCAATGATATGGCGGCGTTTCTCAGGTTGGAGAAGATACAGTTTGCCTTGCGAGGGTCCTTGCAGGGGTTCTCCAGGCGGTGGCAACAGTTCCTTGACTTTCTCGCGGAGCGTTAGGTGGATGTCAGCAGCAACCCGGGGGAGGGAGGGGATCTCATCTTATTTGTAAGGGGCGGATGCCCTACTTTGCTTTGTTTTTGCTTATTAAATTCTTAGTTGGTTAGAGGGTTAAGTTGTTTTGTTGGCACAGTGTTTTGCCTTCTTTGCATTATATTTTCGATTGTAGCGTTTTGTAAAATATTATGGAAAAATCTTGAATAAAAACATTTTGAAAAATTAAAAGAGAATGGACAGAGACTATTTATGCTTCGCTGCTACAGTGAGCTTTGTGTAACTAACACCTTCTATCAGAACAAATCATGCCACAAGGTGTTCTGCAGACATCAGCTGGATTTGACCATCACCAGGCGTGACTCTCTGCTCTGAACAATGCGGACTGTGATACAGATAATACCCTGGTGTGCATCAGTTTAGGATAAAACATCAAAGAAAAACTCAATTCAAAGCAGAAGTGTTGTCCTCGTATCAAAGTCAACCATACTGCCCACCCAGATAAAACCCATCATTTCCACAACTCAACTCTACAGGCACTCCCTGACATTTCCAGTGTGGAGAAAAGAATGGAACATAGTTCAAGACACCATGGACAATACTGCGCTCTCAACAAATGGGAAGCAGGAGCAGAAAAGTGCTGACTGGTTCAGTACTAACATCACTGTGAGGGAGCCCATCATCGAAGCCAACCAGTTTGCTCTCATTAATTACAAGAAAGATCTGCTGCTCAAAGGAAAGTCCAACAGACTGTCAGGCGGTACGCCAATGACTACAACTTTACTAGAATATCCAGATGTCCTTCGAACGATAGGGGAAAGTCTGAAGCATTCAAAAGGGAAACACATGCATCAGCCATGGCAAGAAAATGGCTCCACTGAAAACAAAACTTGCTATGGGCAAAGCTCCAGGTGCTAATGCTATGCCACCTGAACTCATCAAACATGGGAAACCAGCATTCCAACAGCATCTGCACAAACTTCTGTCTCAGTTGGCGGGAGGAGGCAGTGTCCCAGATTATGCATGATACAAGGATTATGACCCTGTACCAGAACTAGGACGACTGCGGTGATTGCAACAACGATCGAAGCATCTTTCTGTTGAGCATCATGGGAAAAATATTTGCCCATGTTGTCCTTGTCAGATTGTACATCTTGGTGAAACACTTCTATTCTGAATCCTAGTATGGTTTCAGGACTGGAAGATCTACAATCTTCTCAGTCCAGCAGCTGCAAGGGAAATGCCGTGAACAAAGGAGACCACTACGTATTGTCTTCATCGGTCTCACCAAGGCCATGTGGGCAAAGCCAATCATTTTAGCTGCTGAAGAAAATTGTCTGCCCACCGAAAGTGCTCAGTGTGATCTCCTCTATCTACAACAATATGGTGGATGAGATCAGCTATGACGGGACAACATTGGAACCATTGAGGTCCACACTGGGGCCAAACAGTTGTGTTCTGGAACCAACACGCTCTGGAATATTCTTCTGTGTTGTGGCCTTATGCCTTTGGGTCATCTAAACAAACCCTAACTGACAGAACCTATTCAGCCTTGCTCGCCTGAGATCCAAGACAAAAGTGCAATGTCATCATCGGACATTTGTTCTACACCAATCGTGCAAATGGACCGACTCTCTCCTGCCTATGTAGAGTTTGGTTTGATCATCAGCATCAAAAGAAATGTCACAGTCCAGGATGATGTATACTGTCAACTATTAGCATTAACAATGTGACACAGGGATTGTTGATAACTTCACATATCTCAGCTCCATAAACACCAGCAATGTCATTTAATGATGAACTCAACATGCCATCAAAAAAGCTGCAACGATTATATCCAAGCTGAGTAGGAGAATGTGGAACAGCAATCTGACTGAAAACATCAAACTGTGAGTCTACCAAACCTGTGTCGTCCATGACCAAGGACCCGGGTTCGATCCTGGCCCCGGGCCACTGTCTGTGTGGAGTTTGCACATTCTCCCCGTGTCTGCATGGATCTCACCCCCACAACCCAAAAGGATGTGCAGGGTAGGTGAATTGGTCATACTAAATTGCTCCTTAATTGGAAAAAAAGAATTAATAACTCAAAATTTAAGTTTTTTAAAAATCTGTATCTTCAACACATTCCACTGCTGTGGTGCAACCTCAACAAAAAAATGGTAGGCAGGAGAAGCGGCTGAACAGTTTCAGCCTTCGCTGTCACAGGTGTATTCTCGGCATCCCCTGGCAGGACACAGTCACCAAATCAGAGGTCCTGGAGTGTGCTAATCCCATAAGTGTACACTCATTGTTAAGCCAATGACACCTCCACTGGCTCAGCCACATTGATTGGATGGATGGTGGTTGTATACACTTAGACCCTCTGTTTGATAAACCAGTCTCTGGGTCTTGACCTCCTGGATATCCATACCTCTACTCCAAGGACACTGGCAGTGAAATAGAAAGATGGCAGACGTTGACACCGACGACTGGGAGTCTGTCACCGACAGCCTTGACCTCTGGTTGCTGACTGTTTGGAAGGGCGTTGGAAGAGGCAAACGGAAATGAAAAGCTGAACTGGTTGAGAGCATCCAGAAAAATAGAGACCAGTGAATTGTGCACCTTCTCAGCCACTGTCTTCTTCTGCAGCAAATGCATCAGACGGTCATTCTTGAATGGGGTTCCTAACTACCACCAGTTGATGCTTAACAGAGTTGACCGTTGACCACCAGAGCACAAACTATCGTTTTACAAAACAGAAGATTAGCAGGACTATCCCTCACCCCCAAGAACTGAGTTTACTCAACAGACATTGTTATTGCATCTTAAAAGTAAATGCCTGCCCGCCAATCCCCTGTGTGCACCATTCCCTCTCTCCTTCCCTGAAGGGTCTCTGCACCCTGGGTATCTATCCCCCTCTCCGGGTTAGCTTTTCACTGGGAAACATCTCCTCTGATATTTCCCCGTCTCCCTCTCTCCCTGGCCCTCGCTTACTTTCTGACTTCACCGCCTCCTCTTGCAAACCACACCAACAGCCACTTCCGCCCCGCTCGGTGTTACACACAGAAAGTTCCCCTCAGCTTCCTGTCGGTGCCGGCTACCGCAGTGCGGCGGTTAAACCTATCCCCCTGCAACTTCCTTCCGCCCGCTCTCAGCTCCGAACAGCTGCCCAGAGAGCGCGGGAAGAGGCTTAAACACACCGTCTGCTGCTGCTGAACAGAAATAACCTGACAACTCGGGGCTCTTCCTCATTGACACACATAGGCAGCAATGGGCTAACTCTCCAACAGTAAAATAAAAGCAAATTCCTGCGGATGCTGGAAGCTGAAAGAAAAACAAAATATTTGACAATCTCAGCAGGTCTGACAGCATCTGGAACATTGACAAAGAGTCATCCAGACTCGAAACATTAGCTCCCTTCTCTCGCCACAGATGCTGTCAGACCTGCTGAGATTGTTTTGTTATTAAACATTAAAAGTTGGGGTGGATATACTCTCTCTGGGGCCACTCATCCCAAGCTCCAGGTTTAAATAAATATCTCATTAGGGCTCCAGTTAAATGTCCAACATCGCAACAGTGACTGTTTTTCTAAAGTACCTCAGAAGCAGCTAACCCCAGCAATTTTTTTTCCACTTGGAAATTTCGGGAGGGGTTATTTCAGGAGGGATTACCTCCCCCCCCCCCCCCCACTTGCTCCCCCAGCGGCCTCATTCCCCTGCAAACGGAGAAAGAGCTCAGATCAGTTGGTTGTTTCCATCACATTGACACCAGTCAATTAGCAATTTTTTTCCAAAGTAGATCTTGCTTTATGATGGCCATCAATTCAGTCGAGACACTGAGTAGTAGTGAACCGATGCTGTAACAGACTAAAAATGTGCCAACCCGTAGCTCCTCCCGCATTGCAAGACTACCCCAGATCGATGGGCTTCATACCTCCTCAGAGGGGCGGAGCCAACAGCAGCACCAATAACAACATTCCAACAGCAACAACCAATAACAGAACAGCAATAACTAAGTATATACAACAGTGGAGATAATGATAGTACTAGACAGTAGAACAATAGTGAACATGTATACAACAGCCTTACGTAGCCATACGCATCTCACCTCACTTTATTGCGATGTGAATTGGTGGAGGTGGAATTCTGAGAGGGAACGGTGCAGAAAGGAAATTTACCTCAGTTTTCTGCCCGGCAACAAGCCCTCAACCATCTGCACCGGATACACGATGACTGGCCATTTAAAAACAGAAAACGCTGGACAATCTCACCAAGTCTGACAGCATCTGTGGAGAGAGAAAGGAGCCAAGGTTTCAAGTCTGGATGATTCTTTGTCAACGTTACAGAGAACTGGAAAAAGGATGAGATTTATACTGTTGTGGCGGTTGAAGGGTGTGGAACAGTGGGGCTGGATAGAGGCCCAACATTCGATGGAGATTGACGAGGATGTGGATAAAAAGAGAATGTAAAGGCTGGTGATAAGAAGGGTGTTGGTAGTGGCACATTAAGAGATCAATACTTGTTTATGGGATCCTGCTGTTCACAAATTAACCACCGCGTTTACCATCCCAAACAGTGACAGTACCTCCAAAGCAGTTCATTGGCTGTGAACCGCTTTGGGAATAGCCTGAGGATGTGAAAAGCACCATATGAATGGAAGATATTTTCCTATGCTTCCTTAAGAATTAAGGAATAACAAACAATGCAACAACGAGAATTGAAGGACTTTCAAATGAAAGTGCGGACGTTTTTGAGAGTGGCGCTGCATGAGCTCCTCTTTTGCAGTTACGGTGTAGATTTTTTTTTTAAGCCTCTGGGAAATCCCTCTCTGAGGTCAAAAGACAATTAAACAAGATCTGATGACTGGTTCCACATCACTCAATATTCAACCATGGTTCTGTGCAGTACTGAGTGACACCAGAACGCAGCAAGCTCTCTTATGCTGTGTTTCCAACCAATCTACATTGACTGCAAGAGTCAGGATCTTGGTTCCACAGATTAATGGCTCTGCCTGAAAATAAATCCAACCTGACATTTATACTGTGTGTCAACATACCAAAAG
The DNA here is from genome assembly GCF_047496885.1 of Scyliorhinus torazame. Classification (NCBI taxonomy): domain Eukaryota; kingdom Metazoa; phylum Chordata; class Chondrichthyes; order Carcharhiniformes; family Scyliorhinidae; genus Scyliorhinus; species Scyliorhinus torazame. Next base: position 255,120,669 of record NC_092708.1, read on the forward strand.
GACTGGAATTCATACAGCATCTTACAGGACCTTAGGGCATCCCAAAGAGCGATGTGGCCAATAAAGTACTTCTGTAGTGTAATGACTATTCTAATGTAAGAAACACAGCAAAGTCCCACAAATAGCAATCACAAAGTGACCAGATCATCTTGTTTCAGTGACATGAGTTCAGAGATAAATACCACACAGGAACACGTGTATAAATTCCCCTGCTCTTCTTCAAAGAAAGGTAATCCAGCTCACACATTCAAGGGGAACTAGCAATAGGATCACCACTGGCTGGGCACAAGGAATCCCTGTTCCATCCAAGTCCGCCACATGGCTGAACCGACACCAGAGGTTGAGCTCTCAGGGCAGCACGGTGGCACAGTGAGTTAGACCTGCTGTCTCACAGCGCCGGGGTCCCAGGTTCGATCCCGCTCTGGTTCACTGGCCATGTGGAGTTTGCACATTCTCCCCGTGTTTGCGTGGGTTTTGTCCCCACAACCGAAAGATGTGCAGGCTAGGTGGATTGGCCACGCTAAATTGCCGCTCATTTGTAAAAGATGAATTGGGTGCTCTAAATTTTTTTTAAAAGAAGTTGAGCTCTCAACAGTTTTCTGTTTGGAGTGTCAGGCCAAGGTCATCCATTGTAAAAAATATATATTTAGCTAGGATCAGCTTTTTCATGAATGTATGTATAGGTTTGATGCTGGTGAACTAAAAGATCAGTGTGCTGGAACTTTCATGCATTTCTTAATCTTAAGTCATGATTAAATCCTGAATTAAATTGGGATAAGGGCCAGTCTTTCAGACAGATTGGAGAAGCTACGGTTGTTCTCCTCCAAGAAGAGAAAGTTGAGAGGAGATTTGATAGAAGTGCTGAAAATCATCGGGTCTGGACAGACCCTATGAGTGAAACTTTTCCCATTGACAGGACAGTCGCAAACCAGAGGACAATCTGAAGTCATAAAAACAAAGAAAATGCTGGAGAAACTCAGCAGGTCAGGCAGCGCAAGAACTTTCATACCAATGGTCACTCGACCAGAATCATTCTCCACGAACGCAGCATGACCCGCTGAGATGTTTTTCTTTGGGCGGGATTATCTGGTCATTCACGCTGGTGGTATCTTACCATCCCGCTGACGGCACACATCTGCCATGGGTTTCGCAGCAGCGAGGGGAGTATTCAACGGGAAACCGCGTTGACAACGGTGAGGCCAGAAGATCACCACAGAGCCGGAGGAGGGAGGAAAATCCCACCCTCTGTTTTTATTTCAGATTTCCAGCATTTGTGATGTTTTGCTTTTGTGTATGTGGACAATTTAAAGTGATTGACGTAAGAACCAATGGCAACATGAGGGGGAAACATTTTTATGCAGAAAATGGTCAGGATCTGGAAAGCACAGCCTGAGAGACTGGTGGAGGCTGATTCAATTGGGGCTTTCAAAAGAGAATTGGCTTTCAAAAGAGAGCAAAGAGGAAAAAGAAAGTGTGATGGGGAAAGATAAGGGGAGAGGGGCAAGCTTGGTTCCTCTAGCAGAGAGCTGGCATGGACTATTGGCCCAAATGGCCCCCTTCTGTGGTGTAATCATTCCATACTTCTAACTGACATAACTTAGTGTAGGTCCTTGATGCTCACCAACCTGTTACGATACCCTAGGCAAGTGCACGGTCAATTCCAGCCCCACATGACCTGAAGTCACAACACAAGTGAATTAACCAATAATTCTTAGAAAAGTACCCAAAGTCTTTGGCCCTTGGCTGCCCAATAACTACAGGAACCAGGTTTGTAAGTTTAAACACAATTATATTTATTGATAACAAGAATTGTAATGAAATATGCAGCAAATAAAACTATTTAAATGTTATCTAATTCCCGGCTTTAACTTGCCTTCCACCCTCTACACACACACACACAAGACAGACAAACACAGAGGAGAAGGAAGCAGTAAAAAAATCATAAGTAAAAGGCAAAAAGAGGCTTTGTTTCAGATAATGGTTTTCAGCACCTTACTCCTCTTCAAACTTTGCTTTCAGTTTGAGGTTTTACTCTAGATTCATTCAGGTCTCTGGAGTTTCAGAAATCCAGCACTCACAGCCTTTCTGGAGAGAGAGCAGGTTCTTATCTTTGCTTTCAGCCTGTAATGGTTTCCCTGTAGTTTCATTCATTCAGGTTCTCTGTAGCTTCAGGAATACAGAACTCACAGCCCTTCGGGAGAGGGAGAGAAAGCAGTGTTGCACGATCAATGACCACTAAAGCGAGGTTATAGTCCAACTGAAGGCTTTAATAAGCTAGATGTTTCCCCCAGCAGCTCAGGTACAGAATGAAGGCTGCAGGGGCGGCACGGGCTCTTATACCCCGCCTAGCAGGGCGGAGCTACCACACAGCTTGACCAATAGGAAGCATACAATTTCTACCAATGGTGTTCCAGCATTACCAGGTAACGTAATACCTCTACTACCACAAGCAGGTCCTTGTCCTTCTGTGTCTAATCATAGAATCCCTACAGTGTAGAAGGAGGCCAATCAACCCATCGAGTCTGCACCAACCCTTCAAAAGTGCACTCTGCCCCTGTCCATCTCGCCCTATCCCCATAACTTAATCTGCACATCCCTGTGACGAATGTGATATAAAATAGTTACTTTAGAGATATTAGTTAATGTAATGTAGAGGTAGGCCAGTCTAATTCTGGTGAGTTCACAGACAAAGGATTTCAGACCGCATGGCAAAGCAGGAAGAGGTGTGTCCACCAAAGGAGGAGAAAAGGATGCTGGGTAATAGGGGCCAGAGGAAGGGATTGGAAGTGAGCCAATCAGAATATATCAGCAGGTCAGGAGGGATATAGGATGACCTATGGGCATCGTGTATGTGAAACTTGATGCCATTTGGATGTATCAGTACAGACTCCTTTGTTCCACATCCTCACTTGATTCCAGAAGTCTACGGAGCAGGATGTGCTTCGTGCTCCTGAGAATTGAGGAAAGATTGCAAGCTAAATAAAATAACTAATGCTGTACCTGCAAATCCATCTCGACTTTTATTGAGGCCAGACTGACGGGTAAAGAAACTTGGGATTCAACACCTGGACACTAAGGAGCAATTTATCATGGCCAATCCACCTAACCCACACATCTTTGGACTGTGATAGGAAACTGGAGTACCCTAAGTAAACCCACACAGACACAGGGAGAACGTACAAACTCCACAGTGACCCAAAGCCAAAGTTGAACCGGGTCCCTGATGCTGTGAGGCAGCAGTGCTAGCCACTGTACCACTGTGCTGCCCAGCACTTTGTCTAGGACTGAACTGACCCTCACGTCTCTCAGAACCATCCCACTGAGAATAGATCCAATCACCACCTGTTACCAGGCAGAGTACAGATTTTTGGCCAATTCACTAGCCACCAGCCCATCAATCAAACCAAGCCCCACCTCATCTCTCTCTGGTGCCAAAAAGTCTGAAGCTTTCATTACTTTAATGACATAGATCAAATTACCTCAAAGTAGATAAAAGCAAAATACTGCAGATGCTAGAAATCTGAAATAAAAACAGAAAATGCTGGAAATACTTATCATGTCAGACAGTAACTGTGCAGAGGAAAACAGTGTTAGGCCTTTCAATCTCTTTCCATCAATTCCGTCCTTCCAGAACCTTCTCTTTTTCTGGAATAAACGACCACATGACCACAGCTCCCAAAGCCCACTGTAATGATAGATTGTGAACAGGTTACAATTCCAGTGACTTTTTCTGAGCCTTTTCCAGTATCTCTCTGTCACCTGCCATTCATGGAGTTTAAATCTCGGCACAATGTTCCAGCTGTGGACTAACCAAGACCTTTTAGAAAGGGAGTTTTTATTTAATCACAAATGCATCGTAACACTTAATTTGCTTTTGCAATAGCCTGCCAGCACTGGCCTTGGGCTTGCAGAGATTCAGGTTTTATAATAGATCTTTTTTTCCATTCAGCAAGTTGGAGCTTGAAACCACAGGCCCTTGGATTGTTCCCCAACATCTATGCCATATCAATGGAAGATCTCGAGTATTGTAAACACCTTTCTATGACATTACCATCACTGAGCTCCTCTCTCATCAACATCCTGTAGGTTATCATGGACCAGAAACGTCGATTACCAGCCATATAAATACTGTTGTTTGGGACCGGGTCAGACACTCGGTATTCTGCAGCAAGTAACTCACCTCCTGAGTCCCCAAAGCTTGTCCACTATTTACAAGAAATAAGTCAAGAGTGTGATGGAATAATGTTCACTTGCCTGAGTGAGTACACCTCCAGCAACACTCAAGAGTTCAACACCAGGACAAAGCAGTCTATTTGATTGGCACCCCATCCATCACCTTGAACATTCTTTCCCTCCGGCACCGATACACAGTGGCAGCAGCGTGTACCATATACACTGCAGCAACTCGCCAAGGCTCCTTTGACAGCGCCGCCCAAACCCAGGACCTCAGCCATCTGGAAGGACAATGATATCAGTTATCAGTTGCATGGTGACATCACCGTCTACATGATCCCACCAAGTCAGCCACCATCCTAACTTGTAAATTTATCACCAACCCTTCATCATCAGTGAGCCAAGTGTTATGGTACTGGACTAGACCCCAATTTATATTCAGAAACCGAACAAGAAACCCCAACAATTTTTCAATTTGTAAAACTGTGAGGAAAGGATACTTTGCCCCAGGAGTGATTCCACCGACAAATAAGGATTGTTTATATTAAAACAAACTTCATTATCAGCACAGGATTAAACACATTAACATCACAGAAAATAGCTTTACAATGAATAGTTAAACAAGTCTTAAAATAAAAGGAAACACTTTAACTACTAACTTATATCTTCTCTATCTCCAATTATGCAAAGCCCATTACCAGTCAAAAGCCACTTATAAATAAAGTTAGCAAACATAGGGCAACTTGCTGTACTCTTGTGTCGAGCTTTCCTTCCAGAAAAGGAGAAACCCTTTCAGATACAACCTGGAAATTCTGCTATCCTTGTCAGACTCAAAAAACCCTACAACCAAAACTGCTTGCTACAGATCTGGCTCCTCCCATTGATTAGAACAAACAAAGAAAATTACAGCACAGGAACAGGCCCTTCTGCCCTCCCAGCCTGCGCCGATCCAGATCCTCTATCTAAACCTGTCTTCTATTTTCCAAGGATCTACTTCCCTGTGTTCCCCGCCCGTTCATATATCTGTCTAGATGCATCTTAAATGGTGCTATCGTGCCTGCCTCTACCACCTTGCCATGTTCATGTCTTGCCACGTGAGTTCTCTTTCTTTTCTTTGTTACGGGGGGGTGGGGGGTTTGTTTGTAAGGTGGAAAATATTGTTAGAAAATTCTTAATAAAAACATATTTGTTTAAAAAACCAGACCATTGGGTGCTGAGACCCCCTCCTGAGGCATTATTGGCAGAAAACCAGAGGAAATGGCAAAAGGGCGCAAAGAGAGGTTTTGGGCCCCGTATCTCAGGAAGGATGTGCTGACCTTGGAAAGGGTCCAGAGGAGGTTCACAAGAATGATCCCTGGAATGAACAGCTTGTCGTATGAGGAACGGTTGAGGACTCTGTGTCTGTACTCGTTGGAGTTTAGGAGGATGAGGGGGGATCTCATTGAAACTTACAGGATACTGCGAGGCCTGGATAGAGTGGACATGGAGAAGATGTTTCCACTTGTAGGAAAACTAGAAGCAGAGGACACAATCGCAGACTAAAGGGAAGATCCTTTAAAACAGAGATGAGGAGGAATTTCTTCAGCCAGAGGGTGGTGAATCTGTGGAACTCTTTGCCGCAGAAGGCTGTGGATTGGATTTGTTTATTGTCACATGTACCGAGGTACAGTGAAAAGTATTTTTCTGCGAGCAGCTCAACAGATCATTAAGTACATGAGAAGAAAAGGGAATAAAAGAAAATACATAATAGGGCAACACAATGTATACAATGTAACTACATAAGCACTGGCATCGGATGAAGCATACAGGGTGTAGTGTTAATTAAGTCAGTCCATAAGAGGGCCATTTAGGAGTCTGGTGACAGTGGGGAAGAAGCTGTTTTTGAGTCTGTTCATGCGTGTTCTCAGACTTCTGTATCTCCTGCCCGATGGAAGAAGTTGGAAGAGTGAGTAAGCCGGGTGGGAGGGATCTTTGATTATACTGCCCGCTTTCCCAAGGCAGCGGGAGGTGTAGCTGGAGTCAATGGATGGGAGGCAGGTTCGTGTGATGGACTGGGCGGTGTTCATGACTCTCTGAAGTTTCTTGCGGTCCTGGGCCAAGCAGTTGCCATATCAGGCTGTGATGCAGCCCAATAGGATGTTTTCTATGGTGCATCTGTAAAAGTTGGTAAGAGTCAATGTGGACATGCCGAATTTCCTTAGTTTCCTGAGGACATGTAGGCGCTGTTGTGCTTTCTTGGTGGTAGCGTCGACGTGGGTGGACCTGGACAGATTTTTGGAGATGTGCCCCCCTAGGAATTTGAAACTGCTAACCATCTCCACCTCGGCCCCGTTGATGCTGACAGGGGAGTGTACAGTACTTTGCTTCCTGAAGTCAATTACCAGCTCTTTAGTTTTGTTGGCATTGAGGGAGAGATTGTTGTCACTACACCACTCCACTAGGTTCTCTATCTCTCCCCTGTATTCGGACTCATCGTTATTCGAGATCCGGCCCACTATGGTTGTATCGTCAACAAACCTGTAGATGGAGTTGGAACCAAGTTTTGCCACGCAGTCGTGTGTGTACAGGGAGTAGAGTAGGGGGCTAAGTACGCAGCCTTGCGGGGTGCCGATGTTGAGGACTATTGTGGAGGGGGTGTTGTTGTTCATTCTTACTGATTGTGGTCTGTTGGTCAGAAAATCGAGGATCCAGTTGCAGAGTGGGGAGCCAAGTCCTAGGTTTTGGAGCTTTGATATGAGCTTGGCTGGGATTATGTGCAGGCCAAATCACTGAGTGTCTTTAAAACAGAGATGGATAGGTTTTTGATCAATACGGTGAGCAGGGGTTATGGGAGAAGGCAGGAGAATGGGGATGAGAAAAATATCAGCCATGATTGAATGACGGAGCAGATGCGATGGGCCAAGTGGCCTAATTCTGCTCCTATGTTTTAAGGTCTTATGGTCTAATAAAAACAGGCACCCATGGCATATCAACAGTAAAGACTCCACGCAGAGGCAATCAAGATGGCTGACCAGAGAAGGAAGGAAGAAACAGCGTGCGAGACTCACCTTCGTGACGACAGACCAGAGAGACTCAAGAATCGGACCAACAGTTCAATCAAGCCAACTTTGCAGGTAGTATAACCAGCTTGATTATACCCAGCTCTTCCAATCTCTTTAGCTCTGCTTCAGCCTTCTAGTGCAATGCGTATGGCACTTGTCTGGCTTTGAAGAACTTTGGCTTGACAAATAGCTTGGTTTTTATGCCCCTAATCCACCCCAATTCTTTGTGGAAGACGTCTTCATATCTCTTTCAGACATCATCTCCAACCAGTTGAGTTTAATCTTCTGTAACCAGTCTCTCCCAATGGCTGGGACTATGTCCCTCCATGACAAACAAAGGCATATTTGTCCCCTTCCCGCTGTAGATGCCTGGGGTATTGACTGTTCTGTGAATCTTCAAAACCTCCCCGGTGTTAGTCGAGAGCTTGGTTACTCTTCAAGCTTAAAGACTGTGTTCCTGCACGTCAATATTGAAAAATTTGTTCACCTATTACAGTCACCGATACCCTGGTGCTGATTTCCCTCTTAAGGGGTCTACCATTTACCCTTAAGACAATTTCAATCAGAGTCGTCTGATGAATTCGACTGCATTCAACCGAAGCATTGCATGCTGTTCTTCAGAGCTCATCTCCACTATGATCAGTGGCGCTGTGGACTGCTGCTGCTGCAGTTTTGTTTTTGCATTGGCGTGCTTTGACTAACGTGGCAACATGCTTGAATGTACTCCCTTCGGTTGCATCAGAAACACACAAACTCCTGAACAAGGCAGGTCTCCCGGGGATGGACCCGCACAGCAATAGTAGTCCACCTCCCATTTTGTTTAACATCCTGATTCCTGACTGTTCATATGGGGACTAACGAGCAACAGGTATCTAAAATCAATCCATTTCGCAACTAACTAGTGATTGTCCTCTGACAATAATCCATATGGGGATTAACTAGCAACTGGTCTCTAAAACCAATCCATGTGGCAACTAACTAGTAATTGGTCTCTAATACCAACCCATATGGCAACTAACTAGTAATTGGTCTCTAAAACCAGTCCATGTGGCAACTAACTAGTAATTGGCCCCTAAAACCAATCCATATTGGGACTAACTAGCAACTGGTCTCTAAAACCAATCCATATGGGAACTAACTAGCAACTGGTCTCTAAAACCAATCCATATGGGGACAAACTAGTAATTGGCCCCTAAAACAAATCACTATGGGGACAAACTAGCAACTGGTCACTAAAGCCAATCCATATGGGAACTAACTAGGCACTGAAATCAATCCATATGGAAACTAACTAGCAACTGGTCTCCAAAACCAATCCACATGGAGAATAACCAGTAACTAGTCTCTAAAACCAAACTAACAAGCAACTGATCTCAACATCCAATCCATGTGGGAACTAATTAGTAACTAGTCTATAAAACCTATCCATATGTGGAGTAATGAGCAATTGGTCTCAAAACCAATCCAATTGGGAACTAACTAGTAACTATTGTGTAAAACCAATCTATATATGGAGTAATGAGCAACTGATTTGTTGTTTGTTCGGTTTGTTCTCACTGGAACGAAGGAGGTTGAGGGGCGACCTGATAGAGGTATACAAATTATGAGGGGCATAGACAGAGTGGATAGTCAGAGGCTTTTCCCCAGGGTAGAGGGGTCAATTACTAGGGGGCATAGGTTTAAGGTGAGAGGGGCAAGGTTTAGAGTAGATGTACGAGGCAAGTTTTTTACGCAGAGGGTAGTGGGTGCCTGGAACTCACTACCGGAGGAGGTAGTGGAAGCAGGGACGATAGGGACATTTAAGGGGCATCTTGACAAATATATGAATAGGATGGGAATAGAAGGATACGGACCCAGGAAGCGTAGAAGATTGTAGTTTAGTCGGGCAGTATGGTCGGCACGGGCTTGGAGGGCCGAAGGGCCTGTTCCTGTGCTGTACATTTCTTTGTTCTTTGTTCTTTGTTGATTTCTAAAACCCAATCCATATGGGAAATACCTAGCCACTGGTCCAGAAAACAGAAGCATATGGTAACTAACTTGCAACTAGTCTCTAAAACCAATCCTATGGAGGCTAATTGGAGGAGGAGCAGCACGGTAGCATAGTGGTTAGCACGATTGCTTCACAGCTCCAGGTTCGATTCCCGGCTGGGTCACAGTCTGTGCGGAGTCTGCACGTTCTCCCTGTGTGTGCATGGGTTTCCTCCGGGTGCTCCGGTTTCCTCCCACTGTCCAAAGATGTGCAGGTTAGGTGGATTGGCCATGCTAAATTGCCCTTAGTGTCCAAAATTGCCCTTAGTGTTGGTTGAGTGGGGTTACTGGGTTATGGGGATAGGGTGGTGTGGGCTTGGGTAGGGTGCTCTTTCCAAGAGCCGGTGCAGACTCGATGGGCCGAATGGCCTCCTTCTGCACTGTAAATTCTATGAAATAATTAGCTAATTGTCTCTGAAACTAATCCATATGGGAACTACCTAGTTATCGGTCCAGAAAACCAAATCATATGGGAACTAACAAGCAACTGGTCACTAAATCCAATCCATATGTGGAGTAACTAGCAACTAGTCTCAAATCCCAATCCATATGGGAACTAATTGGCAACTGGTCACTAAAACCAATTCATACGGCAACTAACTAGCAACTGGTCTCTAAAATCAATCCATATGGGGACTAACTAGTAACTGGTCACTAAAACCCATCCACACAGAAATTGTCCCATTGGGCAGACGCAGCATGGGTTCATGAAAGGCAAATCATGTTTGACTAATTTATTCAAATTCTTTGAGGACATTACGAGCGTGGTGGACAACGGGGAACTGGTGGCTGTGTTGTATATGGATTTCCAGAAGACATTCAACAGGGTGCCGCACTAAAGACTGCTGCATAAGATAAAAGCGCATGTCGTTACAGGTAATGATTTAGGACGGATAGAGGATTGGTTAACTGACAGAAAGCAAAGAGTGGGGATAAATGGGTGTGTCTCTGTTTGCCAATCAGTGGATAGTGTTGCGTCTCAGGGCTCAGTGTTGGGTCTGCAATTGTTCAACAATTTACATAGATGATTTGGGGACCAAGTGTAATGTGTCAAAGTTCACAGATGACACGAAGATGAGTGGTAGAGCCAAGTGTGCAGAGGACACTGAAAGTCTGCAGAGGGATATAGATAGTTTAAGTGAGTGGGCAAGGGTCTGGCAGATGGAGTTCAACGTTGATAAATATGAGGTCATCCATTTTGGTAGGAATAACAGCAAAATGGACTATTATTTAAATGGTAAAAAATTGCAGCATGCTGCTATGCAGAGGGACCTGGGTGTCCTTGTGCATGAATCGCAAAATAGTTGGCTTGCAGATGCAGCAAGTAATTAAGAAGGCAAATGGAAAATCAATCCATATGGAGACTAACCAGTAACTGGTCTCTAAAACCAATCCATATGGGAACGAACTAGTAACTGGTCCCTAAAATTAATCCAGATGGGAACTAACTAGCAACTGGTCTCTTAAACCAATCCATATGGGGACTAACTAGCAACTTGTCTCTAAAACCATTCCATATGGAGAATAACCAGTGAATGGTCTCTAAAACCAATCCATATGGGGACTAACTAGCAACTGGTCTCTAAAACCAATCCATATGGGAACTAATTGGCAACTGGTCTCTAAAGTCAATCCATATGGGAACTAACTATCAACTGGTCACTAAAACCAATCCATACGGCAACTAACTAGCAACTGGTCTCTAAAATCAATCCATATGGGGACTAACTAGCAACTGGTTTCTAAAACCAATCCATATGGGAACGAACTAGTAACTGGTCCCTAAAATTAATCCAGATGGGAACTAACTTGCAACTGGTCTCTTAAACCAATCCATATGGGGACTAACTAGCAACTGGTCTCTTAAACCAATCCATATGGGGACTAACTAGCAACTGGCCTTTGATGCCAATCCATATGAAACCAGCAACTCCGCCCATTGGGCCCCACCACCCATAAAAGGAAAACATCCTAAGTCACAGACCGCCATTCTCCAAAAAAACCACCACAAACGGTGGGGGGGGGGGGGGGGGGGGGGGGGGGGATGATATCAGGGAGGGATGATTACTCCTATTCAAGCATACAAACTTATAACTCCCCAAAGTAAAAAAGAACAAGAAAGATAAAAAAAACTTCCAGGAACACACAATAACCATAATCTCCAACCTTTACAGACGCAGCTCCTCCATCTCACACCAACTCTCAGTTCTCCCCCAGTTTATGGTCCCTTATAAAGTTATTGGCCTCGTCTGGTGTTTTAAACTAGTACTCCTGACCTTCAAACATGACCCACAGTTTCGCTGGGTACCGCACCTCAAACCGAATCTTCCTTTGGTACAACAACACCTTGGCCCTGTTGAATCCTGCAGGCCTCTTTGCCAGCTCTGCATCGATATCTTGATATATTCATAGTCTCGCTTCTCCCTGGTCCATCATAGAATCTTTTCCATCTCAATGTATTTGTGCAATTGCACAATCACCACCCGCGGCAGCTCCCCCGCTCTCGGCCTCTGCCTTAGAGACCTGTAGGCCTTGTCAACCTCTGGGCGTTGTCCAGCACCCCCTCCTCCACCAGCCCAGCCAACATCCTCAACACATATTTTGTGATGCTCGTTCCTTCCGCACCTTCTGGCAGCCCCACAATATGCAGCCTGGACCTATTTTCCTGAGACTCCAACCTCACCCTCATTGACCTTTCATAGGTTCCCCAGGACTCCCATCTCCACCTCTAAGAACACAATTCGGTCGTTCTGGTCAGACACCACCATCTCCACCTCTCGTATCTTCGCTCCTTGTGTCTCAAGGCACTTCTCTACATGGTCCATCGATCCTCGCAGGGGTGCTACTGCTCCCTCAATGGCTAACAACCAGTTACCATGCCCCACGTTCCTTTGCTGGTGAAATTCCTCTTTGATGAAGGTCATCAACTGTTCCATCTGGGCCTTTCCACTGGTGACAACCTTTCCCCCTCTGCCATTTTGGCTATTGTTGCTGTGACACTCACTAAGGCTGCCACTGCCTTCCAGGCAGGGGTGGTGACCTTAGTGGAGGAAATCTGCAGGAACGCGGGTATTGGATACTCCACATCTCCTGCACATCATCCAAGAGTTTGGTTCGGGGCCCCTCGGAGAATCTTGGCGTTGGCTTCCAAGCAGCTATACCTCCTTCGACAGGATCTGAAACAAGTGCTGGGGAGGTGTTTGTACGGAGTACCCCACTGATTGTAGAGATTAAGTTGTCGCAGGACAAATGGATCAGCAGCAGGCCACAGTGGTATAATTCACATCTGTTGAAATAATTTTGTTTGAGAGGCTCAATGTTCCATGAGATTTCCCAATGGTTTCCTTACCGGAACTGACACAAAAAGTATGGTAAGATTCCACCCTTCCATCTCGGATGGGAATGGGCGAGGCGGAGCCTGAGGGTGGTGATAGTGGACACTAGAGGTGTAAGCCTCCGGCGAGAAATGTGACATGGAATGTCTGCAGACGGTCAAGAGGTCCCGGCTTTCGCGTACCTGAAAAGCTTGAGAGCAGAGGTGATTTTCTTGAAGGAGACGGATTTCTGAGTGAAAGATCAGATGAAGCTGAGGAAGGGATACGTGGGACAAGTGTTTCACTCGGGGTTTAATTCAAAGTCAAGGGGCGTAGCCATTTTTTTGCACAGGACAACAAAGTTTATGGGGCCAGGGAGGTGCGGGACCTGGGGAGAAGGTACATAATATGAGTGGGGTGTTAGAGGGGATGCTGGTGGTGTTAGCAAATGTGTATGCGCTTAATTGGGATCATGTTGGTTTTGTAAAGAGGTTACTGGCAATGATTGTGGACCTGGACTGTCCCCAGTTGATCATGGTGGGGGGGACTTTAATAGTGTAATGGAGCTGAGGTTGGATAGGTCGAGCCCAAAGTCGATGGGAAGGTCGAGAATGGCGAGAGAGCTGGGAGGGTTCATGGAAAGGATGGGGATGCTGCATCCGTGGAGAATCATAAAAGAATCACTGCAGTGCAGAAGGAGGCCATTCGGCCCATCGAGTCTGCACTGACCCTCTGAAAGAGCATCCTAACAAGGCTCCCGCCCGCTCCCTGCAACCCTACTTAACCCACACACTCCTTTTTTAGCGTAGGTGTTGGTTTGTAAGGTTGGAGGGGTGCGTTTCTGAGGTTCTTTCTGAGGACCAAATGGGTTTTGTGAGGGGGAGGCAGCTCTCCAGTAACATTAGGAGGTTGCTGAATGTAATAATGATTCCGTCAGGGGGATGGGAGCCAGAGGTAATAGTGTCCATGGACGCAGAGAAGGCATTCACCGGAATAGAATGGCGGTATCTGTTTGAAGTTCTGGGAAGGTTTGGGTTTGGGCCGAAATTTGTGGCATGGGTTTGATTGTTGTATGTACGTGTGGGCGGCATGGTAGCACAGTGGTTAGCACTGTTGCTTCACAGCTCCAGCGTCCAGGTTCAATTCCCTGCTTAGGTCACTGTCTGTGCAGATTCTGCACCTTCTCCCCGTGTCTGCGTGGGTTTCCTCCGGGAGCTCCGTTTTCCTCCCTCAGTCCAAAGACATGCAGGTTAGGTGGATTGGCCACGCTAGGGGTTGTGTGGGGTTGCTGGGTTATGGGTATGGGGCGGATATGTGGGCTTAAGTGGGGTGCTCTTTCCAAGGGCCGGTGCAGGCTCGATGGGCCGAATGGCCTTCGTCTGCACAGTAAAATCTATGTCTATGCGTCTCCCATGGCTAGTGTGTGCTGTGAGGAGGATGCAAAGAGGCTTCAGGGTGACTTGGACAGACTGGCTGAGCGGGCAAATAAAATAAAAATAATAATAATAAATAAATATTTGGCAAATGCAATATAATGTGGGTAAATGTGAGGTTATCCACTTTGGTAGCAATAACAGGAAGGCAGATAATTACCTGAATGGTGGCAGTGTAGGAAAAGGGGAAGTGCGACGTGATCGGGGTGTGATGGTGGAACAGTCGCTGAAGGTTGGCATGCAGGTGCAGCAGGCGGGGAGGGAAAGCTAATGGCATGCTGGCCTTCATAGCGAGAGGATTTGAGTATCGGAGTAGGGATGTCTTGCTGCAGTTATACAGGGCATGGTGAGGCCACACCTTGAGTATTGTGTGCAGTTTTGGTCTCCTAGTTTGAGGAAGGGCATTCTTGTTATTGAGGGTGTCCAGAGAAGGATCAACTGGACTTGTACTCACTGGGATTTAGAAGAATGAGAGGGGATCTCACAGAAACATAAAATGCTGATGGGACTGGACAGGCAAGGTGTGGGAAGAATGTTCTGATGTTGGGGACATCTAGAACTAGGGGTCACAGCCTAAGATTAAGGGGTAAGCCATTCAGGACTGAGATGAGGAAGAACTTCTCTCAGAGAGTTTTGAACTTGTGGAATTATCTACCACACAAAGCTGATGTGATTTTGTTGGATATATTCAAGGGGGAGCTGGATGTGGCCGATGTGGCTAAAGGGATCAAGGAGCATGGAGAGAAAGCGCGAGTGGGATACTGAATTTGCATGATCAGCCATGATCATATTGAATGGTGGTGCAAGCTCGAGGGCTGAATGGCCTACTCCTGCACCTATTTTCTATGTTTCTACTTTCAGAGGCAGCACGGTGGTGCAGTGGCTAGCACTGCTGCCTCACGCCGCCGAGGTCCCACGTTCGATCCTGGCTCCGGGTCACTGTCCGTGTGGGGTTTGCACATTCTCCCCGTGTTTGCGTGGGCTTCGCCCCCACAGCCCAAAAGATGTGCAGGGTAGGTGGATTGGCCACGCTAAATTGCCCCTGAATTGACAAAAATGAATTTATTTATTTTTTTAATGTTTCTACTTTCGAATGAAAGAGACAAGTTCAGGGTATTTTGGGTTGCATACGGGGACTAGGCAGCGGTGCCCGCTGATGCTGTTGTTGTTTGCATTGGCGATTGAGCCCTTGGCAATGGCCCTTTGGGCGTTGGCTGAGTGGCAAGGGATTGTGAGGAGAGTTAGGGAGCACTGGGTAGCATTGTATGTGGACGACCTGCTGTTGTTTGTGGCTGACCCGTTGGAAAGTATGGGCAGAATTATGAGCTTGTTGGAGATATTCAGGGTATTTTCTGGCTATAAGTTGAATGTAGGGAAGAGTGAGGTGTTCCTGGTGAACGCAGCGGGGCGGAGGCCAAACCTGGGTGTGATGATTGATTACTGCACCTTTAATGTAATGATCCCTTAAAGACCGGGTTTGGAACCCTGGGGGACCACGCCTCCGGCTCCACCCCCCCAGGGAGCCATATATAAGGTAATGTTCAGTGGGCAGTGTGCAGTGAGCACACTTCTCGATAGCTGTCTGGTTCTCTGCTAATTAAAGCCTTTGTATTACCAATCATCTCTCTCGAGTTGTAATTGAGGGTATCTCAATTTAATTAGCAGATTACTTCAAGATGGACAGCGGTCTAAAGCTGGAGAAACTCAATTTGGACGCTCGGTCGCCGGAGGCCGCTGAAATTTTTAAATACTGGCTTTGGTGTTTTGAGGCCTACCTGAACTCCTCAGGTACTCCAGTCGATGGAACTCGCAAGCTGAGCTTACTACATGCCCGAGTGGGCCACAGACTATCCTCCGCGATCGAAAAGGCCACCACGTACGAGGCGGCGGTCGAAATCCTGCAGAAGTGCTTTGTTAAGCCAATAAATGAGGTACATGCCCGGCATTTGCTCTCGACCTGCCGGCAACGCTCTGGGGAAACGCTGGACGAGTACATGGAAAGACTCACCCCGCTCAGTAGGAATTGCGACAACAAGGAGGTGACGGCAGAAGTCCATATGAACTTGCACATCCGAGATGCTTTTGTGTCCGGTATACGATCCACATACATCAGGCAGCGACTCCTCGAAGACGGAGCAAAAGACCACCAAGGCACGGTAATGCTCGCCTCCTCTCTGGAAGTGGCCCACCATAATCTGCGCACGTACTCCGCGGACCTTGCGAGCCCCTCTCGATCCCCTCCAGACTCGGCCACGCTACAGGCCTGTGCCGCGCGGCGACCCGCTCACACTGGGGGCACACCGTGCTATTTCTGTGGGCAAGGCCAGCGTTGCCCAGCCAGCTCCGCTATCTGCAATGACTGCGGAAAGAAGGGGCATTCCGTAAAGGTCTGTCTAGCTGGGCCCAAGGTCCAAAAACAAAAGTCTCATCGGGCCCACAAATCGAGCTCCCAGGCCCACAGGCCCTGCAACGCGGCTGCGCGCCGGCCGGACACGCCCCCTTCTGACGCGTCATCGGCCTCGTGCGAGTCATGGGGCCGGCCATCTTGGCGGCGGCCATCTTCAAAATCCGACACGTGCAACCGACGGCAGTGGCCATTTTGTGACTCCAGGTGGCCATTTTGTGAGTCCGACTCAACTGAGCACTCTGACTACCTGCAACTGGGAGCGATCACTCTTGATCAATCACGGCCAAAGCATCTACGGAACTCCATGATGTAGGTCCAAATCAACGGGTGCGACACCCCCTGCCTTTATGACTCCGGGAGCACGGAGAGCTTTATTCACCCAGAAACGGTAAGGCGCTGCTCCTTGCGCACCTATCCCGCCTCCCAAACTATCGCCCTCGCGTCCGGGTCCCACTCGGTCCAAATCACGGGGTATTGTGTCGTGAACCTCGCGATCCAGGGCGCCGAATACGCCCGTTTCAAACTTTATATCCTCCCTCACCTCTGCGCCTCCCTGCTGCTCGGTCTCGACTTTCAGTGTAGCACCCGAAGCCTGACACTGAAGTTCGGCGGACCCATGCCCCCACTCACGGTATGCAGCCTGGCAACACTCAAAGTTGCACCATCCCCCCTCTTCGCGAACCTCACCCCCGACAGTAAGCCCGTCGCCACCAGGAGTCGGCGGTACATTGCCCAAGATATGACTTTTATCAAGTCAGAGGTTCAGCGGTTACTGAAAGAAGGGGTCATAGAGGCTAGCAACAGCCCCTGGAGAGCACAAGTATTGAAATGAAATGAAAATGAAAATCGCTTATTGTCACAAGTAGGCTTCAAATTAAGTTACTGTGAAAAGCCCCGAGGTGCCATATTCCAGCGCCTGTTCGGGGAGGCTGGTACGGGATAGTCCAGTCTGGGGAAAAGAAACGAATGGTGGTGGACTATAGTCAGACCATAAACCGTTTTACGCAGCTCGATGCGTACCCCCTTCCCCACATAGCAGAAATGGTTAACCAGATCGCCCAGTACCGGGTATTCTCCACGGCTGACCTAAAATCCGCATACCATCAGCTCCCTATCCGCCCGGAGGACCGCCCCTACACGGCCTTCGAAGCAGCCGGTCGGCTTTTTCACTTCCTCAGGGTCCCTTTTGGCGTCACAAATGGGGTCTCCGTTTTTCAAAGGGCGATGGACCAAATGGTGGACCAGTGCGGCTTACGGGCTACTTACCCGTACTTGGACAATGTCACCATCTGCGGCCATGACCAGCAGGACCATGACGCAAACCTAAAAAAGTTCCTCCAGACCCCCCGGGTCCTCAATCTGACCTGCAACAAAGAGAAATGTGTTTTCCACACAACCCGACTAGCCATCCTCGGCTACATCATCGCAAACGGGGTCCTAGGCCCAGGCATGCGCCCCCTAAAGGAACTTCCCCTTCCCCGTAGCCTCAAGGCACTCAAACGGTACTTGGGGCTCTTTTCCTATTACGCCCAGTGGGTCCCCAGATATGCGGACAAAGCCCGACCACTCATTAAGACCACGGTTTTTCCCCTGACGGCTGAGGCCCGGTCGGCCTTCAGTCGTATCAAGGCCGATATCATCAAGGCCGCCATGCGCGCGATGGACGAAACCATCCCCTTCCAGGTAGAAAGCGATGCATCAGACGTCGCCCTGGCTGCTACCCTCAACCAGGTAGGCAGGCCAGTAACCTTTTTCTCCCGAACCCTCACCGCCTCGGATATTCGGCACTCTGCAGTCGAGAAGGAGGCAAAAGCCATTGTGGAGGCCGTGCGGCACTGGAGGCACTACCTAGCCGGTAGGAGGTTCGCCCTCATCACCGACCAATGGCCGGTAGCCTTCATGTTTGATAACGCACATGAAAAATAAAAATGATAAAATTTTGAGGTGGAGGATCGAACTCTCCACCGATGCATATGATATTACATATCGTCCGGGGAAGCTCAATGAGTCCCCAGATGCCCTGTCCAGCGGCACGTGCGCCAACGTGCAGAAAGACCGTCTGCGGGCCATCCACGATGACCTCTGTCACCCGGGGGTCACCCGGCTTGCTCATTTCATCAAGTCCCGCAATCTACCTTACTCCACCGAGGAGGTCAAGGCCATGACCAAGGCTTGCCAGATCTGTGTGGAGTGCAAACCGCATTTCTACCGACCAGACAAGGCTCGCCTGGTGAAAGCCTCTGGGCCCTCTGAGCGACTAAGCGTGGACTTCAAAGGGCCCTTCCTGTCCACCAACATCTATTTCCTCACTATCATCGACGAATTCTCCCGCTTCCCATTCGCTGTCCCCTGCCCCGATATGACCTCGGCCACCGTAATTAAGGCACTGCACAGCATCTTCACCCTGTTCGGATTCCCCGCCTATATCCACAGCAACTGGGGTACATCGTTCATGAGCGATGAGCTGCGTCAGTATCTGCTCAACAAGGGCATCGCCTCGAGCAGACCGACTAGCTATAACCCGCGGGGAAATGGGCAGGTGGAGAGGGAGAACGCAACAGTTTGGAAGGCTGTCCTTCTAGCCCTAGGGTCAAGAAGTCTCCCAACCACCCGCTGGCAGGAGGTCCTACCTGGTGCCCTACACTCCATTAGGTCGCCCCTCTGCACGGCCACGAACGAGACCCCTCACAATCGCTTGTTTGACTTCCCCAGGAAGTCCACCTCTGGGGTCTTGCTTCCACGTTGGCTGACGACTCTGGGACCAGTTCTACTCCGGAGGCACGCGAGGAGCCATAAGAGGACCCTCTAGTCGAGAGGGTCCAGCTGCTGCATGCAAACCCTCAATACGCCTACGTTGAGCACCTCGACGGAAGGCAAGACACAGTTTCCCTGCGAGACCTGGCACCCGCTGGCTCTCCCACTGACGCCCCCCCCCCTCTACCGACGCTCCCCTCCCCGCACCGGCTGCCGACACGGACAGCGTCCCCCTCTAGCGCCCCCTCTCCCCCCACCGGTGCCGGCCCCAATCACCCTAGTCACCCCGGATACCCCCCTGCTCCAACACAGGCAAATGCTCAGACCACCATGCTCCCGGATATGCCCCCGCTGAAGACGACCATGTCCACCGCAACACCAGCGGAGCTGAGAAGGTCAATACGGACAATCAGACCACCCAAAAGACTGGACATGTAATTCCACTTCACCCCCGACGGACTCTGTGTTTTCTTTTAAAACAGAGGGTGAATGTGATGATTAATTACTGCACCTTTAATGTAATGATCCCTTTAAGACTGGGATTGGAACACTGGGGGACTCCGCCTCCGGCTCCACCCCCCAGGGTGCCATATATAAGGTAATGTTCAGTGGGCAGTGTGCAGTGAGCACACTTCTCGGTAGCTGTCTGGTTCTCTGCTAATTAAAGCCTTTGTATTACCAATCATCTCGCTCGAGTTGTAATTGAGGGTATCTCACTGGGGACGTTGCCATTTAAGGTGGCAAGTGAGGCACGATCAATTTGACGAAAGACGAAAGTTGAATCCAAACTGAGGCTTTATTGCTATCAGATATGTGGCCTCCCACAGCAGCTGGCGAAATGGCTGCGAGCAGGAGGACACGCATATTTATACCCCACCTCCTGGGCGGAGCCAGCATGCAGGGGCCACAGGTGAACCTGTAGTGCAGGTTTCACCGTACATCCTCTAATATAGGTACAACAGTGGTTTACCACATTCACCCCCTGTTAAAATTGAGTCCAGCGGGGATAGTGGATAACTATATACAATAATGATTTTAATATTTACAAAGCAAAACAAATGTCCTTTGACGTCCGGTGGACCGGTCAGAGGTTCAGCCGGTCCGGGGCCTTGATGGTCCTTTGGGAGCGACGAAGTGGTGACGGCGATGTTGGTGCTGACATGGTGTGGCCCCCAGGCGCCGCCATCTTGTCCCGCGGACGCCACGTTCAATGGATGGGCGCCGCCATTTTGTGCACCCCCAGCCATGTGCGACCAATGGGAGCCGCCATCTTGGATGGACTCCCAGGACCCCAGCTCGACTGACCGCACACCGCCCGAAGAGAACACTCAACTGCTGCAATTAGCCTTGGTGACCCTGGACCAGTCCCGGCCTCGAACACGCTCAACTGCTACAACAACAGTACTAATCAACGGGCACGAGACGTCCTGCTCAATCGACTCTGGGAGCACGGAGAGCTTCATACACCCCGACACGGTAAGGCGCTGTTCTTTCCTCGTCCACCCCGTTAATCAAAAAATCTCCCTGGCCTCCAGTTCCCACTCAGTAGAGATAAAGGGGTTTTGTGTAGCAGTCCAGGGAAGGGAGTTTAAAAATTACCGGCTCTACGTCCTTCCCCACCTCTGCGCAGCCACATACCTAGGTTTAGACTTCCAGTGTAATCTCGAAAGTCTAACTTTCAAATTCGGCGGCCCTATACCCACCCCTCACTGTCTGCGGCCTCGCGACCCTCAAGGTCGATCCGCCTTCCCTGTTTGCGAACCTCACCCCGGATTGCAAACCCAGGTCTTCCAGCGCCAGATGGACCGAATGGTTGACCGGTACGATTTACGGGCAACATTCCCGTATCTGGATAATGCCACCATCTGCGGCCAAGACCAGCAGGACCACGACACCAACCTCCTAAAATTCCTCCAGACCGCAAAGATCCTTAACCTTACATATAATAAGGATAAATGCGTGTTTAGCACCGACCGCCTAGCCATCCTCGGCTACGTAGTGCGAAATGGAGTTATAGGCCCTGACCCTGAATGCATGCGCCCCCTTATGGAGTTCCCCCTCCCTCACTGCTCCAAGGCCCTGAAGCGCTGCCTTGGGTTTTTCTCTTACTATGCCCAGTGGGTCCCCAACTATGCGGACAAGACCCGTCCCCTGATCCAATCCACAGTTTTTCCCTGTCGATAGAGTCCTGCCAGGCCTTCAGCCGCATCAAAGCAGACATTGCAAAGGCCACGATGCACGCCATTGACGAGTCCCTCCTCTTCCAGATCGAGAGCGACGCGTCTGACGTAGCTCTGGTGGCCACTCTCAATCAAGCGGGCAGACCCGTGACCTTCTTCTCATGTACCCTCCATGCTTCCGAAATCCGCCACTCCTCAGTTGAAAAGGAGGCCCAGGCCATAGTAGAGGCTGTGCGACATTGAAGGCAATACCTGGCCGGCAGGAGATTCACTCTCCTCACTGACCAATGGTCGGTCGCTTTCATGTTCGATAATGCACAGCGGGGCAAGATAAAAAACGATAAGATCTTGCGGTGGAGGACCGAACTCTCCACCTACAACTATGAGATCTTGTATCTCGGGAAGCTAAACGAGCCTCCTGATGCCCTGTCCCGCGGCACATGTGCCACCGCACAAGTGGACCGCCTCCGAGCCCTCCACGAGGACCTCTGCCACCCGGGGGTCACTCGCTTTTTCCACTTTATCAAAACCCGCAACCTGCCCTACTCCATCGAGGAGGTCAGGACAGCCACCAGGGACTGCCAAATCTGCGCGGAGTGCAAACCGCACTTCTACCGGCCAGAGAAAGCACGCCTGATAAAGGCTTCACGTCTCTTTGAACGCCTCAGCAACACGTACTTCCTGAACGTGATTGACGAGTACTCCCGGTTCCCATTCGCAATCCCCTGCCCCGACATGACCGCAACCACTGTCATCAAGGCCCTACATAGCATCGTTGCACTGTTTGGGTTCCCCGCTTACATACACAGTGATAGGGGGTCCTCCTTTATGAGCGACGAACTGCGTCAATTCCTGCTCAGCAAGGGCATCGCCTCGAGCAGGACGACCAGTTACAACCCCCGGGGTAACGGACAGGTAGAGAGGGAGAACGGAACGGTCTGGAAGACCGTCCTACTGGCCCTACGGTCCAGGAATCTCCCAGTCTCCCGCTGGCTGGAGGTCCTCCCGGATGCCCTCCACTCCATCCGGTCACTGCTTTGTACCACGAACCAACCAAACACCTCACGAACGTCTCCTTGTCTTCCCCAGGAAGTCCTCCTCTGGGACCTCGCCCCCGACCTGGCTGGCATTTCCTGGACCCATCCTGCTCCGAAAACACGTGCGGGCGCACAAATCGGACCCGTTGGTCGAGAGGGTCCACCTTCTCCACGCTAACCCCCAGTACGCCTACGTGGCATACCCCGACGGCCGACAAGATACGGTCTCCCTACGAGACCTGCCGCCTGCCGGATCCCCACATACACCCCAGCGACCAGTCCAACCCTCCCTCCCACCAGTGCACCTTACAGGACGATCGGTCCTTCCGCCGGCCCCGTCTCGGCCCCCCCCCACCCACCGATGCACCCCGCAGACGCTCCCTTCCCAGGTCAACCGTTTTCCCCACCAGCGCCATCTAGGGGTGTTGAAGCTGCCACAGAGATCGAGGCCACACTCTCGGAGTCACAGACGCCCGAGCCTCCAACGGCGTCACCACCGAAGCTTCAACGATCACATAGGACGACCAGGGCCCCCGATCGACTGATTGCTGAATTTTAAAGTGTATAGTTAATTATGAATCTGTAAATAGTTACAAAACGCTGTACGGAGGTATTACGGTACCTCCATAACTATAATTTCTACCACGTTACCATGTTGTAATACCAAGCCACCACCCCCGCCGGACTCTTTTTTAACAGGGGTGAATGTGGTAGTCTGTGTAGAGGTATTACGGTACCTGGTAATGCTGGAATACCATTGGTAGATATTGTACATTTCCTATTAGTGAAGCTGTATGGTAGCTCCGCCCTGCAAGGCGGGGTATAAGAGCGCGTGCCGCCCCAGCAGCCTTCTTTCTGTACCTGAGGTGCTGGGGGAAACATCAAGCTTATTAAAGCCTTCAGTTGGACTACAACCTCGCTTTAGTAGTCATTGATCGTGCAACAGTGACATTGTCTAGGTACGGAAACGTGGCCCGCAAACCGTACCGGTCGACCATTCGGTACATCTCCCTTTGGAAGACTGAGACCCCGTTAGTGACGCCGAAGGGGACCCCAACGAAGTGGTATGGATGGTCCGATTTACGGATGGGGAGCTGGTGGTAGGCGGATTTCAGGTCTACCGTTGAGAAGACCCGGTACTGTGCAATCTGGTTAACCATGTCAGATATGCGTGGGAGGGGGTACGCGTCGAGCTGCGGTTGATGGACTGGCTGTAGTCCACGACCATTCGGTGTTTCTCCCCAGTTTTAACTACTACCACTTGAGCTCTCCAGGGGCTGTTGCTGGCCTCGATGATGCCTTCCCGAAGCAGCCACTGGACTTCGGACCTGATGAAGGTCTTGTCCTGGGTGCTGTACCGTCTGCTCCTAGTGGCGACAGGTTTGCAATCTGGAGTTAGATTGGCAAAGAGGGAAGGTGGGTCGGCCTTTAGGGTCGCGAGGCCGCACACAGTGAGGGGTGGTAAGGGTCTGCAGAATTTCAAGGTTAGGCTCTGGAGGTTACACTGGAAATCCAGGCCGAGGATTAGTGCAGCGCAGAGGTTAGGGAGAACGTAGAAGCGGAAGCCGTGGAACTCTACGCCCTGGACCGTGAGCATGACCGTACAGTACCCCCGGATCGCTACGCAATGGGATACGGATGCCAGGGAGATTTTTTGATTGGTGGGGTGTATCGTGAGGGAGCAGCGCTTTACCGTATCCAGGTGTATGAAGCTTTCGGTGCTCCCGGAGTCCAGCAGGCAAGAGGTTACATGGCCGTCGACTTTCACTCTGGTGGATGCATTGGTCAGGTTATGCGGGCGAGACTGGTCGAGTGACACGGAGGCGAGCCTTGGTTGGCCGTCGGGTAATGGGACGGCCGTTGAGTTCAGGTCCTGGAACGCTGGTGGTGCCCATGTGCTTAGGGGTAGACAAGATGGCGGCGCCCGAAGATCTTGTGGGTTACAAAATGGCGGCGCCCATTGAACGCACGTTCCGGGGGTGGGACAAGATGGCGGCACCCATGAAACGCACGTGTTGCACAGAGGGGAAGATGGCGGCGCCCACTGGTCGCACGTGGTCTGGGGAGGAGGAGGAGATGGTGGTGCCCATTGTCCATGACTGGAGGGGTGGGGGCGATCGCGGCTACTGAGCGGGCCTGGCACACCGCAGCAAAATGGCCCTTCTTCTCACAGGCTTTCCAACGGGCAGCGTGGGCCGGGCAGCGTTGGCGGGGGTGCTTTTGCTGGCTGCAAAAATAGCATCGGGGCCCCCCGGGGTTCGTTGCCTGGCATGTAGCGCAGGCGTATTGGGTGGGCAGCGCCCCCGCTGGGGCGGCTGTCTGTGGGGTCCACGAAGCGTAGGAGGGGTGGGCCGCGCGGTTGGGGACGTAGGACTGGACGTTGCACAGGGCGACCGTCATGGAGAGAGCTAGTGTTTTAGTCTCTGCGAGGTCACGCGTGGCCCCTTCTAGGAGCCGCTGGCGTATGATATCTGACCCAATTCCAGTCACAAAGGCGTCCCGCATAAGGAGGTCTGAATGTTCCTTGTCTGTAACGTCCTGGCAGTCACAGTCCCGGACTAGTAGGATTAGGGCCCACCAGAAGTCTTCAATGGACTCACCAGGTAGTTGAGAGCGAGTGGCGAGCGCGTGCCTGGCGAAGAGCGTGTGTGACTTCTGCTCTTAATTGCGGGCGAAAACAAAACTTCGCTAAGGTCTGCCTGGCCAGGTCTAAGAACTCTAACTCACAGACCCGATCCTCAGACTCACAGGCCTGCAGACCCCGCAATGTGGCAGCGTGTCTGCCGACTCCGCCTCCTCACAACACGTGCGACTCACGGGGGCCGCCATCGTGGCCATCCTCCCTCACGCGGCCAGCCAGGTGCGACCCATGGGGGACGCCATCTTGGACGCCATCTTCCTCACCGCCCGCCACGCTCGATCAACGGGGGCCGCCATCTTGGCCGCCATCTGCTACACCGCTCGACGCATACGATCTACACGGACCGTCATCGCGGGGCCGCCCCAGCACCTCCAATCACGCCACCGGCTACCCGCAACTCAGCGCGTTCACCCTGGACTAGTCACGACCCAAGCACCTCCGGAGCTCCATGATGGCCATCCGGGTTGACAGGCATGAGACGCCCTGCCTTTTCGACTCCAGGAGCACAGAGAGCTTCATTCACCCTGAAATGGTAAGACGCTGCTCGCTCCCAATTTTCTCAACTCAACAAACCATCTCCCTCGCCTCTGGGTCGCACTCGGTGCAAATCCAAGGGTGTACTACTGCAACCCTAGCGATACATGGCGCTGAGTACGCTAATTTTAAACTACATGTGCTCCCAGACCTCTGCGCTCCTCTCCTATTGGGACTCGACTTCGAATGTAACATCAGGAGCTTTACTCTTAAGTTCGGGGGGCCCCTACCCCCACTCACCATATGCAGACTTGCGACCCTAAAAGTCAACCCTCCCCCTCTCTTCGCAAACCTCGCCGCCGACTGCAAGCCAGTCGCCACCAGAAGCAGGCGATATAGCATACAGGACAGGACCTTCATTAGGTCCGAGGACCAGCGTCTCTTGCGGGAGGGAGTCATCGAGGCCAGCAATAGCCCCTGGAGAGCTCAGGTGGTGGTCGTCAAGACCGGGGAAAAGTTCCGGATGGTAGTTGATTACAGCCAAACCATAAACCGGTACACGCAACTCGATGCGTACCCCCTTCCCCGGATTGCAGACATGGTAAATCAGATTGCGCACTTCCGGGTATTCTCCACAGTGGATCTGAAGTCTGCATACCACCAGCTCCCAATTCGCCCGGAGGACCGCCACTACACGGCTTTTAAGGCAGACGGCCGCCTTTTCCATTTCCTCCGGGTCCCCTTTGGCGTCACGAATGGGGTTTTGGTGTTCCAAAGAGCAATGGACCGAATGGTGGACCAGT
This sequence comes from Scyliorhinus torazame, assembly GCF_047496885.1. Taxonomy (NCBI): domain Eukaryota; kingdom Metazoa; phylum Chordata; class Chondrichthyes; order Carcharhiniformes; family Scyliorhinidae; genus Scyliorhinus; species Scyliorhinus torazame. Next base: position 255,146,954 of record NC_092708.1, read on the forward strand.
ACGGGCTGCGGGCCACGTTTCCGTACTTGGACAATGTCACCATCTGCAGCCATGATCAGCAGGACCACGACGCCAACCTCCACCGATTTCTCCAAACCGCCCAAAAACTCAACCTCACCTACAACAAGGAGAAATGCGTTTTCCGCACAACCAGACTAGCCATCCTCGGCTACGTCGTGGAGAACGGGGTCCTAGGGCCCGACCCTGATCGAATGCCCCCCCTCCTGCTACTCCCTCTCCCTCACTGTCCCAAGGCCCTGAAGAGGTGCCTCGGATTCTTCTCCTATTACGCCCAGTGGGTCCCCCAGTATGCGGACAAAGCCCACCCACTAATCAAGGCCACCATCTTTCCACTGGCAACTGAGGCCCGCCAGGCCTTCAGCGGCATCAAGGCGGACATCGCCAAAGCCGCGATGCGCGCGGTGGACGAGTCCGTCCCCTTCCAGGTGGAGAGCGACACATCAGAGGTCGCTCTCGCCGCCACCCTCAACCAAGCAGGCAGACCGGTGGCGTTCTTTTCACGCACCCTCACCTCCTCTGAAATTCGACACTCAGTGGTCGAAAAAGAAGCCCAAGACATCGTGGAAGCCATGCAGCACCTACCTCGCTGGTAGGAGGTTTACCCTCGTCACCGACCAATGATCAGTAGCCTTCATGTTTGACAATACGCAGCAGGGCAAGATCAAGCATGATAAGATCTTGAGGTGGAGGATCGATCTCTCCACCTATAACTACGATGTAGTATATTGTCCTGGGAAGCTCAACGAGCCCCCAGATGCCCTGTCCCGTGGCACATGCGCCAGTGCGCAAGATGACTGACTACGGACTATCCACGATGACCTCTGCCACCTGGGGGTCACTCGGCTTGCCCATTATATCAAGGCCCGCTACCTTCCCTACTCCACCGAGGAGATCAGAGCCATGACCAGGAATGCCAAATCTGTGCGGAGTGTAAACCGCACTTCTATCGACCAGACAAGGCCCACCTGGTAAAGGCATCCCGGCCCTTTTAATGCCTCAGTGTCGATTTCAAAGGGCCCCTGCCCTCCAATAACTGCAATACATACTTTCTCATCATCATAGATGAGTTCTCCCGCTTCCCATTTGCCATGCCCTGCCCCGATATGACCACTCCCACTGTCATTAAAGGCCTGCATAGTGTCTTCACCCTGTTTGGTTTCCCCAATTATGTCCACAGTGACCGAGGCTCGTCGTTCATGAGCAACGAACTGTGTCAGTACCTGCTCAGTAAGGGCATCGCCTCGAGCAGGACGACCAGTTATAACCCCAGGGGAAACGGTGGAGAGGGAGAACGTGACGGTCTGGAAGACCGTCCTACTGACCCTGCGGTCCAGGAATCTCCCAGTTTCTCACTGGCAGGAGGTCCTCCCCGATGCGCTCCACTCTATTAGGTCCCTCCTTTGCACGGCCACAAACCAGACTCCTCATGACCGCTTGTTTGTTTTACCTCGGGGAGCTATGTCAGGGGCCTCGCTTCCGTCCTGGCTGAAGACACCGGAACAGTCCTCCTCCGAAAACACGTTTGGAGCCATAAGACCGACCCCCTGGTAGAGAGGGTCCAGCTCCTACACTCCAACCCACAATATGCTTATGTCGAACACCCCGACGGCCGACAAGATACCGTCTCTCTCCGGGACCTGGCGCCCGCAGGCTCCACCACCACCACCACCACTGCAGCCCCCACACTATATCCCGTCCAACCTACCATGTCCAGTGCCCCCATCCCTATATGGCTCTCGCGCTCCCTCCCACCCGCCGCACCGGTCCACAGGAATGAAGCTCCAGAAGAGCCGCTCCCGGAGTCCACGCCTGTGCCCGCACCGGACCCACTTCCACAGCCACCCGGACTGGCTGCAACACCAGTGCTTCGGCGGTCACAGCGCATGATCCGTGCGCCGGACCAGCTGAACCTATGAGCCCCTCACCCCCACCGGATTTCATTTTTTAACAGGGGGTGAATGTGGTGAATGTATAGTGCTAATAATTCACCAGTGCATTTGTATCATGTTCTGTTGTTGTGTTATGTTGTTAACCCTGTGGGCTCCACCTATGGGCCATTGTGAGGCTTCACCCACAGGGGGATATGTTGGGGCATGTACGGGCTCCACCCATGGCTCCTCCCCTTAAGAGGAAGTATAAAGAGCAGCGGACCTGCAGGCAGTTCCCAGTATTATACCAGTCGCAGGCAGGCATTGTTCTAAGCTGATTAAAACCACGGTTTACTTCTCCTCGTGTCTTTGAGTGAATTGATGGTCGCATCAAGGGCGTGGGGTGCAAAGTGGATCAGGTTAGAGGAGACGTCCTGTAGGGGGCTCAGGTTTGAGGGTTCTGGTGACAGCCCCATTGCTGCTGGGCCCGAGAAATTATACAGAGAGTCCAGTGGTGGTGTTGACTATTATGATCTGGAATCAGCTGAGGAGACACTTTAAATTTGGCCACATGTTGGTGCTGACGCCACTGTATGGGAACCACAGGTTTAAGCCGGGGGGATGGATGGGATGTATAGGTCGTGGAAGGAGGAGGGGTGGTAGTGAGACAGAAACTACCAAACAATCTACATACTAATGAGCCATCTCCGGGGACAAAAGGGAAACATTTAGATACACAGTGTTAGGACAGACTCCCCGGCGCCAGAAGAAGCTAAGACAAAACTGACTGACAGTCACCAGGACACGCCCAGCGATCAGGGAACCTCCCCTCTATTGGAGGAAAATCGATACAGATGATTGGGAAAGACCCAATTAGTTGAGGCCAAGTTCAAGGCCCGCCCAAAAGCACGCGAAGCCCTTTTCAGTATAAAAGGTATCCCCCAAGGGAGACTCTTCCTTCTTTTGGCTTTGGCTCTCACTGAAGAGAGAGACCTGCCTAGCAACTACAGCAGACCATGTAAGTCCCAAGTCAACGCACACTACGAGATAGACACTCCTAGTTGCTACCCTGTAAACAGCTCAACCCAGCAGCCTTAGAACCGAACAACGGCCATTGTTCCTCTGACTGAGTGGGCGCCCGAAGCAAAGTATAGGCCTTAGTAATAGTGATAGTTTAGTTTGTAAAGTTTATGCATGAGTAGATTTGACTGTGTAAATAAATGAGCATTGCTTTTGAACTTACTAACTGGTGTGTCGAGTCATTGATCAGTATTCGGTTCTGAACCTTGTGGCGGTGTCGAAAGATACCTGGCGACTCTAGAGCAAACATAATTAAACAGAACCAAATTAAGAGCCAACCAACAGTTAGCAACAACATACGGACCACTGTCTATTGCACTTGTGGTCAAAGGTGTTTTTCTACATTCCCTTCACCATGAAGGACAGGTGGTATGACATGGTCTAGCTGTCTGGAACATTCTGTGGGAATGTGCCAGACCCAATCTTGACACTACAGGGAATAGATAGAACCTTAGCACATCACAACATTGGTGTTTGCATACAGAGGGTTTATGTACAGCTTGATTCAGCTTCACATAAAGGTGGACATCAGGATGAGGGTTATTTTTAAAACATTTCTTCGCAGGGTGTGGGTGTCGTTGGCTAGACCAGCATCTTTTGCCCATCCCTAATTGCCCTTGAGAAGGTAGTGGTGAGCTGCCTTCTTGAACCGCGGCAGTCCATGTGGTGTAGGTACACCCACAGTGCTGGTAGGGAGGGAGTTCCAGGATGTTGCGACAGTGAAGGAACGCCGATATATTTCCAAGTCAGGATAGTGAGTGACTTGGAGGGGAACCTCCTGGTGGTGGGGTTCCCAGGTATCTGCTGCTCTTGTCCTTCTAGATGGTAAAGATCGTGGGTTTGGAAGGTGCTGTCTAAGGAGCTTTGGTGAGCTTTGCCTTTGTTCATAGGTAGTGGAGGGAGGGAATGTTTGTGGAAGGGGTGCCAATCACACAGGTTGCTTTCTTGGGTGTTGTTGGTGCTGCACTCATCCAGGCAAGTGGGGAGTATTCCATTACACTCCTGACTTGTGCCTTGTAGAAGGTGGACAGGCTTTGGGGAATCTGGAAATGAGTTACTTGCTGTAGGATTCCCAGACTCTTTGGTAGTATTTATAGGGGTGGTTCAGTTCGGGGGCGAAATTCTCCGTTATCGGCGGAAAGTCCGCCAATCGGCGCAAAAAACCGGTCATGCGTGCCACCCAGGCTGACACCGCACGGGTGGCGTCCGCGGTGGAGGCAATGGGTGCGACGGTGTCAGACATGGGGAACGGTTTGCGAGGCCTGGGGCCTTCCGTGCAGGCGGCGTCTGTGGCCCAGGAAATGGCTGCCCTCTCACAGGAGGCCATGAGCCAGTGCCAGCGCCAGATGGCAGAGGCGCTCAACGCCATAGCCCAGTCTCAGCAGGCCATGGCCCAGTCTCAGCAGGCCATAGCCCAGTCTCTGCAGGCCATGGCCCAGTCTCAGCAGGCCATGGCCCAGTCTCAGCAGGCCATGGCCCAGTCTCAGCAGGCCATCGCTGAGGGCATCGGCGCCAGTGGCCATGTGCGAGCCGGCGTCGCACTGTCACAGACAGGGTTTGACAACCCCCTGGGCTCCATGGCTGCAAACCTGCAGACCCCTGTCGATACCAGCACGGGCTTCCAGGACTGGCAGCGCCAGATGTCGGGGGCGCGTCGGATGGCCAGTCCGTTCGCATCCCCCACCCATGTAGAGGCCTGGGGGCCATCGGGCACCCCGAGGGAGGAGGAGGTGGTGTGGTCCGTCCCGGCTCCCTCTGTAGGGGAGGTCCCGGTACACCGCGACACCTCGGACTCCCCCCCTTCTGTCCCAGGTGCATCGGGTGGGCAACGGGCAGGACAGGCTGGCAGCTCGCCATCCCAGTCGCCCGGGCCGCAGCCTGGCCCATCTAGGCCAGGACGCCCCAGGAAACGGCCGCCAAAGGGATCCAGTGTCAGAGGGCAGGAATCACAGGAGTCCACCTCCAGTTCTGCTGTACCGTCTGGGGAACCACGTAGACGTAGTCAAAGGGCCCGTAAGGCCAAACAATTAGACACTGAGTAAGTTGGCACGGGTGCAGGGCACAGATGGGTTTTAGGGGCTAGGGCACGTGCATGAACTCCTTTGGTTATTAAAGTCAATGTTACACCAACCGAAGCTGCCTTTGTGCTCTGTCCAAAGTGTGCGGGCGTGTCATGTACGTTGAGCGCAAGTGTGTGTGTGACGGGTGGTCTTACCTCAGCCCCAGGTGAGTCTGCCCCCTTCCCCCTGGGCCGCCATCAACATCCCCCGGGCAGAGGACGGGACCGTGCGCTGCAGTGTCACAGCCGCATGCAGGGATGGTCCGGGTGGATGGTGGTACTGTGGCCATGGGTCAGACATAGTCCAATGATGTAGAGCCAGGAGCTCATCGCAGGGCGGGTTGTCATCATCCTCCATGGCCTGCGATAGACACGCATCCACCCGCAACTGGGTGAGCCCGGCCCGTTGTGCCGCAGGTGGATCGGCAATGGGGGGGGGGGGTGGTGTGCATGCGGGTGGGGTGGGTGGGGTTGGGGAGGGCGGTGAGGGTGCTGGGTGGGTGGATGGGTGGGGGTGTGGGTGGTCGGCTGTTGCCATGGTGTGCGGTCTGTGGCCATACTACCCGATTCCCACGCCCATCTAGTCAGTGAAGCGGGCGGCTATCAGTCTGTCCCGTGCCCGCTGGGCCAGCCGGTAACGGTGGACAGCCACCCGCCTGTGTCTACCCCGTCTGCCCTGACCATTGCCCCCATCCCCCTCATCTGGGGAGGACAGCGCCTCTTCCTGCTGCTCCTCCACTCCGCCCTCCTCTGCCTGCGGCACATCGCCCCTCTGCTGGGCTATGTTGTGCAGGACGCAGCACACCACAATGATGCGGCCGACCCTATCTGACCGATACTGGAGGGCGCCCCCAGAGAGGTCCAGGCACCTGAAACACATCTTCAGCACGCCAAAGCACCTCTCGATCACTCCCCTTGTCGCTACATGGGCATCATTGTAGCGGTTCTCCGCCTCATTGCGTGGCCTCCGTATAGGCGTCATCAGCCACGATCGCAATGGGTAGCCCCTGTCGCCCAGCAACCAGCCCCTCAGCCGGGGATGGCGTCCCTCGTACATGCCGGGGATGGATGACCGCGACAACACGAATGAGTCGTGTACACTGCCTGGGTGACTGGCGCAGACGTGCAGGATCATCATGCGGTGGTCGCAGACCACCTGTACGTTCATCGAATAGGTCCCCTTCCTATTAGTGAACACGGCCCTGTTATCTGCAGGTGGCCGCACAGCGATGTGCATCCCATCGATCGCGCCCTGGACCATGGGGAACCCGGCAACGGCAGAGAAGCCCACGGCCGGGCATCTTGGCTGGCCCGGTCCACGGGGAAGCGGATGTAGCGGTGCGCCATGGCATAAAGGGCATCTGTCACTGCCCGGATGCACCGGTGCACCGATGTCTGCGATATGCCGGACAGGTCCCCACTCGGTGCCTGGAATGACCCCGTTGCATAAAAGTTCAGGGCCACCGTAACCTTGACGGACACGGGGAGAGGGTGTCCCCCGCCAGTGCCACGCGGTGACAGGTGTGCCAGCAGGTGGCAGATGTGTGCCACGGTTTCCTGGCTCATCCGGAGTCTCCTCCTGCATTCCCGGTCCGTGAGGTCCTGGTATGACTGCCGGGGCCGGTACACACGGGGCACCCTTGGGTGCCTCCGTTGCCGTGGGGCCGCGACGTCCTCCTCCCCCTCCTCGTCCTGTCGGTCAGGTGTCCCTCCAGCCTGGGCGGCTGCCGCCTGCCCCTCTGCGGCAGCCTGCGCCGCCTCTCTGGCACGCTCCTCCTCCTCCTCCTCCTCCTCATCCAGGGCAACATAGACATGAGCGGCTGCCACCACGGCGGCCAACATCGCTGGATGGTCTGAAAACATGACGGCCTGGTGGGGGGGGAGGGGAACGACGACATGTCATCATTGCCCATATCCCCTCCTCCCCCCAGCCAGGTGGCATGGACCACATGGGTCCAACTGTTGGAGGCTGGCACCTGGCCAGGTGGACCAACTCATTTGCCCTCCCATCACCCTCCTCGGCACGGACCCCCTCCCCAACCACCACCCCGGCACGGACCCCCCCCAACCCCCAACCTCCACCCCAGCACGGACCCCCCCCCCAACCTCCACCCCGGCACGGACCCCCTCCCCAACCCCCAACCTCCACCCCAGCACGGACACCCCCCCCAACCTCCACCCCAGCACGGAACCCCTCCCCAACCTCCACCCCAGCACGGACCCCCCCCAACCCCCAACCTCCACCCCAGCACGGACCCCCCCCCCAACCTCCACCCCGGCACGGACCCCCCCCCCCAACCTCCACCCCGTCACGGACCCCCTCCCCAACCTCCACCCCAGCACGGACCCCCCCAACCCCCAACCTCCACCCCAGCACGGACCCCCCCCAACCACCAACCTCCACCCCAGCACAGACCCCCCCCCCCAACCTCCACCCCGGCACGGACCCCCCCCCAACCCCCAACCTACACCCCGGCACGGACCCCCCCCCAACCTCCACCCCAGCACGGACCCCCCCCCCAACCCCCAACCTCCACCCTAGCACGGACCCCCCCAACCCCCAACCTCCACCCCGGCACGGACCCGCTCTCGGCACTCCCCCAGAGCCCAGCCTACTCTAACCACCCCCCCCCCCCCCCCGCCGCACACACACACACACAAGCCGAGACACACCTCTCCTCACGCAATCAGTCTGCGGCCACGCCATTTCCTGCCCAGAGCCAACCCCCCAGGCCGTCACTCACCTCCTCGTTGGTCGGCGTGAGCCTGGAGCACCGGGTCACGCCGATGAAAAGGAGGTTTGATTGACGTCGACGTGAACGGTCATCACGGCGACGGGACTTCGGCCCATCCGGAAGGGAGAATATCGGCAGGCCGAAAATCGGCTGCCTTGCGCAGACCCGTGACATTCTCCGCGGCAGCGGCGCCATTAACGCCCCGCCGACTTTTCTCCCTTCGGAGACTTCGGCGGGGGCGGGGGCGGGATTCACGGCGGCCAACGGCCATTCTCCGACCCGGCGGGGGGTGGAGAATGACGCCCCAGTTTCTGGACACTGGTAACCTCCAGGATATTGAGAGTGTTGGGAAGCTTTTTTCTCGCTGTATTACCTGTTTCAATGACTTTCCTTTCGCCCACCTTGCCTTCTTCTGCTGTCGCCGTGTGTGCCTCAGCCTCCACAAGGGTGACACAGTGACTGAACTATATTGAGGTGCTGTGTGTGTGTATGAGGAGAGAGGGGAGGAGCTGGGCACAACCCAAAGAGATGAGGCTGGAATGAGAGGAGTGAGTGATGAATACATGAAGGAGGCTTGGGACCGTTTTGCAACCTTGGAGGGAACCTGCCTGTGGGAAATCCACCCGCTTTAAACCCAGCAGCATGAAGCTGAACGACGGCTGCGGGCTCGGGGCTGGTGGTGCTGCAGTCAGCGGGGCTTTCGCCCGCCTGGGCTGGCCTTGAATCCAGCGCAAATGCAGCCGCAGAGGACGGCGTCGGTGCCGCCTGCAGCCAACGGCATCCCGGGCCAGGAGGATGTATCTGCGGAGGTCCGGGAGGAGGTGAGCCCAGGGCAGGGCAGGGTTACTGACGGCCCCTGTCAGGGGCAAGCAGCACTCGGGTGCATTTTATTTTGGGCGGGGGAGGGAGCGAGAGGAAAGTTGCAAAATCATCGATTTGAATAAAAAGGCAGCCAAACCTGAATCTGGTGAGAGTGTGGCTCAGCCCCTGACAGTGCAGGTTGCAGCCAGCAGAGAAGGCAGGGGGCATACTGCAAACTCCCATTTCTCAACTGCACTCTCTGTTTTCATTGTGTTTCATTCTTTCTTGTTTTGGTGAGAGGGTTTGTTAAGTTTTCGCTGGCGTTTCGGGGTTAAGATCAATTCCAAGCCTTTAGGAAGAATGGGATATGTGATTGTAACTGAAAGGGAGTGAGATATCCCCCCTGGAGGTGGGGGGGGGGGGGGGGGGGGGCGAGGGAGACAGGGCGAGAGAGAGAAGATGACAGTAAGGACCCAGGAAAAGAGGGAGAGAGAATGACAGTGGAGACCAAGGAAGAGAGAGACCATGACAGTGAGGACCCAGTGAGAGAGAGAGGGTGACATTGAGAGAGAGAGAGAGGGTGACAGTGAGGACCCAGTGACAGAGAGAGAGAGAGGGTGACAGTGAGGACCCAGGAAGAGAGAGAGAGAGGGGGTGACAGTGAGGACCCAGTGACAGAGAGAGGGTGACAGCGAGGACCCAGTGACAGAGAGAGGGGGTGACAGTGAGGACCCAGTGACAGAGAGAGGGTGACAGCGAGGACCCAGTGACAGAGAGAGAGAGGGTGACAGTGAGGACCCAGAGAGAGAGAGAGAGAGGGTGACAGTGAGGACCCAGAGAGAGAGAGAGAGGGGGTGACAGTGAGGACCCAGTGACAGAGAGAGGGTGACAGCGAGGACCCAGTGACAGAGAGAGAGAGGGTGACAGTGAGGACCCAGTGACAGAGAGGGAGAGAGAGGGTGACAGTGAGGACCCAGTGACAGAGAGAGGGTGACAGCGAGGACCCAGTGACAGAGAGAGAGAGGGGGTGACAGTGAGGACCCAGGAAGAGAGAGAGAGGGGGTGACAGTGAGGACCCAGTGACAGAGAGAGAGAGGGTGACAGTGAGGACCCAGGAAGAGAGAGAGGGGGTGACAGTGAGGACCCAGTGACAGAGGGTGACAGCGAGGACCCAGTGACAGAGAGAGAGAGAGGGTGACAGTGAGGACCCAGGAAGAGAGAGAGAGAGGGGGTGACAGTGAGGACCCAGAGAGAGAGAGAGGGTGACAGTGAGGACCAAGTGACAGAGCGAGAGAGGGTGACAGTGAGAGAGAGAGGGTGACAGTGAGGACCCAGTGGGAGAGAGAGAGAGGGTGACAGTGAGGACCCAGTGGGAGAGAGACAGAGAGGATGACAGTGAGGACCCAGTGGGAGAGAGAGAGAGAGAGAGGATGACAGTGAGGACCCAGTGAGAGAGAGAGAGAGAGAGGGTGACAGTGAGGACCCAGTGGGAGAGAGAGAGAGAGGATGACAGTGGGGACCCAGTGTGAGAGAGAGAGAGAGAGAGAGGATGACAGTGGGGACCCAGTGAGAGAGAGAGAGAGAGAGAGGGTGACAGTGAGGACCCAGTGGGAGAGAGAGATGGTGACAGTGAGGACCCAGTGGGAGAGAGAGAGAGAGGATGACAGTGGGGACCCAGTGTGAGAGAGAGAGAGAGAGAGAGGATGACAGTGGGGACCCAGTGTGAGAGAGAGAGAGAGAGAGAGGATGACAGTGGGGACCCAGTGAGAGAGAGAGAGAGAGAGAGGATGACAGTGGGAACCCAGTGAGAGAGAGAGAGCGAGAGAGGGTGACAGTGAGGACCCTGGGAGAGAGAGAGAGGGTGACAGTGGGGACCAAGTGAGAGAGAGAGAGGGTGACAGTGAGGACCCAGGAAGAGAGAGAGAGGGTGACAGTGAGGACCAAGTGAGAGAGAGAGAGGGGGTGACAGTGAGGACCCAGTGACAGAGAGAGAGAGAGAGGGTGACGGTGAGGACCCAGAGAGACAGAGGGTGACAGTGAGAGAGAGAGAGTGAGAGAGAGAGGATGACAGTGAGGACCCAGTGGGAGAGAGAGAGAGAGAGAGAGGGTGACAGTGAGGACCCTGGGAGAGAGAGGGTGACAGCGAGGACCCAGTGAGAGAGAGAGAGAGAGAGAGGGTGACAGTGAGGACCCAGTGACAGAGAGAGAGGGTGAGAATGAGGACCCAGTGGGAGAGAGAGAGAGAGAGAGGGTGACGGTGAGGACCCTGGGAGAGATAGCGAGAGAGAGGGTGACAGTGAGGACCCAGTGACAGAGAGAGAGAGAGAGAGAGGCTGACAGTGAGGACCCAGAGAGAGAGAGGGTGACAGCGAGGACCCAGTGACAGAGAGAGAGAGAGAGAGAGAGGGTGACAATGAGGACCCAGTGGGAGAGAGAGAGAGAGAGGGTGACAGCGAGGACCCAGTGACAGAGAGAGAGAGAGATGGTGACAGTGAGGACCCAGAGAGCGAGAGAGAGGGTGACAGTGAGGACCCAGTGACAGAGAGAGAGAGAGAGAGAGGCTGACAGTGAGGACCCAGAGAGAGAGAGGGTGACAGCGAGGACCCAGTGACAGAGAGAGAGAGAGAGAGAGAGGGTGACAATGAGGACCCAGTGGGAGAGAGAGAGAGAGAGGGTGACAGCGAGGACCCAGTGACAGAGAGAGAGAGAGATGGTGACAGTGAGGACCCAGAGAGCGAGAGAGAGGGGGTGACAGCGAGGACCCAGAGAGAGAGAGGGTGACAGCGAGGACCCAGTGACAGAGAGAGAGAGAGAGAGAGAGGGTGACAATGAGGACCCAGTGGGAGAGAGAGAGAGAGAGGGTGACAGCGAGGACCCAGTGGGAGAGAGAGAGAGAGATGGTGACAGTGAGGACCCAGTGGGAGAGAGCTAGAGGGGGTGACAGTGAGGACCCAGTGGGAGAGAGAGAGAGGATGACAGTGAGGACCCAGTGAGAGAGAGAGAGAGGGTGACAGTGGGGACCCAGTGAGAGAGAGAGAGGGTGACAGTGAGGACACGGGGAGAGAGAGAGAGAGATGGTGACAGTGGGGACCCAGTGACAGAGAGAGGGTGACAGTGAGGACCAAGTGAGAGAGTGGGTGACAGTGAGGACCGTGGGAGAGAGAGAGAGAGGGTGACAGTGAGGACCCAGGAAGAGAGAGAGAGTGAGCGAGGGTGACAGCGAGGACCCTGGAAGAGAGAGAGAGAGAGAGGGTGACAGTGACGACCCTGGGAGAGAGAGAGAGAGAGAGGGTGACAGTGAGGACCCAGGAAGAGAGGGAGAGAGAGAGAGAGGATGACAGTGGGGACCCAGGAAGAGAGAGAGAGAGAGAGGGTGACAGTGACGACCCTGGGAGAGAGAGAGAGAGAGAGAGGGTGACAGTGACGACCCTGGGAGAGAGAGAGAGGTGACAGTGAGGACCCAGGAAGAGAGGGAGAGAGAGGGTGACAGTGAGGACCCAGGGAGAGAGAGAGAGAGAGAGAGGGTGACAGTGAGGACCCTGGGAGAGAGAGAGAGAGAGAGGGTGACAGTGAGGACCCAGGAAGAGAGAGAGAGAGAGAGAGGGTGACAGTGAGGACCCTGGGAGAGAGAGAGAGGTGACAGTGAGGACCCAGGAAGAGAGGGAGAGTGAGGGTGACAGTGAGGACCCAGGGAGAGAGAGAGAGAGAGAGAGGGTGACAGTGAGGACCCTGGGAGAGAGTATATTTATGTGTGTGTGTGTGGTAGGGACACCTCGACATAGAGTGTGACAGGAATCTGGAGAGTGGGGGCAAGATATGGGTCTAGAGAGTTTGGTTGATAGATTGAATGAAACAGATCCCAGATGAAGAGAGAGAGCCGGATAAAGCGGGACACACAGATAGAGGCAGAGATAGTTCCCCGGGTATGGGAAGGAGAGACCTGTATCCAATCTGGAGCTGGAAGCAAAGCCTGGCCGGGAAAGCCTGAGGTTTCTCCAGTCAGAAAGCAGCTGACAGGGGTTAGTGTGTGAGGGAGGAAGGAGAGACTAGGCGGAGGGTGGACGGAAGGGAGAGAGAGCAGACTTGCTGTTTGGGTATCTAGTGCCTCCAGCTTCCCACCCCCCTCAGTAACACGATTGCAAAGGTTTGGGAAATGTCTGGGACTGTCAGAGAGCTCGGGCTCCCCGAGTTCACAGGGACTCCCCATTGGGTCTCACCAGGGCAGCAGTATCCGGGCTGGTGTGGAAGGAATCCTATTCAAACGCCCTCAGTGCCACTCAGACGGGTGAGGACAAGATGCCACCCGGTGGTGGGGGCGTGTGTGGAAGCCTCTCTGTGCCTGCCCGGGGTGTGCCTGCCCTGTGTGTGTCTCCCCGTACTGCAGTCTTCTCACTGCAGTTTCATGCAGGGGCCTCTGATGGGAACTAGTGAAGCGTTTAAACGACTGGCATTTGCTGTGTGCCGGCACCACCTGCTGCTTCCATTTTAGCACACCTCAGATTCATTACCCCCCCCCCACCAGGCAGTCGGCTGATATTGCTGCCACTGAACCCATGCACTGGGGAGGAGACACAATCAGCATGATGTCATTGAGATAGGACAGCAGAGCTTTTTTGTTTGGACATGTGTGGGGAATCGAATTGTTCCCAGTATCTGGGATTGTACACACTGTCTGGGATTGTTCCCAGTATCTGGGATTGCATTAACTGTCTGGGATTGCACCCTGTATCTGGGGTTGTACAGACTGTCTGGGACTGTACACACTGTCTGGGATTATACACACTGTCTGAGATTGTCCCCAGTATCTGGGACTGTACACACTGTCTGGGATTGTACATACTGTCTGCGACTGTACACACTGTCTGGGACTGTACACACTGTCTGGAACTCTACACACTGTCTGGGACGGTACATACTATCTGGGATTGTACACACTGTCTGGGACTGTACACACTATCTGGGATTGTACACATTGTCTGGGACTGTACACACTGTCTGGGACTGTACACACTGTCTGGGACTGTACACACTCTCTGGGATTGTACACACTGCCTGGGACTGTACACACTGTCTGGGACTGTACACACTGTCTGGGATTATTCCCAGTATGTGGGATTGTACACAATGTCTGGGATTGTACACACTGTCTGGGATTGTACACGGTATCCGGGATTGCACCCAGTATCTGGGATTGTATACACTTTCTGGGATTGTCCCCTGTATCTGGGATTGTACACACTGTCCGGGATTGTACACACTGTCTGGGATTGTACCAGTGTCTGGGATTGTCCCCAGTATCTGGGATTGTACACACTGTCTGGGTATGTACCTAGTATCTGTGATTATACAGACTGTCTTGGATTGTACACACTGTCTGGGATTGTACACACTGTCTGGGATTGTATCCAGTATCTGGGACTGTACACAATTTCTGGGATTGTACACAGTATCCGGGATTGTACACAGTATCCGGAATTGTATCTAGTATCTGGGATTGTACACAGTAGTTGGGATTTTAGACTGGCATTATACCCACTATTTGGGATTGTGCCGAGTATATGGGACAATATGTGGGATATCCAGATATTGGGTGGCATGGTGGCAAAATGGTTAGCCCTGCTGCCTCACAGCACCAGCAACCCGGGTTCAATTCCGGCCTCGGGTGACTGTGTGGAATTTACACGTTCCCCACGTGTTTGCATGGGTTTCCTCTGGGTGCCCTGGTTTCTTCCCACAGTCCAAAGATATGCAGGTTTGGTGGATTGGCCACACTAAATTGCTCCTTAGTATCCAAAAGGTTAGGTGGGGTTACTGGGTTACGGGGGTAGGATGGGGGCATGGGCCTCGGCAGGGTGCTCTTTCAGAGGGTCGGTGCAGACTCGATGGGCCAAATGACTCCTGCTGCACTGTAGGGATTCTATGATTCTATGATCTGGGATTGTACACAGTAGTTGGAATTGTATAGTGGCATTATACCCATTATTTGGGATTGTACCCAGTATCTGGGATTGTACACATTACCTGGTGTTGTCTCAATATACATGGAAATGTATCCAGTATGGCTCGGATTTCCCAATATCTGTGAATGTACCCTGTGTCTAAATTATAGCCAATGTATAGGATTTACATATGGGATAATCATATACCAGCAGTCTATGATTCAGCCCATTAAGCATGTGCCAGTTCTTTGCGAGAGCTGTACAATTCAGTGCCACATTCCAGACTCCTCCTATATCCCTGCAAATTAGTTCTCATAAGTATATGTCCAACTTCCTTCAGAACATTCCTCTGGAATCTGATCCCACCAGCTGTCAGTTTGTGCATGTTGATCCTCTGTTTATTGTCCCTTCCATTTCTGTCCACAAGTATTTGAGGTTCATGATCAGTTACCAATCTACTTACCAGAGGAAATAGTTTCTCCCGACTTTCTCTGTCAAAACCCCTCACAATTTGGAATGCCACCTTCAGGTTTTCCCTTAATCGCGTCCTTAATCAGAAGAATTCTACTAGCTCCAATCTCTCCACGTAACTGAAGACCCTCAGCCTGGTAAATCCCTCTCCGAATCCTTCACGCTCTTCTTAAAGTGTGGTGCCCAGAATTGTACGCAGTATTCCAGCTGAGGGCTAACCGGTGAATCGGAAAGGTTTAGTGTGACTTCCTCATTTATACCTCCGCCCGTATGAAAGGCAACAGTCCCATGTTCCCAATGGTGGGTGTGTCCAGAACCAGGGGTCACAGTCTGAGGATCCAGTGTAAACCATATCGGACAGAGATGAGGAGACATTTCTACACCCAAAGAGTGGTGAGCCTGTGGAATTCATTACCACAGGAAGTAGTTGATGCTAAAACATTGAATATATTCAAGAGGCGGCTGGATATAGCACTTGGGGAGAATGGGATCAAAGGCTATGGGGAGAAAGCAGGATTAGGCTATTGAGTTGGATGATCAGCTGTGATCGTGATATATGGCGGAGCAGGCTCGAAGGGCCAAAAGGCCTCCATCTGCTCCTATCTTCTATGTATCTATGTAAGCTTTCTTAACTGCCTGATCAACTTGCCCTGCCACTGTCAATAATTTGTGACGTGCACCTCCAGCTGTCTCTGCTCTTGCACTCCCTTAAAATAGTACCAATTAGATTATATCACTTTTTCATACTCTTTCTCTCAAAGTGTATCATTTCACACTTATCAACATGAAATTGTAACTGCCATGTGTCTGCTCATTTCACCAGTCTATCTATATCCTCCTGGAGTCTCTGACTATCCTGCTCACAATCTGCACACTGGTAAGTTTTGTCTCATCTCCAAACTTCGAAACCGTACATCCTACATCCAGGTCCAGGATATTAAAACAAATAAAAGCAATAGTCCTGCAGTAAACCCCAGGGGAGACCCCATTGCATTCTCCTCCGCAGTCACCAACACACCCCTTCACCACTAGTAGGAGTGTAGAGGTGATACGTCACAGAAGGGGGCCATTCGGCCCATATTGTCCATGCCGGCCCAAATACACCCAGGTGCCCTTTCTAATTCCATCTTCCTGCACACGGCCCATAACCCTGCAGCTTACAGCACTTAAGGTGCAGATCCAGAAACCTTTTAAAAGAGTTTAGGGTCTCTGCCTCCACCACCAATTCGTGCAGTGAATTCCAGACGCTCACCACCCTCTGTGTGAAAATGTCCCCTCTAATCCTTCTGCCACTTAGCTTGAATCCATGACCCCTGGTTTTTGAACTCTCTGCCAAGGGAAACAGGTTCCTCCTGTCTACTCTATCTCGACCCCTCACAATTTTGTTTACTCAATCATGTCACCCTACAGCCTTCTCTTTCCAAAGAAAACAACCCCAATCTCTCCTCATAGCTACAATTCTCCAGCCCTGGCAACATTCTAGTAAATCTTCTCTGCACTCTCTCCAGAGCAATTCCATCCTTCCTGTAATGTGGTGCCCTGAACTGCGCACAATACTCCAGTTGTGACCTCACCAGTGACTTACACAATTCCATCATTATATCCCTTCTTTTGTATTCTATACCTCTGCCAATGAAGGAGAGCATTCCATATGCCTTATTTACAACCTCATCCACCTGTACTGCTACCTTTAGGGACCTCTGCCTCCAATCCTTTAGTCAATTATCTACCCAAGTGACACTGTTCCTTTCTTCCATGCATTTTTATTTTACGAATAAATCATTTAATGTGGCAATTTCTTAAATGCTTTTTGGAACTTCATATTTATAACAGCTATTCCACTACTTTCATCAGCCCTCTCCATTATTTAAGAAAGAATTGTACTCACTATCCAGGAATATTCCCATTATCTGCACTCTGACTGGTTTCTGGGAATGTACTTGGTATCTCCTCACCATCTTAGACCTTACTCACTATCTGTGATTGTTCCCAATATATTTATTTATTCGTTCACAATTTGTGGGCATTACTGGCTAGGCATGCATTTATTACCCAGCCCTAATTACCCTTGCAAAGGAGATGAGCCGCCACTTTGAAACACCACTGTGCTGTTAGGGAGGGAGTTCCAGGATTTTGACACAGCGACAGTGAAGGAACGGCGATATATTTCCAAGTCAAGATGGTGTGTGGCTTGGAGGGGAACTCGTAGGTGGTGGTGTTCCCAAGAATCTATTGCCCTTGTCCTTCTAGGTGGTAGAAGTCACAGTTTTAGAAGGTGCTGGTGAAGGAGCCATTGCTCGTTGCTGCAGTGGCTCTTGTATATGGTACACACTGCTGTTACTGTGCATCAGTGGTGGTGGGACTGAATGTTTATTATGGTGAATGGGGTGTTAATCAAGCAGGCTGCTTTGTCCTTGAATTGCACTCTTTGTTTGGGACAGTACCAGCTCCACATTCTCTGTACATGTTCCACGTTCTCTGTACCGGCTCCACGTTCCCCTCTGTACCTGCTCTATATACCCCTGTACCTGTTCCACGTTCCCTGTACCTGTTCCACGTTCCCTGTACCTGCTCCACATTCCCCTGTGATGCGATCATCAATTCACGCGATGCAGAGAGTGGATGCAAACTATGGCTTTAATCGACTAGAACAGTGCCTGCCTGCGACTGCTCTGCTAGTGAGAGCCGCCTACAGGGCTGCTGCTCTTTATACCTCCCCTCAAAGGGCGGGGCCAGGGGCAGAGCCCACAAGGGCACCAACATGATACATTCCATGTAATACCGTACAATGGTCCATAGGTGGAGCCCACATGGGCAGCAGCATGATACAGTGACATACATGGTGAATGGTTAATATAATACGTCCACTACATTCACCCCCTGTTAAAAAATTGAAGTCCAGCGGGGGTGAAGGGTTCACAGGTTCAGCCTGTCCGGCGCCCTGATCGTTCGCTGTGATCGCCGAAGCTCTGTTATCGCAGCTGGCCCGGGTGTCGAACTCATCCATGCGGGCATGGGTAGTGAAGTCGCCGGTGCGGGCACAGACGTGGACTCTGGGAGCGTGTCTTCTGGAGCTTCGTTCCTGTGGGTCGGTGAAGGGGGAGGGGCGGGGGCAGGAGGGGGTGCGAATGCCATGTAGGGGTGGGGGCGCTGGTCGGCGTAGTTTGGGTGGGGGAAGTTGGGGTGATGGTGGTAGTGGAACCTGCGTGTGCCAGGTCCCGGAGGGAAACCGTATCCTGTCGGCCGTCGGGGTGTTTGATGTATGCGTACTGGGGATTGGAGTGTAGGAGCTGGAACCTCTCGACCAAGGGGTCGGACTTATGGCTCCTGACGTGTTTGCGGAGTAGGACGAGCCCCGATGTCTTCAGCCAGGATGGAAGCGAGACCCCCGGAGGTGGATTCCTGGGGAAAACAAATAGGCGGTCATGAGGGGTCTCGTTTGTGGCCGTGCAAAGGAGGGACCTAGTAGAGTGGAGTATGTCGGGGAGGACCTCCTGCCAGTGGGAAACTGGGAGATTCGTAGACCGTAGGGCCAGGAGGACGGCCTTCCAGACCGTCGCATTCTCCCTCTCCACCTGCCCGTTTCCCCGGGGGTTATAACTGGTAGTCCTGCTCGAGGCGATGCCCTTACCGAGCAGGTACTGACGCAGTTCGTCGCTCATGAACGACAAGCCCTGGTCACTGTGGACGTACATGGGGAAACCGAACAGGGTGAAGACACTATGCAGGGCTTTAATGACGGTGGCCGTGGTCATGTCGGGGCAGGGGATTGCAATGGGGAAGCGAGAGAACTCGTCACCGACGTTGAGGAAATAAGTAATGCGGTTGGTAGAGGGGAGGGGCCCTTTGAAGTTGATGCTGAGGCGCTCGAAGGGCTGGGATGCCTTCACCAGGTGGGCCTTATCTGGCCGGTAGAAGTGCGGCTTACACTCCACGCGGATTTGGCAGTCCCTGGTCATGGCCCTGACCTCCTCAGTGGAGTAGGGCAGGTTGCGGGCCTTGGTGTAGTGGAGAAGCCAGGTGACCCCCGGGTGGCAGAGGTCATCGTGGATAGCCCAGAGTCGGTCATCTTGCGCGTTGGCGCACGTGCCGCGGGACAGGGCATCTGGGGCTCGTTGAGCTTCCCAGGATGATACACGATATCGTAATTATAGGTGGAGAGTTCCATCCTCCACCTCAAGATCTTGTCATTCTTGATCTTGCCCCGCTGCATATTGTCGAACATGAAGGCAACCGACCGTTGGTCGGTAACGAGGGTAAACCTCCTACCAGCGAGGTAGTGCCTCCAGTGCCACACAGCTTCCACGATGGCTTGGGCTTCCTTTTCGACCGAGGAGTTTTGAATTTTGGAGGCGTTGAGGGTACGGGAAAAAAATGTTATTGGCCTGCCTGCCTGGTTAAGGGTGGCGGCGAGGGCGACTTCTGACATGTCGCTCTCCACCTTGAAGGGGACGGACTCGTCCACCGCGCGCATCGCGGCTTTGGCAATATCTGCTTTGACGCGGCTGAAGGCCTGGCGGGTCTCAGTCGTCAGGGGGAAAATGGTGGCCTTGATCAGTGAGCGGGCTTTGTCCACATAGTTGGGGACCCACTGGGCATAATAGGAAAAGAACCCGAGGCACCTATTCAGGGCTTTGGGGCTGTGGGGAAGGGGGAGTTGCAGGAGGGGGCGCATACAGTCGGGGTCGGGTCCTAGAACCCCGTTTTCCACGACGTAGCCGAGGGTGGCTAGTCTGGTTGTGCGGAAAACGCATTTCTCCTTGTTGTACGTGAGGTTGAGGGTTTGGGCGGTTTGGAGAAATCTCTGGAGGTTGGTGTCGTGGTCCTGCTGGTCGTGGCTGCAGATGGTGACATTGTCCAAGTACGGAAATGTGGCCCGCAGCCCGTACTGGTCCACCATTTGGTCCATCGTACTTTGGAAGACCGAGACCCCGTTTGTGACGCCGAAGGGAACCCGGAGGAAATGGAAAAGGAGGCCGTCTGCCTCAAAGGCCGTGTAGCAGCGGTCCCTCGGGGCGGATTGGGAGATGGTGGTACGCAGACTTCAGATCCACCGTGAAGAACACCCGGTAGTGTGCGATCTGGTTAACCATGTCTACGATCCGGGGAAGGGGGTACGCATCGAGGTGCGTGTACCGGTTTATGGTCTGGCTGTAGTCTACAACCATCCGGTTCTTTTCCCCGGTCCTGACGACCACCACCTGGGCTCTCCAGGGGCTATTGCTGCCTCGATGACTCCCTCCCGCAAGAGTCGCTGGACCTCGGACCTGATAAAAGTCCTGTGCTGGATGCTATACCGCCTGCTTCTGGTGGCGACGGGTTTACAGTCGGCGGTCAGATTTGCGAATAGCGGGGGAGGGTCGACCTTTAGGGTCGAGAGGCTACATATGGTGAGTGGGGGTAGGGGCACGCCGAACTTCAGGGTTAGGCTCCTGATGTTGCACTGGAAGTCCAGCCCCAACAGGAGAGGAGCGCAGAGGTCGGGGAGTACATAGAGTTTAAAATTCGCGTACTTGGCGCGCTGTATTGCTAGGGTTGCGGTAGTTCACCCCCGGACCTGCACCGAGTGCGACCCAGAAGCGAGGGAGATGGTTTGACGTGCAGGGAAGATTGGGAGCGAGCAGCGCCTTACCATGTCTGGGTGAATGAAGTTCTCCGTGCTCCCGGAGCCGAACAGGCAAGGCGTTTCGTGTCCATTGACCCAGACGGTCATCATGGAGCTCCGAAGATGTTTTGGTGGCGACTGGTCGAGGGTGACCGCGGCAAGTTGCGGGTAGCCGGCATGGTCGGACGTGCTGGAGTGGTCCCAAGGTGGCTGCCCCCGGTGGTCGCATGTGTCGGACGATGCTGCAGATGGCGGCCAAGATGGCGGCCCCCGCCAGTCGCACAGGTCGGGCGGCGAGGAAGATGGCGTCCAAGATGGCGCCCCCCATGAGTCGCACGTGGTTGGCCGTGTGGGCGAGGATGGCCAAGATGGCAGCCCCCGTGAGTCGCACATGTTGTGCGGGCTTGAAGATGGCTGCCCCCACGGACAACATGAGGCAGATGTGTCCGGGGGGGTGGAGCCGGCAGGCACGCAGCCCCACTGCGGGGTCTGCGGGCCTGTGAGTCTGCGAGTCGGGCCTGCGATTTTGAGGATTTGGACCTGGCCAGGCAAACTTTAGCGAAGTGTCTCTTTTTGCCGCAGTCGCTGCAGTTCGCGTTCCGAGCCGGGCAGCGCTGCCTGGGATGCTGATGCTGGCCGCAGAAATAGCAGGGAAGCCCCCTGTGTTGGGCGGGTAGCCGTGCAGCATAGGCCTGGAGTACTCTCTGATCGGAAGTCCACGAGGGGGTCGCGTGATCAGACGGGAACGCGTTGAGGCTTTGGAACGCTACTTCTAAGGAGGAGGCTAGCTTTACCGTCTCTTCCAGGTCTAGGGCACCTTTCTTGAGTAGGCGCTGTCTCACGTAGTTGGATCGGACTCCAGCCATGTAGGCGTCCCGGACTGCGAGGTCCACATGCTGAGGGGCCGTAACGGCCTGGTAGTTGCAACTTCGCACGAGGACTTTGAGGTCGCGTAGGTACTCCTCCAGCGATTCCCCGGGGCGTTGGCGGCGAGTGGTGAGGAGATGCCGCGCGTACACCTCGTTCACTGGCCTTATGTATAGGCGCTTCAGCATCGCGAGGGCGTCTGCGTAAATGGGGGCTTCCTAGAGTTGTACCCAAGCGTATACGAGGCTCAGCTTCTGATCGTCGGAGACGGAAGGCGAGGAGGAGGCCGCGAGGTAGGCCTCCAAACAGTGGAGTCAGTGCGAAAAAATCCCTTTGGCCTCCGCGGCCTGTCGGTCGATTTCCAGTAGGTCAGGTTTGAGGGCCAATTCCATTGTGCTCTTGTAGTCGAAACAGAGAGTAGATGTAAAGTGTGGCTTTAATCGACTAGAACAGTGCCTGCCTGCGACTGCTCTGCTAGTGAGAGCCGCCTACAGGGCTGCTGCTCTTTATAACTCCCCTCAAGGCGTGGAGCCAGGGGCGGAGCCCACAAGGGCACCAACATGATACATTCCATGTAATATCGTACAATGGTCCATAGGTGGAGCCCACATGGGCAACAGCGTGATACAGTTATATACATGGTAAATGGTTAATACAAAACGGTCACCACACCCTGTACCTGCTCCACGTTCCCCTGTACCTGTTCCACATTCCCCTGTACCTGTTCCACGTTCCCCTGTACCTGTTCCACATTCCCCTGTACCTGCTCCACATTCCCCTGTACCTGCTCCACATTCCCCTGTACCAGCTCCACATTCCCCTGTACCTGTTCCACATTCCCCTGTACCTGCTCCATTCCCCTGTACCTGTTCCACATTCCCCTGTACCTGCTCCATTCCCCTGTACCTGCTCCACGTTCCCCTGTACCTGTTCCACATTCCCCTGTACCTGCTCCATTCCCCTGTACCTGTTCCACATTCCCCTGTACCTGCTCCAAATTCCCCTGTACCTGTTCCACATTCCCCTGTACCTGCTCCATTCCCCTGTACCTGCTCCACGTTCCCCTGTACCTGCTCCACATTCCCCTGTACTTGCTCCACATTCCCCTGTACCTGCTCCACATTCCCCTGTACCAGCTCCACGTTCCCCTGTACCTGCTCCACGTTCCCCTGTACCTGTTCCACATTCCCCTGTACCTGTTCCACATTCCCCTGTACCTGCTCCACATTCCCCTGTACCTGCTCCACATTCCCCTGTACCTGCTCCACATTCCCCTGTACCTGTTCCACATTCCCCTGTACCTGCTCCACATTCCCCTGTACCTGCTCCACATTCCCCTGTACCTGCTCCACATTCCCCTGTACCTGCTCCACATTCACCTGTACCTGCTCCACGTTCCCCTGTACCTGCTCCACATTCCCCTGTACCTGCTCCACATTCACCTGTACCTGCTCCACGTTCCCCTGTACCTGTTCCACATTCACCTGTACCTGCTCCACGTTCCCCTGTACCTGCTCCACATTCACCTGTACCTGCTCCACGTTCCCCTGTACCTGTTCCACATTCCCCTGTACCTGCTCCACATTCCCCTGTACCTGCTCCACATTCCCCTGTACCTGTTCCACATTCCCCTGTACCTGCTCCACATTCCCCTGTACCTGCTCCACATTCCCCTGTACCTGCTCCACATTCCCCTGTACCTGCTCCACATTCCCCTGTACCTGCTCCACATTCCCCTGTACCTGTTCCACATTCCCCTGTACCTGCTCCACATTCCCCTGTACCTGTTCCACATTCCCCTGTACCTGCTCCACATTCCCTGTACCTGCTCCACATTCCCCTGTATCTGCTCCACATTCACCTGTACCAGCTCCACATTCCCTGTACCTGCTCCACATTCCCCTGTACCTGCTCCACATTCACCTGTACCAGCTCCACATTCCCTGTATCTGCACCACATTCCCCTGTACCTGCTCCACATTCACCTGTACCAGCTCCACATTCCCTGTATCTGCTCCACATTCCCCTGTACCTGCTCCACATTCCCCTGTACCTGCTCCACGTTCCCCTGTACCTGCTCCACATTCCCCTGTACCTGCTCCACATTCCCTGTACCTGCTCCACATTCCCCTGTACCTGCTCCACGTTCCCCTGTACCTGTTCCACATTCCCCTGTACCTGCTCCACATTCCCTGTACCTGCTCCACATTCCCCTGTATCTGCTCCACATTCACCTGTACCAGCTCCACATTCCCTGTACCTGCTCCACATTCCCCTGTACCTGCTCCACATTCACCTGTACCAGCTCCACATTCCCTGTATCTGCTCCACATTCCCCTGTACCTGCTCCACATTCACCTGTACCAGCTCCACATTCCCTGTATCTGCTCCACATTCCCCTGTACCTGCTCCACATTCCCCTGTACCTGCTCCACATTCCCCTGTACCTGCTCCACATTCACCTGTACCTGCTCCACGTTCCCCTGTACCTGTTCCACATTCCCCTGTACCAGCTCCACATTCCCCTGTACCTGCTCCACATTCCCCTGTACCTGCTCCACGTTCCCCTGTACCTGTTCCACATTCCCCTGTACCTGCTCCACATTCCCCTGTACCTGCTCCACGTTCCCCTGTACCTGCTCCACATTCCCCTGTACCTGCTCCACATTCCCCTGTACCTGTTCCACATTCCCCTGTACCTGCTCCACATTCCCTGTACCTGCTCCACATTCCCCTGTATCTGCTCCACATTCACCTGTACCAGCTCCACATTCCCTGTACCTGCTCCACATTCCCCTGTACCTGCTCCACATTCACCTGTACCAGCTCCACATTCCCTGTATCTGCTTTATGTTTCCCTGTACCTGCACCACTGTTCCCTTTCTCTTCTCCACATCCCTGGTCCTGCTCCACATTCCCTGTTGCTGGTCCACATTCACCTGAGCCTGCTCCACGTCCTCCTGTATCTGATCCACATTCCCCTGTACCTGTTCCACATTCCCCTGTATCTGCTTCATGTTCCGCTGTAGCTGCTCCACATTTCCCTTTCCCGGATCCACATTCCCTGTTCCTCTTACGTCTTCCCAAATAACCTATTAGCGTAGAATCATAAGCTAGTAAAGATGAGAAGGAGGCCATTTGGTTCACCATGACCATGCTGGCTCTCCTGCACATCTATCCAACTGGCCCCACTTTCCTCCTCAATTACAATTTATCCCACAGGCTTGTTTCCTTCAAATATTTGCCTAATTTCCTTTTCAACATTATTGTTGAATCTGCTTTCAGCCAAGGTTTTTACACGTTGCGTCTGGTTACATTGACCAATGCCTCAGTTTGGTGTCCTCTTTTTATTCACCCTTCTGCCACTAAAAGAACTCCTCATTTACTTCATCCAATCTGTTTACGATATTGAATAGCTCTATCAAATCGTCTCTTGTGAAGATGTTAGAACCTACCCGGATCCTATTGGTTGGGGACAATTGGTTGCCCCATGTTCCTTGAGGACTATGTACATTTTTGTGAGGGCCACGAAGAATCCAGCACGAGTTTCAAGGATACAAAGAAATAACATTTATTTACAATAACATATATTATGTACACAACAGCAGCAACCTCGCTTGCTGCTTACTCCTTCCTGCTGGTTCCAAACTGGCCAGATTTATTCATACAGGGATTCTGCTAATGATTTCTCCGCCCCCCCTCATTGGGGAAGCTCATACTCCCACAGGATTGTGGGATTGTCATTAGTCCCCAGCCAATGGTAAGCAGGCAGTTATAACATCCCTCCCCCCACAAAGTCCAAGGAATCCACCGAAGACCCTGGCGAAGGAGGGTGTCGGACTCGTTTTGCCGCAGGCCGGACACCATTTGCATGAGGCGCTGGATCGGGTGGCGTGTAACGAGACGGTGACCGGCGCTTCCGTGATGAACGGTGTAACGGTTGTACATCCACGGCCCGTGGGCCCGAGGAGTCCCCCTCTGATGTGTCCTGTGTCTCCATCTCGGAGTCAGAGTCTGCTGCCTCTGTCATCTCGGCGTCTCTATCTCCGTGCGGTTCTGTAACGACCCGCGCAGGCTTTGAGTGAGGCACCAGAGGAAGATTGTGAGGACTACTTTCCATTGTCTCTGGTCTCTGTGGCTGTAGAAGTAAGCTCTGGGGGCGGGGAATCTTTGGAAGGGATAGTCTTCTGGACCGAAGGTGGTCTACATGTTTGCGCTGGAGACGACCCTGGGCTTGCACCTGGTAAGATATAGGGCCCGTTTGGCGAAACATTACGCCAGGGATCCACTGGGCACCACCAGCAAAATTGTGAACGAACACTGGGTCACCGGGCACAAACTGCCGAATCTGCCGATGTCGAGAAAAACCCTGTCCCTGCCGTTCTTGTGTGCGGCGTACTTTTGTGCCAATGTCCGGGAAAACCATACTAAGGCGGGTGCGAAATCTCCGGCCTATTAGGAGTTCTGCGGGAGCTACCCCAGTCACCGCATGGGGGGCGGTCCCATACGAAAATTAAAAGTGAGCCAGTCTCTTGCCATTGAGCCGGAAGACTGATTCTTTAGGCCTCGTTTCCACTGCGTGCTCCGCCAACCCATTTGAAGCTGGGTGGTAAGGAGCAGTGCGGATATGGTGTATGCCGTTCATCTTCATAAACCTCGCAAACACCTCACTGGTGAATGGAGTGCCGTTACCCGTGACCAGCACCTCAGGGAGGCCATGTGTACTAAAAGACAAACGCAACTTCTCAATTGTTGCGCAGGAAGTTGTGCCTAGCATCTTATGCACCTCTAGCCATTTAGACTGGGTGTCGATTAATAAAAGGAACATGGGTCCTTGAAAAGGGTCGGCGAAATCCGCATGCAAGCGCGCCCAAGGCCGCCCTGGCCATTCCCAGTGATGTAGGGGCGCGGCCGGCGGTAGCTTCTGATGTTCCTGACAAATGGAGCAGTTTTGGGCCACCTTCTCAATGTCGGTGTCGAGGCCTGGCCACCAGACATAACTCCAGGCCAACATTTTCATTTTGGTCATACCTGGATGCCCATTGTGCAAGTCTCTTAGTATCAGCTCCTGTCCTTTTTCTGGGACAATCACACGCGTCCCCCAGAAGAGGATGCCGTCTTCCATGCTGAATTCTGACACCTTGGAGGAAAATGCCCGCAACTCGCCTGGGAGCTGTCTATGCTGCCCACCATACAGGACTATGTGTCGAACCTTTGACAGGACTGGCTCCGTCTGGATCCACTCACGGATCTGTGATGCCGTGACAGGCAAGGTGTCCATAAAATTTAGGGTTGCAACCACCTCACGGTCGTGGGGGTCGACATGGGGCCGGTCGATAAAGGTAATTGGCTCAGTGCGTCGGCATTCGCCAGCTGCGTACCTGGTTTGTGCTCCAGAGAATACTTGTATGCAGCAAGCAACAAAGCCCAGCGCTGGATCCGTGCGGAAGCAATGGGTGGTATTGGCTTATCCTCTCTGAAAAGTCCCAGCAGGGCTTATGATCAGTCACGATAGTGAAGTGGCGGCCATACGCGTACTGGTGGAAACGTTTCACCGCAAAAACCACTGCCAGGCCCTCCTTCTCGATCTGCGCGTATTTTTTTCCGCTGCAGTCAATGTGCGGGAGGCGAAAGCTATCGGCCACTCGGCCCCGTTCTCCATCTTGTGGGACAGGATGGCCCCAATACCATACGGGGATGCATCACATGTGACGAGCAAAGGCTTTCCAGGATCATAGTGGGTTAGTAACCCAGACAACGACAATTGTTGTTTTACCCGCCGGAAAGCGGTTTTTGCGACTGACCCCAAACCCAGGTGTGATTTTTCTTTAGCAGAAGATGCAACGGGGCCAGCGTAGTTGCCAGATTGGGGAGGAACTTCCCGTAATAGTTTACGAGGCCGAGAAAAGAACGAAAATGCAAAGTGTCAGTCGGGGTGGGGGCATGTTGAATTGCGCGCATCTTCTCTGCGACGGGGTGCAAACCTTCGCGGTCCACCCGATAACCTAGGTAGACTACTTACTTCGCCTGAAAGACGCACTTTGTGTGACGTAAACGGACTCCAGCCTCCGAAAAGCGTCTAAGGACAGTCTCCAGATTTTCCAAATGTTCCTGCTCCGACGTACCTGTGATCAAAACGTCATCTAAATAGACAGCGACACGCGATAAACCTCTCAAAATGCCCTCCATAACGCGTTGAAAAATAGCGCAGGCAGAGGATACTCCAAAGGGCAAACGTGTATATTCATACAGGCCCCGGTGTGTATTAATTGTTACATATGGTCGGGAGGCAGGGTCCAGCTCCAACTGTAGGTAGGCGTGACTCATATCTAATTTTGTGAACGAGAGTCCACCTGCAAGCTTTAATAATAACAATAATCGCTTATTGTCACAAGTAGGCTTCAAATGAAGTTACTGTGAAAAGCCCCTAGTCGCCACATTCCGGCGCCTGTTCGGGGAGACTGGTACAGGAATTGAACCGTGCTACTGGCCTGCTTTCAAAGCCAGCGATTTAACCCTGTGCTAAACCAGCCCCTTTACGTAGAGATCCTCTATGCGAGGCATAGGATATTGGTCGAGTCGGGAAGCTATATTCACTGTAAGTTTATAGTCGCCGCACAAGTGAACTGTGGCATCTGGCTTCATTACAGGTACAATTGGTGCTGCCCAGTCAGCGAAACGGACGGGCCTGATAATACCCAAAGTTTCCAAACGAGAGAACTCCCCTTCTACCTTCTCGAGCAAGGCGTAAGGCACCGGGCGCGCCCGGAAATAGCGCGGCGTGGCTCCTGGTTCGACTTGGATACGGGCTACGGACCCTTTTATTTTGCCCAAACCGGGCTGGAATACATCTGGGTATCGTACTAGCACCTCAGTTAACCCTCCGGAAACTGTTTGCAGGATGTGCTGCCACTGCAACCACAAATGGCGCAACCAGTCCCGACCCAACAGGCTGGGCCCATGGCCGCCCACCACAATAAGTGGGAAACGCCCCTCCTGGCGTCCATAAACAACAGGGTTCATCGTAGTTCCTGCAATGTCCAATGGTTCCCCCGTGTAGGTGGCCAACCTGGCCTGTGTGTCGGTTAATGTAAGGGTCTGTATACCCTGCTTGATGTAGTCGAATGTCCTCTGGGCGATCACGGAGACCACTGCGCCAGTGTCCAACTCCATCTCAAGCGGGTGACCATTGACCCGTACTGTCACCTTAATGGGGGCCACACGGGGAGCTGCCACACAATGCAGCTGCAGGCAGTCGTCCTCCGTCTCTATGTCCTCAGGAGTAGTCGCCGCAGGTTCATCCACATGGAAGGTATGGCCCCTGGGCTGGTCCCAGTTTCGGCCAGAACGACGGCGCCTCTGGCGCCCCCAGGACCGGCGTCCGCGACTGGGTCGGCGCCTACAAGTCTGACACGGACATGGCTCCTCATCCATTGGTTCTGGAGAAAGCTCCCTTCGAGAAGGAATGTCCGACGGCCACTGGCGTCGATCCGGACGTCGTCTTGCCCAAGGTACCGCAGGAGTGCGGGGGGGACTTTTTCGGATGGAAGGGGTTGCGCCCCAAGGCATGCACTTCTATTCCCTGTAGCTGCTGTACTCCTCGTTCTGCGCTCTCTCGGGACAATACTATTTGAATGGCCTGTTGAAAAGTCAATGTTGGCTGAGCTAACAACTTTCTCTGGGTGGCCGCATTGTTAATACCACAAACCAAACGGTCGCGTAACATTTCTGACAAGGTCTCACCATAGTCACAGTACTCCGCAATCCTGCGTAGCCTGGATAGAAAGTCGGCAAGGGATTCTCCTGGTGTCCTCTCAGCGGTATTAAACTGGTAACGTTGGAGTATCATGGACGGGGTTGGGTTAAAATGCTGCCCCACTAAATTCACAAGTTCATCAAACGTTTTGGTGTCCGGCGCAGCTGGGTACGTAAGGCTCCTAATCACCCCAAACGTATGCGGGCCGCAGGTGGTGAGCAATATGACCACCTGCCGCTCGTTTTCAGTGATATTGTTTGCCCGGAAATAGTAATGCATCCGTTGTGTGTACTGGTTCCAGCTTTCCAGCGCAGCATCAAAAACATCCAAACATCCGTACAGAGGCATGGTATAATAGAAAACAACTTCCAACCTGTATCCAACAAAAATCCAGGGAGGTGGCTTCAGCAGTGTAGACAGCTATTCACTTTAACCCTCATCGCCAGTTTTGTTAGGGCCACGAAGAATCCAGCACGAGTTTCAAGGAGACAAAGAAATAACATTTATTTACAATAACATATATACACAACAGCAGCAACCTCACTTGCTGCTTACTCCTTCCTGCTGGTTCCAAACTGGCCAGCTTTATTTATACTTGGAGTTTACTAATGGTTTCTCCGCCCCCCTCATTGGGGAAGCTCATACTCCCACAGGATTGTGGGATTGTCATTAGTCCCCATCCCATGGAAAGCAGGCAGGTTATAACATACATATTGTTGTAAATAAAGTTACTTTCTGTTTGACTCTACAAACCCGTGCTCGATTCCTCCTGGCCCTCACAAAACCTAACTTTCCTTATTCCAGGCAGAACCCCAGACTCACCATTTTCTCCACATAACTGAAGTCCCTCATCCATGGTATCATTTGAATAAATCTCTTTGGCACCCCTTCTAAGGCCTTGACCTCCTTCACAAAGTATGCTAACCAGAATTGGGTACAAAAGTCCAGCTGAGTCCTTTTATTTATTTTTAAATATAGAGTACCCAATTCGGTTTTTTCCCGATTAAGGGGCAATTCTTAAGACGCCATTCCACCTAGCCTGCACATCTTTGGGTTGTGGGGTGAGAGCCATGCAAACATGAGGAGAATGTGCAAACTCCACACAGACAGTGACCTGGGGCCGGGATCGAAGGCAGGTCCTCAACGCTATACAACAGCAGTGCTAACCACTGCGCTACCGTGCCGCCTACTCCAGCTGAGTCCTGACCTGTTTTTATAAATGTTTAGCTTCCTTGCCTTTGTACGCATATGCCCCTATTAATGTAGTGAAGGATCCAACATGTTTATTTTGACAGTTTTCTTAACTTCATAGATTTGTGTATGTACAATCCCCAGGTCTCTTGGTTCTTGCACCTCCTTTAAAAGTGTGCCATTTAGTTTGTGTTGCCTCTCATTCCTCCAACTGAAATGAATCACACCACACTTCAATGAACTAAAAACTCCATCAGTCACATGCTGCCCAATTCACTCCTCTCTCTGTGACCTCCTGAATTCACTTACTATTCTCCTAATTGGTCACTTTTGAGTTCTGTGTTAGCCACAAACTTTGAAATCATGATCTGCATACTCAAGTCTATGTATTTAATATCTATCAAACAGGACAGTAGTCCTGACACTAATCCCTGTGGATCAGGGTCCATTGCTTACTTCCCTCCAGCCTGAAAAAAAATGGTTCACCAGGACCCTCTTCTTTGTGGCCCTCAGCCAATTTTATATCCTCCCTGCTATTGTCACTTTGGCCCTATGGGTTATAATTCTGTTAACCAAGTCTTTCTGGTACTTTGCCAATAGCCTTTGAAAGTCCATATAGACATTGTCAACTGAATTATCCTTATCAGCTCATTCCGTGGAGCCTCCCTCAAAGGATTCAATCAATCGTCAGACATAATTTGCCTTTAACAAATCCATGCCAACTATCATTTATGAGCTCATATTGTTCCAACTACCAATTAATTTTGTTCCTGGTTATTGACGCTAAACAGTGGCCCACCACTCATGTTAAACTGACTAGCCTGGAGTTTCTCGGCTTGCCTTTCTCCCACTTTTAAACAGGGACGTAACTTTTGCAATCAGGCAGTCTTTTGGAACCATTCCAATATTTAAGGAGGACTGCAAGATTGTGGCCAGAACCTCATCAATTCTCCTTATCTTCCTCTCTAATTAGAGCACATTCCATCCGATCCAGGTGACTTTTCTACTTTGAGAACTGCTGACCTTTTAACTAACTCCTTTTTTTGTCAATTAAAATTTTTTTTATAGTATCCAATTCTTTTTTTCCAAAGGGGTATTTTAGCATAGCCAATCCACTTACCCTCCATATCTTTTTGGGTTGTGGGGGTGCAACCCACGTAGACACGGGGAGAATGTGTAAACTCCACATAGACAGTGACCCGGAGCCGGGATCGAACCTGGATCCTCAGCGCCGTGAGGCAGCAGTGCTAACCACAGCGCAGCCGTGCTGCCCTTTCTGTCTATTTCTATCCTATTCAATTTTCCTACTATCTCTTCCTTTACTGTGTGTTGACAGCATCCTTTTTCCCAGTGAAGTGAGATACAAAGTATTCATTTCGTACCTCAACCATGCTTTCTGCCACCACAGACATATCTCTGATTGATTCCTAATTGACCCATCTTCCTTTTGCCTACTCTTTTGATTATTATGGGCTGGATTCTCCGTTCCTCCAGCCTAGTGTTTCTTTGCACTGCCAAGGTGGCACTGCCAAGCTGGCAGTGCCAAGGTGCTCAGGTGCCACCCTGCATTGTCCCCGATCACCCAGGTGTCTCTGGTGGCCTGGGAGAGCTCCCCCAGGTGCCGTTATGCCTGGTCTAACTTTGTGCAGACCAGTACTAAACGGCGCCCTAGCAAGGTCTCCCAGGCACGGCCGGTGAGTTCTGGGCGCTGAGTGAATCCAGCATAAATATTCAGATCTGGATCTCGCCCAGCGATCTGCGCCGGGCCGAGAGAGTTGGGTCGCTCGCGATCAACCAGTGCCGGGCACGGCGCCCAATTTGGGGCTTGCAAGCTATTCACCCCTTGCGCCTGGATCCACGTCAGGCATAATGGGGTCCCTCAATCATGCCCAACGTCTTTGATTGGTGACCATCACCCGATGCACATAGCACCAAAAGGTGAGAGCCCGCTCAGTAGCAGCAACTGCGCCACTGCAAACTGGACCCCGCCCCAGCCCACTCCGATCAGCACAAACAAACAAGGATTTTACCATTATATCGCAGCTCTTTATCACAAAAAGAAACAATCAGAAACTTCCAGGGACACAGCGCAAGCCATGTAGCCCAAGAAAAAACAAATCTGAAATGTGCATCAGGATAAAATGAGGGATTAAAAGATGAGCAGAACTGGAGCTCTTTAAAACGCAGCCACTCCCGTGCTCACACCACATGACCTCCGCCATCTCCTCCTTTAGTCATGAAGGCTCCACCTTCTCAACCTTGCTCCTCGCCTGAGGTGCGGTGATCCTCAGGTTAAACCACCACCAGTCAGCTCTCCCCCTCAAAGGGGAAAGCAGCCTTTGGTCATCTGGGACTAGGGCGACTTTACCTTTACCGTTAACCTCTTTTAAAGGCCTCCCATTGTTCATTTACTGTCATGTCTGCCAGTTTTCAATTCCAACCCACCTGTGCCAGCTCCTTTCTCAGCTCACTGAAGTTAGCCTTCCTTCAGTTAAATCTTTTCACACTTCATTGCACCTTGTCCTTTTCTATAACAATTCTAAACTTGACGGACATGATCACAGTTCCCCAAATGCTTTCCCATTGAAATATGCTCCATTTGACCTACTTCTTTCCCCAGAACCAGATGCCTGTTTCTGTCTACAACGGCTGAAAACCCAGTGGCCAAGAAAGTTCTCTTGTGCACATGTGAAGAATTTCTTTCTTTTTTTGTTCTTTGCACCTCATGTTCCCAATCAACAGACGGGATTTTCCCATCCTGCCCACCGGGGGACTGGAAATTCCCACCTGAATTCAACAGACCTTTTGCTGGTCTGCCAAATTTTCCAACCCACTTGCTGCGGTTATTGTTGCGGGCGGGACTGGAAAATCCTACCCAATTGAAGCTCCCATTATCACCATTTTGTAGTTCTTCGCATCATTTGGCTGATTAGATATATTTCTCTATCTTGTAACCTGTAGGATATATCCAGTAATCTAATAGCCCCTCTCTTGCTCCTTAATTCGAGCCACATGGATTCTGTGTTTAACTCCTCACATATATCATTCTTCTCTCACTCTCTGATAGTTTCTTCTGTCAATACTGCCATCTTCCTATTCTCTACCCAATCTCTCAGATCTCTATGCACCTTATTTTTCCTCTTTACTCTTTCAACATGATACCCACCCCATTGTCCAATAGTCCATACACTGCCCCAGAGCATAGATAACCTTCCCAATAGGACATTGCTGTCAGCTCTGTTGAGGTGCATCCCATCCACCTTGAACAGATCCTTCGGCACCAAAGCTAGTCTTGATGCCCAGGGATCCTGATTCAACTCACCCTCTCCACAAACACCCACCCCCATGCGCTGACCCCCACACTCCAGACCATTCCTCTAGCCACATGTTGAGGTCATAAGATATAGGAGCAGAATTAGGCCAATCGGCATATTGAGTTCGCTTCACCATTCGATCATGGCAATGTTCCTCTCCTGCCAACCCTAATCTCAACAGTGTGTGACACTGGGAATAATCTGAAACTCCTCTGTCATATCCCCCTGAGTTCCTGATTCCTCTCTGTAAGACCTTTATCCTTTTCCTACAAATGACAATGGATCCCACCTGGACCACGATCTTTTGGCAGCTAGCTTCTGCCCAACAAAATGTTCCGCGCAGTGACATCCGTTACCCTGGCATCAACACTTCTATCTAGACTGAGGGTAACAATGGCTTGGGGAATACAGAAGAGAGTGTATCTATGGCACGATGGGGCAATTGCCTGAAAAAGGGGCAAAGAAAATTCTGACTGCAATGGTAATTTTCCCCGCTACCCACTCCCTCTGCTTAGCTGTACCAACACCCTGATTTCCTGTGCCTGTTTCCCATGTTTTCCTGCACCCGCACCACCTGTTTTGGCGCACCTGCTCTACCTGTTTTTCTGTTATATCTATTTTCCTGACACTGCCTGTTTTTCTGTAACTTCTCCACCTGTTTTCCTGCACCTGCTCTGACTGATTCCCTATGACTGTTCCACTTATTCTCCTGCACTTGCTCCGCCTGTTTTCCTGCACCAAGTCTGTCTGTTTTCCTGCACCATCTCTGCTTGCTTCCCAACTGCTCCACCTATTTTCCTGTGCCAGCTCCACCTGTTTTCCTGCACCAAGTCTGTCTGTTTTCCTGCACCATCTCTGCTTGCTTCCCAACTGCTCCACCTATTTTCCTGTGCCAGCTCCACCTGTTTTCCTGCACCAAGTCTGTCTGTTTCCCACCTGCTCCACCTGTTTTCCTGTGCCTGCTCCACCTGTTTTCCTGCGCCTGCTACACCTGTTTTCCTGTGCCTGCTCCACCTGTTTTCCCGTGCCTGCTCCACCTGTTTCCCTGTCCCTGCTCCACCCTTTTCTCTGTACCTGCTCCACCTGTTTTCCTGTGCCTGCTCCACCTGTTTTCCTGTGCCTGCTCCATATGTTTTCATGCACCTGCTCCACCTGTTTTCCTGTGCCTGCTCCACCTGTTTTCCTGCGCCTGCTCCACCTGTTTTCCTGTGCCTGCTCCACCTGTTTTCCTGTGCCTGCTCCACATGTTTTCCTGTACCTGCTCCACCTGTTTTCCTGGGACTGTTCCACTCGTTTTCCTGCACCTGCTCCACCTGTTTTCCTGGGACTGTTCCACTCGTTTTCCTGTGCCTGCTCCACATGTTTTCCTGTGCCTGCTCCACCTGTTTTCCTGTACCTGCTCCACCTATTTTCCTGTGCCTGCTCCACCTGTTTTCCGTGCCTGCTTCACCTGTTTTCCCGTGCCTGCTCCACCTGTTTTCCTGCCCCTGCTCCACCTGTTTTCCCGTGCCTGCTCCACCTGTTTTCCTGTGCCTGCTCCACCTGATTTCCTGTGCCTGCTCCACCTGTTTTCCTGCGCCTGCTACACCTGTTTTCCCGTGCCTGCTCCACCTGTTTTCCTGTGCCTGCTCCACCTGTTTCCCTGTCCCTGCTCCACCCATTTCTCTGTACCTGCTCCACCTGTTTTCCTGTGCCTGCTCCACCTGTTTTCCTGTGCCTGCTCCACCTGTTTTCCTGTGCCTGCTCCATATGTTTTCATGCACCTGCTCCACCTGTTTTCCTGTGCCTGCTCCACCTGTTTTCCTGCGCCTGCTCCACCTGTTTTCCTGTGCCTGCTCCACCTGTTTTCCTGTGCCTGCTCCACATGTTTTCCTGTACCTGCTCCACCTGTTTTCCTGGGACTGTTCCACTCGTTTTCCTGCACCTGCTCCACCTGTTTTCCTGGGACTGTTCCACTCGTTTTCCTGTGCCTGCTCCACATGTTTTCCTGTGCCTGCTCCACCTGTTTTCCTGTACCTGCTCCACCTATTTTCCTGTGCCTGCTCCACCTGTTTTCCGTGCCTGCTTCACCTGCTTTCCCGTGCCTGCTCCACCTGTTTTCCTGCGCCTGCTCCACCTGTTTTCCCGTGCCTGCTCCACCTGTTTTCCTGTGCCTGCTCCACATGTTTTCCTGTGCCTGCTCCACCTGTTATCCTGTGCCTGCTCCACTTGTTTTCCCGTGCCTGCTCCACCTGTTTTCCTGTACCTGCTCCACCTGTTTCCCTGTCCCTGCTCCACCCATTTCTCTGTACCTGCTCCACTCATTTCCCTGTACCTGCTCCACCTGTTCCCTGTGCCTGCTCCACCTGTATCTCTGTACCTGCTCGACCTGTTTCCCTGTACCTGCTCCACCTGTTTCCCTGTACCTACTCCACCTGTTTCCCTGTGCCGATTCCGCCTGTTTCCCGGTGCCTGCTCTCCCTGTTTCCATGTGCCTGCTCTGCCTGTTTCCCTGTGCCTGCTCTGCCTGTTTCCCTGTGCCTGCTCTGCCTGTTTCCCTGTGCCTGCTCTGCTTATTTTTCTGTACTTTTTCCACTTGTTTCACTGTGCCTGCTCTGCCTTTTTTCCTGGGTCTGCTCTACCTGCTCGGCCTGTTTTCCTGTGCCGACTCCGCCTGTTCCCTGTACCTGCTCCACCTGTTTCCCTATGCCGGCTCCACCTGTTTCCCTGTGCCTGCTCCACCTGTTTCCCTCTGCCGACTCTGCCTGTTTCCCTGTGCCTACTCTGCCTGTTTCCTTGTGCCTGCTCCACCTGTTTCCCTATGCCGGCTCCACCTGTTTCCCTGTGCCTGCTCCACCTGTTTCCCTCTGCCGACTCTGCCTGTTTCCCTGTGCCTGCTCTGCCTGTTTCCTTGTGCCTGCTCCACCTGTTTACCTCTGCCTGTTCTGCCTGTTTCCCTGTGCCTGCTCTGCCTGTTTCCCTGTGCCTGCTCTGCTTGTTTCCCTGTGCCTGCTCTGCCTATTTTCCTGTACCTGTTCCACTTGTTTCCCTGTGCATGTTCTGTCTCTTTTTCTGTGTCTGCTCCACCTGTCTTCCTGTACCTATTCCATTTGTTTCCCTGTGCCTACTCTGCCTTTTTTCCTGGGTCTGCTCTACCTGTTTTCCTGCTCTACCTGTTTTCCTGTACCTGCTCCACCTGTTTTCCTGTACATGCTCCACCTGTTTCCCTGTGCCTGCTCCACCTGTTTTCCAGTGCCTGCTCCGCCTGTTTTCCTGTACCTGCTCCACATGTTTCCCTGTACCTGCTCCACCTGTTTCCCTGTGCCGACTGCGCCTGTTTCCCTGTGCCTGCTCCACCTGTTTCCCTGTACCTGCTCCACCTGTTTCCCTGTACCTGCTCCACCTGTTTCCCTGTACCTGCTCCACCTGTTTCCCAGTACCTGCTCCACCTGTTTCCCTGTACCTGCTCCACCTGTTTCCCTGTGCAGACTCCGGCAGTTTCCCTGTACCTGCTCCACCTGTTTCCCTTGCCTGCTCCACCTGTTTCCCTGTGCAGACTCCGGCGGTTTCCCTGTGCAGACTCCGGCGGTTTCCCTGTGCCTGCTCCACCTGTTTCCCTGTGCCAATTCCACCTGTTTCCCTTGCCTGCTCCACCTGTTTTCCCGTGCCTGCTCCACCTGTTTTCCTGTGCCTGCTCCACATGTTTTCCTGTGCCTGCTCCACCTGTTATCCTGTGCCTGCTCCACTTGTTTTCCCGTGCCTGCTCCACCTGTTTTCCTGTACCTGCTCCACCTGTTTCCCTGTCCCTGCTCCACCCATTTCTCTGTACCTGCTCCACTCATTTCCCTGTACCTGCTCCACCTGTTCCCTGTGCCTGCTCCACCTGTATCTCT
Source organism: Scyliorhinus torazame (assembly GCF_047496885.1). NCBI lineage: Eukaryota > Metazoa > Chordata > Chondrichthyes > Carcharhiniformes > Scyliorhinidae > Scyliorhinus > Scyliorhinus torazame. Next base: position 255,184,533 of record NC_092708.1, read on the forward strand.
GTACCTGCTCGACCTGTTTCCCTGTACCTGCTCCACCTGTTTCCCTGTACCTACTCCACCTGTTTCCCTGTGCCGATTCCGCCTGTTTCCCGGTGCCTGCTCTCCCTGTTTCCATGTGCCTGCTCTGCCTGTTTCCCTGTGCCTGCTCTGCCTGTTTCCCTGTGCCTGCTCTGCCTGTTTCCCTGTGCCTGCTCTGCTTATTTTTCTGTACTTTTTCCACTTGTTTCACTGTGCCTGCTCTGCCTTTTTTCCTGGGTCTGCTCTACCTGCTCGGCCTGTTTTCCTGTGCCGACTCCGCCTGTTCCCTGTACCTGCTCCACCTGTTTCCCTATGCCGGCTCCACCTGTTTCCCTGTGCCTGCTCCACCTGTTTCCCTCTGCCGACTCTGCCTGTTTCCCTGTGCCTACTCTGCCTGTTTCCTTGTGCCTGCTCCACCTGTTTCCCTATGCCGGCTCCACCTGTTTCCCTGTGCCTGCTCCACCTGTTTCCCTCTGCCGACTCTGCCTGTTTCCCTGTGCCTGCTCTGCCTGTTTCCTTGTGCCTGCTCCACCTGTTTACCTCTGCCTGTTCTGCCTGTTTCCCTGTGCCTGCTCTGCCTGTTTCCCTGTGCCTGCTCTGCTTGTTTCCCTGTGCCTGCTCTGCCTATTTTCCTGTACCTGTTCCACTTGTTTCCCTGTGCATGTTCTGTCTCTTTTTCTGTGTCTGCTCCACCTGTCTTCCTGTACCTATTCCATTTGTTTCCCTGTGCCTACTCTGCCTTTTTTCCTGGGTCTGCTCTACCTGTTTTCCTGCTCTACCTGTTTTCCTGTACCTGCTCCACCTGTTTTCCTGTACATGCTCCACCTGTTTCCCTGTGCCTGCTCCACCTGTTTTCCAGTGCCTGCTCCGCCTGTTTTCCTGTACCTGCTCCACATGTTTCCCTGTACCTGCTCCACCTGTTTCCCTGTGCCGACTGCGCCTGTTTCCCTGTGCCTGCTCCACCTGTTTCCCTGTACCTGCTCCACCTGTTTCCCTGTACCTGCTCCACCTGTTTCCCTGTACCTGCTCCACCTGTTTCCCAGTACCTGCTCCACCTGTTTCCCTGTACCTGCTCCACCTGTTTCCCTGTGCAGACTCCGGCAGTTTCCCTGTACCTGCTCCACCTGTTTCCCTTGCCTGCTCCACCTGTTTCCCTGTGCAGACTCCGGCGGTTTCCCTGTGCAGACTCCGGCGGTTTCCCTGTGCCTGCTCCACCTGTTTCCCTGTGCCAATTCCACCTGTTTCCCTTGCCTGCTCCACCTGTTTCCCTGTGCCAATTCCACCTGATTCCCTGTGCCTGCTCTGCCTTGTTGCTCTGTTTATTTGGTTCTAAATATGGCGGTCAATATGGTCGCCTTCCTTAATCCTAATTATGTTTGCTTTAGAATCGCCAGGTATCTTTTGATACCGCTACAAGGTTCAAACCCGAATACTGATCAAAGAGCCAATACACTAGTTAGTTAGTTCAAAGTCAATACTATTTATTTACACACACAGTAAGATCTGCTCATGCACAAAATACTACAAACTAAACCATTTCTAATGCTAACGCCTATACTTAGCTTCGGGTGCCCACTCAGTCAGAGGAACAATGGCCGTTGTTCAGATCTGAGGCTGTTGGGTTCGAAGTGGTACAAGGGAACAGCTAAGGTCGTCTGTCTGGTAGCGAGTGTTGACCTTGGATTTACTTGCTTCTGGTGCAGCTGGTGGAAGGGTCTCTCCACTTTGAGAGCCGATTCCAAGAGAGCGATTCTCTCTCGGGGCCTTCTTCGTATACCTGGAGGGGCTTTGTGCGCTTTTGGGCGGGCATTGAACTTGACCCCAATCATTTGGGCCGTATCTTGGTCACTCGCATTGATCTTGATCAATAAAGGGGTTAGTGCCCTGATGGCTGGGCGGGTCCTATGTGGCTGTTGGTCTTGCTTTGTTTACGCATTCGGTTTGGGGAACTGGCGCCGGGGTGTCTGGAGCTAGATCGGTTGCTTGAGTGTCTTTCCTTTGTTCCCGGAGATGGGCCATCAATATGTTAATTGGCTACAGTTTCAGTCTCGGCTGGGAGCTGCGGTTCCAATACACGGACAGGCTCTGTGCCTGCCTGCTTTCTTAGCATTGTCCATCGTTCCCTGCAGTCTTTGCAAACATCCACTCTGTATTGTGGAAGTGGCCATCCCAGATGGCTACAGCCTGTTTCCCTGTGCCTGCTCTGCCTGTTTCCCTTGTGCCTGCACTGCCTGTTTCCCTTGTGCCTGCTCTGCCTGTTTCCCTGTGCCTGCTCAGCTTGTTTTCCTGTACCTATTGTGGTAAACCACTGTGTTCCTATATTAAGGGTTGTACGGTAGAACCTGCACTACCGGTTCACCTGGGCCCCTGCATGCTAGCTCCGCCCAGGAGCCGGGTTATAAATATGCGTGGCCTTCAGCTCGCAGCCATTTCGTCACCTGCTGTAGGAGGCCACACTTCAGATACCAATAAAGCCTCAGTTTGAATTCAACTTCGTCTCCAGCCAAATTGATCGTGCCTCAATTTATTAGTATCTGATTCAGAAGATGGACCTCCGGATTAAACCAGATCGACTGCAGCAGGATCTACACGCAAGCGACGCTAGAAAGGACTTTCAGCACTGGCCAGCTTGTTTTGAAGCGTATATCAACGCGGCGCCGACCCCTGTTCCAGAGGCTCAGAAGATTCAAATCTTGTACTCCAGACTCAGCTCTAAAATCTTCCCGCTGATCCAGGATGAGCCCAATTACGCTGATGCTGTGACTCGGCCCAAAGAGAGTTATGAGCAGAAGACGAACATGCTCTTCGCCAGACACGCGCTCGCAACGCCTACTCAACTACCTGGTGAGTCAATCGAGGACTTCTGGAGGGCCCTGATCCCACTAGTTCGGGACTGTGACTGCCAGGACATTACAGCTAAGGAGCACTCAGATCTCCTTATGAGGGACGCTTTTGTAACTGGGATTGGGTCCGATGTAATCAGGCAATGGCTCCTAGAAGGGGCTATGTGCGACCTCGCAGAGATTAAAACCCTAGCGTTTTCCATAACGCTCGCCCTGCGCTATGTATAGTCCTACGTCCCCAACCGGGCGGCCCACTCCTCCTATGCTTCATGCGCCCCACAGGTAGCCGCCCAGCGGGGGGCGCTACCCACCCAGTACACCTGCGCTACGCGCCAGCCAGTGATCTCCGGGGGGCCCCGATGCAATTTTTGCGGCCAACAAAGACACCCCCGCGAACGCTGCCCCGCCCACGCTGCCCTTTGTAAGGCCTGCGGGAAGAAGGACCACAACACAGCGGTGTGCCAGGCCTGCTCAGCGGCAGCAGTCGCCCCCTCCCTCCACCCCCGGTCATGGACAATGGGCGTCACTATCCTCCCCTCCTCCCCAGGCCATGGACGCCGCCGTCTTGCTCCACCCCCGCAACGTGCATTCCATGGGCGCCGCCATTTTGTGACCCCCAGGACCTCCGGGCGCCGCCATGTTGTCCACCCCTCAGCACACGGTGACCAACGGCATTTCAGGACCCCGACGCAGCGGCCGCCTCACTACCCGACGATCAACCACGACTCGCATCCATGGTAATCGACCAGTCCAGACCACGCACTCTGACCAATGTATCCACCAGCGTGAAAGTCAACAGCCACGTGACCTCCTGCCTACTGGACTCCGGGAGCACCGAGAGCTTTGTACATCCAAATACGGTAAGGCGCTGCTCCCTTAAGGTACACCCTACCAATCAAAATATCTCCCTGGCCTCCGGATCCCATCGCGGAGCGATCCGGGGGTACTGCACGGTCACGCTCACAGTCCAAGGCGTAGAGTTGCACGGTTTTCGCCTCTACGTCCTCCCTAACATCTGCGCTGCACTTATCCTTGGCCTGGAATTTCAGTGCAACCTCCAGAGCCTGACCCTTAAATTTGGCGGACCCTTACCACCCCTCACTGTGTGTGGCCTCGCGACCCTAAAGGTCGATCCTCCTTCCCTCTTTGCCAATCTAACTCCAGATTGCAAACCCGTCGTCACCAGGAGCAGACGTTACAGCACCCAGGATAAGGCCTTCATCAGGTCCGAGGTCCAGCGGTTGCTTCAGGAGGGAGTCATCGAGGCCAGCAACAGCCCCTGGACAGCTCAAGTGGTAGTGGTTAAGTCTGGGGAGAAAAATCGAATGGTCGTGGACTACAGCCAGACCACCAACAGGTACACGCAGCTCGACGCATACCCCCTCCCACGCATATCTGACATGGTTAACCAGATTGCACAGTACCGGTCTTCCCAACGGTGGACCTGAAATCCGCTTACCACCAGCTCCCCATCCGTAAATCGGAACGGCCATACACCACCTTCGAGGCAGGTGGCCAGCTATATCACTTCCTTAGGGTCCCCTTCGGCGTCACCAATGGGGTTTCGGGCTTCCAAAGGGAGATGGACCGAATGGTCGACCGGTACGGCTTGCGGGTCACGCTCCCGTGGACAATGTGACCATCTGCGGCCATGATCAGCAGGACCACGACGCTGACCTCGCTAAATTTCTCTGCACCGCCACTCTCCTCAACCTCACGTATAACAAGGAGAAGTGTGTGTTCCGTACAAACCGCTTAGCCATCCTCGGCTACGTGGTCCAGAACGGAGTTCTGGGGCCCGATCCCGACCGCATGCTTCCCCTCCCCCACTGCCCCAAGGCCCTGGGGTTCTTCTCGTATTACACTCAGTGGGTCCCAAACTATGCGGACAAGGCCCGCCCACTCATACAGTTCTCTCATTTCCCCCTGACGGCCGAGGCCCAACAGGCTTTCGCCCGGATCAGAGCTGATATTGCCAAAGCTGGAATGCACGCTGTAGACGAAACACTTCCTTTCCAAGTAGAAAGCGACGCATCGAACGTCGCCCTTGCCACCACCCTCAACCAGGCAGGCAGGCCCGTGGCATTCTTTTCCCGCACCCTCCATGCCTCAGAAATTAAGCACTCATCCGTTGAAAAGGAGGCCCAGGCTATCGTTGAGGCTGTGCGACATTGGAGGCATTACCTGGCCGGCAGGAGATTTACTCTCCTCACTGATCAACGGTCGGTTGCCTTCATGTTCAACAACACGCAGCGGGGCAAGATCAAAAATGACAAAATCTTGCAGTGGAGAATCGAGCTCTCCACCTATAACTACGAGATTAAGTATCGCCCTGGCAAACTCAACAAGCCCCCAGACGCCCTATCCCGAGGTACATGTGCCAGCGCACAGGTAGACCGACTCCAGACCCTGCACAACAGACTTTGTCACCCAGGGGTCACTCGGTTGTACCACTTCATTAAGGCACAAAATTTGCCCTACTCCGTCGAGGAAGTAAGGACAATCACCAAGGACTGCCAGGTCTGTGCGGAGTGCAAGCCGCACTTCTACCGGCCGGACCGCGCGTACCTGGTGAAGGCCTCCCGCCCCTTTGAACGCCTCAGTGTGGATTTCAAAGGCCCCCTCCCGTCCTCCGACCGACACACGTATTTCCTCAGTGTGATCGATGAATACTCCCGTTTTCCCTTCGCCATCCCATGCCCCGACATGACGTCTGGCACCGTCATTAAAGCCCTTAATTCTATCTTCACTCTGTTCGGCTTCCCCGCCTACATCCACAGTGACAGGGGATCCTCATTCATGAGTGATGAGCTACGCCAGTTCCTGCTCAGCAGGGGTATCGCCTCCAGCAGAACGACGAGCTACAACCCCCTGGGAAACGGACAGGTAGAAAGGGAGAATGGGACGGTATGGAGGGCCGTCCAGCTGGACCTACGGTACAGAAATCTCCCGGCCTCCCGCTGGCAAGAGGTCCTCCCTGATGCACTACATTCCATTCGCTCATTACTCTGCACTGCTACTAACAGTACACCGCCTGAACGCCTTTTTGCCTTCCCCAGGAAGTCCACATCCGGGGTATCACTCCCAACTTGGCTCACAGCACCGGGAACCGTGCTTCTCCGTAAACATGTGCGGCTCCACAAGGCGGATCCGTTGGTGGAAAGGGTGCACCTGCCCCACGCAAACCCACAGTACGCCTACGTGGCGTTCCCCAACGGCCGCCAAGATACCGTCTCCCTCAGGGACCTGGCACCAGCAGGTTTCACCCCCACACCACCCCCGTCGCCCCCCTCCCCACCGCCGCCCCCATCACCCCCCCCCCAGGACTGTCCGTCCTCCCCCTGCCCACCCCCATTGATGAAGAGGATTTTGGCACGCTCCCGGAGTCAACTTCGACCACGAGAGCACCAACATCGCCGGCTCCACTTCGTCGATCCCAGAGGATGATCAAGGCGCCGGACCGGCTGAACCTCTGACCGGCCCACCGGATGACCAGAGACATTTTTTTTTCAGTTCTGTAAATATTAAAGATTGCGAATTGTATATAGTTATCCACCCCCACCTGACTCAATTTTAACAGGGGGTGAATGTGATAAACCACTGTGTTCCAGTATTAAGGGTTGTACAGTGGAACCTGCACTACAGGTTCACCTGGGCCCCTGCATGCTAGCTCCGCCCAGGAGCCGGGTTATAAATATGCGTGGCCTTCAGCTCGCAGCCATTTTGTCAGCTGCTGTAGGAGGCCACACTTCAGATACTAATAAAGCCTCAGTTTGAATTCAACTTCTTCTCCAGCCAAATTGATCGTGCCTCACCTATTCCAATTGATTCCCTGTGCCTGCTCTGCCTGTTTCCCTGTGCCTGCTCTGCTTATTTTCCTGTACCTATTCCACTTGTTTCCCTGTGCCTTTTTTCCTGGGTCTGCTCTACCGGTTTTCCTGTACCTGCTCCTCCTGTTTCCCTGTGCCTGCTCCACCTGTTTCCTTGTGCCTGCTCTGCCTGTTTCCCTGTGCCTGCTCCACCTGTTTCCCTGTGCCTGCTCCGCCTATATTCCTGTGCCTGCTTGACCTATTTATGGCATCTGCTCTGCCTGTTTTTTGTGTATCTGCTCTGCCTGTTTACGTTCACATCCTTCACCTGTTTTCCTATGCCTGCATGACCTACTTATGTGTACCTGTTCTTCCTGTTTCCCTGTGCCTGCTTACGTGCACATCCTCCACCTGTTTTCCCATGCCTGCTCCGTCTATTTCTCCTGTGCCTGCTCAACCTGTTTATGTGCACCTGCTCTGCCTATTTTCGTGTACCTGCTCCACTTGTTTGCCTGTGTCTGCTCTGGCTGTTTTCGTGTACTTGCTCCGCCTGTTTCCCTGTGCCTGCTTGATCTGTTTGCATGCACCTACTCCGCCTGTTTTCTTGTACCTGCACCATTTTGTCCCCTGTGCCTCCTCTGCCTGATTTCCTGCACCTGTTCCGCCTGTTTTCCTATGGCTGCTTGACATGTTTACATACACCTGCTACGTTTGTATCCCTGTGCCTGCTCTGCTTGTTTTTGTGTACCGGTTTTCCTATGCCTACTCCGCCTGTTTTCCTGTGCCTGCTCCACCTGTTTTCCTGTGCCTGCTTCACCTGTTTTCCCACACCTGCTCAACCTATTTTCCTTTGCCTGCTCCACCCATTTTCCTGTGCCTGCTCCACCTGTTTTCCTGTGCCTGCTCCACCTGTTTTCCTGTGCCTGCTCCACCTGTTTTCCTGTGCCTGCTTCACCTGTTTCCCCGCACCTGCTCCGCTTCTTTTCTTGCACCTGCTCCCAGTTTTTTTCTACACCCACTCTTGCCTGTTTTCCTGCACCCTCTCTGCCTGTTTTCCTGCACCAACTCCTTGTGCCCGCTCTCAGTTTTCCCCTGCTTGCTTGAGGTTCACCTGTACCTGATCCATGATCTTTCTGTCTGCTCTCTGATCTCCCTACCTGCTTCGTGGTGGTCTTACCTGCTCCATTCTTCTGAAGCTATGCCATGTTCCTCAATACCTGCTCCATTTTATTCTATTATTCATTCATAGGATGTGGTTACATAGGCAAGGCCAGCATTTAATTGCACACCTCTAATTGACTTGAAATGACTGTGGTGAGCTTGTTTTTTAAATGCAGCTGTTCATTTTCCTTTCCGGCTGCTTCACATCTGTCTTTTGCACTTTCCTTGTTCCTGTGTAGCTGTTTAATGTTGGGATTTTCCTGCTTTTGTAGTTGCTCCAAGTTCCTTCTCCACATTCTACCATACATATTTGCTTTTCCTATCCACCAGCATTTTTAAAATTGATTCTTGGGGTGTGCGTGATGCTGGGAGGGCCAGCATTTATTGACCTTCCGAACCGAGTGGCTTGCTCTACCATTTCAGGGGGCAGTTAAGAATCAACCACATTGCTGCCGGTCTGGAGTCACATGCAGGCCCGACCCTGTAAAGATGGGTGATTTCCTCCCCTGTAGGCTATTAGTGAACCAACGTGGTTTGCATGAAAATCTAGTAGTTTTGTGATCGTTACAGCTACAGAGGGCACTCAGTTGTGTGCCATGCTGCCATCAGGATGTTGCTGCTCTGTGGACACATTTGTCAAAAGTTCATCCGGTTTAAATATTGCAATGAAATGTGACTCAACATCATTGTCATTCTTCCTTGAAGCTTGGCCCTGCCTGACATTTGCCGGGTAACTACAAAGCTGAAAAATGTTTTATTAAGAACTTCCATCTCACTGACAAGGACAATCCACATCCAACAACCTGCTCTGAAAACTCTGCTCACATTTTACAGCTCTGACAAATTGCACCACAGCAGCTGAGGCAATCTACATCATTCTAAAATAATCAACATTCTAAATAAAACAACCCACCACATACTTTTTAAAAAAAAGGGTAGGGGCAGCATGGTGGTGCAGTGGTTAGCACTGCTGTCTCATGGCAGCGAGGACCAGGGTCTGATCCCGGTCCCAGGCCTCACCCCGTGTTTGCGTGGGTCTCGCCCCACAACCCAAAGATATGCAGCGTAGTTGAATTGCCCCTCAGTTGGAAAAGAAATTGGGTAAAAAAGTAAATTTTCCCTAACTCCCAATGTTAATGAATTCTCTAAAGTATTTCAGTATCAGGATCTGCATCTTCAAAAGGGTCACCAAAACTTTCCTTGGGCCATGCAAGTTTCGTTGAAATTGGTCCATTAGTGTTTGAGCTATATTGTTCACAGACAAGTCAACTAACAGGGGAGAAAACATGACCTAATTAATGAGGTGGTTAATGAGAATAGTATTTTATTCCAGATTTATTTATTAATCGAGTTTAAAATCCTCCAACAGCAGAAGTGAGACTTGAACTCACGTCACCAGAACTTTCAGCCGGGCTTCTGGATTATTGGTCCAGTAGAATTACCATTCATATAACATCTCCCTCTGTACCTGCTTCATATTCTCCTTCACCCGCATAAGAACAGAAGAAATAGGAGCAGGTGAAGTCTGTTTGGCTCTTCATAAGAACATAAGAACTAGGAGCAGGAGTAGGCCATCTGGCCCCTCGAGCCTGCTCCGCCATTTAATGAGATCATGGCTGATCTTTGTGGACTCAGCTCCATTCTCCGGCCCGTACACCATATCCCCGAATCCCTTTATTCTTTAGAAAGGCATCTATCTTTTTCTTAAAAACGTTTAAAGAAGGAGCCTCAACTGCTTCACTGGGCAAGGAATTCCAGAGATTCACAACCGTTTGGGTGAAGAAGTTCCTCCTAAACTCGGTCTTAAATCTACTTCCCCTTATTTTGAGGCTATGCCCCCTAATTCTGCTTTCCCCGACCAGTGGAAACATGTTGGCACCTCCTTCCATTAAAATCATGGCTGCTCTTTTATCTCAACTCTATGTCCTTGCGGGGGGGTTTGCTCGAACTGTTGGGGTGGGTTTAAACTAATGTGGCAGGGGGATGGGAACTGATGCAGGAAGTCAGAAGGTAGTAAAATAGGGACAGAAACAAAAGGCAGTAAGGGGGAAAGTGTAAGGCAGAGAAGCCACAGTCAAAAATCAAAAAGAGCGACAGTACAAGGTACTGTGACTGAGGGGAGCTCAGTGAATAGGACCAGTAATACTAAAAGGAATAAAACGGGAAGTAAAAACATTAATGGTAAGCGATGCGGCAGGTTGTTACATGAAGATATGGGTTCAACAACAAGGAAAATTAGGAGAAAAGTTAAGAGGAAATATAACTTAAGAGAGGTTACTGATCGAGGTGTTAAGATTCAAAACAGAGGTATAAAAGCCAACATAAGTGTACTTTACCTGAATACTCGTAGTATTCGGAATAAGGTAAATGAGTTGATGGCGCAAATCATCGTGAATGACTATGACTTAGTGGCCATTACTGAAACATGGTTAAAGGATGGTCACGACTGGGAGTTAAATATCCGAGGGTATCAAACTATTCGGAAGGACAGAGTGGACGGTAAGGGAGGTGGTGTAGCTCTGTTATTTAAGGATGGCATCCGGGCAATAGTAAGGGATGACATCGGTGCTATGGAGGATAAGGTTGAATCCATTTGGGTGGAAATCAGGAATAGTAAGGCGAAAAAGTCACTGATAGGAGTAGTCTATAGGCCACCAAATAGTAACATTATGGTGGGGCAGGCAATAAACAAAGAAATAATTGATGCATGTAGAAATGGTACAGCAGTTATCATGGGGGATTTTAATCTACATGTCGATTGGTTTAACCAGGTCGGCCAAGGCAGCCTTGAGGAGGAGTTTATAGAATGTATCCGCGATAGTTTGCTAGAACAGTATGTAATGGAACCTACGAGGGAACAAGCTGTCCTAGATCTGGTCCTGTGTAATGAGACAGGATTGATTAATGATTTCATAGTTAGGGATCCTCTCAGAAGGAGCGATCACAATATGGTGGAATTTAAAACACAGATGGAGGGTGAGAAGGTAAAATCAAACACTAGTGTTTTATGCTTAAACAAAGGAGATTACAATGGGATGAGAGAAGAACTAGCTAAGGTAGACTGGGAGCAAAGACTTTATGGTGAAACAGTTGAGGAACAGTGGAAAACCTTCCAAGCGATTTTTCACAGTGCTCAGCAAAGGTTTATACCGACAAAAAGGAAGGATGGTAGAAAGAGGGAAAATCGACCGTGGATATCTCAGGAAATAAGGGAGAGTATCAAACTGAAGGAAAAAGCATACAAAGTGGCAAAGATGAGTGGGAGACTAGAGGACTGGGAAATCTTTAGGGGGCAACAGAAAGCTACTAAAAAAGCTATAAAGAAGAGTAAAATAGATTATGAGAGTAAACTTGCTCAGAATATAAAAACAGATAGTAAACGTTTCTACAAATATATAAAACAAGAGAGAGTGGCTAAGGTAAATATTGGTCCTTTAGAGGATGAGAAGGGAGATTTAATAATGGAAGATGAGGAAATGGCTGAGGAACTGAACAGGTTTTTTGGTTCGGTCTTCACAGTGGAAGACACAAATAACATGCCAGGGACTTCCAGTTGGAGCGATGCGGAGCTAAGCCGCGCATTTCGGCAGCTCCCGCGAAAACGGACTTTCGGGCTCTCCAGAGGAGCCCCAACGGAGCTTTTTTTTGACTGATCCCGTGTGGGAAGGAGCAGTGAGGTCCCCCCCAGCAATATTTGGCAGGGAGCAGCGGTGGAGCAACGAGGGAAGAGGCCATGGAGCAGAGAACAAAACGAGGAGAAGAAGGCAAGATGGCGGAGGGTGGAGTGCAAGCAGCGTGGGGGCCAGACCAGCAGGAGTTCTTCATGAGATGTGTGGAGGTGCTGAAAAAGGAGGTGCTGGCGCCGATGCTGTTGGCGATCGAGGGGCTGAAGGAGACCCAGACGACCCAGGCAGTGGAGCTTCGTGAGGTGAAAGATAAGGTGAACACCAACGAGGACGATATCCAGGGCCTGGCGGTAAAAATGGAGGCGCACAAGGCGGTGCACAGGAGGTGGGCCAAGAGAATTGAGGTCCTGGAGAACAGGTCGAGGAGGAAGAATCTCCGGATTCTGGGTCTTCCCGAAGGAGTGGAGGGAGCTGATGCTGGGGCGTACGTGAGTACGATGCTCCATTCGCTGATGGGTGCGGAGGCCTCTCCGAGCCCCCTGGAGCTGGAAGGGGCTCACCGGGTCCTAGCAAGGAGACCCAAGGCAGATGAGCCGCCAAGGGCGATAGTGGCAAGGTTCCATCGCTTCGCGGACAAAGAAAGTGTGCTGAGATGGGCCAAGAAGGTGCGGAGCAGTAGATGGGAGAACGCGGTGATCTGAGTTTACCAGGATTGGAGCGCGGAGGTGGCAAGGAGGAGAGCTGGCTTCAACCGGGCCAAGGCGGTGCTGCATAGAAAAAGAGTCAGGTTCGGCATGCTGCAGCCTGTGCGACTGTGGGTCATTTATCAGGACAGACACCATTATTTTGAAACGCCAGAAGAGGCTTGGACCTTTATACGGACGGAAAAACTGGACTCGAACTGAGGGGATGTGGTTGTATATGGGGTTGTAAATATGGGTAAAGAATATTTTGTGGGTGGGATGATGGATGGGGATGTGGGTAGAGTTCTGGTTAAAATTCCTAAAATCTCCTTTTTCCCTTCCTGTAGACAAAATGATTATGATGGGGAATGTGGGCATCGGTCCTGGAGGGAGGTGAGACTCGGGGATGAGGGAACTGGGATGATGGCCGCAACAGGAGCTGCGCCACAGGGGGCGGGGCTGGTTCAGGAAAGCGCGGGCTTTTTTCCAGGTGCCAAAAGGGAGGGGGGGGGGGGGCTGGAGGAAGGTAAGGAGGAGGAGAGACTCCCACACGGGGAGATCAACGGGAAGGCGGGGGAAGCTGGGGTCAGCAGAGGTCAGTTGACTCACGGAAGTAATATGGGGGGAGCAAAAGTGCTAGATGTGGATCTAGCGGGGGGGGATTCTAGGGTTGCTGCTGCACTGTCCGAGGGGGAACTGAAAATGGAAGAGGTGGTCGGGGCGGGGGTTCCCCACCTGGGGGACTGGAGGGAGTGGGAGGCGCGAGCATGGGACTGGCCTAAGATAGGAGATGGCTAGTCGGCGGGGGGGGGGGTTAACCCCCCAATCCGGCTGACCACGTGGAATGTGAGAGGCCTAAATGGGCCTGTTAAGAGGGCCTGAGTGTTCACGCACCTAAAGGGACTGAAGGCAGACGTGGCCATGCTTTAGGAGACACATCTGAAGGTGGCAGATCAGGTCAGGTTAAGGAAGGGATGGGTGGGACAGGTGTTCCATTCAGGGCTGGATGCAAAGAATAGAGGGGTGGCAAAACTGGTGGGAAAGCGGGTGTCATTTGAGCCCAAGAACATAGTAGCGGACAAGGGAGGCCGATACGTGATGGTGAGTGGTAGGTTGCAGGGGACGGAGGTGGTACTGGTGAATGTATATGCCCCAAACTGGGACGATGCTGGATTCATGAAATGGATGTTGGGGCATATTCCGGACCTGGAGGTAGGGAGCTTGATAATGGGTGGGGATTTTAACACAGTGCTGGACCCAGCATTAGATCGTTCCAGATCTAGGACAGGGAGGAGGCCGGCTGCGGCCAAGGTGCTTAGGGGGTTTATGGATCAGATGAGGGGAGTAGATCTGTGGAGATTTGCCAGACCTTTGGCCAGAGAATTTTCTTTTTTCTCCCACGTACATGAGGCCTACTCCCGGATAGATTTTTTTGTTTTGGGCAGGGCACTGATCCCGAAAGTGGAGGGAACGGAGTATTCGGCCATCGCCATTTCAGACCATGCCCCGCACTGGGTGGAGTTGGAGGAGGAGAGGGACCAACGCCCGTTGCAGAGGTTGGATGTGGGACTGCTGGCAGACGAGGAAGTGTGCGGGAGGGTGCGGAGTTGTATTGAAAGATATCTGGAGTCTAACGACAATGGGGAGGTGCAGGTGGGAGTAGTATGGGAGGCGCTGAAGGTGGTGGTCAGGGGAGAGTTAATCTCCATCAGGGCTCACAGGGTGAAGAGCGAGGGCAGGGAAAGGGAGAGGTTAGTGGGGGAGATTTTAAGGGTGGACAGGAGCTATGCAGAGGCGCCGGATGAGGGACTACTCAGGGAGAGACGAAGTCTCCAGATGGAGTTCGACCTGTTGACCACAGCGAAGGCAGAGGCACAGTGGAGGAAGGCACAGGGGGCGATATATGAATATGGGGAGAAGGCGAGTCTGATGCTGGCACACCAGCTCCGTAAGAGGATGGCAGCGAGGGAAATAGGTGGTGTCAAAGATGGCAGGGGAACTACGGTGCGGAGGGCTGGGAAAGTGAATGAGGCTTTTAAGGCCTTTTACGAGGAACTGTATAGGTCCCAGCCCCTAGGGGGAAAAGAGGGGATGCAGCGATTCTTGGATCAGTTGAGGTTCCCAAGGGTGGAGGTGCAGGAGGTGGCTGGTCTGGGGGTGCCAATTGGGGTGGAGGAGCTGGTTAAAGGACTGGGGAGCATGCAGGCAGGGAAGGCCCCGGGGCCGGATGGGTTCCCGGTGGAGTTCTACAGGAAGTATGTAGACCTGTTAGCCCCATTGCTGGTAAGGGCCTTCAATGAATCAAGGGAGGGGGGGACCCTGCTCCCGACAATGTCGGAGGCGACGATCTCTTTGATCTTAAAGCGGGATAAGGACCCACTGCAATGTGGGTCATATAGACCGATCTCGCTCCTTAATGTAGATGCTAAGTTGCTGGCAAAAATGTTGGCCATGAGGATTGAGGACTGTGTTCTGGGGGTGATTCACGAGGACCAGACGGGATTCGTAAAGGGCAGGCAGTTAAACACTAATGTGTGAAGGCTCTTAAATGTGATAATGATGCCATCGGTGGAGGGAGAAGTGGAGATAGTGACAGCCATGGACGCGGAGAAAGCCTTTGATTGGGTAGAGTGGGAGTATCTCTGGGAAGTGTTGAGGAGGTTTGGGTTCGGGGGAGGGTTTATTAGTTGGGTTAAGCTCCTGTATAAAGCCCCGGTGGCGAGTGTGGTCACGAACCGGCGGGGGTCGGAGTATTTCCGGCTGTATCGAGGGACGAGGCAGGGGTGCCCCCTGTCTCCTCTGCTGTTCGCATTAGCAATTGAACCTTTGGCCATGTCGTTACGGGAGTCGGGGAAATGGAAGGGGGTGGTTCGAGGGGGAGAGGAACATCGAGTGTCGCTGTATGCAGACGACCTGTTGCTGTATGTGACGGATCCAGTGGAGGGGATGGTTGAGGTAATGCAGATCCTACGGGAGTTTGGAGACTTTTCAGGCTATAAGCTCAATGTGGGAAAGAGTGAGCTCTTTGTGATCCATCCGGGGGACCAGGGAAGAGGGAGAGAGGACCTACCGTTGAGGAGGGCGGAAAGGAGCTTTCGATATTTGGGGGATTCAGGTAGCTAGGAGTTGGGGGGCACTGCATAAACTCAATTTGACGCGATTGGTGAAACAGATGGAGGAGGATTTTAAAAGGTGGGACATGTTGCCACTCTCGCTGGCGGGTAGGGTACAGTCGGTTAAAATGGTGGTCCTCCCGAGATTTCTTTTTGTATTCCAATGCCTCCCAATTGTGATCACTAAGGCCTTTTTTAAGAGGGTAAGCAGGAGCATTACGGGATTTGTGTGGGCGAGCAAGACCCTGCGGGTAAGGAGGGGGTTCTTGGAGCATAGCAGAGATAGCGGAGGGTTGGCATTGCCGAATCTGGGTGGTTATTATTGGGCAGCCAACGTGGCAATAATCCGTAAGTGGGTGATGGGAGTGAGAGGGGGCGGCGTGGAAGAGGTTGGAGATGGTGTCCTGCAAAGGAACGAGCCTGGGGGCGCTGGTGACGGCACCGCTGCCGCTCTCGCCGACAAGGTATACCACGAGCCCGGTGGTGGTGGCAACGCTAAAGATCTGGGGGCAGTGGAGACGGCACAGGGGTGCAACGGGAGCCTCGGTGTGGTCCCCGATTAGAGATAACCATCGGTTTGTCCCAGGAAGGATGGACGGGGGATTTCAGAGCTGGCATCGGGTAGGGATTAGAAGAATGGGGGACCTGTTCATTGATGGGACGTTTGCGAGCTTAGGGGCACTGGAGGAGAAGTTTGGGATACCCCCGGGAAACGCTTTCAGATACATGCAAGTGAGGGCGTTTGTGAGGCGGCAGGTGAGGGAATTTCCGCTACTCCCGGCACAGGGGATTCAAGATAGGGTGATCTCGAGCGTATGGGTCGGGGAGGGCACGGTGTCGGCAATATACCAGGAGACGAAAGAAGAGGGGGAGGCTTTGGTAGAGGAGCTGAAGGGTAAATGGGAGGAGGAGTTGGGGGAGGAGATTGAGGAGGGGCTATGGGCTGATGCCCTAAGTAGGGTTAATTCCTCTTCCTCGTGTGCCAGGCTTAGCCTGATACAATTTAAGGTGGTTCATAGAGCGCATATGATGGGGACGAGGTTGAGTAGATTCTTAGGGGTGGAGGACAGATATGGGAGGTGCTCAGAAAGTCCGGCGAACCATGTCCATATGTTTTGGTCATGCCCGGCACTGGAGGGGTTCTGGAGGGGAGTTGCGGGAACAGTATCTAAGGTGGTGAAAGTCCGCGTCAAGCCAAGCTGGGGGCTAGCACTATTTGGAGTAGTGGACGAGCCGGGAGTGCAGGAGGCGAAAGAGGCCGGCATTCTGGCCTTTGCGTCCCTAGTGCCCCGACGAAGGATCTTGCTAATGTGGAAGGAGGCGAAGCCCCCCAGCGTGGAGGCCTGGATAAATGATATGGCTGGGTTTATCAAGTTGGAGAGGATAAAGTTTGCCCTGAGAGGGTCTGTGCATGGGTTCTACAGGCGGTGGCAACCGTTCCTAGACCATCTCGCGGAGCATCAAGGTCGGACAGCAGAAGCAGCAACCCAGGGGGGGTGGGGGGGACATCGTTCGTGGGGGGGTGGGGGGTGTTCCTGTGGGGGGCATGTGAGCAAGAAAGCACATGAATGATCCGGAAACTGACATGTACGGGAAGAATCCAATGTACAAAGTTCTGTATTTTATTGACTTGCCATGTTCATGTCTTGCCACGCAAGCTCTTTTTCTTTTCTTTGTTACCGGGGGGGGGGGGGCCTTTGTTTGTAAGGTGGAAAATATTGTTATTGAAAACATTTTAATAATAAAATATATTTAACAAATAACATGGCAGTGACTGACAGAAATTAGGCTATGTCAGGAGAGGACCTTGAGATGATTGTTATCACTCAGGAGGTAGTGATGGGCAAGCTAATGGGGCTAAAGGTGGACAAGTCTCCTGGCCCTGATGGAATGCATCCCAGAGTGCTAAAAGAGATGGCTAGGGAAATTGCAAATGCACTAGTGATAATTTAACAAAATTCACTAGACTCTGGGGTGGTCCCAGCGGATTGGAAATTAGCAAACGTGACACCACTGTTTAAAAAAGGAGGTAGGCAGAAAGCGGGTAATTATAGGCCAGTGAGCTTAACTTTGGTAGTAGGGAAGATGCTGGAATCTATCGTCAAGGAAGAAATAGCAAGGCATCTGGATGGAAATTGTCCCATTGGGCAGATGCAGCATGGGTTCATAAAGGACAGGTCGTGCCTAACTAATTTAGTGGAATTTTTTGAGGTCATTACCAGTTCGGTAGATAACGGGGAGCCAATGGATGTGGTATATCTGGATTTCCAGAAAGCCTTTGACAAGGTGCCACAGAAAAGGTTGCTGCAGAAGATAAAGATGCATGGCATTAAGGGTAAAGTAGTAGCATGGATAGAGGATTGGTTAATTAATAGAAAGCAAAGAGTGGGGATTAATGGGTGTTTCTCTGGTTGGCAATCAGTAGCTAGTGGTGTCCCTCAGGGATCAGTGTTGGGCCCACAATTGTTCACAATTTACATAGATGATTTGGAGTTGGGGACCAAGGGCAATGTGTCCAAGTTTGCAGACAACACTAAGATGAGTGGTAAAGCAAAAAGTGCAGAGGATACTGGAAGTCTGCAGAGGGATTTGGATAGGTTAAGTGAATGGGCTAGGAATTGGCAGATGGAATACAATGTTGACAAATGTGAGGTTATCCATTTTGGTAGGAATAATAGCAAAAGAGATTATTTAAATGATAAAATATTAAAACATGCTGCTGTGCAGAGACCTGGATGTGCTAGTGCATGAGTCGCAAAAAGTTGGTTTACAGGTGCAACAGGTGATTAAGAAGGCAAATGGAATTTTGTCCTTCATTGCTAGAGGGATGGAGTTTAAGACTAGAGAGGTTATGCTGCAATTGTATAAGGTGTTAGTGAGGCCACACCTGGAGTATTGTGTTCAGTTTTGGTCTCCTTACCTGAGAAAGGATGTAATGGCGCTGGAGGGTGTGCAGAGGAGATCCCAGGTTAATCCCAGATCTGAAGGGGTTGGATTACGAGGAGAGGTTGAGTAGACTGGGACTGTACTCGTTGGAATTTAGAAGGATGAGGGGGGATCTTATAGAAACATATAAAATTATGAAGGGAATAGATAGGATAGATGCGGGCAGGTTGTTTCCACTGGCGGGTGAAAGCAGAACTAGGGGGCATAGTCTCAAAATAAGGAGAAGTAGATTTAGGACTGAGTTTAGGGGGAACTTCTTCACCCAAAGGGTTGTAAATCTATGGAATTCTTTGCCCAGTGAAGCAGTTGAGGCTCCTTCATTAAATGTTTTTAAGATAAAGATAGATAGTTTTTTGAAGAATAAAGGGATTAAGGGTTATGGTGTTCGGGCCGGAAAGTGGAGCTGAGTCCACAAAAGATCAGCCATGATCTCATTGAATGGTGGAGCAGCCTCGAGGGGCCAGATGGCCTACTCCTGCTCCTAGTTCTTATGTTCTAACTCCATCCTCTCCCACTATCCCCCTATCTGTTAAATCCCTAAGAATTTTATACATTTCAATTAGATCAACTCTCACTCCTCTAACCTCCAGGGAATATGGAGAT
Organism: Scyliorhinus torazame; assembly: GCF_047496885.1. Taxonomy (NCBI): domain Eukaryota; kingdom Metazoa; phylum Chordata; class Chondrichthyes; order Carcharhiniformes; family Scyliorhinidae; genus Scyliorhinus; species Scyliorhinus torazame. Next base: position 255,203,335 of record NC_092708.1, read on the forward strand.
AGTCTATCCAATCTCTCCTCATAGGACAATCCCTCATCCCAGCAGCCTCTCTACTCAATATTCGTTACAGTCCCTCTGTGACAAGTACAACCTTCCTGATGTAAGGAGACCAAAACAGTATACAAAATACAAGATGTGGTAAGTGTCCTTCCTGTTTCTTCCCTTATTTCCCTTTCTTTTATTTTGGCGGTACTATTTTTGATCCATTGATGATTAATGGACTTGAAGTCATGCAGCAGAGAGGAGTGAGTAATTCAGAAGTTACAGGAGTGAACATTCTGCTAAATTTGAAGGGGAGACCTCAGACATTTCGGCACCAGAGAGAGATAAGGTGGGACTCGATTCGATTAATTGGCTGGTGGTCAATGAATTGGCAAAAGGCCGCACTCCGCCCGGTAACGGGTGGTGATTTGATCCTATCCCAGTGGGATGATTCTCAGAGACCTCAGGGAGCAATTGCGCCCGCTCACTCTCTCTCCTCCGTATTTTCTTCAGGAAAGCTGTATAACTGCTGTATTTCAGAAGCCCCAGAGATCCTGAATGAATGAATCTACAGGATAGACTACTGCAAGTTGCAATTGAGACTTTTGACTTGCAAGCTTACTGTGAAGGAAGGTGTGCTAAAAACCACCCAAGGACTCTTTATCCTTTTACTTATTTATGGGGAGGCAGTGGCGTCGTGGTATTATCACTGGACTAGTAAACCAGAAACTCAGAATAATGTTATGGGGTCCCAAGTTCAAATCCCACCTGCAGATGGTGACATTTGAATTCAATAACAATCTGGATTTAAAAGTCTAACGATGACCATGAAACCACTGTTGATTGTCGTAAAGTCCCATCTGGTTCACTGATGTCCTTTAGGAAGGAAACCTGCCGTCCTTACCTGGCGTGGCCACAATGTGACTCCAGACCAAATGGTTGATTCTTAACTGCCCCCTCAAGGGCAATTAGGGATGGGCAATAAATGTGGCACAGCCAGCCCATGTCCCATGAATGAATACAAAAAATACTTTTGCCCCTTTCTTCCCCTCTATGTTTGTTTGTCTTGTGTGTGTCCGTGTTTGTAGAGGGTGGGGCAAGTAAAAGTAGGGGAATTAGATGATGTTAACCAGTTGTATTTGCTACATAGGTCATTGTAGTTCTTGTTATTAATAAAAAGTAATTGGGCTGGATTCTCCGTTTCTGAGGCTAAGTGTTGGCATGTACGGAGAATCCGCGGGAGGTTCACAACAGGAAAATCGCACGAACACCTCACCGATTCTGGTACTGGTGAGGGGCTAGCACTGCTGCCGTGTAAAACTCCCGCGGATCGCGCCGGAGAATGGCTGGGTCCCGGGCCGCACATGCACAGGGCTGACGACCTGCACCGGTCGCGCCGTAAAACATGGCGCCGCTCATGCGCGATCCCTAACCTGCCAACAGCGACCCCACAGCCCATCCCCTGGCCACCCTCCACCAGTCCCCCAGTCCTAACAGAAGCCCCTCCCGGCGAGCGGCACGGATCCCGGCCGAGTGGACACTATCCACACGCCGGGTTGCCGACAGCTGGGAGCACGCGTGGCTTGCGCCGTCGGGAAGTTGGCCCATTGGGGGCAAAGCATCGCGGGTGGGCCGGCCGCTGACGCGCCAACAGCGTTGCAACTGTGTTTACAATGCCGACGGTTTGGAGGGGGTGGAGTGTGGCAGATCACCTTCAAACCAGCGCCGGCACCGATTCCAGTGTCGGAATCCATTCTCTGTCCGATCGCCGATCACGATTTTGGCGTCGGGCTACGGAAAATCCAGCCCATTGTGTTTAACTTTAAAAACTTGGTGACTGTAATTATTGGGCAGCCAAGGGCCAAAGACTTGGGTATTTGTCTCAGAATTATTGGTTAATTCACTTGTGTTGCGACTCTGGGTCAAGGGCTTGAATTGACCACGCACAAGCCCAGGATAGTAAAATCTCACCAATGTCCTGTCAAATTGTGCTAAGACGTCTTCACATTTATACTCTAATCACCTTGTAACAAAGGGTAGAATCTTATTTGCTTTGCTGTACCTGTAAGCTAGCTTTCTGTGATTTGTGTACAAGGCTGCGCAGGTCCATCTGAGTACAAATGTATCCCAATGTATACCTTCATGCTTCGCCACATTGTTTCCCATCTGCCAGGTTCTTATTCACTCATCCTGCCTGTCTATATTCCTCTACAGCCACTTTCTGTCCTCATCAATTAATAAATAAATCTAGAATAAAATACTATTCTCATTAATTCCCTCATTTATCAGGTCATGCTTTCTCCCCGTTGGTTGATTTGTTTGTAAACAATATAGCTCCACCTAACATCGGCAAATTGGATACATTCCAGGCAGTCCCTTCATCCTCATCATGAATATCGACTGGAGATAGCTGAAGCCCAACAAGTATTGATGCTTGGAGTCCCCACGCAGTTAGTTAGTTACAGTCTAGACAAGCTGAAAATTATCCTGCTTATTGCCACTCTGTTTGTGGCCATTAACCAGCCCACGGTCCATTTTAATATTGTCACCCTGGGCTAGTATGCGGTCAATTCCAGCTCACTTGACCCAGTCACAACACAGGTGAAACTTGATTTTATTTAAAATATCAGAGGTCCTTGGTTAAGCTCAATAAACTGCAGTCACCAGGTTTGTAACTTTAAATCACAATGAACCTTTTATTATATGCAGTATGATAATTAAATGGGCAGAAAATGTAACTGACTATCTACCATCCATTTTTAAACCCCACTTCCTAACTACCCTCACTCTCTAACACGCACACAGACAAACAACACAGGGGGGAAAGGGTGGTGGAAAGTGAAAGAAAATATTAATATAAATAAATGCTCAGGATCTTTGCACTGAGGTGACTTCCACTCAATGTCTTTCTGAAGTTCAGGCTTTTGTTTTGGTACTTCTTCCTTTTAGGCTTGAGATGATTTTCTCTGCCAAGGTTGACTACTTTCTCTGCAGACTCAACATCATTTCAGGTTTGCAGCAAAAGACACTCACAGCTTTCAGATCAACAGAGCAGTTATTTCACTTCAGCAAGCAGGAGAGATATATAGAGAGATACAGTTCCTTTCACTTCCAAAGTGTAAACACTTCTGCTAAGTTCTCTCAGAAAGCATCATGCAGCAACCAATCACTGACCGTTGTCAGACAGAATACTGTCCCTGGCCAACCCACTGGTTGTCAGTTAACCAATCGAACTGACTCCCTCCAAAACTGGTTCCTAGCATTCATTCGGTGCCAAGGAGTCTGGTTTCTCCTTTCCAAAATACAAAACTGGGGAACACAGTGTCCTGACAAGCAGACTTCTTCAACTTTGAATTTTTGTTGAAAGGCACATCCTGGTTTTCGGTCCACGGACCAAAATAATCAAAATAAAAAAGAAATGGGACTAAAGGAAATACACAAGAAGGACTCTTACAATATATTGGCCACATTCCCGTCCACCCCCAATCCCATGAGTGTTAATTGGGCCATGCTCCGCACCGTCTCGGCCATTCCCATCTGAGAGCGGGACATGTCCCGCAGAACCTCATCAGGGTCAGCCTGGTACTGGGTGACATCCCCCAGTGAGTCGGACATTCTGCCAAGACCCTCAGCCATGGCCGTCACCGATTGCGTGCCGCCTTGGCCACCTTCACTCATGGTGCCGACGCGGTTGCCAGCCTAGTGGTGTTGGCCTCAGTGCCACGCATTGCCGGTGACAGCTCCAACACCTGAGGTCTCTGGGACTCCTCCAAACATCTCCCTCTGAATGTCCCGGCCGCACCCTAACGTTTCCATCAGCTCCAGAAAGACCTCTCCCACAGGCTCAGCATCAGGCTGGGACCCAGCTGGGTCCTGCGATCCAGCAGACCTCCGACTGCTGTCTCACCTGCCTCCACCTGGTGTGCATCAGCAGTGTGGTACTCACCAGATTATGCCCCAGAAGCCTGATCATTAACGTTTCCAACTGAGGTGCTTGTCTCTGCACTGGTGGAGGGTGGGGATGACAGCTGTGATGCGACTATAAAGGTTGCCTCCTCGGAGCTCTCCTCTGAGGTGGTCTCATGGGAGACTGGAGAGGGTGCCACCTGGGATAGGCCGGCGCTGCCGGCTGGAGGGCCTATGGGAGAATGGACATGTGGTCAATGGGAGGGGTGGGTGAGTCAGTAAGGCAATAACAACTCACGTTTGACAGGTTCTCCACGTGGAGCCCGATGATTCCTCACCACGCGGCATCTGCCAGCCTCCATGTTGGTGACCGCCCTGTCCTCGGCCATACTGGTCATCTCCAGGGCACGCTCCTCGAAGGCGGTGAGGCTTCTGATGTCCGGCTCACTGTTGCCAGTCTGGGCCTCTCCCGCCAATTGTGGGAGAGCTTTTCCTGAGGAGACACAGATTGGGGATCGTTGGCCGCATGTGCGGTTCACAGTATTAGGATGGGGGGAGGTGTGAAGGAAGGGTTGGGGGGTTCAAGGGAGAGGGGGTGGAGGGAAGGTTGGGGGTCGCATGGAGAGTTGGCGGGTGGATGCTCCCATGGCGGCGAAAAGGTCTCAGTGGGGGGGCGTTGGTATCTACTCACTTGTGCTGACTGGTGTAAGTTGTTGAAATTTTTCATGCACTGGAGGTCAGTCCTCCTGGTCACACTCCTGGCACTCACAGCTGCTGTCACCTTGTCCCAGGCAGCTCTGGCTGCCCTATGGCTGACCCTCCTGGACCCTTGGGTGAGGCCTCCACAGCATCCAGCAGCTTCCCCAGGTCTGCGATCCGAATCTTGGGGCTGATCTCCTCAGCGCCGTTGTTGCGAGCTGACTGGGGTTGGCTGAGCAAGTGCTGCTTAAGTGCTTCTCGACCTTGTTAGCAGGGGACTGACGAATCAGTTGGCGAGCCTTCATTTGTGACAAGCCCATGAGGCCTCGTTAAGTGAACCAATTAACAATTAATTGCATTGCCGGCCTCGCTGGGTTGAGCGCCAGGACACTCGCAGCGGTTCCCGCTCGCTATAACACATAGAAATCTTTTTGGAGAATCACACCCAATGTATTCACTAATTCTGCAGCTACCTCTGTTAAAACCTGAGGAGACAGCTAGTCAGGTCCAGAGAGTTTCTTGGATGTCATCCCATTAATTTTGCCAGTACCACTTGTTTACTTTTACGGGTTTCTTTAAGTAGCTCATTCTTGTTGGATCCTTGGTTACCCACCATTTTCAGGATGTTTATCCTGTTTTCTCCCATGAAATCAGATGCAAAGGTAGGATTTTCCAACTGTAGCCAGCTTACCATTGGCTGCCGGTGGGATCACCCAGTCCCTCCAATGTCTACGGCATGTTCCGTAGCTCGCTCATCCTGCTGCTGTGGAACCTGCCACTGCGAGTCTGATCTGCTAGAACATCTCACCCAAAGTATTTTTTAATGTCTCTGCCGTGTCCTTATTTCCCATTATAATTCCACCATCCCTCTGTCTTGAATAAACCCACATTTACATTCACTATTCCCTCCCTATTTAAATAGCCGTACAAACATTTATAACCTGTGTTATGGGCCAGAGTTTAGAGAACCCCAAAGTGTATCATGGAGTTCACCTGACCCACAACTTTTAATAGATTGTGGTATGGGGAGCACACAGCCCACTCTACAGGTGTGGTACAGCAGAAATGGGAAAGTATTTTTTAAAGCAAAACAATGTTTATTCTATGAACTCAAGTTAACCTTTTAAAAACATACAGTGAACATCTTAGCAACCATCAATTCAAATACAACCCCCAAAGAATACAACACTAAGTAATCCGTAAGCTTTCCTTTTAACATCCATAACACTTAAAACACCTTTTACCAGAAGCACATCAGGTTAAAGTCACTACTGTTATTAGTTTTAAATCACCGTGATCGATTTACATTCTTTCGGTTACAGAGGGAGACTCTAATACACCTTCTGGCTGTGACGGCAGCTATCCAGCTCAGAAAACGAAACTAAAACACACCCTACAGCAAACAGCCTAAAACGAAAGTAAAAAAGCTGACAGATAGCCCAGCTCCACCCACTCTCTGACATCACTGCAGTAATAAACACCCATTTCTTAAAGGTACTCTCACTACAGACATTTATATACACACCCATTTATAAACACCCATTTCTTAAAGGTACTCTCACATGACACCTGTTTCTTTGGGCATGATTTAATGACCGCATTGCACCTGGCACAGATCTGGGCCCGCCAGCCAACTAACGGAAAAGGCCAAAATTGAGATACGCGCGAATCAGTTTGCTATGTAACTGGCCCATTCCCATGACGATTTCCAATCACACCTAAATACGGCAAGCATATCATTAGCCCATATTTGCATTCATTTCCATCTCATTAGCGAGATTCACGTCGAATGCAACGGCCTCCTGGGAATTAACCGGCTCCCCAGCGAGAAATCACGCGGGTGTCATTTCGTACTTCTTTTCAAAAACGTGAAGCTGATGCAGTGGCTGCTGAGGGGACTGAGGTGAGTAGCCATTTCCATTTTACGGCATGCAGCTCAAGTGCACTGGAGCTGCTGCCCCAGTGCTTCGGGGAGGGACGGGGCGGAGGGGGGGCCCTCAGGTGGTCAGGCCTGGTTGGGGGGTCTGAAGCATTCCAGGTCGGAGGTCGCCCCTGGGCCAGGGTAGGGTGGGCGGCGATGGGGGCGTGTGGGGAGCTTTTCGTCTGAGGTCTTCAAGCTTTCTTTAAATATTGTGGATATCCATAACAGGGGCAATTACAGCTACTGCCCGTCTGTCGTTCCAAACATTTCCAGGGCAGAGTCTTGCTCTTGGTTCTATGCTGAACGTCACTTTAATTCCCTTTGACTGTGAGCAGCCTCTAGCTTCGCAGCTGAAGACTATTGCCAATGAGGAATTGTTAGTTGTGAGAACAAGTCATAACTCTTGAGTGGCTTCCCGTGGGTACACATGCCCTGTCTCAAACAATGATTATTCCATCGCATTTCAATCAAACTTTGAAACATGAACAGTTTGCTTGAACTCCAGAAACGCCAGCACCATAGAGCCAGCAGCCAACAATCAAACACTCAAGAACTGGACTTCAGCACTGGGGATATCCTCGTGACCATAGGGTAAGTGTATGGATCAGGGGAGGGCACCTGAGCACATTCTCCCTGATGATCCCAGTAGGGGTCCTGGCAAATTCCTGACGGGCAAGAGACCTGGCGAATCGCATAACAAGGGCCATAGATAGGGCTTTAGACTAAAAGGTGGGGGGGGGAAGATTCAGTGGTGTGGAAAATTAGGAAATCAAAGTTAAAGGAAAAGGTGAGTGCAGGTTAATGGTGAGGACTTAAACTAGTTAAAGTGGCCGAGAGCTCAGGAGAGGTTAGTAAAGTTTCCAAGACACGTAACAAAACAGAGAGTATACTTCAGACGCTGCAGAAAAGGGGACAACTATGAGAATTGGGAAGGTTAACACAGGACTGAGAATATTGAACCTAAATTCATGCAGTATACGGAACAAGGTAAATGAGCTTGTTGCTCATATTGAAATTGGCAGGTATGATGTTGTGGGCATCACAGAGACGTGGCTTCAAGGGGATCTGGGCTGGGATTTAAATATCAAGGATGTCCTATTGAAAGGATAGGCAGATGGCAGAGGGTGCGGGGTTGCATTGTTAGTAAGGAATGAAATTAAATCGATAACAAAAAGCGATATAGAGTCGGAAGGCGTAGAATCTGTGTGGATAGAGTTGATGAGTCGCAAAGGAAAGAAAACCTTGATGGGAGTTATGTACAGGCCCCCTAGCAGTAGTCAGGATGCAGGGCAGAAAATATATCAGGAGGTAGAAAAGGCATATAAGAAAAGCAATATTACATCGATCATAGGGTACTTCAATATGCAGGTGGACTGGGAAAATCAGGTTGGTAGCGGATCCCAAGTAAAGGAATTTGTGAAATGTCTACAAGATGTTTTCTGGAGAAACTTGTGGTAGAGCCCACCAGGGAACAGGTAATTCCGGATTTGGTGATGTGTAATGAGGCAGACTTGATTAGGAACCCTTAAGGGGCAGTGACCACAATATGATGGAATTTACCCTGCAGTTCGAGAGGGAGAAGCTGGAATCAGATGTAACGGTTTTACAATTGAATACAGGTAACCACAAAGACATGATGGAGGAGCTAGCTAGAGTGGATTGGAAAAGGAGCCCAGCAGAGATGACAGTGGAACAGCAATGGCAGGAGTTTTGGGGGGTTATTCAGGAGGCACAATAGAGATTCATCCCCAGGAGGAGGAAACATGCTAAGGGGAGGACAAGGGAATTCAAGAATAGCATAAAAAAAAAAGAAAAGGCATACAAGGTGGCGAAGATTAGTGGGAAGCCAGAGAATTGGGAAGCCTTTAAAGGTAAGCAGAGGACAACTTAAAATGCAATAAGGGGGGAGAAGATGAAATAGGAGTGTAAGCTAGCTAGTGAGAAGATTGCAAGAGTTTTTTTTAATATATAAAAGGTAAGAGAGAGGCAAGAATAGACATTGGACCACTGGAAAATGAGCCTGGAGAAGTAGTAATAGGAAACAAAGAAATGGCAAAGGAATCAAATAGTTACTTTGCATCAGTCTTCACAGTGGAAGACACCAGTGGCACACCAGAACTACAAGAGAGTCAGGGGCAGAGGTGAGTGTAGTGGCCGTCACTAAGGAGATGTTGCTGGGGAAAATGAAAGGTCTGAATCACGCAGACCGGATGGACTACACCCAGGGTTCTGAAGGAGATAGCTGAGGAGACTGTGGAGGCAGTGGAATCACTGGAGGTCAGTTAGCCTGACTTTGGTTGTTGGTAAGATTTTAGAGTCCATTATTAAAGATGAGATTGTGGAGTACCTGGAAGTGCATGGTAAAATAGGACTGAGTCAGCAAGGCTTTGTCAAAGGGAGGTCATGTCTGACAAATCTGTTAGAGTTCTTTGAGGAGGTAACAAGGAAGTTAGATAAAGGAGAACCAGTGTACGTGATCTATTTGGATTTCCAGGAAGCCTTAGACCAGGTGCCATTCAAGAGGCTGCTGAATAAGTTAAGAACCCATGGTGTTAGGGGCAAGGTACTGGCAAGGAGAGAGGATTGGCTGACTGGCAGAAGTGGATATAAAGGGGTATTTTTCAGGATGGCATCCAGTGACTGATGGTGTGCTGCAGGGGTCAGTATTGAGATGATAACTTTTCACAATATACATTAACAATCTGGAAGAAGGAATTGAGGGCATTGTTGCTAATTTTGTAGATGATACAAAGATATGCAGAGGGACAGGGAGTATTGAGGAAGCACAGAGGCTGCAGAAGGATTTGGACAGGCGAGGATCGTGAGCAAAGAAGTGGCAGATGGAATACAATGTGGAAAAGCGTGTGGTTATGCACTTTGGTAAGAAGAGTAAAGGCAGAGACTATTTTCTAAATGGAAAAAGGCTTCGTAAATCAGAGGCACAAAGGGACTTTGGAGTCTTTGTTCACGATTCTCTTAAGGTAAACCTGCAGGTTCAGTCGGCAGTTAGGAAGGCAAATGCAATGTTAGCATTCATGTTGAGAGGGCTAGAATACAAAAGCAGAGATGCACTCTGAGGCTGTAGAAGGCTCTGGTCAGAGGGTGGTGAATCTATGGGACTCAGAGGGCTGTGGAGGCCAAGTCACTGAATATCTTTAAGACAGAGATAGGTAGGTTCTTGATTGATTAAGGGATCAGGGGTTATGGGGAGAAGGCAGGAGAATGGGATCAGAAACATATCAGCCATGATTGAATGGCGGAGCAGACTCGATGGTCCGAATAGCCTAATTCTGTTCCAATATCTTATGGTCTTAGGGGTCTAGAGTCTAGGAGCTCCTGCTGTGGCTGGAGGGGGTTGGGGGGGGTGAGGGGTGAGGGGGCGCAGAGCAAAGTTTTCCAGCACAACTGGCTCGGTGGATGGCACTCTGAGAGAAGGCAGGGCAGGTAAGGGCGGGGGAGACCTGGGGGATTTGAGGGTCCCGGGTTGGAAGCCCAAACTGATTGTCGTCCTCTCTCCTTCTCCAATTCCTTACAGATAGAAAAAAATATGGATGGTTATGTCGGTGCTGCAGAGGCTGCCCTCGTGGTTGTCCTGGCAGGCGCTGGAGATGGCAGTGGCAGCATCGACACAGGCTGGAGACAGCACCCCATGCCAGGGGGCTGCCGGGCACCCTGAAGACCCAGTCGCCCATCAGGCCGAGGATGAACCCAGAGCGGGACGCCAGCAACAACCCAAGGTGTACAGACGTTGGTCTTTTGAGGAGATGACAGTATGTGCCGCAGGAGACATGCCACCCTGTGAAGGAGGAGGACACCCACTCCCAGTGGCCACCAAGGTCATCGCAGCCCTGAACCTCTATGCAACTGGATGGAGGATGAGCTGTATAGGGCCCGCAGGAGGAACCGGAGGATGGAGGACAGGCGGCAAGTGTCTGGCACGCTTCTTCCTCCCCCTCCATTCCCTGACAGTCCTACATGACTCAGCACTGTGCCCGGGACCCCGGGGAGGGGGGAGGGCGTTGGCAGGGGTGGCGGGAGCGGAGGATAACAGGGGGTGGGGGTGTAGGCAGGCCCACTTTGAAGATTAACATGACAAAGGCTTCACATGTATCAGGTGTAACATGTTTTCATTCTGAACATTTGACATTTCCATTCCCCCTAGCTACAGATAGTGCCCCTCCCTCCCACCCCGTACCCAATCAGTGATCCTCTCTCTTGATCCTCTGTGGTTGACTGTTACGTCTAGCTGTGGCCGCAGGGTGCACATCAGAGGTGGAGGCAACCTGGTGCTTTCTGAGTCCTGTGGCCTTTGATGTCCTTGACGGCTGTCCTCTGGAGGACTTGCTGTTGTCTCCTTGGTGACAGGCCCCCGGCTGGCCTCCAGTGCTTCCTCCTCCCTGACGGTGCCCACAGGGCCCTGGAGGTCTCCATGGTTGGAGAGGCAGCTGGAGTGAGCTCCAGAGACCTCTGCTCATCTGGCTCTGCCAGTCCTGGCGGCTCCCCATTGTCTACACCATGGTGTCAATGCCCGCAGCAATGCTCCTCAGTGACTGGGCCACGCTCAGCAGTGCATCACCAATGTCCACCTGCGACTGGGACATGATGTCGAGGCCTTGAACCATAGTCATCACACACTGAGCCATGCCTTGGGCACCACCACTCAAGATGCTGTTTTGCCACTGTGGCCGCCACTCTGGCAGTGTGGCCTTTGTGCCTCATATGGTCGGCATCATCTCCTGCGCCCATCGCCTTTGGGTCTCCTCCAATCGGCTATCCACTCACTGGAATGTTGTTGACATCCCCTCCTGAATCTCACTCTCTGTCCTATCAAGGAGAACCTCGTCCAGAGGCTCGACATCTGACTTGGACCCAGGTGAGTCTCTTGGGTGTTCCTGCCTCCACCTGATGTGCATCAGCAACTGTGTGGTGCTCACCCGATTGTGTTCCAGAAGCCTGTCCACTAATGCACTAATGTGTCACCCACCGAGGTGTGTGTCTCTGTGCAGGTGGAAGGTGGGGGCGACGGCTGTGACATCTCGATGGTGGTCTCTAGCTGTGGGGCGGGGGGAGTGCGCAGAGCGAGGTTTTCCAGCACTGGCTCGGTGGCCCAACCCATCAGATGGACATTCTGCAAGCCAATGGACATGTGATCAGTGAGAGGGAAGGATCATTTTGTTAGACATGAACAACTCACCTTGAGACAGGTCATCTAAGTGAAGGGGCAGTAGATCTTCACCTCTGCGGTGCAGGCCAATCTTGTTGTCGGTGACTACTCTCTCCTCAGTCAACCCCGTGATTTCCAGGGCCCGTTTCTCATAGAAGGTAAGGACTTAATCTCACGATAGGCCTCTCGCAAAATTCTTGAGACGTCTCACGAGATCGATCTGGAATTCGCCCGCGGTGAGCAAGATCCAGATTAACATATTTAAATGTGCCGTACAGCTCATTTACATTTGGTTGTTCCGATGCCTCGACCACTCGGGTGGTGCCCTCCAGTACACCGCCTGGAGGGTCGCCCGCTTTGTGGTGGTCTGCTGTGTCCTCCACAACCTGGCACAGCAGCAGGGTGACGTGCTGGAGGTTGGTGATGAGGAACATGTGCCCGCCTCCGAGGGCGAGGAGGAGGAGGATGATGAGGTGGCGCCGGACCAGCAGGGCTGGAGGACGATCCCGGTGAGAAACCGGAGGACCAGCCAGAGGCTGCAGGACAGCCGGCAGCGGCGAGGGTCCAGCAAACCCAGAGGGCCAGGAAGGACCTCATATTCGCCCGCTTCACATAGGACATGGCCTGGTCTGTCACCGATAACTTACTTCCCCCCCCCACCCCCATTTCCCACCCTCCCGGGGTCTGTGCCACATCACTGCAGGGTGCTGGGACTGTGTCAGCACCGTCAGCGGGTCACTGTCGAGGGCAAGGGGAGGGTGATGATAACCCGCAGAGAGCTGAGTGCTGGTGCTCCTCAATCTATGCCATAGTCTGACCCTTGCCTGTCTGCTGAGTGCTCGCTCACACCCATCACCTGAACGCAGTGTGCCTGGGGGTAGGTGTGGGGGGGGGGGGGGGGGGGGGGGGGGAGAGGCTGCGTGTGGAGAGAGATTGGGCCGCATTGTGGGAAACAGTGACAGAGCCATCATGCTGCTTGTGGTCAAGGGTTTTAATATGTCACAGGTGTCAAACAATTCCCCACTCTCCTGATGGTGCTGCCTCACTCTCCTCATCACCCCCTCCTCACCCACTGCCTACCCCCGCCCTCTCCCCCGGTGCCCTCAGTGATCCTCAACACGCTTAACATTCTTTGCTCTACCGCTAGGTCTAGGTGTGTCCCCAGGATGCACATCTGAGGTGGAGGCAGCCAGCTCCTTACCTCGTCCCGTGGCCTTCGATGCCCCTGGCAGGCACCCTGTGGGGGCTCTGGGGTCGGATGGCCCCAGCACACTTGTCAATCTCACATGCACAGCCGTGCCACCCTGTCCCATATGCTGACTTCAGAACAGTGGAACACATGGGAGTTAGTGGCCACCATCCCCATGCGCTGGGTCCGCATTGGCACCCAGCGCTCTCTCTTCCTGCTCGGTGCCCATAGGGACCCGAGGTTCATGTCAGGATGAAGGGGCAGCTGGTTCGAGTGCCGGCTGCCCCTGCATCATCTGACTCTGCCAGCCCTGGACGTTTTCCTATGTTTGCACCATCGTGTCGAACCTCTCGGCGATACGCCTCAGTGACTGGGCCATGTTCTGCAGTGCCTCGACAATGCTCACCTGCGATTGGGACAAGTTCCGCCACACTTCAACCATTCCCATCTGAGAGTGGGGCGTGTCCCGCAGAACCTTGTCAAGGTCAGCCTGGTACTGGGTGACATTCCTCAGCGAGTCGGATATTCCGCCGAGGCCCTCAGCCATGGCCGTCACTGAATGCGCGACGCCTTGGACACCTTCACTAATAGTGCCGATATCGTGCACCAGGCTCTCCACTGCGGTCGTTACCCTAGCAGTGTTGGCCTCAGTGCCATACATTGCCGGCAATATCTCCTCCCCACGTAGCCTCTGGGACTCCTCAATAGGCTTTCGACCTGCTGGAGTGTTACTGACGTTTCCTTCTGAATGTGCCTCCAGATTGTGCCCCATAAGCCTGACCACTAACATTTTCCACCGAGTTGTGTGTATCTGCGCTGGTGGAGGGTGGGGATGACAGCTGTGACCCGTCGATCGTGGCATCCTCAGAGCTCTCCTCCGAGGTGTTCTCCTGGGAAGCAGGGGAGGGGGCCACCCCAGATGGGACAGCGCCGTCGGCTGGAGGACCTGCGGGAGAATGGCCAAATGGGCAGTGGAAGGGATGGGTCAGTCAGTATGGCAATAACAACTCACGTATGACAGGTCTTCCAGGTGGGGCCCGGTGGATCCTCACCTCTGCGGCGTCCGCCAGCCTCCGCGCTGGTGACCGCTCTGCCCTTGGCCACTCCCGTCACCTCCAGGTTCCGTTCCTCGAAGGTGGTGAGGATTCGTACTTCCAGCACCTCTCCGCCAGTCTGGGATCTCTCCCGGCGGTTGTGGGAGAGCTTATCCTGTGGAGACACAGAGAGGGCATCATTAGCCACAAGCGTGGTTCACAGTGGTGGTGGTGGGGTGTGGGGAGCGGTGTGTGGAGGAAGGATTGAGGGGTGTTGAAGGGAGAGAGGGGTAAAGAGAGGGTTGGGGCCACATGGAGGTTTGGGGGGTGGATGCTTAGGTGGGGGCGGAAAGATCTTGTGGGGGGTGTGGTGGTGTAAACTCACCCGTGCAACCTGCCTCTCTGGTCTCTTCTTTTTTTTATTAAATATTTTATTGAAAATTTTTGGTCAACCAACACAGTACATTGTGCATCCTTTACACAATATTATAACAACACAAATAACAATGACCTATTTTATAAACAAAAAATCAATAAATAATAAATAACAAAAATGAAAACTAACCCTAATTGGCAACTGCCTTGTCACAAGTAACACTCTCCAAAAATATAATTTAACAGTCCAATATATAATTATCTGTAGCAACGACCTATACATATTATACAGTATATACTAACAACCCTGAGAGTCCTTCTGGTTCCTCCTCCCGCCCCCCCCCCCGATCCTGGGCTGCTGCTGCTGCCTTCTTTTTCCCATTCCGTCTTTCTTTCTGCGAGATATTCGACGAACGGTTGCCACCGCCTGGTGAACCCTTGAGCCGACCCCCTTAGGACGAACTTAATCCGCTCTAGCTTTATAGACCCCGCCATGTCATTTATCCAGGTCTCCACCCCCGGGGGCTTGGCTTCTTTCCACATTAGCAATATCCTGCGCCGGGCTACTAGGGACGCAAAGGCCAAAACATCGGCCTCTCTCGCCTCCTGCACTCCCGGCTCTTGTGCAACCCCAAATATAGCCAACCCCCAGCTTGGTTCGACCCGGACTCCTACTACTTTTGAAAGCACCTTTGTCACCCCCATCCAAAACCCCTGTAGTGCCGGGCATGACCAAAACATATGGGTATGATTCGCTGGGCTTCTCGAGCACCTCGCACACCTATCCTCCACCCCCAAAAATTTACTGAGCCGTGCTCCAGTCATATGTGCCCTGTGTAATACCTTAAACTGAATCAGGCTTAGCCTGGCACACGAGGACGACGAGTTTACCCTGCTTAGGGCATCTGCCCACAGCCCCTCCTCGATCTCCTCCCCCAGCTCTTCTTCCCATTTCCCTTTTAGTTCATCTACCATAGTCTCCCCTTCGTCCCTCATTTCCCTATATATATCTGACACCTTACCATCCCCCACCCATGTCTTTGAGATCACTCTGTCCTGCACCTCTTGTGTCGGGAGCTGCGGGAATTCCCTCACCTGTTGCCTCGCAAAAGCCCTCAGTTGCATATACCTGAATGCATTCCCTTGGGGCAACCCATATTTCTCAGTCAGCGCTCCCAGACTCGCGAACTTCCCATCCACAAACAGATCTTTCAGTTGTGTTATTCCTGCTCTTTGCCACATTCCATATCCCCCATCCATTCCCCCCGGGGCAATCCTATGGTTGTTTCTTATCGGGGACCCCCCCAAGGCTCCAGTCTTTCCCCTATACCGTCTCCACTGTCCCCAAATCTTCAGTGTAGCCACCACCACCGGGCTTGTGGTGTAGTTCCTCGGTGAGAACGGCAATGGGGCTGTCACCATAGCCTGTAGGCTAGTCCCCCTACAGGACGCCCTCTCTAATCTCTTCCACGCCGCTCCCTCCTCCTCTCCCATCCACTTACTCACCATTGAAATATTAGCGGCCCAATAATACTCACTTAGGCTCGGTAGTGCCAGCCCCCCCCTATCCCTGCTACGCTGTAAGAATCCCTTCCTCACTCTCGGGGTCTTCCCGGCCCACACAAAACCCATGATGCTCTTTTCAATCCTTTTTAAAAAAGCCTTCGTGATCACCACCGGGAGGCACTGAAACACAAAGAGGAATCTCGGGAGGACCACCATCTTAACCGCCTGCACCCTCCCTGCCATTGACAGGGATACCATATCCCATCTCTTGAAATCCTCCTCCATCTGTTCCACCAACCGCGTTAAATTTAACCTATGCAATGTGCACCAATTCTTAGCTATCTGGATCCCCAGGTAACGAAAGTCCCTTGTTACCTTCCTCAACGGTAGGTCCTCTATTTCTCTACTCTGCTCCCCTGGATGCACCACAAACAACTCACTTTTCCCCATGTTCAATTTATACCCTGAAAAATCCCCAAACTCCCCAAGTATCCGCATTATTTCTGGCATCCCCTCCGCCGGGTCCGCCATGTATAGTAGCAAATCGTCCGCATACAAAGATACCTGGTGCTCTTCTCCTCCCCTAAGTACTCCCCTCCACTTCTTGGAACCCCTCAACGCTATCGCCAGGGGCTCAATCGCCAGTGCAAACAATAATGGGGACAGAGGGCATCCCTGCCTTGTCCCTCTATGGAGCCGAAAATATGCAGATCCCCGTCCATTCGTGACCACGCTCGCCACTGGGGCCCTATACAACAGCTGCACCCATCTAACATACCCCTCTCCAAAACCAAATCTCCTCAACACCTCCCACAAATAATCCCACTCCACTCTATCAAATGCTTTCTCGGCATCCATCGCCACTACTATCTCCGTTTCTCCCTCTGGTGGGGCCATCATCATTACCCCTAACAACCTCCGTATATTCGTGTTCAGCTGTCTCCCCTTCACAAACCCAGTTTGGTCCTCGTGGACCACCCCCGGGACACATTCCTCTATTCTCATTGCCATTACCTTGGCCAGGACCGTGGCATCTACATTTAGGAGGGAAATAGGTCTATAGGACCCGCATTGTAGCGGGTCCTTTTCCTTCTTTAAGAGAAGCGATATCGTTGCTTCAGACATAGTCGGGGGCAGTTGTCCCCTTTTCTTTGCCTCATTAAAGGTCCTCGTCAGTACCGGGGCGAGCAAGTCCACATATTTTCGATAGAATTCGACTGGGAATCCATCCGGTCCCGGGGCCTTTCCCGCCTGCATGCTCCTAATTCCTTTCACCACTTCTTCTACCTCGATCTGTGCTCCCAGTCCCACCCTTTCCTGCTCTTCCACCTTGGGAAATTCCAGCCGATCCAAGAAGCCCATCATTCTCTCCCTCCCATCCGGGGGTTGAGCTTCATATAATTTTTTATAAAATGTCTTGAACCCTCCATTCACTCTCTCCGCTCCCCGCTCCATCTCTCCTTCCTCATCCCTCACTCCCCCTATTTCCCTCGCTGCTCCTCTTTTCCTCAATTGGTGTGCCAGCAACCTGCTCGCCTTCTCCCCATATTCGTACTGTACACCCTGTGCCTTCCTCCATTGTGCCTCTGCAGTGCCTGTAGTCAGCAAGTCAAATTCTACATGTAGCCTTTGCCTTTCCCTGTACAGTCCCTCCTCCGGTGCTTCCGCATATTGTCTGTCCACCCTCAAAAGTTCTTGCAGCAACCGCTCCCGTTCCTTACTCTCCTGCTTCCCTTTATGTGCCCTTATTGATATCAGCTCCCCTCTAACCACCGCCTTCAATGCCTCCCAGACCACTCCCACCTGGACCTCCCCATTATCATTGAGTTCCAAGTACTTTTCAATGCACCCCCTCACCCTTAGACACACACCCTCATCTGCCATTAGTCCCATGTCCATTCTCCAGGGTGGGCGCCCTCCTGTTTCCTCCCCTATCTCCAAGTCCACCCAGTGTGGAGCGTGATCCGAAATGGCTATAGCCGTATACTCCGTTCCCCTCACCTTCGGGATCAATGCCCTACCCAGCACAAAAAAGTCTATTCGCGAGTAGACTTTATGGACATAGGAGAAAAACGAGAACTCCTTACTCCTAGGTCTGCTAAATCTCCACGGGTCTACACCTCCCATCTGCTCCATAAAATCTTTAAGTACCTTGGCTGCTGCCGGCCTCCTTCCAGTCCTGGACTTCGGCCTATCCAGCCCTGGTTCCAACACCGTATTAAAATCTCCCCCCATTATCAGCTTTCCCATCTCTAGGTCCGGAATGCGTCCTAGTATCCGCCTCATAAAATTGGCATCATCCCAGTTCGGGGCATATACGTTTACCAAAACCACCGTCTCCCCCTGTAGTTTGCCACTCACCATCACGTATCTGCCCCCGTTATCCGCCACTATAGTCTTTGCCTCGAACATTACCCGCTTCCCCACTAATATAGCCACCCCCCTGTTTTTCGTATCTAGCCCCGAATGGAACACCTGCCCCACCCATCCTTTGCGTAGCCTAACCTGGTCTATCAGTTTCAGGTGCGTTTCCTGTAACATAACCACATCTGCCTTAAGTTTCTTAAGGTGTGCGAGTACCCGTGCCCTCTTTATCGGCCCGTTCAGCCCTCACGTTCCACGTGATCAGCCGAGTTGGGGGGCTTCCTACCCACCCCCCTTGTCGATTAGCCATCACCTTTTTCCAGCTCCTCACCCGGTTCCCACGCAGCTGTATCTCCCCCAGGCGGTGCCCCCCCGCCCATCCTCTCCCATACCAGCTCCCCCCTCTCCCCAGCAGCAGCAACCCAGTAATTCCCCCCTCCCACCCCCCCCCCCCCGCTAGATCCCCCGCTAGCGTAATTACTCCCCCCATGTTGCTCCCAGAAGTCAGCAAACTCTGGCTGACCTCGGCTTCCCCCCGTGACCTCGGCTCGCACCGTGCGACGCCCCCTCCTTCCTGCTTCTCTATTCCCGCCATGATTATCATAGCGCGGGAACCAAGCCCGCGCTTCTCCCTTGGCCCCGCCCCCAATGGCCAACGCCCCATCTCCTCCACCCCCCCTCCTCCCCCCATCACCACCTGTGGGAGAGAGAAAAGTTACCACATCGCAGGATTAGTACATAAAACCCCTCTTTGCCCCCCCACATTCGCCCCACCACTTTGTTCGAACGTTCTTTTTAATAACCCGCTCATTCCAGTTTTTCTTCCACAATAAAAGTCCACGCTTCATCCGCCGTCTCAAAGTAGTGGTGCCTCCCTCGATATGTGACCCACAGTCTTGCCGGTTGCAGCATTCCAAATTTTATCTTCTTTTTATGAAGCACCGCCTTGGCCCGATTAAAGCTCGCCCTCCTTCTCGCCACCTCCGCACTCCAGTCTTGATAAACGCGGATCACCGCGTTCTCCCATTTACTGCTCCGAGTTTTCTTCGCCCATCTAAGGACCATTTCCCTATCCTTAAAACGGAGGAATCTCACCACTATGGCTCTGGGAATTTCTCCTGCTCTCGGTCCTCGCGCCATCACTCGGTATGCTCCCTCCACCTCCAACGGACCCGCCGGGGCCTCCGCTCCCATTAACGAGTGCAGCATCGTGCTCACATATGCCCCGACGTCCGCTCCCTCCACACCTTCAGGAAGACCAAGAATCCTCAGGTTGTTCCTCCTTGCGTTGTTTTCCAGTGCCTCCAACCTTTCCACACATCGTTTCTGATGTGCCTCCTGCGTCTCCGTCTTCACCACCAGGCCCTGTATGTCGTCCTCATTCTCGGCTGCCTTTGCCTTCACGACCCGAAGCTCCCGCTCCTGGGTCTTTTGTTCCTCCTTTAGCCCTTCGATCGCCTGTAGTATCGGGGCCAACAGCTCTTTCTTCATTTCCTTTTTGATCTCTTCCACACAGCATTTCAAGAACTCTTGTTGTTCAGGGCCCCATGTTAAACTGCAACCTTCCGACGCCATCTTGGTTTTTGCTTGCCTTCCTTGCCGCTGTTCTAAAGGATCCACTGCAATCTGGCCACTTTCTCCTCCTTTTTCCATCCGTATCCAGGGGGGATTCCCTTCTGGTTTACCGCACAGTGTTTTTAGCCGTCAAAATTGCCGTTGGGGCTCCTATCAAGAGCCCAAAAGTCCGTTTCACAGGGAGCTGCCGAAACGTGCGACTCAGCTGGTCATCGCCGCACCCGGAAGTCCCTCTCTGGTCTCTTCAACGAGCGTAAAATTCCGCATCCTGTGACTGCTGAAGCCAGTCTGGCACGACTGTTTGAAAACCAGCAAAATAGCTGAATAGTAATAGACCTTCTTGCAACACTGGAGACCAAACCTCCTGGCAACACTCCCTGAGCTCAATGCCACTGCCACTTCACCCCAAGGAGCACTGGCTGCCATGTGGCTCACCCTCTGGGCCCTCGGGGGAACAGGACATCCCTCCTGGCCTCTGCACCCCCGAATTATGGGGCCAGTCGTCTCGATGCCTTGACTGTGAGCTGAGTGGTGTTGGTTTGCAAGGACTGTTTAAGTGCTGCTCGACCTTGTTAGCTTGGGGGACTGGTGGGCGCAGTTCTGGTGAATCGTCTGGCGAGCCTTCATTTGCGGTGATAAGCCCATGGGGCATCGAAATGTAGACCAATTAATGTTGAATCGCCTTCCTGGCCTCGCGCCTGCGAGCTCGTGGCAATTCCTGCTCACTACCACACTTAAAAACCTGTCCAGAGAACCACACCCTTAGAAATTCTTTGGTTGAATTGTGCCAGTTGTTTCGGCTCCATATTCCGCTGCATCAGCCCCACATTCCTGTCCCTGCTCCACATTCTCCTGCATCCGCTCCACATTTGCCTGTATCAGTTCCATATTCCCCTGTATCTGCTCCACATTTCCCTGTCCCTGCTCCACATTCCCCTGTACCTGCTCCAAGTTCCCCTCTATCCACTCCACATTCTCCTGTATCCGCTCCACATTTGCCTGGATCTGCACCACATTTCCCTCTATCCGCTCCACATACCCGAGTATCTGCTCCATGTTCCCCTCTACCTGATTAACGTTCCCCTGTACCAGCTCCACATTCCCCGTACCTGCTCCACATTCCCCTGTACCTGCTCCACATTCCCCTGTATCTGCTCCACATTCTCATGTATCTGCTCCACATTCTCCTGTATCTGCTCCATATTCCCCTGTATCAACTACACTTTTACCTGTACCTGCTCCACATGACCCTGCATCTGCTCCACTTCCCCTGTCCCTGCTCCACATTCCCTAGTACATGCTCCACGTTCCCTGTATCTGTTCCATGTTCCCCTGTTCCTGCACCGCAATCCCCTATATCTGCACCGTGTTCCTCTGTGCCTGCTTCACATTGCATGTATCTATTCCATGTTCCCCTGTACTTGTTCACTTCCACCGTATCTGCTCCACGTTCCCCTCTATCTGCACCTCATTCCCCTGTACCTGTTCCATGTTCCCCTGTATTTGCTCCACGTTCCCCTGTATCAGCTCCATGTACCCCTCTATCTGCTCCACATTCCATTGACCTGTTCCACATTCCCCTGCATCTGCTTCACGTTTTCCTGTACCTATACCACGTTCCCCTGTATCTGTTCCACATTCTCCTGTATCAGCTTCATGTTCCCCTGTACCTGATCCACATTTCCTTGTATCAACTCCACTTTTACTTGTACCTGCTCCACATTCCCGTGTCTGCTCCACATTCCTTGGTCTCTGCTCCATGTTTCCCTATATTTGCTCCACATTCGCTGTACCTGCCCCACATTCCCCTGTCTCTGCTCCATGTTCTCCTGTATCTGTTCCACGTTCTCCTGTATCTGTTCCACGTTCTCCTGTATCTGTTCCACAATCCCCTGTACCAGCTCCACATTCCCCTGTATCCACTCCACATTCCCCTGTACCAGCTCCTCCATAGCTGTGAGTTGGGAACCTGTTTTGACCAGGTTGGGACATCATCGTCCCAGCCATGATGCTGTGCTAAACTAATCTGTACAAGATTTTGCAATTCATGGAACAGTCAAAATTCAGTAATTGTTTCACTAAAAGTGACTGCAGAAGTTTTCTGTTGATGTAGTTTAGTAAATGGGGAGGTTCAGGTTATATCAGTAGGCGGGCAGTAAAGAAACCTCTTATTTAAAGGTGATTCCGAGAAATATCCCGTTGCTGTGAGATTGCAGCATACGTTGCCATGTTGTAGAACAAAATTGATGGGCTGCTGGGGAAAACATAAGCAGTGAAAGTTGGGAAGATTCCATCATCATCAGCCTTGTGTCAGTGGTACCACTCTCTCCTCTTGACACACCTGATCATGGGTGTGAATCTCATTGTGGAGATTTATGCATAAAATCCCGCTGGCACCCCAGTGCAGTAATGAGAGAATGTTGCACTGTAGGAGGTGCAGTTTTTCAGATGAGACATTAAACTGAGGCCATGTCTACCCTCTCATGCTGATGTAAATGATCCTGCAGCGCTATCTGGAGAAGAGTAGGTGGGAGTTTCTAGGTGTCTGGATCTAATTTTATCCCTTAACCAACATTCCTCCCCCCAAATGATTTACCTCTCATTATCTCATTGCTATTTCTGGGACATTGCTGTGTGCACATTGACTGTGACATTATCAACAATGACTACATTTCTTAGTAATTCATTGGCCGGGATTTTTCCGTCCCACCCATGATGATGTGCCTCACTGGCGAGGTGGGAAAACTGGCGAGCAGGAACGGGAAACCTCGCCCATTGTCAGATATTTCGCTTTGGGATGTGGTGAAGTTTTGAAAGACACTATAAATGGAAGGAGATGAGGAGAGCTGGCTGGTACCATCCCGCAGTTTAAAAGAGGAGGCAGCAGCCACCCTCCCACTCCTTTTGCAGGCAGTTTGATTTGAAGTGGTCCCTTTAAAAGCTACAGGGTTGGCTGAGAACACTGAAAAGTAATGCAACCCAACCTCACAATGCTCCAGAATTGCCCAGGTTGAGATAAATCTCTTGTATACTAGCGCAAGCAGGGGAAAGGTCCGCAGGCCATTAAACGTTTTTAAAATTAATTTTCTTTGATATTTTTGTCCATCAGGTTATATGAATATTGAATATGGGAAAACAGTCTGTCTGGGTAGAGGAATTGAGGCAGGAGATCATGTAATAAAACTTCCAGGATCAAATGTGGGCAGCACGGTAGCACAAGTGGATAGCATTGTGGCTTCACAGCGCCAGGGTCCCAGGTTCGATTCCCCACTGGGTCAGTCTATAAGGAGTCTGCACGTTCTCCCCGTGTCTGCGTGGGTTTCCTCTGGGTGCTCCGGTTTCCTCCCACAGTCCATAGACTAAAGACGTGCAGGTTAGGTGGATTGGCCATGATAAATTGCCCTTTAGTGTCGAAAAAGGTTAGATGGGGTGATTGGGTTACGGGGATAGGGCTTAAGTGGGTCGGTGCAGACCCGATGGGCTGAATGGCCTCCTTCTGCACTGTCTGTTCTATGTTCTAAATCCAAGCCTGTCCAATGTCAATGTCAGATATAAAGATGATGTGGAGATGCCAGTGTTGCACTGGGGTGAGCACAGTAAGAAGTCTTACACCAGGTTAAAGTCCAACAGGTTTGCTTTGAATCTAGCTTTCGGAGCGCAGCTCCTTCCTCAGGTGAAAGATATAAAGATGGCATTGAGCGGCCTATTTTATTGTGTTAGCTTGTCAGACGTCAGCAGGCTGGTTTCCCAATGATTAAAGATAAAAGTAATTCAATGTATGGAAGAAAGGTTTGTTTTACCTACCATATACTGTGCTCAATTGCACTGTTCTGCAAACATTAAAAGCTGTCACATGATTGAACTGATCTCACTCTGTTCCCTTACTATTAGCTTGGTATTTTGGTTGCTAACTCTGCAGCATTGAATAGTCCAGGGAAAATCAACATGATTTAACACGGTTAAGAGCTACTTTATAGCCAACAACTTAGCTTGTGTTTACGGCCCCCCATCTTGCGACTAATCTGTCTTTAGTTTGTGAAGGCAACAGGTGTGATAATGTTACTGTACTTGAGGGGCTTGGACTAACACTCTGGGGATGTGAGTTCAAATCTCATTGCTGCTGCAGGTGGTGAAACCCATCTGGTTCACAAATGCCGTTTAAGGAAGGAAATCTGCCATCCTTACCCACTCTGGCCTATGTAGGAATCCAGAGTCACAACAAAGTAGTTGACTCTTAGCTGCCCTGTCAAATGGACGAGCGAAACGCTCGTGTAAAACTGCTACAGAAAAGTGAAAGAAGAATAAAACTGGATGGACCAATCTGGGCAGCAGAAATGGCAAAGGCTCTCCCAGTTGACCTGGCAGAGTCTTCCTTGTCAGTATCTGGGGGCTGTGCTAACAATACTGGCTGAATCATACTTACAACCAAAGTCCCAGACACCTCCGTCGCCAATTCTGGGTATGTCCTGTCCCATGTCCTCTTTAATCTATTTGTCGCAAATGTATCTGTCCATGACAGTACTGGTAGGGGTAAACATCATATAATCCTCTGGAGGTGAAGTCCCATCTTTGTGCTGAGGACACCCTCCATCATTTTGTATGACACTATTACAATGCTAAATGGACAAGTGACCATCCATGAGACACTGTGGGCCCAGCAGCAGAATTGTATTCACCCACAATCTGTCACCTCATGGTCTGGCATAACCCTCACTCTACCATTACCACCAAGCCAGAGGACTAAGCCTGGTTTAATGCACATTGTAAGAGAACATGCTAGGGGCAGTGCAAAGAATAACTAAAAATGAGGTGCCAACCTGATGAAGCTGCAGCACCAGGCTATAGGCATGCCAAGCAGCAACGGCAGAATGCTATAGACTGCTTAAGTAATCCCACTGCCAATGGATCAGGTCAAAGCTCTGTAGTCCTGTCAGTCCTAGTCCGGAATAGTCATAGACAGTTAAACAACTATCAGGAGGAGAAGGCTCCACAAGTACTCTCATCCTCGGTATCCCGACCCTGCCCTGATAGGGGAGCCCAGCACATGAGTGCAAAAGACAAGGTCGAAGTATTTGTGTCCATCTTCAGTCATAGATGCTGAGTGGATGATCCATCTCTTGAGGTCCCCAGCATCATAGATGTTAGTCTTCAGCCAATTCGATTCACTCCATGTGACATTAAGAACCGGCTGAAGACTTTGGATGCATCAAAGGCTATGAGCCCTGACAACAACCCAGATGTTGGACTGAAGACTTGTACTCCAGTGCTTGTCACACCCCTAGCCAAGCTGTTCCAGTCCAGCTGAAACACTAGCTTCTACTCAGGTACGTGGAAAATTGCCCAGGCATTTCCTGACCAGGAAAAGTAGGTCCGGTCCAATCTGGCCAATTACTGTCCCATTAGTCTACTCTCGATCATGAATCAAATTAATTTTAGACTGTGCCATCAACAGCACATACCCAGCAATAGCTTGCTAACCAATGCTTAGTTTGTGTTTTGCCATAGCCAAAGGTGAAGTAACAGTGACTTCCCTTGACATTAAGGCAACATTTGACCGAGTGTGGCATCAAGGATCTCAACAAAATTGAAGTCAATGGGACTCCATTGAAGGAAAAATGGTTGTAGTTGTTGGAAGCTAATCGTGTTAGCCCCACAACATCATTCCAGGAGTTCCTCAAGGTAGTGTCCTGACCTAGGCCAACCATCTTCAGCTATTCATCAATGACCTTCCCTGCTATCATAAGGTCAAGAGTGGGTAGGTTCGTTGATGCTTGCACAATGTTCAGTCTCATTTGCAACTCCTCAGATATTGACGCCGTCTGTGCCCGCATGCAGCAGACCTGCAACATTCTGGCTTGGGGAGATAATGGCAAGTAACATTATTTCACATAGGCACCAGGCAATGGCCATCTCCAACAAGAAATAATCCAATCATCGGCTCTTGACATTTCAATGACATTACCATCACTAATTCCCCCACTATCAAAATCCTGGGGATTACCATTGACCAGAAACCAACTGGACGAGCCATATAAATGCTGTGGCTACAACAGCAGGTCAGAGGTTGGGAATTGTGTGGAGAGTAACTCACTCCCTAACTCCCCAAAGCATGCCCGTCATCTACAAGGCAGTAGTCATGAGTGTAATGGGGTAGACTCAACTTGCTTGGATTAATCCATGAACACACGGGCGTAACACCATTGAGAGCAAAGCGACCTTGCTTGATTGGCACCAAATCCACTGTGGTAGTGAATGGCACAGTAATAAGACACTGTGCTAGTAAATAGGATGTGTATCCCACACTGTGCTAGTGAATGGGACACTGTTATCACACTGTGCAAGTGAGTTGCATGCTGATATCACACTGAGTCAGTGAATGGGATGCTGTTATCACACTGAGCCAGTGAATGGGATGCTGATATCACACTGAGCCAGTGAATGGGGTGCTGATATCACACTGAGCCAGTGAATGGGATGCTGATATCACACTGAGCCAGTGAATGGGGTGTTGATATCACACTGAGCCAGTGAAAGGCATGCTGATATCACACTGAGCAAGTGAATGAGATGCTGATATCACACTGAGCTAGTGAATGGGATGCTGATATCACACTGAGCTAGAGAATGACATGCTGATATCACACTGAGTCAGTGAATGGGATGCTGATATCACACTGAGCCAGTGAATGGGATGCTGATATCACACTGAGCCAGTGAATGGGGTGTTGATAGCACACTGAGCCAGTGAATGGCATGCTGATACCACACTGAGCAAGTGAATGGGGTGCTGATATCACACTGAGTCAGTGAATGCGATGCTGATATCACACTGAGCAAGTGAATGGGATGCTGATATCAGACTGAGCAAGTGAATGGGATGCTGATATCACACTGAGTCAGTGAATGCGATGCTGATATCACACTGAGCAAGTAAATGGGATGCTGATATCACACTGAGCAAGTGAATGGGGTGCTGATATCACACTGAGTCAGTGAATGCGATGCTGATATCACACTGAGCTAGTGAATGGGGTGCTGACATCACACTGAGCAAGTGAATGGGATGCTGATATCACACTGAGTCAGTGAATGCGATGCTGATATCACACTGAGCTAGTGAATGGGGTGCTGACATCACACTGAGCAAGTGAATGGGATGCTGATATCACACTGAGCAAGTGAATGGGGTGCTGATATCACACTGAGTCAGTGAATGCGATGCTGATATAACACTGAGCAAGTGAATGGGATGCTGATATCAGACTGAGCAAGTGAATGGGATGCTGATATCACACTGAGCAAGTGAATGGGGTGCTGATATCACACTGAGTCAGTGAATGGGATGCTGATATCACACTGAGCCAGTGAATGGGATGCTGATATCACACGGAGTCAGTGAATGGGATGCTGATATCACACTGAGCAAGTGAATGGGATGCTGATATCACACGGAGTCAGTGAATGGGATGCTGATATCACACTGAGCAAGTGAATGGGATGCTGATATCACACTGAGTCAGTGAATGGGATGCTGATATCACACTGAGTCAGTGAATGGGGTGCTGATATCCCACTGAAACAGTGAATGGCATGCTGGTATCACACTGAGCTAGTGAATGGGATGCTGATATCACACTGAGCCAGTGAATGGGATGCTGATATCACACTGAGTCAGCGAATGGGATGCTGATATCACAGTGAGCCAGTGAATGGGATGCTGATATCACACTGAGCCAGTGAATGGGATGCTGATATCACACTGAGCAAGTGAATGGGATGCTGATATCACACTGAGTCAGTGAATGGGATGCTGATATCACACTGAGCCAGTGAATGGGATGCTGATGTCACACTGAGCAAGTGAATGGGATGCTGATATCACACTGAGTCAGTGAATGGGATGCTGATATCACACTGAGCAAGTGAATGGGGTGCTGATATCACACTGAGTCAGAGAATGGGATGCTGATATCACACCGAGCAAGTGAATGGGATGCTGATATCACACTGAGCAAGTGAATGGGGTGCTGATATTATACTGAGTCAGTGAATGGGATGCTGATATCACACCGAGCGAGTGAATGGCATGCTGATATCACACTGAGTCAGTGAATGGGATGCTGATATCATACGGAGTCAGTGAATGGCATGCTGATATCACACTGAGCCAGTGAATGGGATGCTGATATCACACTGAGTCAGTGAATGGGGTGCTGATATCCCACTGGGCCAGTGAATGGCATGCTGATATCACACGGAGTCAGTGAATGGGATGCTGATATCACACTGAGCCAGTGAATGGGATGCTGATATCACACTGAGCAAGTGAATGGGATGCTAATATCACACTGAGTCAGTGAATGGGATGCTGATATCACACTGAGCGAATGAATGGCATGCTGATATCACACTGAGTCAGCGAATGGGAAGCTGATATCACACTGAGTCAGTGAATGGGATGCTCATATCACACTGAGTCAGCGAATGGGGTGCTGATATCACACTGAGTCAGCGAATGGGGTGCTGATATCCCACTGAGCCAGTGAATGGGATGCTGATATCACACTGAACCAGTGAATGGGATGCTGATATCACACTGAGCAAGTGAATGGGATGCTGATATCACACTGAGTCAGTGAATGGGATGCTGATATCATACGGAGTCAGTGAATGGGATGCTGATATCACACTGAGCAAGTGAATGGGATGCTGATATCACACTGAGCAAGTGAATGGGGTGCTGATATCACACTGAGTCAGAGAATGGGATGCTGACATCACACTGAGCAAGTGAATGGGATGCTGATATCACACTGAGCAAGTGAATGGGGTGCTGATATTACACTGAGTCACTGAATGGGATGCTGATATCACACCGAGCAAGTGAATGGCATGCTGATATCACACTGAGTCAGTGAATGGGATGCTGATATCATACGAAGTCAGTGAATGGGATGCTGATATCACACTGAGCCAGTGAATGGGATGCTGATATCACACTGAGTCAGTGAATGGGGTGCTGATATCCCACTGGGCCAGTGAATGGCATGCTGATATCACACGGAGTCAGTGAATGGGATGCTGATATCACACTGAGCCAGTGAATGCGATGCTGATATCACACTGAGCAAGTGAATGGGATGCTGATATCACACTGAGCAAGTGAATGGGATGCTGATATCACACTGAGTCAGTGAATGGGATGCTGATATCACACTGAGCGAATGAATGGCATGCTGATATCACACTGAGTCAGCGAATGGGAAGCTGATATCACACTGAGTCAGTGAATGGGATGCTCATATCACACTGAGTCAGCGAATGGGGTGCTGATATCACACTGAGTCAGCGAATGGGGTGCTGATATCCCACTGAGCCAGTGAATGGGATGCTGATATCACACTGAACCAGTGAATGGGATGCTGATATCACACTGAGCAAGTGAATGGGATGCTGATATCACACTGAGTCAGTGAATGGGATGCTGATATCATACGGAGTCAGTGAATGGGATGCTGATATCACACTGAGCAAGTGAATGGGATGCTGATATCACACTGAGCAAGTGAATGGGGTGCTGATATCACACTGAGTCAGAGAATGGGATGCTGACATCACACTGAGCAAGTGAATGGGATGCTGATATCACACTGAGCAAGTGAATGGGGTGCTGATATTACACTGAGTCACTGAATGGGATGCTGATATCACACCGAGCAAGTGAATGGCATGCTGATATCACACTGAGTCAGTGAATGGGATGCTGATATCATACGAAGTCAGTGAATGGGATGCTGATATCACACTGAGCCAGTGAATGGGATGCTGATATCACACTGAGTCAGTGAATGGGGTGCTGATATCCCACTGGGCCAGTGAATGGCATGCTGATATCACACGGAGTCAGTGAATGGGATGCTGATATCACACTGAGCCAGTGAATGCGATGCTGATATCACACTGAGCAAGTGAATGGGATGCTGATATCACACTGAGTCAGTGAATGGGATGCTGATATCACACTGAGCGAATGAATGGCATGCTGATATCACACTGAGTCAGCGAATGGGAAGCTGATATCACACTGAGTCAGTGAATGGGATGCTGATATCACACTGAGTCAGCGAATGGGGTGCTGATATCACACTGAGTCAATGAATGGGATGCTGATATCACACTGAGCCAGTGAATGGGAGGCTGATATCACACTGAGCAAGTGAATGGGATGCTGATATCAGACTGAGCAAGTGAATCGGATGTTCATATCACACTGAGCAAGTGAATGGGGTGCTGATATCACACTGAGTCAGTGAATGGGATGCTGATATCACACTGAGTCAGTGAATGGGGTGCTGATATCCCACTGAGCCAGTAAATGGCATGCTGGTATCACACTGAGCTAGTGAATGGGATGCTGATATCACACTGAGCAAGTGAATGGGATGCTGATATCACACTGAGTCAGCGAATGGGATGCTGATATCACTTTGAGCCAGTGAATGGGATGCTGATATCACACTGAGCCAGTGAATGGGATGCTGATATCACACTGAGCAAGTGAATGGGATGCTGATATCACACTGAGTCAGTGAATGGGATGCTGATATCACACTGAGCCAGTGAATGGGATGCTGATGTCACACTGAGCAAGTGAATGGCATGCTGATATCACACTGAGTCAGTGAATGGGATGCTGATATCACACTGAGCAAGTGAATGGGCTGCTGATATCACACTGAGTCAGAGAATGGGATGCTGATATCACACTGAGCAACTGAATGGGATGCTGATATCACACTGAGCAAGTGAATGGGGTGCCGATATTATACTGAGTCAGTGAATGGGATGCTGATATCACACCGAGCGAGTGAATGGCATGCTGATATCACACTGAGTCAGTGAATGGGATGCTGATATCATACGAAGTCAGTGAATGGGATGCTGATATCACACTGAGCCAGTGAATGGGATGCTGATATCACACTGAGTCAGTGAATGGGGTGCTGATATCCCACTGGGCCAGTGAATGGCATGCTGATATCACACGGAGTCAGTGAATGGGATGCTGATATCACACTGAGCCAGTGAATGGGATGCTGATATCACACTGAGCAAGTGAATGGGATGCTGATATCACACTGAGTCAGTGAATGGGATGCTGATATCACACTGAGCAAATGAATGGCATGCTGATATCACACTGAGTCAGCGAATGGGAAGTTGATATCACACTGAGTCAGTGAATGGGATGCTGATATCACACTGAGTCAGCGAATGGGGTGCTGATATCACACTGAGTCAGCGAATGGGGTGCTGATATCCTACTGAGCCAGTGAATGGAATGCTGATATCACACTGAGTCAGTGAATGGGATGCTGATATCACACTGAGCGAATGAATGGCATGCTGATATCACACTGAGTCAGTGAATGGGATGCTGATATCACACTGAGCCAGTGAATGGGATGCTGATATCACACGGAGCCAGTGATTGGGTTGCAGATATCACACTGAGTCAGTGAATGGGATGCTGATATCACACTGAGTCAGTGAATGGGGTGCTGATATCACACGGAGTCAGTGAATGGCACGCTGGGATCACACTGAGCTAGTGAATGGGGTGCTGACATCACACTGAGCAAGTGAATGGGATGCTGATATCACACTGAGCAAGTGAATGGGGTGTTGATATCACACTGAGTCAGTGAATGGGATGCTGATATCACACTGAGCAAGTGAATGGGATGCTGATATCAGACTGAGCAAGTGAATGGGATGCTGATATCACACTGAGCAAGTGAATGGGGTGCTGATATCACACTGAATCAGTGAATGGGATGCTGATATCACACTGAGCGAATGAATGGCATGCTGATATCACACTGCGTCAGCGAATGGGAAGCTGATATCACACTGAGTCAGTGAATGGGATGCTGATATCACACTGTGTCAGCGAATGAGGTGCTGATATCACACTGAGTCAATGAATGGGATGCTGATATCACACGGAGCCAGTGATTGGGTTGCAGATATCACACTGATTCAGTGAATGGGGTGCTGATATCACACTGAGCCAGTGAATGGGATGCTGATATCACACAGAGTCAGTGAATGGGATGCTGATATCACACTGAGCAAGTGAATGGGATGCTGATATCACACTGAGTCAGTGAATGGGGTGCTGATATCCCACTGAGCCAGTGTATGGGGTGCTGATATCCCACTGAGCCAGTGAATGGCATGCTGGGATCACACTGAGCTAGTGAATGGGGTGCTGACACCACACTGAGCAAGTGAATGGGATGCTGATATCACACTGAGCAAGTGAATGGGGTGCTGATATCACACTGAGTCAGTGAATGGGATGCTGATATCACACTGAGCAAGTGAATGGGATGCTGATATCACACTGAGCCAGTGAATGGGATGCTGATATCACACGGAGCCAGTGATTGAGTTGCAGATATCACAGTGAGTCAGTGAATGGGATGCTGATATCACACTGAGCCAGTGAATGGGATGCTGATATCACACGGAGTCAGTGAATGGGATGCTGATATCACACTGAGCAAGTGCATGGGATGCTGATATCACACTGAGTCAGTGAATGGGATGCTGATATCACACTGAGTCAGTGAATGGGGTGCTGATATCCCACTGAGCCAGTGAATGGCATGCTGGGATCACACTGAGCTAGTGAATGGGGTGCTGACATCACACTGAGCAAGTGAATGGGATGCTGATATCACACTGAGCAAGTGAATGGGGTGCTGATATCACACTGAGTCAGTGAATGGGATGCTGATATCACACTGAGCAAGTGAATGGGATGCTGATATCAGACTGAGCAAGTGAATGGGATGCTGATATCACACTGAGCAAGTGAATGGGGTGCTGATATCACACTGAGTCAGTGAATGGGATGCTGATATCACACTGAGCGAATGAATGGCATGCTGATATCACACTGCGTCAGCGAATGGGAAGCTGATATCACACTGAGTCAGTGAATGGGATGCTGATATCACACTGAGTCAGCGAATGGGGTGCTGATATCACACTGAGTCAATGAATGGGATGCTGATATCACACGGAGCCAGTGATTGGGTTGCAGATATCACACTGAGTCAGTGAATGGGATGCTGATATCACACTGAGCAAGTGAATGGGATGCTGATATCAGACTGAGCAAGTGAATGGGATGCTGATATCACACTGAGCAAGTGAATGGGGTGCTGATATCACACTGAGTCAGTGAATGGGATGCTGATATCACACTGAGCCAGTGAATGGGATGCTGATATCACACGGAGTCGGTGAATGGGATGCTGATATCACACTGAGCAAGTGAATGGGATGCTGATATCACGCTGAGTCAGTGAATGGGATGCTGATATCACACTGAGTCAGTGAATGGGGTGCTGGTATCCCACTGAGCCATTGAATGGCATGCTGGGATCACACTGAGCTAGTGAATGGGATGCTGATATCACACTGAGCAAGTGAATGGGATGCTGATATCACACTGAGTCAGCGAATGGGATGCTGATATCACATTGAGCCAGTGAATGGGATGCTTATATCACACTGAGCCAGTGAATGGGGTGCTGATATCACACTGAGTCAGTGAATGGGATGCTGATATCACACTGAGCCAATGAATGGGATGCTGATATCACACTGAGTCAGTGAATGGGGTGCTGATATACCACTGGGCCAGAGAATGGCATGCTGATATCACACGGAGTCAGTGAATGGGATGCTGATATCACACTGAGCCAGTGAATGGGATGCTGATATCACACTGAGCAAGTGAATGGGATGCTGATATCACACTGAGTCAGTGAATGGGATGCTGATATCACACTGAGCGAATGAATGGCATGCTGATATCACACTGAGTCAGTGAATGGGATGCTGATATCACACTGAGTCAGCGAATGGGAAGCTGCTTTCACACTGAGTCAGTGAATGGGATGCTGATATCACACTGAGTCAGCGAATGGGGTGCTGATATCAAACTGAGTCAATGAATGGGATGCTGATATCACACGGAGCAAGGGATTGGGTTGCAGATATCACACTGAGTCAGTGAATGGGATGCTGATATCACACGGAGTCAGTGAATGGGATGCTGATATCACACTGAGCAAGTGAATGGGATGCTGATATCACACTGAGTCAGTGAATGGGATGCTGATATCACACTGAGTCAGTGAATGGGGTGCTGATATCCCACTGAGCCAGTGAATGGCATGCTGGGATCACACTGAGCTAGTGAATGGGGTGCTGACATCACACTGAGCAAGTGAATGGGATGCTGATATCACACTGAGCAAGTGAATGGGGTGCTGATATCACACTGAGTCAGTGAATGGGATGCTGATATCACACTGAGCAAGTGAATGGGATGCTGATATCAGACTGAGCAAGTGAATGGGATGCTGATATCACACTGAGCAAGTGAATGGGGTGCTGATATCACACTGAGTCAGTGAATGGGATGCTGATATCACACTGAGCGAATGAATGGCATGCTGATATCACACTGCGTCAGCGAATGGGAAGCTGATATCACACTGAGTCAGTGAATGGGATGCTGATATCACACTGAGTCAGCGAATGGGGTGCTGATATCACACTGAGTCAATGAATGGGATGCTGATATCACACGGAGCCAGTAATTGGGTTGCAGATATCACACTGAGTCAGTGAATGGGATGCTGATATCACACTGAGCCAGTGAATGGGATGCTGATATCACACAGAGTCAGTGAATGGGATGCTGATATCACACTGAGCAAGTGAATGGGATGCTGATATCACACTGAGTCAGTGAATGGGATGCTGATATCACACTGAGTCAGTGAATGGGGTGCTGATATCCCACTGAGCCAGTGAATGGCATGCTGGGATCACACTGAGCTAGTGAATGGGGTACTGACACCACACTGAGCAAGTGAATGGGATGCTGATATCACACTGAGCAAGTGAATGGGGTGCTGATATCACACTGAGTCAGTGAATGGGATGCTGATATCACACTGAGCAAGTGAATGGGATGCTGATATCAGACTGAGCAAGTGAATGGGATGCTGATATCACACTGAGCAAGTGAATGGGGTGCTGATATCACACTGAGTCAGTGAATGGGATGCTGATATCACACTGAGCCAGTGAATGGGATGCTGATATCACACGGAGTCGGTGAATGGGATGCTGATATCACACTGAGCAAGTGAATGGGATGCTGATATCACGCTGAGTCAGTGAATGGGATGCTGATATCACACTGAGTCAGTGAATGGGGTGCTGGTATCCCACTGAGCCATTGAATGGCATGCTGGGATCACACTGAGCTAGTGAATGGGATGCTGATATCACACTGAGCAAGTGAATGGGATGCTGATATCACACTGAGTCAGCGAATGGGATGCTGATATTACATTGAGCCAGTGAATGGGATGCTTATATCACACTGAGCCAGTGAATGGGGTGCTGATATCACACTGAGTCAGTGAATGGGATGCTGATATCACACTGAGCCAATGAATGGGATGCTGATATCACACTGAGTCAGTGACTGGGGTGCTGATATTCCACTGGGCCAGAGAATGGCATGCTGATATCACACGGAGTCAGTGAATGGGATGCTGATATCACACTGAGCCAGTGAATGGGATACTGATATCACACTGAGCAAGTGAATGGGATGCTGATATCACACTGAGTCAGTGAATGGGATGCTGATATCACACTGAGCGAATGAATGGCATGCTGATATCACACTGAGTCAGTGAATGGGATGCTGATATCACACTGAGTCAGCGAATGGGAAGCTGCTTTCACACTGAGTCAGTGAATGGGATGCTGATATCACACTGAGTCAGCGAATGGGGTGCTGATATCACACTGAGTCAATGAATGGGATGCTGATATCACACGGAGCAAGGGATTGGGTTGCAGATATCACACTGAGTCAGTGAATGGGATGCTGATATCACACTGAGCCAGTGAATGGGATGCTGATATCACACGGAGTCAGTGAATGGGATGCTGATATCACACTGAGCAAGTGAATGGGATGCTGATATCACACTGAGTCAGTGAATGGGGTGCTGATATCCCACTGAGCCAGTGAATGGCATGCTGGGATCACACTGAGCTAGTGAATGGGGTGCTGACATCACACTGAGCTAGTGAATGGGGTGCTGACATCACACTGAGTGGGATGCTGATATCACACTGAGCAAGTGAATGGGATGCTGATATCACACTGAGCAAGTGAATGGGGTGCTGATATCACACTGAGTCAGTGAATGGGATGCTGATATCAGACTGAGCAAGTGAATGGGATGCTGATATCAGACTGAGCAAGTGAATGGGATGCTGATATCACACTGGGTCAGTGAATGGGATGCTGATATCACACTGAGCCAGTGAATGGGATGCTGATATCACACGGACTCAGTGAATGGGATGCTGATATCTCACTGAGCAAGTGAATGGGATGCTGATATCACACTGAGTCAGTGAATGGGATGTTGATATCACACTGAGTCAGTGAATGGGGTGCTGATATCCCACTGAGCCAGTGAATGGCATGCTGGGATCACACTGAGCTAGTGAATGGGATGCTGATATCACACTGAGCAAGTGAATCGGATGCTGATATCACACTGAGTCAGCGAATGGGATGCTGATATCACATTGAGCCAGTGAATGGGATGCTGATATCACACTGATCCAGTGAATGGGGTGCTGATATCACACTGAGCTAGTGAATGGCATGCTGATACCACACTGAGCAATGAATGGGATGCTGATATCACACTAAGCAAGTGAATGGGATGCTGATATCACACTGAGCAAGAGAATGGGATGCTGATATCACACTAAGCAAATGAATGGGATGCTGATATCACACTGAGCAAGTGAATGGGGTGCTGATATCACACTGAGCAAGTGACTGGGATGCTGATATCACACTGAGTCAGCGAATGGGATGCTGATATCACATTGAGTCAGTGAATGGGATGCTGATATCACACTGAGAAAGTGAATCGGGTGCTGATATCACACTGAGTCAGTGAATGGGACGCTGATATCACACTGAGCAAGTGAATGGGATGCTGATATCACACTGAGCAAGTGAATGGGATGCTGATATCACACTGAGCCAGTGAATGGGATGCTGATATCACACGGAGTCAGTGAATGGGATGCTGATATCACACTGAGCCAGTGAATGGGATGCTGATATCACACTGAGCAAGTGAATGGAATGCTGATATCACACTGACTCAGTGAATGGGATGCTGATATCAAACTGAGCCAGTGAATGGGATGCTGTTGTCACACTGAGCAAGTGAATGGGATGCTGATATCACACTGAGCCAGTGAATGGGATGCTGATATCACACTGAGCGAATGGATGGCATGCTGATATCACACTGAGTCAGCGAATGGGATGCTGATATCACACTGAGTCTGTGAATGGGATGCTGATATCACACTGAGCCAGTGAATGGGATGCAGATATCACACGGAGCCAGTGAATGGCATGCTGATATCACACTGAGCCAGTGAGTGGCATGCTGATATCACACTGAGCCCGTGAATGGCATGCTGATATCACACTGAGCCAGTGAATGGCATGCTGATATCACACTGTGCTAGTGAATGGGATGCTGATACCACACTGAGCAAGAGAATGGGATGCTGATATCACACTAAGCAAGTGAATGGCATGCTGATATCACACTGAGCAACTGAATGGGATGCTGATATCACACTGAGTCAGCGAATGGGATGCTGATATCACATTGAGCCAGTGAATGGGATGCTGATATTACACTGAGCTAGTGAATGGGGTGCTGATATCACACTGAGTGGGATGCTGATATCACACTGAGCAAGTGAATGGGATGCTGATATCACACTGAGCAAGTGAGTGGGGTGCTGATATCACACTGAGTCAGTGAATGGTATGCTGATATCACACTGAGCCAGTGAATGGGGTGCTGATATCACACTGAGAAAGTGAATCGGGTGCTGATACCACACTGAGTCAGTGAATGGGGTGCTGTTATCCCACTGGGCCAGAGAATGGCATGCTGATATCACACGGAGTCAGTGAATGGGATGCTGATATCACACTGAGCCAGTGAATGGGATGCTGATATCACACTGAGCAAGTGAATGGGATGCTGATATCACACTGAGTCAGTGAATGGGATGCTGATATTACACTGAGCGAATGAATGGGATGCTGATATCACACTGAGCCAGTGAATGGGATGCTGATATCACACTGAGCAAGTGAATGGGATGCTGATATCACACTGAGTCAGTGAATGGGATGCTGATATCACACTGAGCAAGTGAATGGGATGCTGATATCACACTGAGTCAGCGAATGGGATGCTGATATCACATTGAGCCAGTGAATGGGATGCTGATATCACACTGAGCCAGTGAATGGGGTGCTGATATCACACTGAGCTAGTGAATGGCATGCTGATACCACACTGAGCAATGAATGGGATGCTGATATCACACTAGCAAGTGAATGGGATGCTGATATCAAACTGAGCAAGAGAATGGGATGCTGATATCACACTAAGCAAATGAATGGGATGCTGATATCACACTGAGCAAGTGAATGGGGTGCTGATATCACACTGAGCAAGTGACTGGGATGCTGATATCACACTGAGTCAGCGAATGGGATGCTGATATCACATTGAGTCAGTGAATGGGATGCTGATATCACACTGAGAAAGTGAATCGGGTGCTGATATCACACTGAGTCAGTGAATGGGATGCTGATATCATACGGAGTCAGTGAATGGGATGCTGATATCACACTGAGCAAATGAATGGGATGCTGATATCACACTGAGCAAGTGAATGGGGTGCTGATATCACACTGAGTCAGTGAATGGGCTGCTGATATCACACTGAGCCAATGAATGGGATGCTGATATCACACCGAGCAAGTGAATGGGGTCCTGATATCACACTGAGTCAGTGAATGGGACGCTGATATCACACTGAGCAAGTGAATGGGATGCTGACATCACACTGAGCAAGTGAATGGGATGCTGATATCACACTGAGCCAGTGAATGGGATGCTGATATCACACGGAGTCAGTGAATGGGATGCTGATATCACACTGAGCCAGTGAATGGGATGCTGATATCGCACTGAGCAAGTGAATGGGATGCTGATATCACACTGACTCAGTGAATGGGATGCTGATATCACACTGACTCAGTGAATGGGATGCTGATATCACACTGAGCCAGTGAATGGGATGCTGATATCACACTGAGCAAGTGAATGGGATGCTGATATCACACTGAGCCAGTGAATGGGATGCTGATATCACACTGAGCGAATGGATGGCATGCTGATATCACACTGAGTCAGCGAATGGGATGCTGATATCACACTGAGTCTGTGAATGGGATGCTGATATCACACTGAGCCAGTGAATGGGATGCAGATATCACACGGAGCCAGTGAATGGCATGCTGATATCACACTGAGCCAGTGAGTGGCATGCTGATATCACACTGAGCCCGTGAATGGCATGCTGATATCACACTGAGCCAGTGAATGGCATGCTGATATCACACTGTGCTAGTGAATGGGATGCTGATACCACACTGAGCAAGAGAATGGGATGCTGATATCACACTAAGCAAGTGAATGGCATGCTGATATCACACTGAGCAACTGAATGGGATGCTGATATCACACTGAGTCAGCGAATGGGATGCTGATATCACATTGAGCCAGTGAATGGGATGCTGATATTACACTGAGCTAGTGAATGGGGTGCTGATATCACACTGAGTGGGATGCTGATATCACACTGAGCAAGTGAATGGGGTGCTGATATCACACTGAGTCAGTGAATGGGATGCTGATATCACACTGAGCCAGTGAATGGGGTGCTGATATCACACTGAGAAAGTGAATCGGGTGCTGATACCACACTGAGTCAGTGAATGGGGTGCTGATATCCCACTGGGCCAGAGAATGGCATGCTGATATCACACGGAGTCAGTGAATGGGATGCTGATATCACACTGAGCCAGTGAATGGGATGCTGATATCACACTGAGCAAGTGAATGGGATGCTGATATCACACTGAGTCAGTGAATGGGATGCTGATATCACACTGAGCGAATGAATGGCATGCTGATATCACACTGAGTCAGTGAATGGGATGCTGATATCACACTGAGTCAGCGAATGGGAAGCTGATATCACACTGAGTCAGTGAATGGGATGCTGATATCACACTGAGTCAGCGAATGGGGTGCTGATATCACACTGAGTCAATGAATGGGATGCTGATATCACACGGAGCAAGTGATTGGGTTGCAGATATCACACTGAGTCAGTGAATGGGATGCTGATATCACACTGAGCAAGTGAATGGGATGCTGATATCACACTGAGCCAGTGAATGGGATGCTGATATCACACTGAGCGAATGAATGGCATGCTGATATCACACTGAGTCAGTGAATGGGATGCTGATATCACACTGAGTCAGCGAATGGGAAGCTGATATCACACTGAGTCAGTGAATGGGATGCTGATATCACACTGAGTCAGCGAATGGGGTGCTGATATCACACTGAGTCAATGAATGGGATGCTGATATCACACGGAGCAAGTGATTGGGTTGCAGATATCACACTGAGTCAGTGAATGGGATGCTGATATCACACGGAGTCAGTGAATGGGATGCTGATATCACACTGAGCAAGTGAATGGGATGCTGATATCACACTGAGCCAGTGAATGGGATGCTGATATCACACTGAGTCAGTGAATGGGGTGCTGATATCCCACTGAGCCAGTGAATGGCATGCTGGGATCACACTGAGCTAGTGAATGGGGTGCTGACATCACACTGAGTGGGATGCTGATATCACACTGAGCAAGTGAATGGGATGCTGAAATCACACTG
Source organism: Scyliorhinus torazame (assembly GCF_047496885.1). Classification (NCBI taxonomy): domain Eukaryota; kingdom Metazoa; phylum Chordata; class Chondrichthyes; order Carcharhiniformes; family Scyliorhinidae; genus Scyliorhinus; species Scyliorhinus torazame. The sequence continues at coordinate 255,244,045 of NC_092708.1, forward strand.
AGCAAGTGAATGGGGTGCTGATATCACACTGAGTCAGTGAATGGGATGCTGATATCACACTGAGCAAGTGAATGCGATGCTGATATCAGACTGAGCAAGTGAATGGGATGCTGATATCACACTGAGCAAGTGAATGGGATGCTGATATCAGACTGAGCAAGTGAATGGGATGCTGATATCACACTGAGCAAGTGAATGGGGTGCTGATATCACACTGAGTCAGTGAATGGGATGCTGATATCACACTAAGCGAATGAATGGCATGCTGACATCACACTGCGTCTGCGAATGGGAAGCTGATATCACACTGAGTCAGTGAATGGGATGCTAATATCACACTGAGTCAGCGAATGGGGTGCTGATATCACACTGAGTCAATGAATGGGATGCTGATATCACACGGAGCCAGTGATTGGGTTGCAGATATCACACTGAGTCAGTGAATGGGATGCTGATATCACACTGAGCCAGTGAATGGGATGCTGATATCACACAGAGTCAGTGAATGGGATGCTGATATCATACTGAGCAAGTGAAAGGGCTGCTGATATCACACTGAGTCAGTGAATGGGATGCTGATATCACACTGAGTCAGTGAATGGGGTGCTGATATCCCACTGAGCCAGTGAATGGCATGCTGGGATCACACTGAGCTAGTGAATGGGGTGCTGACACCACACTGAGCAAGTGAATGGGATGCTGATATCACACTGAGCAAGTGAATGGGGTGCTGATATCACACTGAGTCAGTGAATGGGATGCTGATATCACACTGAGCAAGTGAATGGGATGCTGATATCAGACTGAGCAAGTGAATGGGATGCTGATATCACACTGAGCAAGTGAATGGGGTGCTGATATCATACTGAGTCAGTGAATGGGATGCTGATATCACACTGAGCCAGTGAATGGGATGCTGATATCACACGGAGTCGGTGAATGGGATGCTGATATCACACTGAGCAAGTGAATGGGATGCTGATATCACACTGAGTCAGTGAATGGGATGCTGATATCACACTGAGTCAGTGAATGGGATGCTGGAATCCCACTGAGCCATTGAATGGCATGCTGGGATCACACTGAGCTAGTGAATGGGATGCTGATATCACACTGAGCAAGTGAATGGGATGCTGATATCACACTGAGTCAGCGAATGGGATGCTGATATCACATTGCGCCAGTGAATGGGCTGCTTATATCACACTGAGCCAGTGAATGGGGTGCTGATATCACACTGAGTCAGTGAATAGGATGCTGATATCACACTGAGCCAATGAATGGGATGCTGATATCACACTGAGTCAGTGAATGGGGTGCTGATATCCCACTGGGCCAGAGAATGGCATGCTGATATCACACGGAGTCAGTGAATGGGATGCTGATATCACACTGAGCCAGTGAATGGGATGCTGATATCACACTGAGCAAGTGAATGGGATGCTGATATCACACTGAGTCAGTGAATGGGATGCTGATATCACACTGAGCGAATGAATGGCATGCTGATATCACACTGAGTCAGTGAATGGGATGCTGATATCACACTGAGTCAGCGAATGGGAAGCTGATATCACACTGAGTCAGTGAATGGGATGCTGATATCACACTGAGTCAGCGAATGGGGTGCTGATATCACACTGAGTCAATGAATGGGATGCTGATATCCCACGGAGCAAGTGATTGGGTTGCATATATCACACTGAGTCAGTGAATGGGATGCTGATATCACACTGAGCCAGTGAATGGGATGCTGATATCATACGGAGTCAGTGAATGGGATGCTGATATCACACTGAGCAAGTGAATGGCATGCTGGGATCACACTGAGCTAGTGAATGGGGTGCTGACATCACACTGAGTGGGATGCTGATATCACACTGAGCAAGTGAATGGGATGCTGATATCACACTGAGCAAGTGAATGGGGTGCTGATATCACACTGAGTCAGTGAATGGGATGCTGATATCACACTGAGCAAGTGAATGCGATGCTGATATCAGACTGAGCAAGTGAATGGGATGCTGATATCACACTGAGTCAGTGAATGGGATGCTGATATCACACTGAGCCAGTGAATGGGATGCTGATATCACACGGAGTCAGTGAATGGGATGCTGATATCACACTGAGCAAGTGAATGGGATGCTGATATCACACTGAGTCAGTGAATGGGATGCTGATATCACACTGAGTCAGGGAATGGGTTGCTGATATCACATTGAGCCAGTGAATGGGATGCTGATATCACACTGAGCCAGTGAATTGGGTGCTGATATCACACTGAGCTAGTGAATGGCATGCTGATACCACACTGAGCAATGAATGGGATGCTGATATCACACTAAGCAAGTGAATGGGATGCTGATATCACACTGAGCAAGAGAATGGGATGCTGATATCACACTAAGCAAATGAATGGGATGCTGATATCACACTGAGCAAGTGAATGGGGTGCTGATATCACACTGAGCAAGTGACTGGGATGCTGATATCACACTGAGTCAGCGAATGGGATGCTGATATCACATTGAGTCAGTGAATGGGATGCTGATATCACACTGAGAAAGTGAATCGGGTGCTGATATCACACTGAGTCTGTGAATGGGATGCTGATATCATACGGAGTCAGTGAATGGGATGCTGATATCACACTGAGCAAGTGAATGGGATGCTGATATCACACTGAGTCAGTGAATGGGATGCTGATATCACACTGAGCCAGTGAATGGGATGCTGATATCACACTGAGCAAGTGAATGGGGTCCTGATATCACACTGAGTCAGTGAATGGGACGCTGATATCACACTGAGCAAGTGAATGGGATGCTGATATCACACTGAGCAAGTGAATGGGATGCTGACATCACACTGAGCCAGTGAATGGGATGCTGATATCACACGGAGTCAGTGAATGGGATGCTGATATCACACTGAGCCAGTGAATGGGATGCTGATATCACACTGAGCAAGTGAATGGGATGCTGATATCACACTGACTCAGTGAATGGGATGCTGATATCACACTGAGCCAGTGAATGGGATGCTGATATCACACTGAGCAAGTGAATGGGATGCTGATATCACCCTGAGCCAGTGAATGGGATGCAGATATCACACTGAGCGAATGGATGGCATGCTGATATCACACTGAGTCAGCGAATGGGATGCTGATATCACACTGAGTCTGTGAATGGGATGCTGATATCACACTGAGCCAGTGAATGGGACGCAGATATCACACGGAGCCAGTGAATGGCATGCTGATATCACACTGAGCCAGTGAGTGGCATGCTGATATCACACTGAGCCCGTGAATGGCATGCTGATATCACACTGAGCCAGTGAATGGCATGCTGATATCACACTGTGCTAGTGAATGGGATGCTGATACCACACTGAGCAAGAGAATGGGATGCTGATATCACACTAAGCAAGTGAATGGCATGCTGATATCACACTGAGCAACTGAATGGGATGCTGATATCACACTGAGTCAGCGAATGGGATGCTGATATCACATTGAGCCAGTGAATGGGATGCTGATATTACACTGAGCTAGTGAATGGGGTGCTGACATCACACTGAGTGGGATGCTGATATCACACTGAGCAAGTGAATGGGATGCTGATATCACACTGAGCAAGTGAATGGGGTGCTGATATCACACTGAGTCAGTGAATGGGATGCTGATATCACACTGAGCCAGTGAATGGGGTGCTGATATCACACTGAGAAAGTGAATCGGGTGCTGATACCACACTGAGTCAGTGAATGGGGTGCTGATATCCCACTGGGCCAGAGAATGGCATGCTGATATCACACGGAGTCAGTGAATGGGATGCTGATATCACACTGAGCCAGTGAATGGGATGCTGATATCACACTGAGCAAGTGAATGGGATGCTGATATCACACTGAGTCAGTGAATGGGATGCTGATATCACACTGAGCGAATGAATGGCATGCTGATATCACACTGAGTCAGTGAATGGGATGCTGATATCACACTGATTCAGCGAATGGGAAGCTGATATCACACTGAGTCAGTGAATGGGATGCTGATATCACACTGAGTCAGCGAATGGGGTGCTGATATCACACTGAGTTAATGAATGGGATGCTGATATCACACGGAGCAAGTGATTGGGTTGCAGATATCACACTGAGTCAGTGAATGGGATGCTGATATCACACTGAGCCAGTGAATGGGATGCTGATATCACACGGAGTCAGTGACTGGGATGCTGATATCACACTGAGCAAGTGAATGGGATGCTGATATCATACTGAGTCAGTGAATGGGATGCTGATATCACACTGAGTCAGTGAATGGGGTGCTGATATCCCACTGAGCCAGTGAATGGCATGCTGGGATCACACTGAGCTAGTGAATGGGGTGCTGACATCACACTGAGTGGGATGCTGATATCACACTGAGCAAGTGAATGGGATGCTGATATCACACTGAGCAAGTGAATGGGGTGCTGATATCACACTGAGTCAGTGAATGGGATGCTGATATCACACTGAGCAAGTGAATGCGATGCTGATATCAGACTGATCAAGTGAATGGGATGCTGATATCACACTGAGCAAGTGAATGGGGTGCTGATATCACACTGAGTCAGTGAATGGGATGCTGATATCACACTGAGCCAGTGAATGGGATGCTGATATCACACGGAGTCAATGAATGGGATGCTGATATCACACTGAGCAAGTGAATGGGATGCTGATATCACACTGAGTCAGTGAATGGGATGCTGATATCACACTGAGTCAGTGAATGGGGTGCTGATATCCCACTGAGCCAGTGAATGGCATGCTGGGATCACACTGAGCTAGTGAATGGGATGCTGATATCACACTGAGCAAGTGAATGGGGTGCTGATATCACACTGAGTCAGTGAATGGGATGCTGATATCACACTGAGCCAGTGAATGGGATGCTGATATCACATTGAGCCAGTGAATGGGATGCTGATATCACACTGAGCCAGTGAATGGGGTGCTGATATCACACTGAGCTAGTGAATGGCATGCTGATACCACACTGAGCAATGAATGTGATGCTGATATCACACTAAGCAAGTGAATGGGATGCTGATATCACACTGAGCAAGAGAATGGGATGCTGATATCACACTAAGCAAATGAATGGGATGCTGATATCACACTGAGCAAGCGAAAGGGGTGCTGATATCACACTGAGCAAGTGACTGGGATGCTGATATCACACTGAGTCAGCGAATGGGATGCTGATATCACATTGAGTCAGTGAATGGGATGCTGATATCACACTGAGAAAGTGAATCGGGTGCTGATATCACACTGAGTCAGTGAATGGGATGCTGATATCATACGGAGTCAGTGAATGGGATGCTGATATCACACTGAGCAAATGAATGGGATGCTGATATCATACTGAGCAAGTGAATGGGGTGCTGATATCACACTGAGTCTGTGAATGGGATGCTGATATCACACTGAGCCAGTGAATGGGATGCTGATATCACACCGAGCAAGTGAATGGGGTCCTGATATCACACTGAGTCAGCGAATGGGACGCTGATATCACACTGAGCAAGTGAATGGGATGCTGATATTACACTGAGCAAGTGAATGGGATGCTGATATCACACTGAGCCAGTGAATGGGATGCTGATATCACACGGAGTCAGTGAATGGGATGCTGATATCACACTGAGCCAGTGAATGGGATGCTGATATCACACTGAGCAAGTGAATGGGATGCTGATATCACACTGACTCAGTGAATGGGATGCTGATATCACACTGAGCCAGTGAATGGGATGCTGATATCACACTGAGCAAGTGAGTGGGATGCTGATATCACACTGAGCCAGTGAATGGGATGCTGATATCACACTGAGCGAATGGATGGCATGCTGATATCACACTGAGTCAGCGAATGGGATGCTGATATCACACTGAGTCTGTGAATGGGATGCTGATATCACACTGAGCCAGTGAATGGGATGCAGATATCACACGGAGCCAGTGAATGGCATGCTGATATCACACTGAGCCAGTGAGTGGCATGCTGATATCACACTGAGCACGTGAATGGCATGCTGATATCACACTGAGCCAGTGAATGGCATGCTGATATCACACTGTGCTAGTGAATGGGATGCTGATACCACACTGAGCAAGAGAATGGGATGCTGATATCACACTAAGCAAGTGAATGGCATGCTGATATCACACTGAGCAATTGAATGGGATGCTGATATCACACTGAGTCAGCGAATGGGATGCTGATATCACATTGAGCCAGTGAATGGGATGCTGATATTACACTGAGCTAGTGAATGGGGTGCTGACATCACACTGAGTGGGATGCTGATATCACACTGAGCAAGTGAATGGGATGCTGATATCACACTGAGCAAGTGAATGGGGTGCTGATATCACACTGAGTCAGTGAATGGGATGCTGATATCACACTGAGCCAGTGAATGGGGTGCTGATATCACACTGAGAAAGTGAATCGGGTGCTGATACCACACTGAGTCAGTGAATGGGATGCTGATATCATACGGAGTCAGTGAATGGGATGCTGATATCACACTGAGCAAGTGAATGGGATGCTGCTACCACACTGAGCAAGAGAATGGGATGCTGATATCACACTAAGCAAGTGAATGGGATGCTGATACCACACTGAGCAAGTGAATGGGATGCTGATATCACACTGAGCAAGTGAATGGCATGCTGATATCACACTGAGCAAGTGAATGGGATGCTGATATCACACTGAGCAAGTGAATGGCATGCTAATATCACACTGAGTCAGTGAATGGGATGCTGATATCATACGGAGTCAGTGAATGGAATGCTGATATCACACTGAGCCAGTGAATGGGATGCTGATATTACACTGAGCAAGAGAATGGGATGCTGATATCACACTAAGCAAGTGAATGGGATGCTGATACCACACTGAGCAAGAGAATGGGATGCTGATATCACACTAAGCAAGTGAATGGCATGCTGATATCACACTGAGCAAGTGAATGGGATGCTGATATCACACTGAGTCAGCGAATGGGATGCTGATATCACATTGAGCCAGTGAATGGAATGCTGATATCACACTGAGCAAGTGAATGGCATGCTGATATCACACTGAGTCAGTGAATGGGATGCTGATATCATACGGAGTCAGTGAATGGGATGCTGATATCACACTGCGCCAGTGAATGGAATGCTGATATTACACTGAGTCAGTGAATGGGATGCTGATATCACACTGAGTCATTGAATGGGGTGCTGATATCCCACTGAGCCAGTGAATGGCATGCTGGGATCACACTGAGCTAGTGAATGGGATGCTGATATCACACTGAGCAAGTGAATGGGATGCTGATATCACACTGAGTCAGCGAATGGAATGCTGATATCACACTGAGCCAGTGAATGGGATGCGGATATCACACGGAGCCAGTGAATGGCATGCTGATATCACACTGAGCCAGTGAATGGGATGCTGATATCACACGGAGTCAGTGACTGGGATGCTGATATCACACTGAGCAAGTGAATGGGATGCTGATATCATACTGAGTCAGTGAATGGGATGCTGATATCACACTGAGTCAGTGAATGGGGTGCTGATATCCCACTGAGCCAGTGAATGGCATGCTGGGATCACACTGAGCTAGTGAATGGGGTGCTGACATCACACTGAGTGGGATGCTGATATCACACTGAGCAAGTGAATGGGATGCTGATATCACACTGAGCAAGTGAATGGGGTGCTGATATCACACTGAGTCAGTGAATGGGATGCTGATATCACACTGAGCAAGTGAATGCGATGCTGATATCAGACTGATCAAGTGAATGGGATGCTGATATCACACTGAGCAAGTGAATGGGGTGCTGATATCACACTGAGTCAGTGAATGGGATGCTGATATCACACTGAGCCAGTGAATGGGATGCTGATATCACACGGAGTCAATGAATGGGATGCTGATATCACACTGAGCAAGTGAATGGGATGCTGATATCACACTGAGTCAGTGAATGGGATGCTGATATCACACTGAGTCAGTGAATGGGGTGCTGATATCCCACTGAGCCAGTGAATGGCATGCTGGGATCACACTGAGCTAGTGAATGGGATGCTGATATCACACTGAGCAAGTGAATGGGGTGCTGATATCACACTGAGTCAGTGAATGGGATGCTGATATCACACTGAGCCAGTGAATGGGATGCTGATATCACATTGAGCCAGTGAATGGGATGCTGATATCACACTGAGCCAGTGAATGGGGTGCTGATATCACACTGAGCTAGTGAATGGCATGCTGATACCACACTGAGCAATGAATGTGATGCTGATATCACACTAAGCAAGTGAATGGGATGCTGATATCACACTGAGCAAGAGAATGGGATGCTGATATCACACTAAGCAAATGAATGGGATGCTGATATCACACTGAGCAAGCGAAAGGGGTGCTGATATCACACTGAGCAAGTGACTGGGATGCTGATATCACACTGAGTCAGCGAATGGGATGCTGATATCACATTGAGTCAGTGAATGGGATGCTGATATCACACTGAGAAAGTGAATCGGGTGCTGATATCACACTGAGTCAGTGAATGGGATGCTGATATCATACGGAGTCAGTGAATGGGATGCTGATATCACACTGAGCAAATGAATGGGATGCTGATATCATACTGAGCAAGTGAATGGGGTGCTGATATCACACTGAGTCTGTGAATGGGATGCTGATATCACACTGAGCCAGTGAATGGGATGCTGATATCACACCGAGCAAGTGAATGGGGTCCTGATATCACACTGAGTCAGCGAATGGGACGCTGATATCACACTGAGCAAGTGAATGGGATGCTGATATTACACTGAGCAAGTGAATGGGATGCTGATATCACACTGAGCCAGTGAATGGGATGCTGATATCACACGGAGTCAGTGAATGGGATGCTGATATCACACTGAGCCAGTGAATGGGATGCTGATATCACACTGAGCAAGTGAATGGGATGCTGATATCACACTGACTCAGTGAATGGGATGCTGATATCACACTGAGCCAGTGAATGGGATGCTGATATCACACTGAGCAAGTGAGTGGGATGCTGATATCACACTGAGCCAGTGAATGGGATGCTGATATCACACTGAGCGAATGGATGGCATGCTGATATCACACTGAGTCAGCGAATGGGATGCTGATATCACACTGAGTCTGTGAATGGGATGCTGATATCACACTGAGCCAGTGAATGGGATGCAGATATCACACGGAGCCAGTGAATGGCATGCTGATATCACACTGAGCCAGTGAGTGGCATGCTGATATCACACTGAGCACGTGAATGGCATGCTGATATCACACTGAGCCAGTGAATGGCATGCTGATATCACACTGTGCTAGTGAATGGGATGCTGATACCACACTGAGCAAGAGAATGGGATGCTGATATCACACTAAGCAAGTGAATGGCATGCTGATATCACACTGAGCAATTGAATGGGATGCTGATATCACACTGAGTCAGCGAATGGGATGCTGATATCACATTGAGCCAGTGAATGGGATGCTGATATTACACTGAGCTAGTGAATGGGGTGCTGACATCACACTGAGTGGGATGCTGATATCACACTGAGCAAGTGAATGGGATGCTGATATCACACTGAGCAAGTGAATGGGGTGCTGATATCACACTGAGTCAGTGAATGGGATGCTGATATCACACTGAGCCAGTGAATGGGGTGCTGATATCACACTGAGAAAGTGAATCGGGTGCTGATACCACACTGAGTCAGTGAATGGGATGCTGATATCATACGGAGTCAGTGAATGGGATGCTGATATCACACTGAGCAAGTGAATGGGATGCTGCTACCACACTGAGCAAGAGAATGGGATGCTGATATCACACTAAGCAAGTGAATGGGATGCTGATACCACACTGAGCAAGTGAATGGGATGCTGATATCACACTGAGCAAGTGAATGGCATGCTGATATCACACTGAGCAAGTGAATGGGATGCTGATATCACACTGAGCAAGTGAATGGCATGCTAATATCACACTGAGTCAGTGAATGGGATGCTGATATCATACGGAGTCAGTGAATGGAATGCTGATATCACACTGAGCCAGTGAATGGGATGCTGATATTACACTGAGCAAGAGAATGGGATGCTGATATCACACTAAGCAAGTGAATGGGATGCTGATACCACACTGAGCAAGAGAATGGGATGCTGATATTACACTAAGCAAGTGAATGGCATGCTGATATCACACTGAGCAAGTGAATGGGATGCTGATATCACACTGAGTCAGCGAATGGGATGCTGATATCACATTGAGCCAGTGAATGGAATGCTGATATCACACTGAGCAAGTGAATGGCATGCTGATATCACACTGAGTCAGTGAATGGGATGCTGATATCATACGGAGTCAGTGAATGGGATGCTGATATCACACTGCGCCAGTGAATGGAATGCTGATATTACACTGAGTCAGTGAATGGGATGCTGATATCACACTGAGTCATTGAATGGGGTGCTGATATCCCACTGAGCCAGTGAATGGCATGCTGGGATCACACTGAGCTAGTGAATGGGATGCTGATATCACACTGAGCAAGTGAATGGGATGCTGATATCACACTGAGTCAGCGAATGGGATGCTGATATCACACTGAGCCAGTGAATGGGATGCGGATATCACACGGAGCCAGTGAATGGCATGCTGATATCACACTGAGCCAGTGAGTGGCATGCTGATATCACACTGAGCCCGTGAATGGCATGCTGATACCACACTGTGCTAGTGAATGGGATGCTGATACCACACTGAGCAAGTGAATGGGATGCTGATATCACACTGAGCCAGTGAATGGGATGCTGATATCACACGGAGTCAGTGAATGGGATGCTGATATCACACTGAGCCAGTGAATGGGATGCTGATATCACACTGAGCAAGTGAATGGGATGCTGATATCACACTGACTCAGTGAATGGGATGCTGATATCACACTGAGCCAGTGAATGGGATGCTGATATCACAGTGAGCAAGTGAATGGGATGCTGATATCACACTGAGCCAGTGAATGGGATGCTGATATCACACTGAGTCTGTGAATGGGATGCTGATATCACACTGAGCCAGTGAATGGGATGCAGATATCACACGGAGCCAGTGAATGGCATGCTGATATCACACTGAGCCAGTGAGTGGCATGCTGATATCACACTGAGCCCGTGAATGGCATGCTGATATCACACTGAGCCAGTGAATGGCATGCTGATATCACACTGTGCTAGTGAATGGGATGCTGATACCACACTGAGCAAGAGAATGGGATGCTGATATCACACTAAGCAAGTGAATGGCATGCTGATATCACACTGAGCAACTGAATGGGATGCTGATATCACACTGAGTCAGCGAATGGGATGCTGATATCACATTGAGCCAGTGAATGCGATGCTGATATTACACTGAGCTAGTGAATGGGGTGCTGACATCACACCGAGTGGGATGCTGATATCACACTGAGCAAGTGAATGGGATGCTGATATCACACTGAGCAAGTGAATGGGATGCTGATATCATACGGAGTCAGTGAATGGGATGCTGATATCACACTGAGCAAATGAATGGGATGCTGATATCACACTGAGCAAGTGAATGGGGTGCTGATATCACACTGAGTCTGTGAATGGGATGCTGATATCACACTGAGCCAGTGAATGGGATGCTGATATCACACCGAGCAAGTGAATGGGGTCCTGATATCACACTGAGTCAGCGAATGGGACGCTGATATCACACTGAGCAAGTGAATGGGATGCTGATATCACACTGAGCAAGTGAATGGGATGCTGATATCACACTGAGCCAGTGAATGGGATGCTGATATCACACGGAGTCAGTGAATGGGATGCTGATATCACACTGAGCCAGTGAATGGGATGCTGATATCACACTGAGCAAGTGAATGGGATGCTGATATCACACTGACTCAGTGAATGGGATGCTGATATCACACTGAGCCAGTGAATGGGATGCTGATATCACACTGAGCAAGTGAGTGGAATGCTGATATCACACTGAGCCAGTGAATGGGATGCTGATATCACACTGAGCGAATGGATGGCATGCTGATATCACACTGAGTCAGCGAATGGGATGCTGATATCACACTGAGTCTGTGAATGGGATGCTGATATCACACTGAGCCAGTGAATGGGATGCAGATATCACACGGAGCCAGTGAATGGCATGCTGATATCACACTGAGCCAGTGAGTGGCATGCTGATATCACACTGAGCCCGTGAATGGCATGCTGATATCACACTGAGCCAGTGAATGGCATGCTGATATCACACTGTGCTAGTGAATGGGATGCTGATACCACACTGAGCAAGAGAATGGGATGCTGATATCACACTAAGCAAGTGAATGGCATGCTGATATCACACTGAGCAATTGAATAGGATGCTGATATCACACTGAGTCAGCGAATGGGATGCTGATATCACATTGAGCCAGTGAATGGGATGCTGATATTACACTGAGCTAGTGAATGGGGTGCTGACATCACACTGAGTGGGATGCTGATATCACACTGAGCAAGTGAATGGGATGCTGATATCACACTGAGCAAGTGAATGGGGTGCTGATATCACACTGAGTCAGTGAATGGGATGCTGATATCACACTGAGCCAGTGAATGGGGTGCTGATATCACACTGAGAAAGTGAATCGGGTGCTGATACCACACTGAGTCAGTGAATGGGATGCTGATATCATACGGAGTCAGTGAATGGGATGCTGATATCACACTGAGCAAGTGAATGGGATGCTGCTACCACACTGAGCAAGAGAATGGGATGCTGATATCACACTAAGCAAGTGAATGGGATGCTGATACCACACTGAGCAAGTGAATGGGATGCTGATATCACACTGAGCAAGTGAATGGCATGCTGATATCACACTGAGCAAGTGAATGGGATGCTGATATCACACTGAGCAAGTGAATGGCATGCTAATATCACACTGAGTCAGTGAATGGGATGCTGATATCATACGGAGTCAGTGAATGGAATGCTGATATCACACTGAGCCAGTGAATGGGATGCTGATATTACACTGAGCAAGAGAATGGGATGCTGATATCACACTAAGCAAGTGAATGGGATGCTGATACCACACTGAGCAAGAGAATGGGATGCTGATATCACACTAAGCAAGTGAATGGCATGCTGATATCACACTGAGCAAGTGAATGGGATGCTGATATCACACTGAGTCAGCGAATGGGATGCTGATATCACATTGAGCCAGTGAATGGAATGCTGATATCACACTGAGCAAGTGAATGGCATGCTGATATCACACTGAGTCAGGGAATGGGATGCAGATATCATACGGAGTCAGTGAATGGGATGCTGATATCACACTGCGCCAGTGAATGGAATGCTGATATTACACTGAGTCAGTGAATGGGATGCTGATATCACACTGAGTCATTGAATGGGGTGCTGATATCCCACTGAGCCAGTGAATGGCATGCTGGGATCACACTGAGCTAGTGAATGGGATGCTGATATCACACTGAGCAAGTGAATGGGATGCTGATATCACACTGAGTCAGCGAATGGGATGCTGATATCACACTGAGCCAGTGAATGGGATGCGGATATCACACGGAGCCAGTGAATGGCATGCTGATATCACACTGAGCCAGTGAGTGGCATGCTGATATCACACTGAGCCAGTGAATGGGATGCTGATATCACACTGAGCAAGTGAATGGGATGCTGATATCACACTGACTCAGTGAATGGGATGCTGATATCACACTGAGCCAGTGAATGGGATGCTGATATCACAGTGAGCAAGTGAATGGGATGCTGATATCACACTGAGCCAGTGAATGGGATGCTGATATCACACTGAGTCTGTGAATGGGATGCTGATATCACACTGAGCCAGTGAATGGGATGCAGATATCACACGGAGCCAGTGAATGGCATGCTGATATCACACTGAGCCAGTGAGTGGCATGCTGATATCACACTGAGCCCGTGAATGGCATGCTGATATCACACTGAGCCAGTGAATGGCATGCTGATATCACACTGTGCTAGTGAATGGGATGCTGATATAACACTGAGCAAGAGAATGGGATGCTGATATCACACTAAGCAAGTGAATGGCATGCTGATATCACACTGAGCAACTGAATGGGATGCTGATATCACACTGAGTCAGCGAATGGGATGCTGATATCACATTGAGCCAGTGAATGCGATGCTGATATTACACTGAGCTAGTGAATGGGGTGCTGACATCACACCGAGTGGGATGCTGATATCACACTGAGCAAGTGAATGGGATGCTGATATCACACTGAGCAAGTGAATGGGATGCTGATATCACACTGAGTCAGTGAATGGGATGCTGATATCACACTGAGCGAATGAATGGCATGCTGATATCACACTGAGTCAGTGAATGGGATGCTGATATCACACTGAGTCAGCGAATGGGAAGCTGATATCACACTGAGTCAGTGAATGGGATGCTGATATCACACTGAGTCAGCGAATGGGGTGCTGATATCACACTGAGTCAATGAATGGGATGCTGATATCCCACGGAGCAAGTGATTGGGTTGCATATATCACACTGAGTCAGTGAATGGGATGCTGATATCACACTGAGCCAGTGAATGGGATGCTGATATCATACGGAGTCAGTGAATGGGATGCTGACATCACACTGAGCAAGTGAATGGCATGCTGGGATCACACTGAGCTAGTGAATGGGGTGCTGACATCACACTGAGTGGGATGCTGATATCACACTGAGCAAGTGAATGGGATGCTGATATCACACTGAGCAAGTGAATGGGGTGCTGATATCACACTGAGTCAGTGAATGGGATGCTGATATCACACTGAGCAAGTGAATGCGATGCTGATATCAGACTGAGCAAGTGAATGGGATGCTGATATCACACTGAGTCAGTGAATGGGATGCTGATATCACACTGAGCCAGTGAATGGGATGCTGATATCACACGGAGTCAGTGAATGGGATGCTGATATCACACTGAGCAAGTGAATGGGATGCTGATATCACACTGAGTCAGTGAATGGGATGCTGATATCACACTGAGTCAGGGAATGGGTTGCTGATATCACATTGAGCCAGTGAATGGGATGCTGATATCACACTGAGCCAGTGAATTGGGTGCTGATATCACACTGAGCTAGTGAATGGCATGCTGATACCACACTGAGCAATGAATGGGATGCTGATATCACACTAAGCAAGTGAATGGGATGCTGATATCACACTGAGCAAGAGAATGGGATGCTGATATCACACTAAGCAAATGAATGGGATGCTGATATCACACTGAGCAAGTGAATGGGGTGCTGATATCACACTGAGCAAGTGACTGGGATGCTGATATCACACTGAGTCAGCGAATGGGATGCTGATATCACATTGAGTCAGTGAATGGGATGCTGATATCACACTGAGAAAGTGAATCGGGTGCTGATATCACACTGAGTCTGTGAATGGGATGCTGATATCATACGGAGTCAGTGAATGGGATGCTGATATCACACTGAGCAAGTGAATGGGATGCTGATATCACACTGAGTCAGTGAATGGGATGCTGATATCACACTGAGCCAGTGAATGGGATGCTGATATCACACTGAGCAAGTGAATGGGGTCCTGATATCACACTGAGTCAGTGAATGGGACGCTGATATCACACTGAGCAAGTGAATGGGATGCTGATATCACACTGAGCAAGTGAATGGGATGCTGACATCACACTGAGCCAGTGAATGGGATGCTGATATCACACGGAGTCAGTGAATGGGATGCTGATATCACACTGAGCCAGTGAATGGGATGCTGATATCACACTGAGCAAGTGAATGGGATGCTGATATCACACTGACTCAGTGAATGGGATGCTGATATCACACTGAGCCAGTGAATGGGATGCTGATATCACACTGAGCAAGTGAATGGGATGCTGATATCACCCTGAGCCAGTGAATGGGATGCAGATATCACACTGAGCGAATGGATGGCATGCTGATATCACACTGAGTCAGCGAATGGGATGCTGATATCACACTGAGTCTGTGAATGGGATGCTGATATCACACTGAGCCAGTGAATGGGATGCAGATATCACACGGAGCCAGTGAATGGCATGCTGATATCACACTGAGCCAGTGAGTGGCATGCTGATATCACACTGAGCCCGTGAATGGCATGCTGATATCACACTGAGCCAGTGAATGGCATGCTGATATTACACTGAGCAAGAGAATGGGATGCTGATATCACACTAAGCAAGTGAATGGGATGCTGATACCACACTGAGCAAGAGAATGGGATGCTGATATCACACTAAGCAAGTGAATGGCATGCTGATATCACACTGAGCAAGTGAATGGGATGCTGATATCACACTGAGTCAGCGAATGGGATGCTGATATCACATTGAGCCAGTGAATGGAATGCTGATATCACACTGAGCAAGTGAATGGCATGCTGATATCACACTGAGTCAGTGAATGGGATGCTGATATCATACGGAGTCAGTGAATGGGATGCTGATATCACACTGCGCCAGTGAATGGAATGCTGATATTACACTGAGTCAGTGAATGGGATGCTGATATCACACTGAGTCATTGAATGGGGTGCTGATATCCCACTGAGCCAGTGAATGGCATGCTGGGATCACACTGAGCTAGTGAATGGGATGCTGATATCACACTGAGCAAGTGAATGGGATGCTGATATCACACTGAGTCAGCGAATGGGATGCTGATATCACACTGAGCCAGTGAATGGGATGCGGATATCACACGGAGCCAGTGAATGGCATGCTGATATCACACTGAGCCAGTGAGTGGCATGCTGATATCACACTGAGCCCGTGAATGGCATGCTGATACCACACTGTGCTAGTGAATGGGATGCTGATACCACACTGAGCAAGTGAATGGGATGCTGATATCACACTGAGCCAGTGAATGGGATGCTGATATCACACGGAGTCAGTGAATGGGATGCTGATATCACACTGAGCCAGTGAATGGGATGCTGATATCACACTGAGCAAGTGAATGGGATGCTGATATCACACTGACTCAGTGAATGGGATGCTGATATCACACTGAGCCAGTGAATGGGATGCTGATATCACAGTGAGCAAGTGAATGGGATGCTGATATCACACTGAGCCAGTGAATGGGATGCTGATATCACACTGAGTCTGTGAATGGGATGCTGATATCACACTGAGCCAGTGAATGGGATGCAGATATCACACGGAGCCAGTGAATGGCATGCTGATATCACACTGAGCCAGTGAGTGGCATGCTGATATCACACTGAGCCCGTGAATGGCATGCTGATATCACACTGAGCCAGTGAATGGCATGCTGATATCACACTGTGCTAGTGAATGGGATGCTGATACCACACTGAGCAAGAGAATGGGATGCTGATATCACACTAAGCAAGTGAATGGCATGCTGATATCACACTGAGCAACTGAATGGGATGCTGATATCACACTGAGTCAGCGAATGGGATGCTGATATCACATTGAGCCAGTGAATGCGATGCTGATATTACACTGAGCTAGTGAATGGGGTGCTGACATCACACCGAGTGGGATGCTGATATCACACTGAGCAAGTGAATGGGATGCTGATATCACACTGAGCAAGTGAATGGGATGCTGATATCATACGGAGTCAGTGAATGGGATGCTGATATCACACTGAGCAAATGAATGGGATGCTGATATCACACTGAGCAAGTGAATGGGGTGCTGATATCACACTGAGTCTGTGAATGGGATGCTGATATCACACTGAGCCAGTGAATGGGATGCTGATATCACACCGAGCAAGTGAATGGGATCCTGATATCACACTGAGTCAGCGAATGGGACGCTGATATCACACTGAGCAAGTGAATGGGATGCTGATATCACACTGAGCAAGTGAATGGGATGCTGATATCACACTGAGCCAGTGAATGGGATGCTGATATCACACGGAGTCAGTGAATGGGATGCTGATATCACACTGAGCCAGTGAATGGGATGCTGATATCACACTGAGCAAGTGAATGGGATGCTGATATCACACTGACTCAGTGAATGGGATGCTGATATCACACTGAGCCAGTGAATGGGATGCTGATATCACACTGAGCAAGTGAGTGGAATGCTGATATCACACTGAGCCAGTGAATGGGATGCTGATATCACACTGAGCGAATGGATGGCATGCTGATATCACACTGAGTCAGCGAATGGGATGCTGATATCACACTGAGTCTGTGAATGGGATGCTGATATCACACTGAGCCAGTGAATGGGATGCAGATATCACACGGAGCCAGTGAATGGCATGCTGATATCACACTGAGCCAGTGAGTGGCATGCTGATATCACACTGAGCCCGTGAATGGCATGCTGATATCACACTGAGCCAGTGAATGGCATGCTGATATCACACTGTGCTAGTGAATGGGATGCTGATACCACACTGAGCAAGAGAATGGGATGCTGATATCACACTAAGCAAGTGAATGGCATGCTGATATCACACTGAGCAATTGAATGGGATGCTGATATCACACTGAGTCAGCGAATGGGATGCTGATATCACATTGAGCCAGTGAATGGGATGCTGATATTACACTGAGCTAGTGAATGGGGTGCTGACATCACACTGAGTGGGATGCTGATATCACACTGAGCAAGTGAATGGGATGCTGATATCACACTGAGCAAGTGAATGGGGTGCTGATATCACACTGAGTCAGTGAATGGGATGCTGATATCACACTGAGCCAGTGAATGGGGTGCTGATATCACACTGAGAAAGTGAATCGGGTGCTGATACCACACTGAGTCAGTGAATGGGATGCTGATATCATACGGAGTCAGTGAATGGGATGCTGATATCACACTGAGCAAGTGAATGGGATGCTGCTACCACACTGAGCAAGAGAATGGGATGCTGATATCACACTAAGCAAGTGAATGGGATGCTGATACCACACTGAGCAAGTGAATGGGATGCTGATATCACACTGAGCAAGTGAATGGCATGCTGATATCACACTGAGCAAGTGAATGGGATGCTGATATCACACTGAGCAAGTGAATGGCATGCTAATATCACACTGAGTCAGTGAATGGGATGCTGATATCATACGGAGTCAGTGAATGGAATGCTGATATCACACTGAGCCAGTGAATGGGATGCTGATATTACACTGAGCAAGAGAATGGGATGCTGATATCACACTAAGCAAGTGAATGGGATGCTGATACCACACTGAGCAAGAGAATGGGATGCTGATATCACACTAAGCAAGTGAATGGCATGCTGATATCACACTGAGCAAGTGAATGGGATGCTGATATCACACTGAGTCAGCGAATGGGATGCTGATATCACATTGAGCCAGTGAATGGAATGCTGATATCACACTGAGCAAGTGAATGGCATGCTGATATCACACTGAGTCAGGGAATGGGATGCAGATATCATACGGAGTCAGTGAATGGGATGCTGATATCACACTGCGCCAGTGAATGGAATGCTGATATTACACTGAGTCAGTGAATGGGATGCTGATATCACACTGAGTCATTGAATGGGGTGCTGATATCCCACTGAGCCAGTGAATGGCATGCTGGGATCACACTGAGCTAGTGAATGGGATGCTGATATCACACTGAGCAAGTGAATGGGATGCTGATATCACACTGAGTCAGCGAATGGGATGCTGATATCACACTGAGCCAGTGAATGGGATGCGGATATCACACGGAGCCAGTGAATGGCATGCTGATATCACACTGAGCCAGTGAGTGGCATGCTGATATCACACTGAGCCCGTGAATGGCATGCTGATATCACACTGTGCTAGTGAATGGGATGCTGATACCACACTGAGCAAGTGAATGGGATGCTGATATCACACTGAGCCAGTGAATGGGATGCTGATATCACACGGAGTCAGTGAATGGGATGCTGATATCACACTGAGCCAGTGAATGGGATGCTGATATCACACTGAGCAAGTGAATGGGATGCTGATATCACACTGACTCAGTGAATGGGATGCTGATATCACACTGAGCCAGTGAATGGGATGCTGATATCACAGTGAGCAAGTGAATGGGATGCTGATATCACACTGAGCCAGTGAATGGGATGCTGATTTCACACTGAGTCTGTGAATGGGATGCTGATATCACACTGAGCCAGTGAATGGGATGCAGATATCACACGGAGCCAGTGAATGGCATGCTGATATCACACTGAGCCAGTGAGTGGCATGCTGATATCACACTGAGCCCGTGAATGGCATGCTGATATCACACTGAGCCAGTGAATGGCATGCTGATATCACACTGTGCTAGTGAATGGGATGCTGATATAACACTGAGCAAGAGAATGGGATGCTGATATCACACTAAGCAAGTGAATGGCATGCTGATATCACACTGAGCAACTGAATGGGATGCTGATATCACACTGAGTCAGCGAATGGGATGCTGATATCACATTGAGCCAGTGAATGCGATGCTGATATTACACTGAGCTAGTGAATGGGGTGCTGACATCACACCGAGTGGGATGCTGATATCACACTGAGCAAGTGAATGGGATGCTGATATCACACTGAGCAAGTGAATGGGATGCTGATATCACACTGAGTCAGTGAATGGGATGCTGATATCACACTGAGCGAATGAATGGCATGCTGATATCACACTGAGTCAGTGAATGGGATGCTGATATCACACTGAGTCAGCGAATGGGAAGCTGATATCACACTGAGTCAGTGAATGGGATGCTGATATCACACTGAGTCAGCGAATGGGGTGCTGATATCACACTGAGTCAATGAATGGGATGCTGATATCCCACGGAGCAAGTGATTGGGTTGCATATATCACACTGAGTCAGTGAATGGGATGCTGATATCACACTGAGCCAGTGAATGGGATGCTGATATCATACGGAGTCAGTGAATGGGATGCTGATATCACACTGAGCAAGTGAATGGCATGCTGGGATCACACTGAGCTAGTGAATGGGGTGCTGACATCACACTGAGTGGGATGCTGATATCACACTGAGCAAGTGAATGGGATGCTGATATCACACTGAGCAAGTGAATGGGGTGCTGATATCACACTGAGTCAGTGAATGGGATGCTGATATCACACTGAGCAAGTGAATGCGATGCTGATATCAGACTGAGCAAGTGAATGGGATGCTGATATCACACTGAGTCAGTGAATGGGATGCTGATATCACACTGAGCCAGTGAATGGGATGCTGATATCACACGGAGTCAGTGAATGGGATGCTGATATCACACTGAGCAAGTGAATGGGATGCTGATATCACACTGAGTCAGTGAATGGGATGCTGATATCACACTGAGTCAGGGAATGGGTTGCTGATATCACATTGAGCCAGTGAATGGGATGCTGATATCACACTGAGCCAGTGAATTGGGTGCTGATATCACACTGAGCTAGTGAATGGCATGCTGATACCACACTGAGCAATGAATGGGATGCTGATATCACACTAAGCAAGTGAATGGGATGCTGATATCACACTGAGCAAGAGAATGGGATGCTGATATCACACTAAGCAAATGAATGGGATGCTGATATCACACTGAGCAAGTGAATGGGGTGCTGATATCACACTGAGCAAGTGACTGGGATGCTGATATCACACTGAGTCAGCGAATGGGATGCTGATATCACATTGAGTCAGTGAATGGGATGCTGATATCACACTGAGAAAGTGAATCGGGTGCTGATATCACACTGAGTCTGTGAATGGGATGCTGATATCATACGGAGTCAGTGAATGGGATGCTGATATCACACTGAGCAAGTGAATGGGATGCTGATATCACACTGAGTCAGTGAATGGGATGCTGATATCACACTGAGCCAGTGAATGGGATGCTGATATCACACTGAGCAAGTGAATGGGGTCCTGATATCACACTGAGTCAGTGAATGGGACGCTGATATCACACTGAGCAAGTGAATGGGATGCTGATATCACACTGAGCAAGTGAATGGGATGCTGACATCACACTGAGCCAGTGAATGGGATGCTGATATCACACGGAGTCAGTGAATGGGATGCTGATATCACACTGAGCCAGTGAATGGGATGCTGATATCACACTGAGCAAGTGAATGGGATGCTGATATCACACTGACTCAGTGAATGGGATGCTGATATCACACTGAGCCAGTGAATGGGATGCTGATATCACACTGAGCAAGTGAATGGGATGCTGATATCACCCTGAGCCAGTGAATGGGATGCAGATATCACACTGAGCGAATGGATGGCATGCTGATATCACACTGAGTCAGCGAATGGGATGCTGATATCACACTGAGTCTGTGAATGGGATGCTGATATCACACTGAGCCAGTGAATGGGATGCAGATATCACACGGAGCCAGTGAATGGCATGCTGATATCACACTGAGCCAGTGAGTGGCATGCTGATATCACACTGAGCCCGTGAATGGCATGCTGATATCACACTGAGCCAGTGAATGGCATGCTGATATCACACTGTGCTAGTGAATGGGATGCTGATACCACACTGAGCAAGAGAATGGGATGCTGATATCACACTAAGCAAGTGAATGGCATGCTGATATCACACTGAGCAACTGAATGGGATGCTGATATCACACTGAGTCAGCGAATGGGATGCTGATATCACATTGAGCCAGTGAATGGGATGCTGATATTACACTGAGCTAGTGAATGGGGTGCTGACATCACACTGAGTGGGATGCTGATATCACACTGAGCAAGTGAATGGGATGCTGATATCACACTGAGCAAGTGAATGGGGTGCTGATATCACACTGAGTCAGTGAATGGGATGCTGATATCACACTGAGCCAGTGAATGGGGTGCTGATATCACACTGAGAAAGTGAATCGGGTGCTGATACCACACTGAGTCAGTGAATGGGGTGCTGATATCCCACTGGGCCAGAGAATGGCATGCTGATATCACACGGAGTCAGTGAATGGGATGCTGATATCACACTGAGCCAGTGAATGGGATGCTGATATCACACTGAGCAAGTGAATAGGATGCTGATATCACACTGAGTCAGTGAATGGGATGCTGATATCACACTGAGCGAATGAATGGCATGCTGATATCACACTGAGTCAGTGAATGGGATGCTGATATCACACTGATTCAGCGAATGGGAAGCTGATATCACACTGAGTCAGTCAATGGGATGCTGATATCACACTGAGTCAGCGAATGGGGTGCTGATATCACACTGAGTTAATGAATGGGATGCTGATATCACACGGAGCAAGTGATTGGGTTGCAGATATCACACTGAGTCAGTGAATGGGATGCTGATATCACACTGAGCCAGTGAATGGGATGCTGATATCACACGGAGTCAGTGACTGGGATGCTGATATCACACTGAGCAAGTGAATGGGATGCTGATATCATACTGAGTCAGTGAATGGGATGCTGATATCACACTGAGTCAGTGAATGGGGTGCTGATATCCCACTGAGCCAGTGAATGGCATGCTGGGATCACACTGAGCTAGTGAATGGGGTGCTGACATCACACTGAGTGGGATGCTGATATCACTCTGAGCAAGTGAATGGGATGCTGATATCACACTGAGCAAGTGAATGGGGTGCTGATATCACACTGAGTCAGTGAATGGGATGCTGATATCACACTGAGCAAGTGAATGCGATGCTGATATCAGACTGATCAAGTGAATGGGATGCTGATATCACACTGAGCAAGTGAATGGGGTGCTGATATCACACTGAGTCAGTGAATGGGATGCTGATATCACACTGAGCCAGTGAATGGGATGCTGATATCACACGGAGTCAATGAATGGGATGCTGATATCACACTGAGCAAGTGAATGGGATGCTGATATCACACTGAGTCAGTGAATGGGATGCTGATATCACACTGAGTCAGTGAATGGGGTGCTGATATCCCACTGAGCCAGTGAATGGCATGCTGGGATCACACTGAGCTAGTGAATGGGATGCTGATATCACACTGAGCAAGTGAATGGGGTGCTGATATCACACTGAGTCAGTGAATGGGATGCTGATATCACACTGAGCCAGTGAATGGGATGCTGATATCACATTGAGCCAGTGAATGGGATGCTGATATCACACTGAGCCAGTGAATGGGGTGCTGATATCACACTGAGCTAGTGAATGGCATGCTGATACCACACTGAGCAATGAATGTGATGCTGATATCACACTAAGCAAGTGAATGGGATGCTGATATCACACTGAGCAAGAGAATGGGATGCTGATATCACACTAAGCAAATGAATGGGATGCTGATATCACACTGAGCAAGCGAAAGGGGTGCTGATATCACACTGAGCAAGTGACTGGGATGCTGATATCACACTGAGTCAGCGAATGGGATGCTGATATCACATTGAGTCAGTGAATGGGATGCTGATATCACACTGAGAAAGTGAATCGGGTGCTGATATCACACTGAGTCAGTGAATGGGATGCTGATATCATACGGAGTCAGTGAATGGGATGCTGATATCACACTGAGCAAATGAATGGGATGCTGATATCATACTGAGCAAGTGAATGGGGTGCTGATATCACACTGAGTCTGTGAATGGGATGCTGATATCACACTGAGCCAGTGAATGGGATGCTGATATCACACCGAGCAAGTGAATGGGGTCCTGATATCACACTGAGTCAGCGAATGGGACGCTGATATCACACTGAGCAAGTGAATGGGATGCTGATATTACACTGAGCAAGTGAATGGGATGCTGATATCACACTGAGCCAGTGAATGGGATGCTGATATCACACGGAGTCAGTGAATGGGATGCTGATATCACACTGAGCCAGTGAATGGGATGCTGATATCACACTGAGCAAGTGAATGGGATGCTGATATCACACTGACTCAGTGAATGGGATGCTGATATCACACTGAGCCAGTGAATGGGATGCTGATATCACACTGAGCAAGTGAGTGGGATGCTGATATCACACTGAGCCAGTGAATGGGATGCTGATATCACACTGAGCGAATGGATGGCATGCTGATATCACACTGAGTCAGCGAATGGGATGCTGATATCACACTGAGTCTGTGAATGGGATGCTGATATCACACTGAGCCAGTGAATGGGATGCAGATATCACACGGAGCCAGTGAATGGCATGCTGATATCACACTGAGCCAGTGAGTGGCATGCTGATATCACACTGAGCACGTGAATGGCATGCTGATATCACACTGAGCCAGTGAATGGCATGCTGATATCACACTGTGCTAGTGAATGGGATGCTGATACCACACTGAGCAAGAGAATGGGATGCTGATATCACACTAAGCAAGTGAATGGCATGCTGATATCACACTGAGCAATTGAATGGGATGCTGATATCACACTGAGTCAGCGAATGGGATGCTGATATCACATTGAGCCAGTGAATGGGATGCTGATATTACACTGAGCTAGTGAATGGGGTGCTGACATCACACTGAGTGGGATGCTGATATCACACTGAGCAAGTGAATGGGATGCTGATATCACACTGAGCAAGTGAATGGGGTGCTGATATCACACTGAGTCAGTGAATGGGATGCTGATATCACACTGAGCCAGTGAATGGGGTGCTGATATCACACTGAGAAAGTGAATCGGGTGCTGATACCACACTGAGTCAGTGAATGGGATGCTGATATCATACGGAGTCAGTGAATGGGATGCTGATATCACACTGAGCAAGTGAATGGGATGCTGCTACCACACTGAGCAAGAGAATGGGATGCTGATATCACACTAAGCAAGTGAATGGGATGCTGATACCACACTGAGCAAGTGAATGGGATGCTGATATCACACTGAGCAAGTGAATGGCATGCTGATATCACACTGAGCAAGTGAATGGGATGCTGATATCACACTGAGCAAGTGAATGGCATGCTAATATCACACTGAGTCAGTGAATGGGATGCTGATATCATACGGAGTCAGTGAATGGAATGCTGATATCACACTGAGCCAGTGAATGGGATGCTGATATTACACTGAGCAAGAGAATGGGATGCTGATATCACACTAAGCAAGTGAATGGGATGCTGATACCACACTGAGCAAGAGAATGGGATGCTGATATCACACTAAGCAAGTGAATGGCATGCTGATATCACACTGAGCAAGTGAATGGGATGCTGATATCACACTGAGTCAGCGAATGGGATGCTGATATCACATTGAGCCAGTGAATGGAATGCTGATATCACACTGAGCAAGTGAATGGCATGCTGATATCACACTGAGTCAGTGAATGGGATGCTGATATCATACGGAGTCAGTGAATGGGATGCTGATATCACACTGCGCCAGTGAATGGAATGCTGATATTACACTGAGTCAGTGAATGGGATGCTGATATCACACTGAGTCATTGAATGGGGTGCTGATATCCCACTGAGCCAGTGAATGGCATGCTGGGATCACACTGAGCTAGTGAATGGGATGCTGATATCACACTGAGCAAGTGAATGGGATGCTGATATCACACTGAGTCAGCGAATGGGATGCTGATATCACACTGAGCCAGTGAATGGGATGCGGATATCACACGGAGCCAGTGAATGGCATGCTGATATCACACTGAGCCAGTGAGTGGCATGCTGATATCACACTGAGCCCGTGAATGGCATGCTGATACCACACTGTGCTAGTGAATGGGATGCTGATACCACACTGAGCAAGTGAATGGGATGCTGATATCACACTGAGCCAGTGAATGGGATGCTGATATCACACGGAGTCAGTGAATGGGATGCTGATATCACACTGAGCCAGTGAATGGGATGCTGATATCACACTGAGCAAGTGAATGGGATGCTGATATCACACTGACTCAGTGAATGGGATGCTGATATCACACTGAGCCAGTGAATGGGATGCTGATATCACAGTGAGCAAGTGAATGGGATGCTGATATCACACTGAGCCAGTGAATGGGATGCTGATATCACACTGAGTCTGTGAATGGGATGCTGATATCACACTGAGCCAGTGAATGGGATGCAGATATCACACGGAGCCAGTGAATGGCATGCTGATATCACACTGAGCCAGTGAGTGGCATGCTGATATCACACTGAGCCCGTGAATGGCATGCTGATATCACACTGAGCCAGTGAATGGCATGCTGATATCACACTGTGCTAGTGAATGGGATGCTGATACCACACTGAGCAAGAGAATGGGATGCTGATATCACACTAAGCAAGTGAATGGCATGCTGATATCACACTGAGCAACTGAATGGGATGCTGATATCACACTGAGTCAGCGAATGGGATGCTGATATCACATTGAGCCAGTGAATGCGATGCTGATATTACACTGAGCTAGTGAATGGGGTGCTGACATCACACCGAGTGGGATGCTGATATCACACTGAGCAAGTGAATGGGATGCTGATATCACACTGAGCAAGTGAATGGGATGCTGATATCATACGGAGTCAGTGAATGGGATGCTGATATCACACTGAGCAAATGAATGGGATGCTGATATCACACTGAGCAAGTGAATGGGGTGCTGATATCACACTGAGTCTGTGAATGGGATGCTGATATCACACTGAGCCAGTGAATGGGATGCTGATATCACACCGAGCAAGTGAATGGGGTCCTGATATCACACTGAGTCAGCGAATGGGACGCTGATATCACACTGAGCAAGTGAATGGGATGCTGATATCACACTGAGCAAGTGAATGGGATGCTGATATCACACTGAGCCAGTGAATGGGATGCTGATATCACACGGAGTCAGTGAATGGGATGCTGATATCACACTGAGCCAGTGAATGGGATGCTGATATCACACTGAGCAAGTGAATGGGATGCTGATATCACACTGACTCAGTGAATGGGATGCTGATATCACACTGAGCCAGTGAATGGGATGCTGATATCACACTGAGCAAGTGAGTGGAATGCTGATATCACACTGAGCCAGTGAATGGGATGCTGATATCACACTGAGCGAATGGATGGCATGCTGATATCACACTGAGTCAGCGAATGGGATGCTGATATCACACTGAGTCTGTGAATGGGATGCTGATATCACACTGAGCCAGTGAATGGGATGCAGATATCACACGGAGCCAGTGAATGGCATGCTGATATCACACTGAGCCAGTGAGTGGCATGCTGATATCACACTGAGCCCGTGAATGGCATGCTGATATCACACTGAGCCAGTGAATGGCATGCTGATATCACACTGTGCTAGTGAATGGGATGCTGATACCACACTGAGCAAGAGAATGGGATGCTGATATCACACTAAGCAAGTGAATGGCATGCTGATATCACACTGAGCAATTGAATGGGATGCTGATATCACACTGAGTCAGCGAATGGGATGCTGATATCACATTGAGCCAGTGAATGGGATGCTGATATTACACTGAGCTAGTGAATGGGGTGCTGACATCACACTGAGTGGGATGCTGATATCACACTGAGCAAGTGAATGGGATGCTGATATCACACTGAGCAAGTGAATGGGGTGCTGATATCACACTGAGTCAGTGAATGGGATGCTGATATCACACTGAGCCAGTGAATGGGGTGCTGATATCACACTGAGAAAGTGAATCGGGTGCTGATACCACACTGAGTCAGTGAATGGGATGCTGATATCATACGGAGTCAGTGAATGGGATGCTGATATCACACTGAGCAAGTGAATGGGATGCTGCTACCACACTGAGCAAGAGAATGGGATGCTGATATCACACTAAGCAAGTGAATGGGATGCTGATACCACACTGAGCAAGTGAATGGGATGCTGATATCACACTGAGCAAGTGAATGGCATGCTGATATCACACTGAGCAAGTGAATGGGATGCTGATATCACACTGAGCAAGTGAATGGCATGCTAATATCACACTGAGTCAGTGAATGGGATGCTGATATCATACGGAGTCAGTGAATGGAATGCTGATATCACACTGAGCCAGTGAATGGGATGCTGATATTACACTGAGCAAGAGAATGGGATGCTGATATCACACTAAGCAAGTGAATGGGATGCTGATACCACACTGAGCAAGAGAATGGGATGCTGATATCACACTAAGCAAGTGAATGGCATGCTGATATCACACTGAGCAAGTGAATGGGATGCTGATATCACACTGAGTCAGCGAATGGGATGCTGATATCACATTGAGCCAGTGAATGGAATGCTGATATCACACTGAGCAAGTGAATGGCATGCTGATATCACACTGAGTCAGGGAATGGGATGCAGATATCATACGGAGTCAGTGAATGGGATGCTGATATCACACTGCGCCAGTGAATGGAATGCTGATATTACACTGAGTCAGTGAATGGGATGCTGATATCACACTGAGTCATTGAATGGGGTGCTGATATCCCACTGAGCCAGTGAATGGCATGCTGGGATCACACTGAGCTAGTGAATGGGATGCTGATATCACACTGAGCAAGTGAATGGGATGCTGATATCACACTGAGTCAGCGAATGGGATGCTGATATCACACTGAGCCAGTGAATGGGATGCGGATATCACACGGAGCCAGTGAATGGCATGCTGATATCACACTGAGCCAGTGAGTGGCATGCTGATATCACACTGAGCCCGTGAATGGCATGCTGATATCACACTGTGCTAGTGAATGGGATGCTGATACCACACTGAGCAAGTGAATGGGATGCTGATATCACACTGAGCCAGTGAATGGGATGCTGATATCACACGGAGTCAGTGAATGGGATGCTGATATCACACTGAGCCAGTGAATGGGATGCTGATATCACACTGAGCAAGTGAATGGGATGCTGATATCACACTGACTCAGTGAATGGGATGCTGATATCACACTGAGCCAGTGAATGGGATGCTGATATCACAGTGAGCAAGTGAATGGGATGCTGATATCACACTGAGCCAGTGAATGGGATGCTGATATCACACTGAGTCTGTGAATGGGATGCTGATATCACACTGAGCCAGTGAATGGGATGCAGATATCACACGGAGCCAGTGAATGGCATGCTGATATCACACTGAGCCAGTGAGTGGCATGCTGATATCACACTGAGCCCGTGAATGGCATGCTGATATCACACTGAGCCAGTGAATGGCATGCTGATATCACACTGTGCTAGTGAATGGGATGCTGATATAACACTGAGCAAGAGAATGGGATGCTGATATCACACTAAGCAAGTGAATGGCATGCTGATATCACACTGAGCAACTGAATGGGATGCTGATATCACACTGAGTCAGCGAATGGGATGCTGATATCACATTGAGCCAGTGAATGCGATGCTGATATTACACTGAGCTAGTGAATGGGGTGCTGACATCACACCGAGTGGGATGCTGATATCACACTGAGCAAGTGAATGGGATGCTGATATCACACTGAGCAAGTGAATGGGGTGCTGATATCACACTGAGTCAGTGAATGGGATGCTGATATCACACTGAGCCAGTGAATGGGGTGCTGATATCACACTGAGAAAGTGAATCGGGTGCTGATATCACACTGAGTCAGTGAATGGGATGCTGATATCATACGGAGTCAGTGAATGGGATGCTAATATCACACTGAGCAAGTGAATGGGATGCTGCTACCACACTGATCAAGAGAATGGGATGCTGATATCACACTAAGCAAGTGAATGGGATGCTGATACCACACTGAACAAGTGAATGGGATGCTGATATCACACTGAGCAAGTGAATGGGATGCTGATATCACACTGAGCAAGTGAATGGGATGCTGATATCACACTGAGCAAGTGAATGGCATGCTGATATCGCACTGAGTCAGTGAATGGGATGCTGATATCATACGGAGTCAGTGAATGGAATGCTGATATCACACTGAGCCAGTGAATGGGATGCTGATATTACACTGAGCAAGAGAATGGGATGCTGATATCACACTAAGCAAGTGAATGGGATGCTGATACCACACTGAGCAAGAGAATGGGATGCTGATATCACACTAAGCAAGTGAATGGCATGCTGATATCACACTGAGCAAGTGGATGGGATGCTGATATCACACTGAGTCAGCGAATGGGATGCTAATATCACATTGAGCCAGTGAATGGAATGCTGATATCACACTGAGCAAGTGAATGGCATGCTGATATCACACTGAGTCAGTGAATGGGATGCTGATATCACACTGCGCCAGTGAATGGAATGCTGATATTACACTGAGTCAGTGAATGGGGTGCTGATATCCCACTGAGCCAGTGAATGGCATGCTGGGATCACACTGAGCTAGTGAATGGGATGCTGATATCACACTGAGCAAGTGAATGGGATGCTGATATCACACTGAGTCAGCGAATGGGATGCTGATATCACATTGAGCCAGTGAATGGGATGCTGATATCACACTGAGCCAGTGAATGGGGTGCTGATATCACAATGAGCTAGTGAATGGCATGCTGATACCACACTGAGCAATAAATGGGATGCTGATATCACACTGAGCAAGAGAATGGGATGCTGATATCACAGTAAGCAAATGAATCGGATGCTGATATCACACTGGGTCAGCGAATGGGATGCTGATATCACATTGAGTCAGTGAATGGGATGCTGATATCACACTGAGAAAGTGAATCGGGTGCTGATATCACACTGAGTCAGTGAATGGGATGCTGATATCATACGGAGTCAGTGAATGGGATGCTGATATCACACAGAGCAAATGAATGGGATGCTGATATCACACTGAGCAAGTGAATGGGGTGCTGATATCACACTGAGTCAGTGAATGGGATGCTGATATCACACTGAGCCAGTGAATGGGATGCTGATATCACACCGAGCAAGTGAATGGGGTCCTGATATCACACTGAGTCAGTGAATGGGATGTTGATATCACACTGAGCAAGTGAATGGGATGCTGATATCACACTGAGCAAGTGAATGGGGTGCTGATATCACACTGAGTCAGTGAAGGGGTGCTGATATCCCACTGAGCCAGTGAATGGCATGCTGATATCACACGGAGTCAGTGAATGGGATGCTGATATCAGACTGAGCCAGTGAATGGGATGCTGATATCACACTGAGCAAGTGAATGGGATGCTGATATCACACTGAGTCAGTGAATGGGATGCTGATATCACACTGAGCCAGTGAATGGGATGCTGATATCACACTGAGCGAATGGATGGCATGCATGATATCACACTGAGTCAGCGAATGGGAAGCTGATATCACACTGAGTCAGTGAATGGGATGCTGATATCACACTGAGCCAGTGAATGGCATGCTGATATCACACTGAGTCAGTGAATGGGATGCTGATATCACACTGAGTCAGCGAATGGGGTGCTGATATCACACTGAGTCAATGAATGGGATGCTGATATCACACTGAGCCAGTGAATGGGATGCAGATATCACACGGAGCCAGTGAATGGCATGCTGATATCACACTGAGCCAGTGAGTGGCATGCTGATGTCACACTGAGCCCGTGAATGGCATGCTGATATCACACTGAGCCAGTGAATGGCATGCAGATATCACACTGTGCTAGTGAATGGGATGCTGATACCACACTGAGCAAGAGAATGGGATGCTGATATCACACTAAGCAAGTGAATGGCATGCTGATATCAAACTGAGCAACTGAATGGGATGCTGATATCACACTGAGTCAGCAAATGGGATGCTGATATCACATTGAGCCAGTGAATGGGATGCTGATATTACACTGAGCTAATGAATGGGGTGCTGACATCACACTGAGTGGGATGCTGATATCACACTGAGCAAGTGAATGGGATGCTGATATCACACTGAGCAAGTGAATGGGGTGCTGATATCACACTGAGTCAGTGAATGGGATGCTGATATCACACTGAGCCAGTGAATGGGGTGCTGATATCACACTGAGAAAGTGAATCGGGTGCTGATATCACACTGAGTCAGTGAATGGGATGCTGATATCATACGGAGTCAGTGAATGGGATGCTGATATCACACTGAGCAAGTGAATGGGATGCTGCTACCACACTGAGCAAGAGAATGGGATGCTGATATCACACTAAGCAAGTGAATGGGATGCTGATACCACACTGAGCAAGTGAATGGGATGCTGATATCACACTGAGCAAGTGAATGGGATGCTGATATCACACTGAGCAAGTGAATGGGATGCTGATATCACACTGAGCAGGTGAATGGGGTGCTGATATCACACTGAGTCAGTGAATGGGATGCTGATATCATACGGAGTCAGTGAATGGAATGCTGATATCACACTGAGCCAGTGAATGGGATGCTGATATTACACTGAGCAAGAGAATGGGATGCTGATATCACACTAAGCAAGTGAATGGGATGCTGATACCACACTGAGCAAGAGAATGGGATGCTGATATCACACTAAGCAAGTAAATGGCATGCTGATATCACACTGAGCAAGTGAATGGGATGCTGATATCACACTGAGTCAGCGAATGGGATGCTGATATCACATTGAGCCAGTAAAAGAAATGCTGATATCACACTGAGCAAGTGAATGGCATGCTGATATCACACTGAGTCAGTGAATGGGATGCTGATATCATACGGAGTCAGTGAATGGGATGCTGATATCACACTGCGCCAGTGAATGGAATGCTGATATTACACTGAGCCAGTGAATGGGGTGCTGACATCACACTGAGTGGGATGCTGATATCACACTGAGTCAGCGAATGGGGTGCTGAAAGCACACTGAGCTAGTGAATGGGGTGCTGAAAGCACACTGAGCTAGTGAATGCCATGCTGATATCACACTGAGCCAGTGAATGGCATGCTGATATCACACTGAGTCAGCGAATGGGATGCTGATATCACACTGAGCAAGTGAATGGCATGCTGATATCACACTGAGCCAGTGAATGACATGCTGTAACCACATTGTGCTAGTGAATGCGATGCTTATATCACATTGTGCTTGTGAATGGAATGCTAATATTGCACTGTGCTGGTGAATGGCAGGCTGGCATCACACTGTCCTTGTAAATGGAAGGCTAATACCACGCTGTGCCAGTGAATGGGACACTGATTCACATTTTGCTTGTGAATGGGATGCTGATATCTCACTGTGCTTGTGAATGATCACTGATATCACACTGTGTTAATGAATGCCATGGTGACATCTCACTGTACTAGTGAATGTTACACTGCCACACTGCGCTAGTGAATCAGATGCTGACATCAGACTGTGCTGGTGAATCGTACAATGATATCACACTGTTCTAGTGAATGGGATGCTGATATCACACTGTTCATGTGAATGCTACACTGATATCACACTGTGCTAGTGAATGCGACACTGATATTACACTGTGTGAATGAATAAGATGCTGCTAAAAATCCGTACCAGTGAATGGGACACTGATCACACTGTGTGAGTGAATGGGATGCTGATATTATACTGTGCTAGTGAATGGGATTCTGATATCACACTGTGTTAGTGAATGGGATGCTGATATTATACTGTGCGAGTGAATGGGATTCTGATATCACACTGTGTTAGTGAATTGGATGCTGATATTATACTGTGCTAGTGAATGGGATTCTGATATCACACTGTGTTTGTGAATTGCATGCTAATATTAAATTGTGCTAGTGAATGGCATGCTTATATTGCACTGTGCTAGTGAATGGGGTGCTGATAAAGGGGTTGCTGAATTTAAAAGTTTGCAGTTTTAGAAATAACTCACCTTTCAATATAAATATAGGACACCAATCAGTCATGCACTCCAAACTGCAGCATGAATCCTTGCGTCATTAAATTAATTGTATTGACTACAACCCAAGGGCCTGCGAGACTAGTGCATGAAATGAAGAGTCAATAGGATGATCCCTTGGCTGTCAACGCTAAATAATTACATGCACAAATGGTGCATATTGATTGTATTGTTTCGGTTTTAAATTTGAGACTATTAGAAGACTGCCAAGCGGATAACACAAATTTGCTTTGAACTCCTTAAACCTCTGCTGTCAGGCTGACAATTTCCAATTGCTGTGTGTCCTTGGAGGGAGCATAGCTGAAATAAATTTGTCAAGAAAACCTTTAAAATTGGACTTTCATCCCTTGCAAAGGTACAAAACTGAACTTGTTATGACCACCCCCCCCCCCCCCCCCCACCCGGTTCCCGGCCTGGTGGGTTCTGAGGCCGACAGCTGATTAATCAAGTGTGGATTAATGTCCCCGCGCTGGCTGCTCAATCGAGTGGGAAATGCAGCAGACCTGTTGGGAGCTGGTGGGGTTGCGTTCCCTGCTGACCCTCTGGGTGGCATGTGCCAAGCGTTCGCTGTCCTGAAAATTCAGATCCATGTTTTAATGGAAAATGTTTACTGTGACAAACATCAAAATGGAACCACAACAAATAACGTAACAGTAATCTTCATAAGCTTTTAAATTTAAACCAACATTCCGAACAAAACACTCCCCATTCCGCTTTTAATTTCAAGCAAGGATCCCTTTTAATACAGTCCCGGGTGATACGCTGGGACAGCGCTCGTCAGCCTCCTGCTCACAAGGGACAACACTGAAACCGACACAGCCAACCCCACTCAGCCTGCAATCATGCCACCAAGACGACTGGCCCCACAATTCGGGATGCCGATCTGGGCAGACTACTGGAAGCGGTAGAGAACAGACGGGATGCCCTGTTCCCCCGAGGGTCTCGAAGGGTCAGCCACAGTGCAACCACTGCCACCTGGGAGGAAGTGGCAGCAACAGTCAGCTCGGAGCGTTTGACCAGGCCGTCCGGCACCCAGTGTCGCAAGAAGGTCAACGACCTCCACTGGGTCATTCGGGTGAGCTTGCGCCAGACCCCTGACCCTCCGCCACTAGAGTGCACCTGGCGCCGTCCCTGCCCAGCACCGTTTCATGCCCCGGCACACCTATGTACACCAGTCCCCCCCCCCCCCCACCGAAGAGAATGTGCCTGGCACCGCCCCCGCGTGCTCCATCCCACCCATGACCAGCAGTTCTCCCCCCTGCCCCCCCAATGCACCTCCCATCTGTACACCCCGCATATTCCCCAACCCCGATACCCTTCATCCCTCCCCACTGAACAGATGGTGAGGGTCCACCAGTCCCTCTCAAATGACCTGTCAAACGTGAATTGTTAATGCCAAACAGCCCGACTCATCCCTCCAACTAATCACATTTCCATTCTCCCACAGGACCTGCAGCCAATGGCGCTGGACCATCCGGTTGGCCCCCCTCCCCCGTTGCCTTCGAAGAGAACACCTCAGAGGAGAGCTCCAAGGATGACACCATTATCGCGGCACAGCTGGCATCCACACTTCCACCAGTGCAGATATACACATCTCGGTGGGAAATGTTAGTGGTCGGGCTTCTGGGGCACAATCTGGTGAGCACCACACCTCTGCTGATGTACATCAGGTGGAGGCAGGAACCCCCAGGCGAGACAGTAGCCGGAGGTCTGCTGGATCCCAGGACCCAGCTCTGTCCCAGTCAGATGCTGTGCCTCTGGAACAGGGTTACCCGGAGCTGATGCAAGATACTAGGGTGCGGCCGTGAGGTTCAGAGGGGGATGTCCACGACAACCCAGAAGATCCATAGCCGTTTGAAGTCCCAGAGGCTAAGGGCGCAGGAGATGGCACCGAGGCCAAAACCGCAGTGGAGAGCCTGGTACAAGACGTTGGCAGCATGAGAGGAAATCACAGGTTGTGCCAGGGTGTGGAGGTCACAGCAGACCACCACAAAGCGGGGTACCCTAGAGGGGAGGGGGTGTACTGCAGTGCACCACCAAAGCGGTAGATGCATCGGAACCTCATTTTGAGCAGTTCGATGCACCGCTCAATGACAGACCGCATGGGCCTCGTTGCATCAGGCCTCCATGTCAACAGCCTCCAGACTGACATCATTAGCCAGATCCTCAGCGGTACCCACTATCCCCCAAGAGCCAACTGGCCACTCTGGGGTGGTCTTCGAAGAAGCTGGGGATGTCCGACTGCCCCAGGATGTAGCTGCCGTGCACACTCCCTGGGAAGCATGTACACATGTGCATGATCTTCATGTGGTGGTTGCACACAAGCTGGACGTTCAGAGAGTGAAAGCCCTTACTGACGACATAGTGCACACCCAGACGGCCCGGTGAGTGCAAGGTGACATGCCTGCCATCTATTACCCCCTGGACCTGGGCCACCCATCGATGCGGGAGAATCCTGCTGCCGGGCATCTTGTTGGGTGTGGTCCAAGTCAAAGTTTATATAGTATTCTGCTCGGGCAAATAGGGCATCCGTGACTTCACAGATGCATTTGAGGCCTGTAGCTTGAGAGATGCCACACAAGTCCCTGCTCGAGTCCTGGAATGATCCTGAAGTGTAGAAGTTCAGGGCTGCTGTGAGCTTCACAGACACTGGAAGTGGGTTATCCTCCTCCTCCACGTATTGCCAAGTCTGCAAGGACATGGCACAGGTCCCCTTGTTCAGGTGGAGCTACTGTAGCAATGACTGTCTGAAAGACCAGCGATGCCTGTACACCTTGGGTTGTCGCCGGCCATCCCCTCCGGGTCTCTCCCTGGCCTGATGGACAATAGGGTCCTCATGGTGTGGGGCGGGGCCCTCGCTGCCTCGAGCCTCTGTCGATGCTGCTGCCTATTTTGTCGTCTGGCCACTGGGTCCAAGATATCGTCCATCACGTGCAATATTTGTCAGGAATTGGTAAGGGTGTAAGACTGACAACTAGCAGTGTCTTCCACCCGGGACCCTCTAGTCGCCTCATTGCTCCTCCTTTCCCCATCTGACACACCCTTCCCACGCACCCCTGGCTACAGCAGGGGCCCATGCTCACGGGACCCCAGGCTCTGTACCCCAAACACCTGCACATAACCTTACTGAGACTGGCGCTGGTTCACTCCCTGGTGCACACATTTGCCCTCTGGTCATGGAAATGTCCCTGGTGTTGGGCCTAGTCCCTGAGTGTTCGGATGTTGGCTGCTGTGTCCTAGGTGTTGCCTCCCACAGTGTTCAGGCACAGTGCCCAGGCATCACGGTCTGATTGGGATGCTAGGCAATAGCCCCCACATGCCCCGCCCACCCACGGGAATCCACTTGGGATATGTGAAGTGCTCACTTAACTACGATTGCCGGGCAGCACGGTGGCGCAGTGGTTAGCAGTGAGGACCCAGGTTCAATCCCGCCCTGGGTCACTGTCCATGTGGAGTTTGCACATTCTCCCTGTGTCTGCATGAGTTTCACCCCCACAACCCAAAGATGTGCAGGTTAGGTGGATTGGCCACGCTAAATTACCCCTTAATTGGAAAAAAATTATTGGATGCTTTAAATTTATAAAGAAAAAAACACTCCGATTGCCAATTCACAATTAACCATATAGCCTTCAGCCGTGCAGCCAGAGGCCTCCGCGGTCAGTGGGAGTTATGGGTGGTCGGTGGGGCAGGTGGGCCGGGGTTGCCCCCGGAATGGGACCATACAGTCCAGGATTTAGCATGGTGGACCCACGGGCGCTGAGAGATCCATCTCCTCCACCCCCCACCCCCCCCTCCCCTCCGCCCCCCTGCCTAGCCAATGCCATGGGCGGCCACTGCCAGCCCCATGCTCTGCAACCCTTCTACCCGATGGCTGGCCCCACGATGGCTCCCCCAGCCCCTTCCAAGCACTGGGACAGCAACCCCAGTGCCCCCGGGTTCTTTGCCTGTGAGTGAAGATGGCTACTCTCCTCCTCAGCACCCCGCAGCAGCTCTTCTGCCAGCTTCACGTTTTTAAAAAAGTGTACTAATCGACGCCCACGTGACCACATGCTGGGGAGGCTGTTAGATAGCGGGGTCGCTCCTGTTAATTGGAGATTCGGCTTAAGTGGTGATTATTGATTTCTCGCCATGCCATGGCAGGATCCTGATTTTGTGAATGGGAGCGGGCTGGTGAGATCGTAAACAGATCGGCGCCTGAAGCGATTCTCGATTTTGGCCTTTCCCGTGACTTTAAAAAATAAATTTAGAGTACCGAATTTTTTTCAATTAAGCGGCAATTAAGCATGGCCAATCCACCTACTCTGCACACCTTTGGGTTGTGGGGGTGAAACAGTGACCCAGGGCCGAGACCAAATCCAGGTCCTCGGCGCAGTTGAGGCAGCAGTGCTAACCACTGAGCCGCCATGCCGCCCTCGCTCCCTTGACTTAATGGCCTTGTTGCACTCTCGCTTAAGCGCAATGCAGGCATTAAATCGCGCCCATTGCGTGTCACAGCCTCAGGAATTCACCCCAATTGTCATTCATTTCCCAGTTTGGCACTTGGATGTCCAAAAAACTCTCTGCGAGGTTTTCACTGCCAATATCTCCCGCGAGCTTTATTAGGTAGGTCTGAGTCTTTAGTTCTTCATGAATTTGGACTTTTCCTTCTAAGCGTGAGCCCCACTCACAATTCCTCTGCAGTTCCCCAACTGTGGACACAGACTGCCCTCTCACAGACTGCTCCCAGGTTGACTGCTTCACAGACTGTGAAAACAACAGAGACATATTAAATCAAAGGAATCTTTCTCTCTCAACCCATCACCATGGCAACGTGGCACACCGGATCTGTTTTCCGATAAAAATGCCAATCGATTATCTTTAACTTCAGACTTTTCCGTTGACCTGAAAAGTATACAGATGCTTTAAAACGTTCCCTTATTTCCAATGTACCTTCAAACCCTTCTTGATAGGTGGAAAATACATTAATAATCTCAGGCCGGAGAGGTGCGGGGGAAGCCCGGCGAACCACACACATATGTTTTGGTCGTGTCCAGCACTGGATGAGTACTGGAGGGGAGTGGCAAGAGTGATCTCGAAGGTGGTGA
The DNA here is from genome assembly GCF_047496885.1 of Scyliorhinus torazame. Taxonomy (NCBI): domain Eukaryota; kingdom Metazoa; phylum Chordata; class Chondrichthyes; order Carcharhiniformes; family Scyliorhinidae; genus Scyliorhinus; species Scyliorhinus torazame. Next base: position 255,284,189 of record NC_092708.1, read on the forward strand.
AGGTCCGGGGCAAGCCAAGCTGGGGGTTAGCTATATTTGGGGTAGCGGACGAGCCGGGAGTGCAGGAGGCGAAAGAGGCCGATATTGTGGCCTTTGCATCCCTGGTAGCCCGGCGAAGGATTTTACTCATGTGGAAGGAAGCGAAACCCCCCGGCGTGGAGGCCTGGATAAACGATATGGCAGGGTTCATAAAACTGGAACGGATGAAGTTTGCGCTGAGAGGATCGGCTCAGGCGTTCTCCAGGCGGTGGCAACCGTTCCTCGACTATCTAGCGGAACGTTAGGGGAAAATAGATAGCCAGCAGCAGCAGCCCAGAAAGAGCGGGGGGGGGGGGGGGGAAAGAGGGGGGGGGGGGGGGAGAGGGGGGGGGGCAACTTGTTTTTGTTCTAGTTGGGGTGGAGGAGCACCATTTCTTGATACTTTGTTAGTTCACTACTTTATTTAAACAATGTTATCTATTAGTTATTGTGTTACCGTTTTTGTTGATTTGTAAGGGGGAAAAATTGTGTTTGAAAACTTTAATAAAATATATATTTTTTAAAATAAAATAATCTCAGACCCCAGTTTACATCTTAACTTCAAACCCTCTTCCAAGATGCTTTCAATTCTCCTCAGGAGAGATTCAGAGAATCTATAATATAGATGGGCAGCATGGTAGCACAGTGGTTAGCACTGCTGCTTCACAGCTCCAGGGTCCCAGTTTCGATTCACGGCTTGGGTCACTGTCTGTGTGGAGTCTGCACGTTCTCCCTGTGTCTGTGTGGGTTTCCTCCGGGTGCTCCGGTTTCCTCTCACAGGTCCCGAAAGACGTACTGTTGGGTGAATTGGACATTAGGAATTCTCCCTCCATGTACCTGAACAGGCGCCGGTATGTGGCGACTGGGGGCTTTTCACAGTAACTTCATTGCAATGTTAATGTAAGCCTACTAGTGACAATAAAGATTATTATAAAAACATTAAAGGGCAGCACGGTGGTGCAGTGGTTAGCACTGCAGCCTCACGGCGCCGAGCTCCCAGGTTCGATCCCAGCTCTGGGTCACTGTCCATGTGGAGTTTGCACATTCTCCCCGTGTTTGCGTGGGTTTCACCCCCACAACCCAAAAGATGTGCAGGGTGGGTGGATTGGCCACACTAAATTGCCCCTTAATTGGAAAAATAAATTGGGTACTCTAAAAAAAAAATTTTTTAAGAAAATATGATTAAAACATTAACACTGCAAAGAAGATACTGTGAAAAGCCCCTAGTCACCACACTCCGTCACCTGTTTGGGTACACGGAGGGAGAATTCAGAATGTCCAATTCACTTAACAGCGCGTCTTTCAGGACTTGTGGATGGAAACCGGAGCACCCGGGGAAAACCCACGCAGACACGGGGAGAACGTGCAGACTCCACTCAGACAGTGACCCAAGCCAGGAAACGAACCTGGGACCCCGGCGCTGTGAAGCAACAGTGCTAACCACTGTGCTACCGGGCTATAATCCTTGGTGTGAATACCTCTCATCAATATCCGAGCAATACAATAAGATTTCCCCATTTACTTGCAAGTTCAGGCCTAACTATCCAGAGCCAAGCTTTTTAGGATGACAGGGTTACCCACCTACCACCCAAAGAGTCAGCGAGGGACACATCCCTGCCCATACTAGCTGTCCCCCAGCCATTTAAGATTCCAACAAGTGTTAATTGGCTGGAGATGGGGCTTCCACCCCTCGGTCAGGAGGAAGTCCCACCTAAAGGAGCTGCTGTTTAATCTGATTGGCTGACAGCTCTCTAGCCCCTGCAGTGTCACAAGCTGCAGTGGACAGGACTGGGACTGTAAGCAGTCCCCAGAGTCGACATCCTGGGAGTCCAGGGCCAAGTAAGTATGGGTGTCTCAACCTGGGTAGGGAAGATGAGGTCCAGGGGGTTGGGGAGGGGCAGAAGGGGTGGCGGTGTTGCTGGAGTGGCCAGGAAATTGGGGAGGTGGACAGCGAGGAGAGGAAACCCATGCCGGCCAAAGCTTTAGCGGGGGGGAGCAACGTGGAAAGGAGGTTGTTACTGGAAGCTTTCACCCACCCCACCCTTCCTGCCCAAGGCCTGAGCAGGGCCACTTTCCAGGCTCTCCTCCTCCTCCTCCTCAGGAGCATGATGGGAGATCAACCAGAAATTTGGCCAGTCATGAAACATTCATTGATCACTTGACAGCTTCGATTGGGGCAAAGGCTGGAGGAAACCAGCCTAACCCTCAACATCTCACGATAAAATTGTGACGAGGTTGGGGTGGGTGGTAGCCTGGTGAGAAGGCCTTCCAAGGGATGTTACAGGATTTTGTTTGAACTGGGAATTCAGATTAAGCTGGCACAATCTTAAAATTGGAGCTGAGTGAAATTGGGAACCACTGTTTCACACAAAAGGAGAGTGGAAATCTGGAATTCTCTCCAGAACGGGGGATGCTGATGGTTAGTTGATTGTTCAAGATTGAGGTTGATTATAAGATTCCATAGAATCCCTACAGTGCAGAAGGAGGCCACCCACGCAGACACGGGGAGAACGTGAAAACTCCACAGTCAAGGCCACAATCGAACCAGGGTCCCTGGCATTGTGAGGCAGCAGGGCTAACCACTGTGCCACCTTGCTGGGGACGCAGGGGGTACAAGGGATGGGGAGCAAAGATCAGACCTGATCTAATTGAATGGCAGAAAAGGCTGAAGGGGCTGAATGATCTACTCCTGTTCCTGTACTTCCGAGTTCCTGATTTTGATTTTGTTCGATAGCATTCAACAGTTAATAATGAACCTGTTCTACATCAGCTTTGACAAAGAGTCATCCAGACTCGAAACGTTAGCTCCCTTCTCTCTCCACAGATGCTGTCAGACCTGCTGAGATTGTCCAGTATCTTCTGTTCCTGTTCGACATCTGCCCTGTTTTAATGTTTTTAAATCTCAAGGGAAATTTAAAAATTGGGAGATGTTCATCGCTAAGTTTGCTCAAGGCAAGCTGAGTAATGTGTTGGAAAATCATTGATATGCAAAGCGTCGGGTGACAACTGAAGTTCCCTACAATGGTGTAAAAACACCATTCATACATAAATCTCCATCGCAATCTGATACACTCATGACCTCATTCTGAGAAACAGAGTATTAATAACCATAACTAAATGGCTGTTGTCAAAACATTAAACTCTTCAGCTAAATAATTCACCTGCTTTACAGCACACGTTCTCCTCTGGAAGGCTGAGCCCTTTTCAATAACTGTAATAGAACTGATACAGCACAGCAGACAGAATATGAGCAGACATCCCCCGATGGGCCTTCCAGGCAGATAATCACTTTTTAACCACACGATTTACCTTGGAAAGCTCACAATTTCTCTGTCTGACATGGCTCTCAGACAAAAACAAGCTGAAAACCTGGTCAGAACCAGGTTGGCAGCATCTAGTGGAAGATTTCAGCAATTGCATTGTCATGCAGAGTTAACGGCCTAGTCAAGCCAATTTTTCACACGGCTGGTGGGCAGGCAGCAGGTGCTCATTAGAGGCTAAAAGTGCACCGGCTGTCATCTTGATAAGTATTGAAAAATTGATGTGTGGTGCACATGGAAAGTGGCATTAATTTGATTGAATATGCAAAATAAGTGGGGGAGTTGGGGGCTAGGCCTGTTTGAGGCCCCTCATTCAATGTCTGATTTGCCCTGAGGCACTCAAGGAAGCAGGTCACATGTGACATAACAGGCAGCCCACGTGGAGTCTATGACCAGCAGGTATTATTATCATATATACTTATATGAATGTGGAGACACAGGAGGCATAGAGAGGCTTCAGATCCTGATTCCATGTTAAAAGAGCTGATGTTGTCACTGACCATGATTTGCTGCACCCCCTCTACCATCCCCCCACCCTCTCCCACCCCTGGTCATTCTCTTGTGGCTGTTATTCCCCTTCCTGATTCCCTCACCCCCCCCCCCCTTTCCAGTCACCACACATTCTTGATCTAACCAACTGCTGGTGGCCGTGCCTCAGCCCGCCTTGGTCTTAAACTCTGGAATTCTTTCAAATCTCTGCCTTTATTTCCTCCTTTAAGATGCTCTTTAAAACCTACCTCTTTGCCCAGGCTTTCCTGATTTCTACTCCTGTGGCTCAGTATCAAATTTCAGTTGATGACTCTCTTGTGAACAACCTCTGGACATTACGTAATGGTAAAGCTTTAAGTTGTTGTTGTAGTTCATCACGTTAACAACGCAACCTCTGAAACACTAAAGAAAACCCGGGCTGGATTCTCTGTTTCTCAGACTAAGTGCCGGAAACAGTGGTGTTTTACAACAGCAGAAACGGCGCAACAGCTGCACCGATTCAGCAGCTCTAACTGGGCCAGCACCATCGCCACGTGGAACACAACCCGGTACCATGTGAAATGGCAGCGGATTCGCCGGGTCCGTGATTGCGGCACGAGGCTCACACGCCGCAGCCGCACTTAACGACCCGTCCTCCCACACACACCGTCCCAGCCAACAAGATGGCTGGAAGGAGAGCAACGCCACGGTTCAGGGACACTGAGCTGGACACCCTCCCCGATGCCGCGGAGGAGAGGCGGCTGATCCTGTACCCCAGCCCGGTAGGAAGGCCTGGGCGCAGGTGGCAGACGCGGTCAGCGACGTGGGCAACGTCACCCGGACTGGCATACAGTGCCGGAAGAAAGTGCACAACCTCCTCAGAGCGTCCAGGGTGAGTAGGCAGCGCTGTGCCCCTGGCATTAACCCCCCCCCCACACACACCTGTAACCCAGCCACTCCTCCCCGGGGGACAACCGAACAACCACCTTGCCCTACATGCCAGCACTCGTGCCAGCCGCAATGGCCGGGTGCCCTGGTCACTGAAGCCATCACCTACCAAACCCCTGGGGTGCTTGCGTCGGAACGGCTAACAGTGTCACTGTTTGTGTTTGCTCCCAGCCCCCCCCCCCCCCCCCGCGGAGGCCGGCGAGCAGGTGAGACCCTGCTCAGGTGCGGATCCCCATCACACATGTGTGGGCACCCCTCCCCTCCAAACACCCCTCACCCCTCTCACAACCCCCACATCCCCTTCACCCTTACCCTCTCCCCCCCCTGGCCCGCTGTCTAATCATACATGGCATCTTGCGTCTTACAGGACCTGCCAGAGATGGGGGCCGGTGTATCCGAGGCCCCCTGCCCCCAGTCAGTGCCAGAGCTAGTGCCCCCCAGATGGCCGAGCACTGACGGGGAGAGCAGCCCAAACATCAGCCCTCTACCCGAGACTCAGGAGATCCCGGAGCCCGGGTCGGAGGAAGACACCGGCTTTCCGTCACTACTGTCTCCAACATCCTCCACCATCTCAGAGACTATCACCTTGGTTGGGCACTTTAGTGAGGAGGCCCCTGGGACACTATCTGGTGCGCACCACACACATCCAATACAACAGGTGGAGGTAGGAGCAGCCGAGGGGCCAGACGGTCGGAATCAGCTGCCGTGCAGACGGGTCCCGGACTCCTGGAACATCCAGTCCCTGCCACAGTGCAGGTGCAGTCAGAGACTCGGGGACTACAAGAGGGGATGACGGCTGGCTTCCAGTACCTGCAGGCTCAGGTGGAGGAGCAGGGGGTGTGCCGGTCATGCATGCCACCCAGGCCGACACCGCACAGGTGACGTCCGCAGTGGAGGTAATGGGGGCGACGGTGTCGGTTATGGGTCAGAGTGTGCAAGGCCTATGGGGCATTCTGTGCAGGTGGTGGCCATGACCCAGGAAAGGGCTGCCCTCTCAGAGGCAGCCATGTGCCAGAGCCAGCTGGACATTGCAGCGGTGCTCCTCAACGTGGCCCAGTCACAGCAGGCGATGGCTGAGAATGTCGGTGGCATTGCCCAGGCGCTGGCCGGCGTGGCGCAGACACTGGGCAGGATGGCCCAGTCCCAGAGGGACGTGGCCCAGTCACTGGCTGACGTGGCACAGACCCTCAGGGTGGTGGCACAGTCCCAGACGGAAATGGTCCACTCCCTGCGCTTCATGGCTGCGAAAGTGCAGGCCTTGGTCGAGACCAGAGTGGGCCTCCAGGACTGGCAGAGGCAGGTGGCCTCGGAGGATGGCTCTGCTCGCACCCCCATCCCATGGAGCAGCCCGGGGGCCTTCGGGCACCCGAGGGAGGAGGTGGTGCTGGGGCCCGTGCCGGTGACCCCCGCAGGGGAGGTGCCGGAACAGCGCAGCACCTCGGACTCCCCACCCCCCCTCCTGTCCCTGGTGCATCTAGTGGGCAGCGGGCAGAACAAGGCGGCACCACGCCACCCAGGATCCCCGAGCAGCGACCGGGCCTATCGAGGCCGGGTCACCCCAGAAGATGTGCGCCAACGGTAACCCTTGTCGCAGGGCAGGAGCCACAGCAGGCCGCCTCCACCCCTGCTGTACCGTCTGGGGAACCACCTTAGCGTAGTGTGAGGGCCGTAAGGCCAGAAAGTTAGATGCCAGTTAAGTTGACACTGGTGCAGGGCACAGTTGAGTTATAGGGACTAGGGCACAGACTGCATATATTTCTCCACAATAAACACCTGTTAACACCATTGAAACCTGCCTCGGTGCTCTGTCTGATGGTGTGAGTGTGGGCCGGTCAGTGTCGGCCAGGGGGGTGGGGGGTGGGTGGACCGTCCTCCTCACCCTCCCACCCCCTGCCCCAAATGTACCCAGCACCCCACCCCCAGGGATTCGATGGGACCGTGTGATGGACTGGCCAGCTCCCATGCAGGGATCACCCAGGTGGAAGGTGCTACTGTGGGCATGAGTCAGACATTGTCATACGATGTGGAGCACCGGGACTCGTAGCAGAACGGGCTGTCATCATCCTCCATCCCATGGACCAGACTCACTGTCACTGCCAACCTAGTGCCCCCAGCTTGTCGCGTCGCAGGCATGTGCCGTGGAGGGTGTATGCATGTGGGTGGTTTGGTGGTGTGGGAGGTGAGGGGATGTGGGTCTGTGATGGTGGTGTCTGTGCCCCTGGCCAGCGACCCCCCCCTCCCCCCCAGTCGATGAACTGTGTCGTGATCAGGGATTCCCGTGTGCGCTGGCCCTGGCGATGGTGTTGTGAGACCTCCTGGGTCTGCCCGGGCCCCATGTCCCACTCATTGTCCCCCTCCCCCGCATCCTCCTTGTCAGGCAAAGCCTGCCCTTGCTCCTCCTCCTCCAGCACATCGCCCCTCTGCTGGGCTATATTGTGGAGGAAGCAGCAGGCCACCGCAATGCGGGCAACCCTTCCTGCCCCGTCCTGGAGGGCCCCCCAGAGCGGTCCAAGCACCTGAAGCGCATCTTGAGAATGCCAAAGCACCGTTCGACCACACCCCTGGTCACTGTAAGGGCGTCGTTGTATTGGGTCTCCGCGTCGGTCAGTGTTCTCCGGATAGGTATCATTAGCTACGACCGCAGCGGGTAAATCCTGTCACCCAGCAGCCAACCCCGCAGCCGGGGGGGGGGGGGTCTCTCCAACATGTCGGGAATCACCAAGTGTGCCAAGATGAATGCGTCGTGCACGCTGCCTGGGTATCGGGTGCAGACGTGCATGATGTGCATCTGTTGATCGCAGATGCACCTGTGCACCAGTGTCTGCGAGATCCCAGGCAGGTTTTCACTCGGCGACTGGAAGGACACCATCGCAGAAAGGTTGAGGACAACCTTGACAGTCCCCGGGAGCAGGTGTCCTCCACCATATACCTGGCAGATGTGTCGCACAGTTTCTCTGCTCATAGTACATAGAACATACAGTGCAGTAGGAGGCCACTAGGCCCATCGAGGCCGCACTGACCCACCCACCCACCTCATCCGCAGTATTCATCTGCATGCCTGGTCCGGCAGGTCCTCAAACGACATGCGGTTGCGGTACACGTGGGGCCTTATCCGGTGCCGCCTTAGCACCTCCTCCTCTTCCTCGGCCTGCTGGGTGGCCGGCCCTCCAGCCTGTGCAGTTGCCACCTGCCCCTCTGCAGCCCGTTCCTCTGCTGTAGCCTCCGCCTCCTCTCTGGGGGGTCCAACTCAAGCTGCCACAGGGCATCTTGCAGAGCTGCGGCCATCGCCATGGCGGCCAGCAGCACGGGTAGGTGTCCGAATGCCATTCTCTGCAGGGGTGAAAGGCCAACAGGTTAGCATGGCGCATACTCCTGTGGTGCCCATCCAGGTACCATGGGCTACATAGTGGCCCCTGTTGGCACTGCGGGCCCCACCCACGCATACCATCCCCACCCCTGCACCCCAGCCCCGTCGGTGCCCCCGGTCCTGGCGTCCGTCCCTGTTGCCAGGGGTTTCGTTGGCTGGCACTGCCCTCACTGGGAGTTGCCATGGGTGTTTCCCTGGGTGGTTCCCCCGGTTGGTGGCAGCTGGTTGGGTGGAATATTCAGGGGCGGGGGGTCCGCGCGCTGTGAGGGGTGGGGTGTGTGGCTGGGCGCACCCGTACGGCCGGTGTCACTGTGTAGAGCCAGGGACCGGGGTGAGTGGTCAGCAGGATGGCTGCTGTAGTGGCGGTTGGTGCCTGGGCACCGCCCCAGTCCTGTGGGGAGGGGTGGAGGCACCCCGGCTGCTCGGCCTGTCCACTGGCAGCCCGCAGTCACTCCTAGCCATTTCCTACTTTCTCTCGCTCTGCAGCCAGGACGCCAGGTGCTCGATTTTTATAACCACAAGTGAACGACGCCATCAGAAAATCGGCCCATTGGAGGTGCTGAATCGCGGAGGTCCCGGAGCATCGGCTGTCAGGCCTGCTAATGATATGCCTACTATACTTCTAGTTCATGCGGCGAGCGACACATTTTCGGGGTGCCGGAGCATACCGATTCGGCATCAAACCGGTGCTTACCTCGATTTCGGTTCGCGTTTTTGGCCTTTATCGGTGTCGGCAAACAGAGAATCCCGCCCCCTATGTGAGAGGGAGATGGGGTTCTAATCTAGTGGGCATCCAAGAACCAATTATCCCACATTCACTGCCAGTGAGGAGCCTTGTCCACTAATAGTACATACTGACAAACCACTGGTATGCTCTCCACCACAGGTCTGTCTAGTCAATTTAATGGAGTGGGAAGTGGTCAGTACACATGAGCATTAGGTAAAGGCTGCTTGGCAATGGGGTAAGCTCAGAAAATGACTCCTTAGAAAGCTGGAACAAGTATTCTCTCTGAGATCGTTTGTCATGCATGATGTTCCTGGCAGGCCGACTTGTAAGTGTGCCCATGCCTTTCTTCCCATAGATGTCCATGCCACTGAATGTTATTTATGGCAGAGTATTTGATGGAATTTGAATCCAATGGATGCTCCGCAAATTGAGGTCCAAATGTGAGAGCATGAGGCAGCAGGTGACATCTCAGTTGCATATTGGCACTGATCGAGCCTTGGGGTGAAAACACAACAGAACACGATTCCATCCCAACTCTTAGCCTGCATGTTGCTTCCATGCTAGAACCCAACCCCAAAGGACTATCTCACATAGCCCTGATTCAACACATGACTTTTATCTCCCTCCGTTCTTGGGCAGACAGGGCTCAGGGACTTTTCACCATAATGGGCGTGATTTAATGGCCGCTTTGCACTTAAGGGAGAGTGCGACAAGGCCATTCGATCGCGATAGAGGCCAAAAACGAGAACCATGCGCCGATCGGTTTGCGATCTAACTGGCCCGCTCCCTTTGGTGAAATCAGGATCCTGCCGTAATGTGGCAAGAAACCAATAATCACCACTTGAGCCCATCTCCATACAATTAACGGGAGTAACCCCCTATCTAACGCCCCCCCCCCATGATCTAACGGCCTCCCCAGCACGCGATCACGCGGACGCCAATTAGGACTGTTTTTAAAAACGTGAAGCTGGCGGAAAGGCAGCTGTGAGGAGGTTAGTAGCCATCTTTGCTCCCAGACAATGAGTCAGGAGCACTGTGGTTGCTGCCCTGGTCGGGGGAGGGTCACCACCAGTTGGGAATGGGTGGGGGGGGGGGGGGGGTAGTCTCAGCGCCTGGGGGTCTGCCATGCCACCCTCTGTGATCCTGTTCTGGGGGAACCCCAGCCCCTGCCCCACTGATCACACATAACTCCCACTGACCGCGGAGGCGTCTGGCCACGTGGCTGACGGCGATTGCTAATTGGGAATTGACAATCGTGGTTAAGTGAGCACTTCACACCTCCCAAGTGGATCTCTGTGAGTGGGTGAGCTATGTAGCATGTGAGGGTTATTGCCCAGCATCTCAATCCGACTGTGATGTCAGGACACGGCCAGGATCAGGAGGGTACCTCTGCAGAGAGGACGGCAGGCAGGGGAGTTGGGCCTCCCGAATTGATTGTGTTATTACTGGGCGGCAAATGCTGAGAAGGTGAGAAGTTGGGTGAGAGGGGTGGTGGGGGGGGGGGGGGGGGGGGGGGGGGGAAGAGGTCCCAGTGGGTCAGAATGGAGGAGTCTGTGCAGGGAGTCGGACTGAGGGCATCGACAAGAGCGCCGCTCCCGATGGCCCCGGGTAAATATTCGGGGAGTCCGGTGGTGGTGGCAACGCTGAAGATTTGGAGGCAGTTGCGCCAGCACTTTAAGATGTGGGCGGGGTCAAGAGAGATGCCGACTGGGAGGAACCATAGGTTTGAGCCAGGGAAGTGGGATGGGAGGTTTCAGAGATGAGAGCAGAGGGAAGTTAGGGTATTAAAGGTCGCTTTGCGAGGCTGGAGGAGTTGGAGGAGAAATATGGGCTGGGGCAGGAGGAAATCCGGGATTTTGCCAAGAAGGAGGTTCAGAGCTTCCCGATAGCGCCAGCATCCACATTGTTGGAAGAGGTATTGACGACAGGGGGAATGGGGAAGGGGGTGGTGTCAGCGATCTATGGGAGGATTTTGAGGGAGGGTAAGGTATTCTTGGAGAGGATTAAAGCCAATTGGGGGTGGGGGAAAGAGTTGGGGGAAGACTATCTGTGCTGTGAGGTGCTCCAGAGGGTAAATGCCTCAACCTCGTGCACGAGGTTGGGGCTGATACAGTTAAAGGTGGCGTATAGGGCGCACCTCACGAGGGCGAGGGTGAGCTGACTCTTTGAAGGGGTGGAAGATGTATGTGAGCACTGTGGGAGGAGCCAAGCAAACCATGTTCACATGTTTTGGTCCTGCCCGTAGCTGGAGGGGGATTGGAGGGAGGTCTTTAAGGTCATCTTGGTGGTAGTACATGTGAGTTTTGAACCATGATCCCTAGAAGCCATTTTCGGGGTGTCAGACCAGTCTGGGTTGCAGGCGGTGCGGGGGCAGATGTTTTAGCCTCGCTGATTGCCCGGAGGCAGATCTTACTGGGGTGGAGGTCAGCTTGGCAGGGGACCTGCTGGAATTTTTGACGCTCGAGAAGGTGAAGTTTGAGTTGAGGGAGAGGATGGAAGGGTTCTACATTTCATGGGCATTGTGTATCTTGCACTTTCAAGAATTGGATGCCATCGAACATTTGGGAGAGAGGAGTGGCTAGTGGGGGGGGGGGGGGGGGGGGGGGGGGGTTGAGTACATTATTTACTGTTTACTGTGTATGGGATGGACGTTGATACTCGGTCTTTTTTGTTTTGTTCAATTTGGAATGTATGGGTGACGTTTGGTTTGTATGATGATGGGGATGCTGGTTGGGGGATTGCTATTGTATTTCTTATTGTTGGTTGTCTTTTGTTTGTTGTGTATTTGATGAAAATGTGGAAAATGAGGAGAATAAAAAAAATTGTTAAAAGGGGGAACTTAATAGCTCTTGAATCAGTCATAGGTTTTTAATCTTCTGGCTTTCTGTCTCTGAAAGAAGATGCGTGGCCTGCAATTGACTCCATGGTGTGCTGGTCATACCACATCTAGTTGGTCCTATAGCCCTTCCAGTCCATCCTTTTGTACGTTTGTGTGTACATTGACATAAGAGCTCAGGGTTATCTTGCTTGCTGAATGTCCTATTCCTCGCCCATGAAGAAGGCCTCATTGCCCAATCCAAGCTCTATGGTGACAGCAACTCAAAGATTGCAAATTTGGTGTGGGAAGAAGAATCCACCTATACGGTGCCTGTGGTACTGAAAATGGAGAATGAGGAAATAGGACAGGAGGAGGAGAGTTGGAGAGGGATAATTATAAAGAGGAACTCGGTGAAGTTGACTTTACTCACGTTAGATTTTTAATCATCTGAAAAGTGATATATAATGGTGAAGTCAGCAGGTTTTTAAATGTAGGACTATGGGAAGAACTAAAACATACAAGCACAAAATTAATACTATCCAGATAAGATATGAGGCTGAACAGACCTTTCACCCAACAGAAGGGTGGAGATGCAAATGCTAGTTTATTGGATTATATGGATTAGTATAGAGGGAGATAATCAAATGCAGAGTGCTGATCTCATGAAAGATCATCCTGAGATTTTAACGCTGTTTCTCTCTCCACAGATGCTGCCAGACCTGCTGTGTATTTCCAGCATTTTCTGTTTTTATTCCAGAATTCTAGCATTCGCAGTATTGTATCTTTTCCAGCGAATCATAGAATCCCTACAGTGCAGAAAGTGGCTAATTGGCCCATCGAGCCTGCACCAACTCTCTGAAAGAGCGCCCGACATAGGGCTTCTCCCCGCACTATCCCGTAACCCCACCTATCCAGCACTTGGACACTAAGGGTCAATTTAGCATGGCCAATCCAGCTAACGTGCACATCTTTGGACTGTGGGAGGAAACCAGAGCACCTGGAGAAACCCATGCAGACAAGGGAAGAACGTGCCAACTCCAAAGACAGTGACCCAAGACCGGAATCGAAACCGGGTCCCTGGTGCTGTGAGGCAGAGTGCTAACCGCTGTGCCACCATATCACATCAATGCACGACATGACGGTTGCTGAGTTCTGGGGATCCGGGACTGGGATTTGTAAGGAAGGCAATGGGTTACGGATAGATAATTTAGGGTGTGGCATTGGATGGATGCACTGCCTTGCGCCAAAGCTATGTTTGGGAGTATTGTTGTCCATCCCTTCCTCAGAAGGCTCTGAAGGTTAGACAGAGATCACGACAGAATGGGATGTGGAATGGCCAATAGAAAAAAGATCAAATAAGGCAGAGCCCTTGATAAATTAGGCAGGCAATCATCATCATCATCATCTTTATTATCGTCACAAGTAGGCTTCCATTAACACTGTAACGAAAAGCCCCTAAACATCCATTTAATAATAATCTTTATTGTCACAAGTAGACTTACATTAACACTGCAATGAAGTTACTGTGAAAAGCCCCCAGTCGCCACATTCCGGTGCCTATATGGGTACACAGAGGGAGAATTCAGAATGTCCTAATTACCTAACAAGCATGTCTTTCGGGACTTGTGGGAGGAAACCGGAGCACCCGGAGAAAACCCATGCAGACACTGGGAGAACGTGTCGACTCCGCACAGACAGTGACACAAGCTGGGAATCGACCCTGGGACCCTGGCGCTGTGAAGCAATAGTGCTAACCACTGTGCTATCGTGCTGCCCATTTGGTCTGTGAAAGGAGATTGAATTGAGCAGAGTTCACGATGAAGCAGACTGCACATGGTTTGCGGAAGAGAATTAGTTGAAGTGGGGTTCAGAAGGCGTGAATTTGTATGCAATTTGGTAGATGAAGTCAGTTGAGTCTAGGATAGAGCAGATTACAATTAGATGGGAAAGAGCAATAGACGGAGTTTTAGATTTGGCCTGTGGGAGAATATTAAATGGACTTGAGCCCAGAATAGAGGGCATTCTACAAGGTGTGGAAGAGTGAGCTTGAAGTGCTCCATTTTCTTATTCCATGCTATATGAATTTAGAAAAAGTTGGTTACCACTGGTAATAATAATTCTGCCTTTCTTGTTTCCTTTTGCTTCCTGGAATGAACGACAAGCAGCAGAGACCAGCGAAACAGTCACTGAGTACCTCAGTTTGCCGGGAATCGCATTGGAAGTGTCTGATCCTCTCTCTTCTTATGTATGGATGCCTGGGGGCTGTGGCCTGGTGCCAGTTAACACGAGTCACCAAACTCAGCTTCGACAGCTCCCTGAAGGGCAAATCAATGATCTACCACGATAGTCCTTGTTCCAATGGATACGTTTACATCCCGCTGGCCTTCCTGGGAATGCTCTACATGGTCTACCTGGTGGAATGCTGGCACTGCCACGCTCGGAGTGAACTCCAGTACAAAGCAGACATCGACAGTGTCTACGAGCGAATAGGCCGCATGCAGCAGGCCACACCCTGCATCTGGTGGAAGGCCATAAGCTACCACTTTGTGCGACGCACGCGCCAGGTGACCCGCTACCGCAACGGCGATGCCTACACCACCACGCAGGTGTACCACGAGCGGGTCAACACACACGTGGCCGAGGCAGAGTTCGAGTACGGCCGGTGCGGCGTGCGCGATGTATCGAAGGAGCTGCTGGGTCTGGAGTGCCACCCAGCCACCAGGCTGCGTTTCACCAAGTGTTTCAGCTTTGCCAACACCGAGTCGGAGAACTGCTACCTGAACCAGCGGGCACACTTTTTCAGCGAAATCGAGGGACTGGACGACTATATGGAGGCCCGGGAGGGGATGCAACTCAAGAATGTGGACTTCAAGGATTACATGATGGTTTATGTAAACCCTGACCGCCTCCCATGGTACGTTTCGCACCAGGCCTTCTGGGTGGCAGGTCTACTCATGCTATCTTGGCCTCTCAGGGTCTTAGTGGAATATCGGACTGCCTATGTCCACTATCACGTGGAGAAGCTCTTTGGGCTGGAGTACATGGGGGTGACCCCAACTGAGGAGACCGGCCAGAGCTCTCCAGTGGCCCGAGTTGGCACTGTGGACAGCACTGAGCTCGAGTGGCACATCCGCACCAACAGGCAGCTCATCCCTAGCTACTCGGAGGCTGTACTGATGGACCTGGCCTCCTTGTCCATCTGCAATGGCTACTCGGCTTGCGGCATTGTCCGCACGGACTGCGACGGCAGGTCCAGCAGCTCCTCCATCTTCTCCCGCAATGTGTGCCGCAGCCACTCCCGCTTCTCCCTTGACACCAGCCGCTTCTCGCTCTGCCGCGTACATGGGTCCCGCCGCACCGGCCTGTGGCACAGCCGCAGCAGCAACATCAACGAGCGCTGTCGCGACGACCAGTGTCGCTCCTACTCCAGTCAGCTGGCGGTCAGCGAGAACCCACCAAACTACCATGATGCCCGCTTTTTCCCGGTGCTGATTGTCCACCGGCCCTGTCAGGGTAGCGAGGGGGAGGAGCACAGGTATTACATCCGAAGAAACTCCTGCCTCGAAACGTCTTTGTGACCTCCTGCGTTTGGTTCTGACCTACGTTGATTCCTGTCCCCTCCATGTCTCAAATTTATAATCCCGATCCTCTTGTTCAAATCCTACCATAGTCTTGCCTTCCTTCTATCTCTCGAACCTCCTCCTCAAGAACCTTCAAGCCTCCATGATCTGTGCTCCTCCAATTCTGACCACTTGTGAACTCCTCCTTCCTCCACTTCACAATCAGCTGCCCAGTCCCAAAGTTAAGAATTCCCTCCCTGAACCTCCCCATGTGTCTCTCTCTTCCCTTGTCCTTCAAACCCCTCCTTCGAACCTACCTCTTTAACTAAAATTTTGGTTGTCTGCCCCAATACAGCTTCTTGTGGCTCGGTGTCATCAAAGGTGCTATATAAATGCAAATTGTTGTCGCTGCCTCCAGAACCGTCCAGGTTGGGCCAACATCCAGGGTTTGTAATCTTCTCCAGGTGGCAATGACGATGAGTGTGCATGCACTTCCTATCCACGGGCCCTGCCACAGGCTCGAACCTCAAGAAGCACGGAGAGCCGGTGAGATCTCTTCTGGGTTGCCTTTTTAAGCTGTTGACAGTTAGCTCGCAAAAGATCCTAAAAATGTTTTTTCCATTTCAATCGTTTTGTGCAATAGATGACTGTGGAAAAGAAGAGACGGCACTGTGCACTCCTGAATTTGGAGGAGGAGAGATTTTTGGTCAAATGGGTATGGACCATAGGCAAATCTGAAAGAACCAAATTAACAACACACATTCATGTCAAACACAAAGCCTGATATTGGTTTGCTTTCATCCTTTAGGAGGGAACGTATATCCCACTGAACAACTTGATAGCCCCAGATACTATAGGAATTGTCTATAATGTATTGCAGTATGGGGAGAAGCGACTGGCATCTTTCAGTTGTCCCCTGTCACACACTTTAGAGCAGCTGGTTCGAGACCATTTGGGAGCAGCCATTTTGTACAGAGTTCCTTTCTTTAGACCATCGGTAAGTGTTGAGGGGTGGACAGGTGATGGGGTTGGATGGGTGGTGGTCATTCTCACACTGTTGTGAAATTCCTCTGTCCACCATTGTACTGCCTGTATTAAATTATACTGATTTCACACCATGCTATTTCACCCCAGTTGAATGGGGACACTACTAATAAACCCACAACTGGTGGCATTCTCTAACGAGGCCCTGCATAAGATGTCCGCCGCCCGGGCTATCTCCAATTGCCAGCTCAGCATGGGGGAGGGCAGGACAGGAAAGGATTCCAAAGTAAATCTCAAACACCAAGTAGCTATAAATCCCCCCCAGTTCTCTGTTTAGATCTTTCCACACAATCTCTCTTTCTCTGTGTAAAGTAGTTAAATCTATATTGCCTGTATCTCGACTCTCTTCTATTCATTGTCCTAGAGTTTGTGTTAATCTCAAAACACATGGAATTAATGGAGTTCAATTTGTAATTCTTCAATAATTAAGTAAGATCTACATCTGCATATGAATTTGATATAAATTTGAAAAGGAAAGTTTGCAGGGATATTGGGTTAGAGCAACGGAAGTGGAACCTCTTGAATAGCTTTGTTTAAAGAGCTAGCAGACACAATGGACCGAATGGCCTCCTGCTGTGTTGTAATATTCTGTCATCTGCCAGAAGTATTCTTCATGCAAAGAATAGTGGAAATCTCAAATTCTTCCCCCTCGAACCTGTTGAGGCTAGTTAAATTGAAAATATCCAAACGGAGCTTGCTAAGATTTCAATTAGACAAGGGCATTGAGAGTCGAGGACTAAGGTGGATAAATGGAGTTAAGATACAGATAAATGGAGATAAAGTACAGATAAATGGATAACAATACAGATAAATGGAGATAAATACAGATAAATGGATATAAAATGAAGATAAATGGAGTTAAGTTTGAGATAATAAATGGAGTTAAGATACGGATCAATGGAGTTAAGTTACAGATCAGTGGAGAGAAAGTATAGATAAATGGAGTTAAGATACAGATACATGAAGATAAAATGCAAATAAATGGAGTTAAGATAGAGATAATAAATGGAGTTAAGATTCAGATTGGATCAATGGAGATAAAGGGCAGGATTCTCCATTCATTCGCGTGGTGGGATTTTCGGTCCTGCTGCAGTGAATGGACTGAGCCCAAATTCTCCATCCTTGCTGGCAGTGGTAGTGGGTTGGCTCACAATGGAGAATTCTGGCCAAATTACAAATACATGGAGTTGAGATGCAGGTCTAACTGAATGGCATAAGGGGCTGAAAGGCTATCTCCTGTTCCTATGCTCCTGAGCAAACAATTCAAGGCTGGAATAATTTAAAATAGAGTAGAAATTTATTGGTGGCTATGACCCTCAGCTTGTCCCTGGCTGCACTGTGATCCATGATGCAGTGAGCTCATTGTTGTTCTCCCTCCAGAGAGCATCCCACCATTGAAGACAGAGTGGCCGCTAAGATTGTTACCCAAGTATATAAGACCCGCAAAAGAGAAAGTTTCCGATGGGTGCTTAAGGATAGTTATTAAGGATGATTATCTGGACCTGCTGACGTAAGGAATAAATTCCAGGTTCCACTATTTATAGCACATAGAACATACAGTGCAGAAGGAGGCCATTCGGCCCATCGAGTCTGCACCGACCCACTTAAGCCCTCACTTCCACCCTATCCCCATAACCCAATTAGTCCTCCCCTTTTTGGTCACTAAGGACAATTTATCATGGCCAATCCACCTAACCTTCACGTCTTTGGACTGTGGGAGGAAACCGGAGCAACCGGAGGAAACCCACGCAGACACGGGGAGAACGTGCAGACTCCGCACAGACAGTGACCCAGCGGGGAATTGAACCTGGGACCCTGGCGCTGTGAAGCCACAGTGCTATCCACTTGTGCTACCGTGCTAGCCAACAATTAGAGAATTCTGGCTGGAAGTGCCACATAGTTTTTTTTTAAATATATATTTTATTAAAGTTTTCAAACACAATTTTTCCCCCTTACAAATCAACAAAAACGGTAACATGATAACTGATAGATAACATTGTTTAAATAAAATAGTGAACTAACAAAATAACACGAAATAGTGCTCCCCCCCACCCCTTCACCCCATCTAGAACAAAAACTATTTACCCCCCCCCCTTCTGGGCTGCTGCTGGCTATCTATTTTCCCCCTAACGTTCCGCTAGATAGTCGAGGAACGGTTGCCACCGCCTGGTGAACCCCTGAGCCGATCCTCTCAGCGCAAACTTCATCCGCTCCAGTTTTATGAACCCTGCCATATCGTTTATCCAGGCCTCCACGCCGGGGGGTTTCGCTTCCTTCCACATGAGTAAAATCCTTCGCCGGGCTATCAGGGACGCAAAGGCCACAATATCGGCCTCTTTCGCCTCCTGCACTCCCGGCTCATCTGCTACCCCAAATATAGCTAACCCCCAGCTTGGCTTGACCCGGACCTTCACCACCTTCGAGATCACTCCCGCCACTCCCCTCCAATACCCCTCCAGTGCCGGACATGACCAAAACATATGTGTGTGGTTCGCCGGGCTTCCCCCGCACCTGTCCTCCACTCCGAAGAACCTGCTCAGCCTTGCTCCCGTCATGTGTGCTCTATGTAGCACCTTAAATTGGATCAGGCTAAGCCTGGCACACGAGGAAGAGGAATTTACCCTACTTAGGGCATCAGCTCACAAATCCTCCTCAATCTCCTCCCCGAGCTCTTCTTCCCATTTTCCTTTCAGCTCTTCTACCAGCTCCTCCCCCTCTTCTCTCATCTCCCGGTATATTTCAGACACTTTGCCCTCCCCGACCCACACCCCCGAAAGCACTCTGTCCTGGATCCCCTGTGCCGGGAGCAGCGGAAATTCCCTCGCCTGCTGTCTTGTAAACGCCCTCACCTGCGTATACCTAAAGACGTTCCCCGGAGGCAGCTCGTACTTTTCCTCTAGCGCTCCCAAGCTCGCAAACGTCCCATCTATAAATAAGTCTCCCACTCTCCTAATTCCTGCCCGGTGCCAGCTCTGGAACCCTCCGTCCAACCTCCCTGGGGCAAACCTATGGTTGTTCCTGATCGGGGACCACACCGAGGCTCCCAACACACCCCTCTGTCGCCTCCATTGCCCCCAGATACTTAGTGTTGCCGCCACCACTGGGTTCGTGGTAAACCTTTTCGGGGAGAGCGGTAGTGGCGCCGTCACCAGCGCTTTTAACTTTTTCCTTTACAGGACACCATCTCCAGCCTTTTCCACGCCGCCCCCTCTCCCTCTATCATCCACTTACGGATCATCGCCACATTGGCGGCCCAGTAATAGTCACCCAAATTCGGCAACGCCAGTCCCCCTCTGTCCCTGCTCCATTGCAGGAACCCCCTCCTTACCCTCGGGGCCTTCCCTGCCCACACGAAGCTCATGATGCTCCTATCTATTTTCTTGAAAAAGGCCTTAGTGATCAATATAGGGAGACATTGAAACACAAATAAGAACCTCGGGAGGTCCATCATCTTAATCGCCTGCACTCTGCCCGCCAGTGACAGCGGCTGCATATCCCACCTTTTGAAATCCTCTTCCATTTGCTCCATCAGCCGAGTCAGATTGAGTCTGTGTAGGGTTCCCCAGCTCCTGGCTATCTGAATCCCCAGGTATCGGAAGTTTCTTTCCACTCTCCTTAGCGGTAGGCCATCTATCCCTCTACTCTGGTCCCCAGGGTGTATCACAAAAAGCTCACTCTTTCCCATGTTAAGTCTATATCCCGAGAAATCTCCAAACTCCCTCAATATCTGCATAACCTCTGTCATCCCCCCCCACTGGATCCGCCACATACAGCAGTAGGTCATCTGCGTAGAGTGACACTCGGTGTTCCTCTCCCCCTCTAACCACCCCTCTCCATTTCCTGGAGTCTCTCAGCGCTATGGTCAGTGGTTCAATTGCCAGCGCGAACAGTAATGGGGACAGAGGGCACCCCTGTCTTGTTCCCTTATGTAGTCGAAAATACTCCTATCTTTGCCGATTTGTGACTACACTTACCATTGGAGCCCCATAGAGGAGTTTAACCCAGCTGACAAACCCCTCCCCGAACCCAAACCTCCTCAGCACCTCCCATAAATACTCCCTCTCTATCCCATCAAATGCCTTCTCTGCATCCATTGCCGCCACTATCTCTGCCTCCCCCTCTGCTGGGGGCATCATTATCACCCCCAATAGCCGTCGCACGTTGACATTCAATTGTCTCCCCTTTACGAACCCTGTCAGATCTTCGTGCACCACCCCCGGGACACAATCCTCTATCCTCATTGTCAGCACTTTTGCCAACAACTTGGCGTCCACATTCAGGAGCGAGATAGGCCTATAAGACCCACATTGCAGCGGGTCTTTATCTCGCTTAAGGATTAGTGATATCGTCGCCTCCGACATTGTCGGGGGTAGGGTCCCCCCTTCTCTGGCCTCGTTAAAGGTTCTGTGCCACATAGTTTTGAGGGACTGATAAATACAGTAGGATCTTACTGTGTTCCTTTCTGCTTGGTGGGGGTGAATTTGACCGGACCCTAGATTGACCGGGTGGTTGATTCAAGGCCTCCTCCCTTGGGGTGCTGTTGCAAAATGCATAGTCCAAAGGATAGCTTTGGATGGAGTAGCCCTTCTGCCCATTCAATGATATCCTTTTCAAATACCAACCTTTTTATCTCCAGCTATCGGCTATTATTCAGTTGGTGTAACACTCAGACCAGGAGGTTGTGGGGTCAAGTCCCAGTGAGAAGAGTTGGGCATGTAATCCCAGCTGGGCCTTCAGCGCCCTGGTGAGGGATCGCTGCACTGTCAGAGGTGCTGGCTTTTGCATAAATTGCTAATTACATCCTTTCCAGTTTGCCACTGTGAGGCCAAAGCAGGAACTGTGGATAATCAATGGAATACACCGCTTGGTGTGGTTGGGAAACACTGTCCCTAGGTCGGACATAAAGGAGTGCACTATTTGCATCATCAATCTTATTATTCTGGGTCTGACCTGTGTGAAAGAGAGAAAACCTTTCACAACCTCAAACAGCAATGTGATAACAACCTGATAATCTTTTTAAATGGTGTTGGCTGTGCGATAAGCATTGGTCAGGACCAGCTCCTGTTCAAAATAGTGCCAGGGAATCTTTTGAACTGAATGAGGGCAGTCAGGGCCATAGTTTAAGATAACACCTGAAAGACAGGAATGAAAGCAGAAAATGCTCCGAAACCTCAGCAGGTCTGGGAGCATCTGTGGAGAGAGAAACGGAGGTAACAGGCAGGATTTACTGTCTGTTCATGTCGGCGGGAAATTCCAACCCCAAACCGATGCACGAGGGGTGCAGTCAACGGGAAAACCTGTTGACAACGGCGGGACCGGTAGATCCTGCTGGCTGGCCACCTCCGCTGCCGAAAAACACGTGGTGGGTTGGTGGGAAAGTCCCGCCCACCATTCCAATCCACATTCAGAGTCATAATGGACTTGAAACGTTAACTGTTTCTCTCTCCACAAATGCTGACAGACTTGCTGGTTTTTTCTTGCTGAGTTTTTCCAGCATTTTCTGTTTTTATTTCAGGTTTCGAGCATCTCCAGTATTTTGCTTTTATCTGAAAGACGATGCCTGCAATAGTTTCCACACTCTGGTGCAGCACTGGGACCGTCAGCATGGATTTGTGTACAAGTCTCTAAGGTGAGATTTGACTGTGGATCCAGCTGATTGAAAGGCAAGATTGTTACCCCCACAGAGCCACAGGGGAGATTTACTCTGAATACACTAGATGGTTTCCTTGAGCTGGCTTGTTCTCAATGAGCTGCAGATGAGCCAGCAAACTGTGCCTGTACCTGCTTTTAGCCTGTTTGTGGGTATATACCAACTGGCATGGAGTGGGGAAAGCAGAGATTACTGTATCTATCATGTTTTGAATAACTAGGAGTGAATTAGGACTAACATTCTGGCTAGGGATGACCTAGAATTCACAACACAGAAGTGAGGCATTCATTCCAGTCGATCACATCTGAGCTGATGGGAGTGACAGTGGAATTGGCTCACTGCCCACTGGGAGACGCTAAATGGACCAGGATTCCTTACGGCTAACCTTATCTTGCTGGAAGTGCACATGTGGGAACATCAGATCAGGAAGGGGTTTGGCGACGATGCCTCCTGCAGTGGAATAGTCAGTGACTAGTCTATGCTCACAAGGCCGCTGTGGAATCAGACTCCAGCAGGGAGTGGCGGGCAACGAAACAAAAGCAGTTGTCATGAGATTTCAGAACTAGACTTCTGTCAATTTAGTCAAACCGCTGGAATAAACAGAAGGCGCCGGGGGGAATTCCTCACGTGACGTTCGGGAGGCCCTGAAGGCTTTCAGGAGCGAGCTGTACAAGTCCCTCTGCTGCGGGCTGACTTTGGATGTTTTGCTGTATCTAAATGTCACCTGATTTGTAAGTCCTGGTCTATTTTAACTGCAAACATCGTGGAGTATTGCACGGGGACTAACTATGCAAACATACACTCGCTCCTTTGTAAGTCAAGGCTGTTCGAGACGGGAGTGAGGAGGCAGAGAACACCCACCTGGAGCACCTGAATGTATTTATGTTGTCTCTCCCCCAGCAGTATCGAGCAGCAGCTCTATGTGTCTGTCCAGGAGTCGGTGGGTTCATCGTCTTCCTACTAACTAAGCACCCCTCCTGCAACCTTGGGCGTACGACTGTAACTTTCTTATTCTGATACTTTTGGAAATAATAAAAAAAAAAAAGTTTGAAATAAAAGTTCGCGTCGCCTCCTCTGTGCAGATTGTTGCAGCAGTCATGGGCTATTGACAAAGTCAAGGATCGTCCAATCAGGTAAGGCCGAGCCTGTGGGGAGGCGGGACGTGATGATTGACATGTCGAGCAGCCAATGGGGTGTTTGTGATGGAGATCATGTGCCCTATAGCTGGCAAGTATTGGGATCCCACAGTGGGTCTGGAGGACAGGGCCAGGGTGGGGGAAGGGATTAGGGTTATGCCAGACAGGAAGCATGTCCCAAAAAAGAAAATGCAGGTTAATGCTTCAGCACTGCTGGGGTGGGGTGTCAAAGTGGGTGGGTGTGAGTAATAATCAGGTTGTGGTGGAGGTGTTTAGAATGCTAAAGGACTTCAATAAGATAGATGCTTCCTCTGGTGGGGGGAACTAAAGGATCAGGGGGTATAATCTTAAAGTTATAGCTTCTGCCGATGTTGTCAAAGGTAGCATGGCCTCTTCTTGCCCCTCAGCAGAGGCTGCTGGTCCCATACCGTGGTGAAGGCTGACCGCAGGGAAGTGCTGCTGAAGGTGAGTGAAATGCCGGACAGGCAAAGTGGTTTCCAAGAAGGTGGCAATCATAATGAATCCACTCCTGAGAGAAGAAGTGCTCTGAACAGCAGTCTTTCAGAACAATGGTCTACAGTGCAACTGCTCAAAGCCTTCCCAGCCTGTTAGTTTCATTGAAGGACATCTTCCCTTTGTGCACTCACCTCATAGAATTTACAGTGTCGAAGGAAGCCATTCAGCCCATCGCGTCTGCACTGGCCCTTATAAAGAGCACCCCACTTAAGCCCCACTCCTCCAACCTATCCCCTTGGACAATCCATCTAACCTGCACATCTTTGGACGGTGAGAGGAAACTGGAGCACCTAGAGGAAACCCACGCAGACACGGGGAGAAAGTGCATATTCCACACACACAGTCACCCGTGGCCGGAATTTAACCCGGGTCCCTGGAACTGTGAGGCAGCAGTGCTTGCCACTGTGTCACCGTGCCGTCAAGTGACCCTGGCTGGGAAATTCAAGGTTGAAGGTTAAAATAATTCCTTGTTAACTTTTTAATTACCTGAATTAATTACCCAACAAATTCAAGGGGCTTTCCGCTCACCTTCAATCCTGCCTTGGTGAAACCTGCAAGAGGGCAGGGGGACATTGGCAGCCCAACCCGACAGTACTTTCAGGAGATTTAACTGCCTTCTCTGGTCTGTAAAATTCAGTTTCTTTCTCCACAGATGCTGCCAAACTGTGGAGTATTTCCACCATTTTCAGTTTTAATTTCAGATTTCCAGCATCTGCAATATTATACATTTCTGGTGTAGAGTTTCTGTTGGGTAGAGGTACTTGGAGATCGGGAGTTGAGATACAGGCCAATCATGGTCTAATAAAGGGCTGAATGGTCTCTTCCTGTTCCTTATGTTCCCATTGGAGGAGCAGCTCCTTGTAGCCTGTTTCTAATGAGAACCGCCTTGTTGATGAGCAGATAACTCACGTAATATTGAGGAATAACCTTCTGTTAGGCTGGGAGACCCACTGCCTCCATTGATAATTGTTATGGACCAGGGTTTAGAGAACCCCAAAGTATGTCATGGAGTTCACCTGACCCACAACTTTTAATAGATTGTGGTATGGGGAGCACACGGCCCACTCTACAGGTGTGGTACAGCAGAAATGGAAAAGTATTATTAAAGCAAAACAATGTTTATTCTATGAACTCAAGTTAACCTTTTAAAAACATACAGTGAACATCTTAGCAACCATTAATTCAAATACAACCCCAAAGAATACAACACTAAGTAATGCTTACGCTGTCCTTTTAACATCCAGAAGACTTACAAAACATCCAGAACTTTTTAACATCCAGAAGACTTATAAAAATCATAACTTTTAACAGAAGCACATCAGGTTAAAGTCACTATTGAAAACATTTATAATTCTGAATTCACCAAATGATCAAGAAATAATCTTTTCATGGCAGAGAGATCAACAGTACACCTGCTCTGTCTGGCTTCAGCTCCAACACTGAAAACAAAACTAAAACACACCCTGCAGCAAACCGCCTAAAACAAAAGTAAAAAGCTGACAGACAGCCCAGCTCCACCCACTCTCTGACATCACTGCAGTAGTAAACACCCATTTCTTAAAGGTACTCTCACTCCAGATATTTATATACACACCCATTTATAAACACCCATTTCTTAAAGGTGCTCTCACATGACACAATCCCATTCTCATCCAGAAAATAATTACAGAAACAGTTTGAGATGGAGAATGATAAATGTGAGCAGCAGGTGGGTTCGAGCATAAGAACATAAGAAATAGGAGCAGGAATAGACTATCCGGCCCCTGGAGCATGCTCTGCCATTCAATAACGATCTGATTGTGGCTCAGCTCCACTTTCCTGCCTGTCCACCATCCATAACCCATCACTCATTTCTAAGTTGAAAATCTGTCTCACTCCACCTTGAATATGTTCAATGATCCAGTCTCCACTGCTCTCTGGGGTAGAGAATTGCAAAGATTAACGACTCTCTGAGAGAAAGAATTCCTCCTCATCTCTGTCTTAAATGATGGATCCCTTATTTTAAACTGTGCCCCCTGGTTCTAGATTCCCTCGAAAATGGCACAGTAGTTTCTCTCAGCTCTGGTTTAGGAGAGATTACAGAGGTTTCATTGATTATCATAGAATTTACAGTGCAGAAGGAGGCCATTCGGCCCATTGAGTCTGCACCGGCCCTTGGATAACATGATAGCAGTGTTTAGCACTGTTGCTTCACAGCTCCAGCGTCCCGGGTTCGATTCCTGTTTGGGTCTCTGTCTGCAGAGTCTGCACATGCCTACGTGGGTTTCCTCCGGGTGCTCCGGTTTCCTCCCACAAGCCCCGAAAGATGTGCTTGTTCAGTAAATTGGACAATCTGAATTCTCCCTCAGTGTACCCGGACATGTGCCAGAGTTTGGCACCGAGGGGATTTTCACGGTAACTTCATTGCAGTGTTAATGGAAACCTACTTGTGACAGTAATAAAGATTATTATTACTACATTAACCTTAGCCTATTGTACCAAACTGTGCCCTGGCAAATGATCAAAGCAGACTGCCAATCTAATCAAGGGGTTCAGATGGTTTATATATAGAATAATGGATACCCTGGAGTGAGTTCCAGACTGAAATCTAATTGAGGGGTTCAGATGGTTTATATAATGGATACCTGGGAGTGAGTTACAGACTGGAATCTAATCGAAGGGTTTAGATGGTTTATATATAGAATAATGGATACCCGGGAGTGAGTTACAGACTGGAATCTAATCGAAGAGTTTAGATGGTTTATATATAGAATAATGGATATCCAGGATTGAGTTACAGACTGGAAAAGATGGAAAATTATAGGCCAATTTGCCTAACCTCGGTTGTTGGCAAGATTCTAGAATCCATTGTTAAGGATGAGATTTCTAAATTCTTGGAAGTGCAGGGTCGGATTAGGACAAGTCAGCATGGATTTAGTAAGGGGAGGTCGTGCCTGACAAACCTGTTAGAGTTCTTTGAAGAGATAACAAATAGGTTAGACCAAGGAGAGCCAATGGATGTTATCTATCTTGACTTCCAAAAGGCCTTTGACAATGTGCCTCACGGGAGACTGCTGAGTAAAATAAGGGCCCATGGTATTCGAGGCAGGGTACTGACATGGATTGACGATTGGCTGTCAGGCAGAAGGCAGAGAGTTGGGATAAAATGTTCTTTGTTGGAATGGCAACCGGTGACGAGTGGTGTCCCGCAGGGTTCAGTGTTGGGGCCACATCTGTTCTCTTTATATATTAACGATCTAGATGACGGGACTGGGGGCATTCTGGCTAAGTTTGCCGATGATACAAATATAGGTGGAGGGGCAGGTAGTATGGAGGAGGTGGGGAGGCTGCAGAAAGATTTAGACAGTTTAGGAGAGTGGTCCAAGAAATGGCTGATGAAATTCAACGTGGGCAAGTGCGAGGTCTTGCACTTTGGAAAAAAGAATAGAGGCATGGACTATTTTCTAAACGGTGACAAAATTCATAATGCTGAAGTGCAAAGGGACTTGGGAGTCCTAGACCAGGATTCTCTAAAGGTAAACTTGCAGGTTGAGTCCGTAATTAAGAAAGCAAATGCAATGTTGTCATTCATCTCAAGAGGCTTGGAATATAAAAGCAGGGATGTACTTTTGAAGCTTTATAAAGCATTAGTTAGGCCCCATTTAGAATATTGTGAGCAATTTTGGGCCCCACACCTCAGGAAGGACATACTGGCACTGGAGCAGGTCCAGCAGAGATTCACACGGATGATCCCAGGAATGGTAGGCCTAGCATACGATGAACGTCTGAGGATCCTGGGATTATATTCATTGGAGTTTAGGAGGTTGAGGGGAGATCTAATAGAAACTTACAAGATAATGAATGGCTTAGATAGGGTGGACGTAGGGAAGTTGTTTCCATTAGCAGGGGAGACTAGGACCCGGGGGCACAGCCTTAGAATAAAAGGGAGTCACTTTAGAACAGAGATGAGGAGAAATTTCTTCAGCCAGAGAGTGGTGGGTCTGTGGAATTCATTGCCACAGAGGGCGGTGGAGGCCGGGACGTTGAGTGTCTTTAAGACAGAAGTTGATAAATTCTTGATTTCTCGAAGAATTAAGGGCTATGGAGAGAGAGCGGGTAAATGGAGTTGAAATCAGCCATGATTGAATGGTGGAGTGGACTCGATGGGCCGAATGGCCTTACTTCCGCTCCTATGTCTTATGGTCTTATGGAATCTCATCGAGTGGTTCAGATGGTTTATATATAGAATAATGGATACCTGGAAGTGAGGTACTGGCTGGAATCTAATCGAGGGGTTCAGATGGTTTACAAAAAGAATAATGTACTGGCCTCCCCGAACAGGCGCCGGAATGTGGCGACTAGGGGCTTTTCACAGTAACTTCATTGAAGCCAACTTGTGACAAGCGATTATTATTATTATGAAAAACCTGACTATCCGGTGCTCCTAACAAAGGAGGTTCCACAGGTCCGTTGACAAATGTAAAAACATTCTAAAGTGCTTTACCAGCGAATAACGTATTCTTTTTGAAGGGTAGTCACGTTTACATTGAATGAAATGAAGCAGCCAATTTATACACAACATGGTGGCACAGTGGTTAGCACTGCTGCCTCACCATGCCAGGGACCCGGGTTCAATTCCAGCCTTGGAACACTGTCTGTGTGGAGATTGCACTTTCTCCCTGTGTCTATATAGCTTTCCTCCAGGTGCTCCCGTTTCCTCCCACAGGGTAGGTGGATTGGCCATGCAAAATTGCCCCTTAGTGTCAATAAGATCATAAGACATAGAAGCAGAATAGGCCACTCGACCCATTGAATCTGCTCTGCCATTCAATCATGGCTGATATTTTTCTCATCCCCATTCTCCTGCCTTCTCCCCATAACCCCTGATCCCCTTATTATTCAAGAACCCATCTGTCTCTGTCTTAAAGACACTCAGTGATTTGGCCTCCACAGCCTTCTGCGGCAAAGAGTTCCACAGATTCAACACCCTCTGGCTGAAGAAATTCTTCCTCATCTCTGTTTTAAAGGATCGTCTCTTTCGTTTGAGATGGTGTCTTCTGGTTCTAGTCGTTCCTACAAGTGGAAACATTCTCTCCACGTCCACTCTATCCAGGCCTCACAGTATCCTGTAAGTTTCAATAAGATCCCCCCTCATCCTTCTAAACTCCAAAAAATACAGACCCAGAGTCCTCAACTGTTCCTCATACGACAAGTTCTTCATTCCAGGGATCATTCTTGTGGACCTCCTCTGTACCCTTTCCAAGGCCAGCACATCTTTCCTTAGATACGGGGCCCAAAACTGCTCACAATACTCCAAATGGGGTCTGACCAGAGCCTTATAGAGCCTCAGAAGTACATCCCTGGTCTTGTATTCTAGCCCTCTTGACATGAATGCTAACATTGCATTTGCCTTCCTAACTGCCGACTGAACCTGCACATTAACCTTGAGAATCGTGATAAAGGACTCCCAAGTCCAGGGATGTGAAGGTTAGATTATGGGGATGCAGGGATAGGGTGGGATATAGATCGGTGCAGACTCAATAAGCCGAATGACCTCCTTCTGCACTGTAGGGATTCAATGCTCCAACTGCACTCAGGTGACAGCACAGAAACTGTCCATTCAGCCCAACCAATCCATGCCAATGTGTGGAAGGGAAATTAATAAGTTGCCCACTTGGAAGCATGCTGGGAAAATTGTCTATATTTTAACACTGCTTTTGAGCGAAAATAAGTAGGTCAGGTAACGTAAACAAAATACTGCTTAATATTTTGGACTCGGCCTTTTTATAATAATAAGTTGTCCTTCCGAAGGACAACAAAATGCGTACTCAAATTGTTTTTACAACTAAGGGCAAAACATTCGTATTTCCTCTTGCATATGCTCCAAGGTTTTATCTCTTTTGGTTGTTTAGTTCACACTATAAATACTATGGGTTTTAACTGTATAATTCAGAGTGCTGTGGAATGGCTACTGAGCCAGACTCTGGGCCTCTCCGCAAATATTTGTGTCAAATAAAATTCATGAATCAAAGCCTCGAAGAATTTGTCTTTATTATAATTTCCACGACACAATGTTTATGCTATACTTGAGCCCCCTTTCCCATCCAGCTGTTACCAGCCTAACTCTCCATTACCTTTGCCCTCATTTGCTTATCTAGTTTCCCCTTAAGCACAACTATACTATTCACTTCAACCACTCTATTTGGTAGCGAGTTCCACATTCTCACCACTTTCTGGTAAAGAAATATGTCTTGAATTCCCCAGTAGTTTTCTTGGTGACTATCTTATACTGATTTCCTCTAATTATTACACCCACAGTGTTATTAGGGAGGGAGTTCCCAGATTTTGACATGCCAACCAGTGAGGGAACGATGATATATTTCCAAGTCAGGCCAGTGTGTGGCCTGCAGAGGAATTTGCAGATGGTGGTGTTCCTATGTATCAAGGATCTTCAGCAAAATTGAAACCAATGGGATTTAGGGGAAAAACTCTGGTTGGAGTCATATTTAGCAGAAGGGAAGGTGATTGTGGTTGTTGAAGCCAAACACCTCAGCCCAAAGACATTGCTGCCGAATTTCTCAGGGTAGTGTCCTCAATGCAACCATCTTCAGCTGCTTAATCAATGAACTTCCTTCCATCATAAGGTAAGAAGTAGGGATGTTCGTTGATTGCATGTTCAGCACCATCGGCGACCCCTCAGATATTGAAGTAGTCGTATCCAAATACAGCAAGATCTGGACAACATTCATGCATGGCTTATAAGTAAGAAGTAGCATTTGAACCACACAAGTGCCAGGAAATGACCATTCCAATTAGCATGCATGTGGTCCTGTGCTGTAGCTTCACCAGGTTGGCACCTCATTTTTAGACATGTCCAGTGCTCCTTGTGGCATGCTATCCTCCAATCCTTGTCAAACCAAGGTAGGCCTACTGGCTCTTTTGGTAAACATTGACTGAGGGAAATACTGGATCATGAGGTTACATACAGTAAGTGGCTGAATACCATCTGCTGAAGCTGATGGCCCACAGCACCTCACGGATATTCCAGGTTTGAGCTGCTAGATCTGTTCTGAATCTATCCCATTTAGCACAGTGCTCATGCCACACAATACGATGGAGGGCATGCTCACTGTGAGGGTGGTACTTCATCTTCACAAGGACTTTTCGGTGGTGACTCCTACCAAAGCTGTCATGGACAGATGCACCTGCATTTGCAACAGGTAGACTGGAGAGGCAAGATCAAGTTGTATTCTTTCCCCTCTTGTTGGTACTCCCACCACTTGCTGGAGGCCCATTCTGGCATATATGTCCTTCAGCTCAAGATCAGTAGTGGTGCTAATGAGCCATTCTTGCTGATGGACATTGAAGACCCCCATCCAGAGTACATTCTGTGTCCTTGCTCCCCTCAGTTCTTCCTTCAATTGTTCAACATGGAGGAGTACTGATTCACTAGCTGAGGGATGCAATAGATGGTAATCTTCAAGGGGTTTCTTTGCCCATGTTTGACCTGATGCCATAAGATTTACTGGAGTCCAGGGTCAAAGTTGAGGAAATACCTGGGGCAACTCCCTCCTGACTGTATTCCATTGTGCCGTCTGCCATCTCTGCTGGGTCTGTCCCTCCAATAGACAGGACATACCTATGGCTGCCGGTGATGGAGGCATCTGGAGCATTGGCTGGAAGGTATGATTCGGTGGATATTACTCGATCAAGAAGGTGTCTCTCTGACACCTCTTCCAATTTTGGCATAGCTCCCTTCATGTTATTGAGGAGGACTTTGCAGGATTGACTGGGTAGGGTTGTGCCTTTGTCACTTCCTAGGTCGATGCTAAAAGGTGATTTTGTTTTTATTCATTTCTGTTCATACTATTGCAGATGCGGTCTAAGCAAAGTTTAATACATGGTTAGCATAACATCTCTACTTCTCAGTTCAATCCCACTAGAAACAAATTCGTACTTGATTCACTTTTTACGGTCTTACTGACTTGTGTGCAACTTTTAGTGATTTGTCGATTTGTGCACCCAGATCCCTTTGTTCTTCCATCCCATTTAAATTCTTATTTTCCAAGTAATATTTGACCTCCTTATTTTTTCTCACCAACACTTTTCTGTGTTGGGAATTCACTGCCAGTTATATGCCCATTCTGTAGATTTATTCCCGTCTTTGTGTAATATGTTCCAGTCTTACGTATTGATTATTCCTCCCAAGTTTGATGCCGTCTACAAATTAGAAATTATGTTTTGCATCTTAAAATCTGAATCACTGATCCAAATTGTGGATAACAGTGCTCACAACACTGATCCTTGTGGA
This sequence comes from Scyliorhinus torazame, assembly GCF_047496885.1. Taxonomy (NCBI): domain Eukaryota; kingdom Metazoa; phylum Chordata; class Chondrichthyes; order Carcharhiniformes; family Scyliorhinidae; genus Scyliorhinus; species Scyliorhinus torazame. The sequence continues at coordinate 255,316,051 of NC_092708.1, forward strand.
ACCCCACTTCCAACTTTCTGCCACTCTGGATAACTGCCCTTTATCCCTACTCTCTGCTATCTATTCTGTTAAAGGTTCCCCCTGCAGAGTGAGATGATGAGGCACTGAAGTCCATGGGTGAGATTAAAGCTCACACCTTGTGCCTCTGAGGTGACAGCATTACCAACTGAACCACAGCACCACTTACATTAAAAATTGAATTTCATTTAAACTCCCTCACAGCACGGAGTTTAGCACTGAGGTGGAGGGTTAACCATTAGCACTGGCTAATACTTAACCCTCCCCCTCAATCCTTTAAAGAATGGATTATTAGGCTATTGTTGTTTGTGGGAGCTCGCTGTGTGAAAATTGGTTGCAGCGTTTCCTGAGTCTAACAATATGGTTTACCGGCAGCAGTGATCCCCGCGGTCCTGAATATGCTGCAGAATGTTTGAGGTGAGGGATGCCGTCAGTGTCCCTGCTGATTTCATCTGTGGAAAGTGCACCCATCTCCAGCTCCTCAGAAACCGCGTTAGGGAACTGGAACTGGAGCTGGATGAACTTCGGATCATTCGGGAGGCAGAGGTAGTGATAGATAGTAGCTTCAGGGATGTAGTTACTCCGAAGAATAAAGATAGATGGGTGACGGTGAGAGGGACTGGGAGGAAGCAGTCAGTACAGGGATCCCCTGTGGCCGTTCCCCTTAGTATACCGTTTTGGATACTGTTGGGGGGGGGGAACTTACCAGGGGTAAGCCATGGGGTACAGGTGTCTGGCACAGAGTCTGTCCTTGTTGCTCAGAAGGGAAGGGGGGAGAGGAGTAGAGCATTAGTCATTGGAGACTCCATAGTTAGGGGGATAGATAGGAGATTCTGTGGGAACGAGAGAGACTCGCGGTTGGTGTGTTGCCTCCCAGGTCCTTGATAAGTATGTACCTGTCAGGCAAGGAGGAAGTGGTCGAGCAAGGGAACCGTGGTTTACTAAAGCAGTCGAAACACTTGTCAAGAGGAAGAAGACGGCTTATGTAAAGATGAGACATGAAGGTTCAGTTAGGGCGCTCGAGAGTTACAAATTAGCTAGGAAGGACCTAAAGAGAGAGCGAAGAAGAGCCCGGAGGGGACATGAGAAGTCTTTGGCAGGTAGGATCAAGGATAACCCTAAAGCTTTCTATAGATGTGTCAGGAATAAAAGAATGACTAGGGTAAGAGTAGGACCAATCAAGGACAGTAGTGGGAAGTTGTGCTTGGAGTCCGAGGAGATAGGAGGGGTGCTAAATGAACATTTTTTGTCAGTATTCACACAGGAAAATGACAATGTTGTCGAGGAGAATACTGAGATTCAGGCTACTAGACTAGAAGGGCTTGAGGTTCATAAGGAGGAGGTGTTAGCAATTCTGGAAAGTGCGAAAATAGATAAGTCCCCTGGGCCGGATGGGATTTATCCTAGGATTCTTTGGGAAGCTAGGGAGGAGATTGCTGAGCCTTTGGCTTTGATCTTTATGTCATCTTTGTCTACAGGAATAGTGCCAGAAGACTGGAGGATAACAAATGTTGTCCCCTTGTTCAAGAAGGGGAGTAGAGACAACCCCGGTAACTATAGACCAGTGAGCCTTACTTCTGTTGTGGGCAAAATCTTGGAAAGCTTTATAGGAGATAGGGTGTATAATCATCTGGAAAGGAATAATTTGATTAGACATAGTCAACACGGTTTCGAGAAGGGTAGGTTGTGCCTCACAAACCTTATTGAATTCTTTGAGAAGGTGACCAAACAGGTGGATGAGGGTAAAGCAGACTAAAAGGAAGTACTAAGATGACTAGGCATGATTAATTTCATTGGTAAATTTATTCCAAACCTCTCAGTGAAGACAGCATGTCTTAGAGACGTCCTGAAGAAAGAGAAGTCCTGAAGAAAGTGAATAACTTCACTTGGACAGACAAACATGAACAAGAGTGGATCACATTAAAAACACCTCGAACAACAACTCCAGCTCTGACATTTTTCGATCCAACTAAAAATATCAAGATTTCAGCAGATGCTTCGAAGGATGCCCTAGGTGCAGTTTTACTGCAACAGGAAAATGGTAGTGATTGGAAACCAGTAGCATATGCCTCCAGATCGATGACAGAATCTGAGTGTCGTTATGCTTAAATAGAAAAAGAATGTCCAGGGTTAGTCAATGGATTAGAGAAATTCCACAGTTACATGTATGGACTACCTACTTTATAGCCAAGTTCCGCACACATGAGTGCGGCCTCAACCGGGACCTGGAATTAATGTCGCATTACATTCATCCCCCACCATCGGGCCTGCAAAATCCTACCAACTGTCCTGGCTTGACACAATTCACACCTCTTTAACCTGGGGTTACCCCATCTCTGGATCTGTAAAGATTTAATCGCCTGCTAATGCTCGCATTCCAAGCATTGTCTGGCATCTTTGAATTTGTCTACATATATGTTTCTGGAACATACCTCTTCATTCACCTGAGGAAGGAGCAGCGCTCCGAAAGCTAGTGACATCGAAACAAACCTGTTGGACTTTAACCTGGTGTTGTAAGACTTCTTACTGTGCTCACCCCAGTCCAACGCCGGCATCTCCACATCATGGTAAGATTCTTGGCAGTGTGGATGAGCATCGAGATTGCGGTGTCCATGTACATAGATCCCTGAAAGTTGCCACCCAGGTTGGGAGGGTTGTTAAGAAGGTGTACGGTGTGTTAGCTTTTATAGGTAGAGGGATTGAGTTTCGGAGCCATGAGGTTATGTTGCAGCTGTACAAAACTCTGGTGCGGTCGCATTTGGAGTATTGCGTGCAATTCTGGTCGCTGCATTATTGGAAGGATGTGGGAGCATTGGAAAGGGTGCAGAGGAGATTTACCAGAATGTTGCCTGAGATCTTATGAGGAAAGGCTGAGGGACTTGAGGTTGTTTTCGTTAGAGAGAAGAAGGTTAAGAGGTGACTTAATTGAGGCATACAAGATGATCAGAGGATTGGATAGGGTGGACAGTGAGAGCCTTTTTCCTCGGATGGTGATGTCTAGCACGAGGGGACATAGCTTTAAATTGAGGGGAGATAGATATAAGACAGATGTCAGAGGTAGGTTCTTTACTCAGAGAGTAGTAAGGGTGTGGAATGCCCTGCCTGCAACAGTAGTGGACTCGCCAACACCAAGGGCATTCAAATGGTCATTGGATAGACATATGGACGATAAAGGAATAGTGTAGATGGACTTTAGAGTGATTTCACAGGTCGGCGCAACATCGAGGGCCGAAGGGCCTGTACTGCGCTGTAATGTTCTATGTTCTATGCTTTGGCAACTTGAACCACCTGCAGCAGGTACATCAAAGCCCTGGAGATGAACCATCTGTGGTGCCTTCACAAGATCCTCCAAATCTGGTGGCAACAAAAGGAGCCCAACAGCAATGTCCTCTCCCAAGCCAACATGCCCAGCATTGATGCACGAGTCATGTGAAATCATTTCCACAGGGAAGAGCATGTTGTTGGTATGCCTGACACCCAATGCCAAAAGCAACTGCTCTACTTGGAACGCAGTCGTGGAATCACGCTCCCAGGATGATAATGGAAACACTTAAAGCATTCCGGAAGAGGTCAAACATTCCCCGCCGACTCATCGGAGTCCCTGTCTTGTGACTGACCAAAATGGAGAAGGTTAATTCCAGAAGGCATTGAACACACTGAAAGGCTTAAGTGGCCACACGCAGGGGCGAAATCGATGTGTCAGTGAGAGCGTACAAACCTCCCGATGACACATCGATCTGACCCTTTAAGCACCACCTGCTCCACATGTGGCAGAGTCTGCAGGTCGCACATTGGACTTACCGGCCATCTCAGAACCCCTTGAACCAGACGGGAAGCCAGTCACTCTTCATCCTGAGGGGCTGCCTAAGAAAAGACGATAGTCACTACACGTCAAAAATATTTAATTGGCTATAAAGCACTTTGGGATACCCTGAGGCTGCGAAAGGTGCTATATAAATGCACGTCTTTTTATTCGTCCCTTTATATCCAGCTTGAAAAAAAAATCAGAGAATTCATGGTCTCTTCGTTCATCCCAATATTTGCGGATGGGCTTCAATTGTCTAGCTCCCTTGTTTTTGATTTCTTCCCTAAACCCACCTCCCACATCCCCCCCCCCCCCCCCCCCCCCCCCGCCCCCCCCACACACACACACACACACACCTTTTCCTTTCCATCTCTCTTCTCTTTTGAATCCCTCTCTAAAACACACCTTTTTGACCAAGATATTAGCTACCGCTTCTAATACCTCCTTCTCTGGCTAGAATATTCTGGTTACACCTGCATGGGATTTTTCTTGAAGACTGCTACATTAATACTGATCTTGTGTTTGACATGGGCAGCACAATTGAGTGTCTGTCATACAATCTATTTGTGATCAATACTTGACTTGGCCACCAGGTGGCAGAAGGAGCCACAACAAGCCAATTTGTAGCGTTCACTGAAACCAATGGCTAATAGAGCATTAACTATCTCATGGCTGTAAGATGGTTAATCCCACTGGAGTGTGGGGACAAAAAACCCCCATCAGGATAGTCACCTGGAATGTGAGGGGACTTAAGGGCCCAGTGAAAAGATCCAAAGTCTTCACCCACCTAAGAAACATGAAAGCCAACATAGTCTTCCTCCAAGAGACACACCTGAGAGAGCAGGACCGACTGCGGGTAAGGAAGGGCTGGATGGGACACACTTACCGGGCGTCATTCTCCGACCCCCCGCCGGGTCGAAGAATCGCCGGGGGCTGGCGTGAATCCCGCCCCCGCCGGTTGCCGAAGTCTCCGGCACCGGAGATTCGGCGGGGGCGGGAATTGGCGGGCCCCCCCGCTCGATTCTCCGGCCCGAATGGGCCGAAGTCCCGCCAATAAATTGCCTGTCCCGCCGGCGTGGATTAAACCACCTTTTGAACGGCGGGACAAGGCGGCGTGGGCGGGCTCTGGGGTCCTGGGGGGGGGGCGCGGGGTGATCTGGCCCCGGGGGGGTGCCCCCACGGTGGCCTGGCCCGCGATCGGGGCCCACCGATCCGCGGGCGGGCCTGTGCCTTGGGGGAACTCTTTCCCTTCCGCCTCCTCCACGGTCTCCACCATGACGGAGGGAGAAGAGACTCCCTCCACTGCGCATGCGTGGGAAACTGTCAGCAGCCGCTGACGCTTTCCGCGCCAGCTGGCGGGGCAACATAGGCCGTTTTCGCCAGCTGGTGGGGCGGAAATTCCTCCGGCGCCGGCCTAGCCTCTCAATGTTGGGGCTCGGCCCCCAAAGATGCGGAGCATTCCGCACCTTTGGGGCGGCGCGATGCCCGTATGATTGGCGCCGTTTTGGGCGCCAGTCGGCGGACATCGTGCCGTTTCGGGAGAATTTTGCCCACCTTTCCTGTTACGGGACAACGGCTAAGGAGATGGCAATACCAGTCAATAAGAGGATGATGTTTAAGGTGACAAGGATGGTTACGGACCCAGGGGGATGGTACATCATAGTCAGCAGGGCCCTGGGCGGGGCACCGGTTGTACTCGTTAATGTGTACGCTCCCAATTGGGATGACACAAAATTCATAAAAAAGACCATGGCGGAAATCCCCGACATAGATACGCACTGACTGATCAATGAGGGTGGGGGGGATTTAACTGGACATATAGGTCGAATCCCAAAACGGGAAAGGTGTCCAACATGGCAAAGGTGCTTGGTCTCTTTATGGAGAAGATGGGGGCGGTGGATCTATAGAGGTTCACCCACCCAGGGAAGGAGTTCCCCTCCTTCTCCCCAATGCATAAAGTATACTCTAGGATCAACTTTTTTGTGGTGGGGAAACCGGTGCTTCCAGAGCTGGTCGAGGTGAAATACTCCGCGATCGTAATCTCCAACCACGCTCCACATTATATGGATGTGAGGTTGGAGACAGGCAGTGCCCAATGGTCGACATGGAGGTTGGACACTGCACTATTGGCTGACAAGGTCTTTAGCGAGAAAATATCGCAGGTCATAGCTGAATACACAAAGAATGGATTATTAGGCTATTGCTGTTTGTGGGAGCTCGCTGTGTCTCACCCTCCACATTCTAGGATGCGATAAAGGCTGTGATTAGAGGGGAAATTATCACCTTTAAAGTGCAGAGAGACAGGGAGGAGGCAGCAGCTGGTCGACTCTATAGAAGAGGTAGACTGTAAATACTCTGAGGCCCTGACCATAGAGCTCCTGGCGGAGAGAAAAAAGCTACAGATGGACTTTGACCTGCTCTCCACGAGGAGAGAGGTGCACCAACTCCGCCAGGCATGGGGGACCCTTTACGAATATGGAGACAATGCCAGCCGCCTGCTGGCATACCAGCTGAGAAAGCAGGTTGCCCCAAGAGAGATCACGCAAATTAGAGACAGCAGAGGCACAATGGAAACAGACCCAGACAAGGTCAACAAAACCTTCCGAGGCCTTTTACCGGGGATTGTACACCTCGGAGCCTCCAGCAGGGGACCTAGGGATGAAACGGTTCCCCGATGGACTGGACATACCAGTCGTGGGGGAAGACAGGAAATGGGTCCTGGAAGCACCGCTAGAACTGGGAGAGTATTAGCTCCATGCAGGCGGGGAAGGTGACGGAACCTGACGGGTTCCCGGCGAACTTCTACAAAAAATCCGTGACAGCACTGGCCCCACACCTGCGGGAGATGTTCACAGACTCGCTGATTAAGGGCACACTACCACCTACGCTAGCACAAACCTTAATCTCACTATACCGAAAAAAGACAAATATCCAGCAGAGTGCGGTTCATACAGGCCCATCTCGTTACTAAATGTAGCTGCCAAAATATTGGCCAAGATCCTAGCCAAGAGGCTGCAGGTCTGCGCACCAGAGGTGGTCGCAGAAGATCAAATGGGCTTTGTCAAAGGTAGACAGCTAAAATCGAACATCAGGCGCATGCTGAGCACCTGAGGTGATCGTCTCCCTGGACACAGAAAAGGCCTTCGAAAGAGTCGAGTGGAAGTACCTTCTAGAGGTACTGGAGCAGTTCGGTCTCGGAACAGGATTCACCTCCTGGGTGAAGCTCCTGTACAGTGCTCCCATGGCGAGCGTTCAGACTAATACCACCAGCTCTAAGTACTTCCAGCTGCACAGACGCACGAGGCAGTGATGCCCGTTATCCCCGCTGCAGTTCGCCTGAGCGATCGAACCACTAGCAATCGCGCTTAGGGTGGTAAAGAATTGGAGGGGGATCCAAAGAGGAGCCAGAGAACACAGAGTCTCACTCTATGCAGATGACCTGCTCCTCTACATTTCGGACCCACAGAGCAGCATGGACGGAATCATCGCGCTCCTGAAAGAGTTTGGCGCCTTCTCGGGCTACAAACTCAACATGAGCAAAAGCGAGATCTTCCCGATGAACTCGCAAGGGTGAGGGCCAGCACTGGTGGGACTGCCGTTTAAATAAGCCCAACACAAATTCTGCTGCCTGGGGGATTCAAATGCTCATGACTGGGAGGGGGTTCACAAATGGAACCTGACCAGCCTGACAAAGGAAGTCAAAATGCAGAGATGGAACACACTCTCACTCTCCCTCGCGGGGAGAGTCCAGACGATCAAAATGAACGTGCTGCCCAGGTACCTTTTCCTATTCAGATCCATCCTGATCTACATCCCCAAGGCCTTTTTCAACTCACTGGACAAACTAATCATGGCATTCGTGGGGGGGGAAGGGGAGGGGCTGCTAGCCCTCCCAAACCTACAGAACTATCACTGGGCAGCAACAGTAGAAAGAGTAATGGGATGGATAAAGGAGCCAGAAGCTGAATGGTGGCACTCCCATCCCCACCCAAAACATACTCCAGCCGCGCAGTGGTGGAAGCTACGCTGCAGTCCTGGAACCAACTACGGCAGCAATTCGGCCTACCCAAAATGTCCGACAAGGCCCACCTGCAATAACTACAGGTTCAAGTCGGCACTCGCTGACGCCACCTTTAAAAGATGGAGACAGGACTGGGGGGGTGGGGGGGGGGGTACATTGACAGTCAGGGACCTATACACCGACGGTAGGATGACAACACTGGACGAACCAACGGAGAGATTTCAACTCGCTAAAGGCAACAAACTCAGATACCTGCAGCTTAAAAACCTTCTTACAGAAAGGAACAACGACATACGCCATGACAGTCACTATTAGAAGAGCTACTGGACGCAGACATTCTACGCAGAGAGAACTGTTGTGACATGGTACGAACGACTGATAGAGAGGGCCGACATCGAACTAGACGCGAAGAGGAAGAAAATGGGAGGGTTTGAAATAGGGTGGGGACTCTGGAGCAAAGCACTACATAGGGTCAACTTCACCTCCACATGCGCAAGGCTCAACCTAATGCAGCTAAAAGTGGTACATAGCGCCCACTTGATCAGAACCCGAATGAGTAGGTTCTTCCCGGAGGTGGAGGATAGATGTGAGCGGTGCCAAGGAGGCCCGGCCAACCACACCCACATGTTCTGGTCCTGCCCCAGACTTGCCGAGTACTGGACAGCCTTCTTCGAGGCAATGTCCAAAGTGGTGGGGGTGAGGGTGGAGCCGTGCCCGAAAGTGGCAGTCTTCGGGGTTTCAGACCAGCCAGATCTCTTCATGGGGAGGAGGGCAGACGCCCTTGCCTTTGCCTCCCTGATCGCCTGACGTAAAATCCTGTTCGGCTGGCGGTCAGCAGCACCACCCAAAGCTGCAGACTGGCTGTCCGACCTCTCAGAATCTCTCCAAATGGAGAAAATTAAATTTGCCATCCGTACGTCGGAAGAGGGCTTCCACAGAACATGGGAGCCATTCACCCAACTGTTCCGGGACCTGTTTGTGGCCAGAATCTATGTAGCCAGGAGCTAGGAAGAGGTAGCCAAGACACAATAGGAGAGAGAGGGGTGAGGGAAGACCCAGGGAGACAAGAAGGGGTAGCCAAATCAAGCGAGAGATAAAGGGGGTAGCAGGGAAGAAGAGGGTGGGAGGGAGGGGACGGGAGAAAACAATAGAGGAGAAACAGGAGGGAGAAAAGAGAGGGGAACGCAAACGGGGTAGAAAACACAGGGGAAGACAACGGCCACAACGAATACAGCAAGACGCAAGGAGAACAAAATAACGGGAAGAAGGAATGGTCCACTGTCGAAGCTCATGCATATGAATAATAAAAAACTGACCAAAATGTAAATAACATTAGGGGCACCCCTTTTGTTAAAAAAAACCTTTCTCATTTTGTATATATTTGTAGTTATACCGTGTATAACAAAACCCAATCAAAACATGTTTTCGTAAAAAACTCTCATGGCTATGTGGAGGCAGTGGAAAAGTGACTTTTGCTCCCCCAGCGAGGATAATAGCATCCTAGAATGTATACCAAGCCACAAAATAAGGACTTGTATTTATATAACGTCTGTCAGAAGCTCAGGAAGTCCCAAAGCACTTTAATGGGCAATTAGGTACTTTTGAAAACATAGGAAATGTTTGCACAACCAGCCCCAGCAAGTTCCCACTAACAGCAATGATCATCTGATTTTTAGTGATGTTGGTTAAGGGGGAATATTGGTCATGACACTAGAGAAAATTCCCTGTTTTTTGAAATAATGCCATGGGATCCTTTTCATCCTCCGGAAGGGGCAGATGGTGCCTTGGTTCCACATCCCATCAGAGAGACAGCGCCTGCGACCCTTAGTGGTTGAGTCGATCACCTTCTATTGGAGACAAGGTGGTCCTGTGTTTGCTCTGAAGCCTGTGTTGAGTTAGCTGATAGCAGCTGCGCACTCCTGGTGAGGGCAACCAATGTCGGACCCGGGGAAAAAGAACATTTCCACAGGGCTGCCAATCCCAATTGGCATCCACCAACCTTTCTTGGGTCCTCAGCTATTTACAGTCTATATTAATGACTTGTATGATGAGACAGAGAGTAAGGTATCTAAGTTTGCTGATGATGCCAAGCTAGGTGGGAAGGTAAGCTGCGGGGAGGATATGGAGAGGCTTAAAAGAGACATAGACATGTTAAGTAAGTAGGCTGCAGATGGAATATAATGTAGGGAAGCATGAGGTTATTCACTTGTTTGTACGAATAAGAAAGCAGATTTTGTAAAAGGTGTGAAATTTGTAAGTGTTGATGTGCAAAGAGACTCAGTTGTGTTGATACAAGGAACACAGAAAGTTAGCGTGCAGGTGCAGCAAGCAATTAGGAAGGTAAGTAGCATGTTGGCATTTATTGCAAGGGGATTGGAGTACAGGGTTTTGGTGAGACTGTATCTGGAGTACGGTGTGTAGTTTTGGGCTCCATATTAGAGTATACTTACACTGCAGGCGGTACAGCGACGGTTCAGTAGATTGGTCCCTGAGATGAGAGGCGGCCCTGTGGCACAGCACCAAGGACCTGGGTTCAATTCCCACCTTGGGTGACTGTGTGGAGTTTTCACTTTCTCCCCATGTCTACATGAGTTTCCTCCGGGTGCTCCGGTTTCCTCCCACAGTCCAAAGGTGTGCAGGTTAGGTGGCTTGGCCATACTAAAATTGCCCCTTAGTGTCTAGAAGGTTGGATAGGGTGTCGGGGCAGAGGAGTGGGCCTTGGTACAGAGAGGGTCAGTGCAGACTCGATGGGCCAAAGGCCTCCTTCTGCAATGTATGGATTCTATGATTCTCTGAAGGGATTGGTCCCTGAGGTGAGGGGATTGTCCTATGATGAGAGGCGAGTAAATTGGGCTCACATTCTCTGGAGCTTTGAAGAATGTGAGGTGATCTCATTGATACGTCCAAGATTCTGAAGGGGTTTGATAGGATAGACACTGGACATGTTGTTTCCGCTGGTCGAGAATCTAAAACAGGGGACACAGTCTCAGGATAGGTGACTGATTATTTAGGACTGAGATGAGGAAAAATTACTCAAAAAGGGTTGTGGATCTTTGGAATTCTCTGCTCCATCACTGATGATGTTTAAGGCTGATTTAGATTTTTTGTGTCTCTTGGGAATTAAGGGGTATGGGGAGAAGGAAGAAAGCGGAGTTGAAGCCTGGGATCAGGCATGATCATATTGAATGGCGGGGCAGACTCGATGGGACGTATGGTCTACTCCTGCTCCTCTTTCTTGTATCCTTGTGAGAGAGGGTATCAGCTGTCAAGCTTCCTCTTAATTATGATTTGTTGCCGCCCTCCTCAGCCACCTGCCCCAACAGACCCTAAACAATCAAACAACCTACAGCTGATTCTATCAAGATTAGGTTGTCCGTTCTAAATGGTTTTTTTAAGTATTGTTATTTAAATTTTAACATTTTTACATTTAGCCCACATAATATTGCAAAACAAAATAAACTGAACACCAAACCATGAACCCGAAACCCCCCCCCCAACACCCCACCCAGCCTCCCGTCCTCACCCCCTCCCCACCGCGGAGCAGTTGACGGTAACCTGCTCCCCAAAATGCAATATAAACAACCCCCATCCTTTATGAAACCATTCAGTCACCCCTCTTAAAGCAAATTTCGCCTTTTCCAAGTACAAGAACTCCATTAGATCCCCCAGCCACGCCGAGGCACAGGGGTAAGAAGCTGAGCTCCAGCCCAACAGGACCCCGCCTGTGAGCGATCAGCCAGGTGAAGGCGAAAACATCTGCCTCGCGCCCATCTGCAACTCCGGCAAGTCCGACACCCTGAATATGGCCCCCAGGGGACTGGCCTCTAAATCCACGTGCAAGATCGCCGACATGGTGCCGAAAAATTACCTCCAAAATTTCTCCAACTTCAGACAGGACCAGACCCGATTGGCTGGGCCCCTCCCACACCGCTCATAGGTATCCTCCACCCCCTCAAACAGCCGGTTCACCCTCGACTTTGTCAGGTGCCGATGTTGATCCTCCCATTCACCTTCGGGAGGCACTCCTCCAACCTGAGCACCAGCACCTTCGCCAAAATCTTGGCATCCACATTCAACAAAGATATAGGCCGATATGACCCACATTCCACCGGGTCCTTGTCCACCTGAAGCAACAATGAAATGGATGCGTGTCCCATTGTCCCTGGTGGTGCCCCCTTGCCACCACATCCAACCTCTCCAACAGCGGCGCTAACCTATCCATTAACTTGTCATAAACCTCCACTGGGAAACCAACCGGCCCCAGTGCCTTATCCGTCTGCATTCTCCCGATCGCTACCCGCATCTCTTCCACCCCCACTGGCACCTCCAACCCTACCCTGTCCCCTCCTACTTCGGGGCACTCCAATTCCCCTCCCCCCCAAAACTCCCTCATGTCCGACTCATCCTCTGGCTTATGCAAATCCTTATAGAATTCCTCAAATGCCTTGTTCACCTGCTCCGGTGCCACCGCCAGCTCCCCAGTCCCATCCCAGACCCGAACACTCTCTCTTGCAGCCGCCTGCGGTGGTGGAGCTGATCCACCAACAAGCTGCTGGCCTCAACTGCCGAACCACCTTTCCCGTGGACAGAAGGTCAAACCTCGTCTGTAGCTCCTTCCTCCTCACCAAAAGATACGGAGTCGGATCCTCCACATGTCTTCTATCCACCTCGAACATTGCCTCTATCAACCGTTTCCGTTCCTCTCTTGCCTCTCTGTCCACCTGGGCCTTAAACACGATGAGCCCGCTCCACACTACTGCTTTCAACGCTTCCCACACCACTGACGGCAAAACCTCCCCATACTTATTGAACCCGATGTAATCCCCAATCACCTTTCCCATTCTGGCACGAAAATTTGGGTCCTCCAACAACCCTAGATCCAATCTCCATGCAGGCCTCTGTGCCAACTCCTTTTCCAGGACCACATCAACCTATGTGGAGCATGGTCCAAGATAATAATGGCCAAATATTCTGCCTCCCTCACCCCAGCTACAGGGCCTTTGTCAGAACAAAAAAATCAATCCTTGAATACACATTGTGTACTGGCAACAAGAACGAGTATTTCCTATTCCGCAGGGGCAGAAAATGCCCCTCCCACCCCCTCATAAATGCAGCCAACACCTTTGTCCCCCCCCCCCGTCCCGTCCCGTCCCCCACCCGAGGGGGTCAGCGAACGTAGCTTGTACCTAGCCACCTTCGGATCCAGCACTGTATTCAAGTCACCCCCTCGCCAGTATTAACTTGTGCATATCCAAATTCGGTATGGCAGCCAACCTCTTCTTCGTAAATCCTACGTCGTCCCAATTAGGGGCATACACGCTAACCAACACCATCAACCTCTCCCCAAAGCACCCGTTACTATTACGAACCTACCCCACAGTCAGCCACCACCTTCTCCATCTGGAACCTCACCCTCTTACCCACCAGTATCACTACCCCCCGGGCCCTGCTATCAAGGCCCGAGTGGAACATCTGACTCACCCAGTCCTTCCAAAGCCCCACCTGGTCCTTCACCCTCAGGTGGATCTCCTGCAACAGCACCACGTCGGCTTTCAAATGAGAGAAAACTCTCGCTTGCTTCACCGGTCCACCCAGCCCTCGCACGTTCCACGTTACCTCCCGGACATGGGATCTCTCTCCTCCTTCTCCTCAGCCCCCCCTTCACCATGCCATCAGTCATAAATGCTACTCAAGGGGTGGCATGGTGGCGCAGTGGTTAGCACTGCTGCCTTACACCGCTTGGGTCCCAGGTTCAATGTCGACCCCGGGTCACTGTCTGTGTGGAGTTTGCACATTCTCCCCATGTTTACGTGGATCTCACAATTGGCCACGATAAATTGCCCCTTAATTAGAAAATAAAAAAATTGGGTATCTAAATTTAGATTAAAAAAGGGAAAAAAGATAATTGCTATTCTTGGCCCTGCCCAACAGGTGGAAGTCAGCCCAGTTCCTAGTCACCGTAGCTCCCTACCATCCCCCCCTCCCAGAAACCCCCCAGCAACCTCCTCTCGAAACCACCTCTCCCAGTATTGTCCCCATTTCCTCACCATTCCCACCTCCCAAGCCCATCGAAAGCTGTCCAATGACCGAGGCCCCTCCCCCACCTCGCTCCCGTCCGTTAGCCAACGCGTGGCCCCTGCTGGAGCCCCCTTCCCCACATAGAAAAAACAAGATCAACACTCCCCACACTCAAACCTTCCAAACTCCCAACATCGTGATCCTTCAAACCCAAAATAAACAAATTTCAACCAATCACTACAACATCCCAAAACATCCCTTCCTAAAGACAACTTAAGCAGAGGGGGAAAAAAACACAATAAGAAAAAAGGGAAAAGGCGAAGAAAAAGATTAACACCACCAAAGTCAAAACACATTTCAGTCCCAGTCCTTCAGACACGCCTCTGCTTCCTCCGCCATCTGAAAGTAAAATCTTTATAGTTCTGTGTAACCCTCAGCTTAGCCTGGTAGACCATCCCAAACCTCACGTTTTTATACAATGCAGCCTTCGCCCAGCCAAAGGCCGCCCGCCTTCTCGGCAGTTCCGCCGTGAGATCCTGGGATATCCAAATACCAACTGTGGTGAATGTGATGAATGTATTGCTGCTACAATTCACCACTGTATTGTACTGTACTATGTTGATGCCCCTGTGGGCTACGCCTGTGGCTCCGCCCCCTCGGGGGTGGTATATAAACCTGCAGCCTGTAGGCAGCACTCAGTACAGAGCAGTCACAGGCAAGCACAGATCTAGCTTATTAAAACCACTGTTCACCTCTACTAATCGTCTCGTGTGAATTGATGGTCTCATCAATTTAATAAGCTAAGATATCGCAATGGAAGCCGCCCTCAAACCTGATCGACTGGAACTCAACCCACAGGCAGCTGAAGCCAAAGGAATCTTCTCAGATTGGTTCCGCTGCTTTGAGGCCTACCTCGCCTCCTCCCCCTCGCCGCCGGCGCCGAGGCACATAAGCTGAGTCTCCTCAACGCCCGGGTGAGCCACAGAATCTTTTTACTAATCGAGGAAGTGACCACAGACGCAGACGCGGCCGCAATACTGAAAAGACACTACGTGAGGCCGGTGAACGAAGTGTTCGCACGGCATCTCCTTTTTAAAAAAAATATATATTTTATTCAAGATTTTTGGCCAAACGTAACAGTACATAGTGTTTCTTTTACACAACAATAAAGCAATATAAATAACAGTGGCCAGTTTTAAACAAATAGATAAATAATATATAAACAAAAACAAAAACAAAACTGAATGGCAACTGCCTTGTCCAAAATAAATACTCTCCAAAAATACAATCCAGCAATCCAATATACAATTACCTATAACAACTCCCTATACATATTATACATATACAATAACATCTCTGAGAGTCCGTTCGATTCCTCACCCCCCCAGTTCCCCCTCCCCCCTGGGTTGCTGCTGTTGTCTACTTCTTTTCCATTCCCTCTATCTTTCTGTGAGGTAATCGACGAACGGTTGCCACCGCCTGGTGAACCCCTGAGCCGAACCCCTTAACACGAACTTAATCCGTTCTATCTTTATAAACCCTGCCATGTCGTTTATCCAGGTCTCCACACCCGGGGGTTTGGCTTCCTTCCACATTAACAATATCCTGCGCCGGGCTACTAGGGACGCAAAGGCCAACACGTCAGCCTCTCTCGCCTCCTGCACTCCCGGCTCTTCTGCAACCCCAAATATAGCCAACCCCCAGCTTGGTTCGACCCGGACCCCCACCACCTTCGAAAGCACCTTTGCCACCCCCACCCAGAACCCCTGTAGTACCGGGCATGACCAGAACATGTGGGTGTGATTCGCTGGGCCTCTCGAGCATCTCGCACACCTATCCTCTACCCCAAAAAATTTACTGAGCCGTGCTCCAGTCATATGCGCCCTGTGTAACACCTTAAATTGTGTCAGGCTTAACCTGGCACACGAGGACGATGAGTTTACCCTACGTAGGGCATCAGCCCACAGCCCCTCCTCAATCTCCTCCCCCAGCTCCCCTTCCCACTTCCTTTTCAGCTCATCCACCATGATCTCCCCCTCGTCCCTCATTTCCCTGTATATATCCGACACCCTACCATCCCCCACCCATGTCTCTGAGATCACTCTATCCTGCACCTCTTGCGTCGGGAGCTGTGGGAATTCCCTCACCTGTTGCCTCGCGAAAGCCCTCAATTGCATGTACCGAAATGCATTCCCTTGGGGCAACCTATATTTTTCCGTCAGCGCTCCCAGACTCGCAAACGTCCCATCTACAAACAGATCTCTCAGTTGTACTACCCCAGCTCTTTGCCATGCTCCAAATCCCCCATCCATTCTCCCCGGAAGAACCTATGATTGTTTCTTATCGGGGACCGCACCGAAGCTCCCGTCCCTCCCCTATGCCGTCTCCACTGCCCCCAAATTTTCAATGTAGCCACCACCACCGGGCTTGTGGTGTATTTCTTTGGTGAGAACGGCAGCGGTGCCGTCACCATTGCTTCTAGGCTAGTCCCCCTGCAGGACGCCCTCTCCAATCTCTTCCACGCCGCTCCCTCCCCTTCTCCCATCCACTTACACACCATTGAAACATTGGCGGCCCAGTAGTACTCACTTAGGCTCGGTAGTGCCAGCCCCCCCCCCTGTCCCTACTACGCTGCAAGAATCCCCTCCTCACTCTCGGGGTCTTCCCAGCCCACACAACTCGTAATACTCTTCTCGATTCTTTTGAAAAAAGCCTTCGTGATCACCACCGGGAGGCACTGAAACACAAAAAGGAATCTCGGGAGGACCACCATTTTAACCGCCTGCACCCTACCTGCCAATGACAGGGACACCATGTCCCATCTCTTAAAGTCCTCCTCCATCTGTTCCACCAACTGCGTTAAATTAAGCCTGTGTCATGTACCCCAATTCTTGGCTATCTGGATCCCCAAGTACCGGAGGTCCCTTGTTACCTTCCTCAACGGTAAATCCTCTATCTCTCTGCTCTGCTCCCCTGGATGCACCACAAACACCTCACTTTTCCCCATGTTTAGTTTGTACCCTGAAAAATCCCCAAACTCCCCAAGTATCCGCATTATCTCTGGCATCCCCTCCGCTGGGTCCGCCACATATAGCAACAAATCATCCGCATATAGAGATACCCGGTGTTCTTCTCCCCCCCTGAGTACTCCCCTCCACTTCCTGGAACCCCTCAATGCTATGGCCAGGGGTTCAATCGCCAGTGCAAACAATAACGGGGACAGAGGACATCCCTGCCTCGTCCCTCTATGGAGCCGAAAATAGTCAGACCCCCGTCCATTCGTGACCACGCTCGCCATCGGGGCCCTATACAGCAACTGTACCCACCTGATATACCCATCCCCAAAACCAAATCTCCTCAGCACCTCCCACAAATAATCCCACTCCACTCTATCAAATGCTTTCTCGGCATCCATCGCCACCACTATCTCCGCTTCCCCCTCTGGTGGGGGCATCATCATTACCCCTAGCAGCCTCCGTATATTTGTATTAAGCTGTCTCCCCTTCACAAACCCAGTTTGGTCCTCATGAACCACCCCCGGGACACAATCCTCTATCCTCATTGCCATTACCTTGGCCAGAATCTTAGCATCCACATTCAGGAGGGAATTGGGCCTATAGGACCAGCATTGCTGCGGGTCTTTTTCCTTCTTTAGGAGGAGCGATATCGTTGCCTCTGACATAGTCGGGGGCAGCTGCCCCCTTTCCCTCGCCTCATTAAAGGTTCTCATCAGTAGCGGGGCCAGCAAGTCCATATATTTCCTATAGAATTCAACTGGGAATCCGTCTGGTCCCGGGGCCTTCCCCGCCTGCATACTCCCAATCCCTTTCACCACTTCCTCCGTCTCAATCTGTGCTCCCAGTCCCACCCTCTCCTGCTGCTCCACCTTGGGAAATTCCAGCTGATCCAGAAAGCACATCATTCTCTCCTTCCCATCGGGGGCTGAGCTTCACATAATCTTTCGTAAAATGCCTTGAACACTCCATTCACTCTCTCCGCTCCCCGCTCCATCTCTCCCTCCTCATCTCTCACCCCCCCTATCTCCCTCGCTGCTCCCCTTTTCCTCAGTTGGTGGGCCAGCAACCTGCTCGTCTTCTCCCCGTATTCGTACTGTACACCCTGTGCCTTCCTCCATTGTGCCTCTGCATTACCCGTAGTCAACAAGTCAAATTCTACATGTCGCCTTTGCCTTTCCCTGTACAGTCCCTCCTCCGGTGCCTCCGCATATTGTCTGTCCACCCTCAGAAGTTCTTTCAACAACCGCTCCCTTTCCCTACCCTCCTGCTTTCCTTTATGTGCCCTAATAGATATCAGCTCCCCTCTAACCACTGCCTTCAGCGCCTCCCAGACCACTCCCACCTGTACCTCCCCATTATCATTGAGTTCCAAGTATCTTTCAATACACCCCCTCACCCTTAAGCACACCCCCTCATCTGCCAATAATCCCATGTCCATTCTCCAGGGTGGACGCTGTTGTTTTTCTTCCCCTATTTCCAGGTCCACCCAATGTGGAGCATGATCCGAAACGGCTATAGCCGTGTACTCCGTCCCCGTCACCTTTGGGATCAGTGCCCTTCCCAGAACAAAAAAGTCGATCCGTGAATAAACTTTGTGGACATAGGAGAAAAACGAAAACTCCTTACTCCTAGGTCTACTAAATCTCCAGGGGTCTACTCCTCCCATCTGCTCCATAAAGTCCTTAAGCACCCTAGCTGCAGCCGGCCTCCTTCCGGTCCTGGACCTCGATCTGACCAGCCCTGGGTCCAGCACCGTATTAAAATCTCCCCCCATTACCAACTTCCCCACCTCTCGGTCCGGGATACGTCCTAACATACGCCTCATAAAGTTGGCATCATCCCAGTTCGGGGCATACACATTCACTAATACCACCGCCTCCCCTTGCAATTTGCCACTCACCATCACGTATCTGCCCCCACTATCCACCACTATAGCCTTTGCCTCAAACATTACCCGCTTCCCCACGAGTATGGCCACCCCCCTGTTTTTTGCGTCTAGCCCCGAATGAAACACCTGCCCCACCCATCCTTTGCGAAGTCTAACCTGGTCTCTCAGCTTCAGATGCGTCTCCTGAAGCATAACCACATCTGCCTTAAGTTTCTTTAGGTGTGCGAGTACCCGTGCCCTCTTAATCGGCCCGTTCAGCCCTCTCACATTCCACGTGATCAACCGGGTTGGGGGGCTCTTTACCCCCCCCCCCCCCTTGACGACTAGCCATCTCCTTTTCCAATCCAGCTCCTCACCCGGTTCCCACGTAGCCGTATCTCCCCCAAGCGGCGCCCCCCGCCCCGACCACCCCCCCCCCCATACCAGCTCCCCCTTCTCCCCAGCAGCAGCAACCCAGTTAACCCCCTCCCCCCCCCGCTAGATCCCTCACTCGCGTAATTGCAGCCCCCATGTTGCTCCCAGAAGTCAGCAAACTCTGGCCGACCTCGGCTTCCCCCCTTGACCTCGGCTCCCACTGTGCGAGGCCCCCTCCTTCCTGCTTCCCTGTTCCCGCCGTGATTACCATAGCGCGGGAACAAAGCCCGTGCTTCCCTTTTGGCCCCGCCCCCAATGGCCGGCGCCCTCAGCTCCTCATCCTCCCTCCCCCACGACATGGGGAAGAGAGAAAAGTTACAGGGTCACAGGATTAACAACTTGGGAAGTCATCTCTTCCCTCTTTTCCCCCCCTTCATCCCACATATTCACCCCCCCACTTTGTCCCAAATGTTCCTTTCATGGCCCGCTCACTCCAGTTTCTCCTCGACAATAAATGTCCACGCCTCATCTGCCGTTTCGAAGTAGTGGTGTTTCCCTTGATGTGTGACCCACAGTCTTGCCGGCTGCAGCATTCCAAATTTAATCATCCGTTTGTGCAGCACCGCCTTGGCCCGATTAAAGCTTGCCCTCCTTCTCGCCACCTCCGCACTCCAATCTTGATATACGCGGATCACCGCGTTCTCCCACCTACTGCTCCGGGTTTTCTTTGCCCATCTGAGGACCATCTCTCTGTCCTTATATCGGAGAAATCTCACCACTATGGCTCGAGGAATTTCTCCAGCCCTCGGTCTTCGCGCCATAACTCGATAGGCTCCCTCCACCTCCAGTGGACCCGTCGGGGCCTCCGATCCCATTAACGAGTGCAGCATCGTGCTCACATATGCCCCGACGTCCGCCCCTTCTACACCTTCGGGAAGACCAAGAATCCTTAAATTCTTCCTCCTCGCATTATTCTCCAGCACCTCCAGCCTTTCCACACACCTTTTGTGTTGTGCCTCGTGCATCTCCGTTTTCACCACCAGGCCCTGTATGTCGTCCTCATTCTCAGCAGCCTTTGCCTTCACGACCCGAAGCTCCTGTTCCTGGGTCTTTTGCTCCTCCTTTAGCCCCTCAATCGCTTGTAATATCGGGGCCAACAGCTCCTTCTTCATCTCCTTTTTGAGTTCTTCCACGCAACGCCGCAGGAACTCTTGTTGGTCAGGGCCCCATATTAAACTGCCTCCTTCCGACGCCATCTTGCTTTGTGCCTGCCTTCCTGGCCGCTGCTCTAGAGGATCCACCGCAATCCGGCCACCTTCCTCTCTTTTTTCCATCCGTGTCCAGGGGGAATTCCCTTCTGGATTACAGCACAGTGTTATTTGCCGTTAAAATTGCCGTTGGGGCTCCTATCAAGAGCCCAAAAGTCCGTTCCACCGGGAGCTGCCGAAACGTGCGACATAGCTGGTCATCGCCGCACCCGGAAGTCTGCACGGCATCTCCTTACCACACGTCGTCAATGCCCCGGGGAATCGCTGGAGAAATATCGACGCGACCTGAGGGTACTCGCTCAGAACTGTAACTAAAAGGACTTCACGGCCTCGCAGCACAGGAACTTGCCATTCGGGACACATATGTGGCTGGACTCCGGTCCAACTATGTCAGACAGCGCCTGCTCGAAAAGGGCGCCCTCGACCTAGAAGAGACGGTAAAACTGTCCACCTCGTTCGAGGTAGCCTTCCAGAGCCTAAATGCTTTCCCCTCCGACCACGCAATTTCCTTGTGGGCGCCGGAGGCGCGGCCATCACCCGACCCGAGGGTGTGCCAGGCCTGTGCCGCGCGGCTGCCCACCCAACCCGGAGGGCCGTCTTGCTATTTCTGCGGTCAGAACCAGCACCCCAGGCAGCGTTGCCCAGCTCGGAACGTGACCTGCCAAAGTCTGCTTGGCCCGACCCAAAGTTCCAAAATCGCAGGCCCGACTCACAGACTCAAAGGCCCGCAGACCCCGCAGCGTGGCTACGTGCCTGCCGGTAAAGCCCCCTTCTGATGCGTCACCTGCCTCGTGCTATCCGTGGGGGCCGCCATCTTTAACCCAACACGTGTGACTCATGGGAGCCGCCATCTTGGCAGCCATCTTCAACCCTGCCTGCCATGTGCGACTCATGGGGGCCGCCATCTTGGCCGCCATGTTCAACGCCGCCCGACACGTGCGACCGACGGGGGCCACCATCTTTGCCGCCATCTTGGGACCCCCTCGCTACCACCGACACGCCGGCTACCCGCAGCTCGACGCGGTCACTCTCGACCAGTCACGGCCCAAGCACCATGATGACCGTCCGGGTCGATGGGCACGAAACGCCCTGTCTGTTTGACTCTGGGAGCACGGAGAGCTTCATCCATCCGGACACGGTAAGGCGCTGTTCCCTCCAGATTTCCCCCGCGTTTCAAACAATCTCCCTCGCTTCCAGATCACCTTCAGTGCAGATCCGGGGGTACTGTGTCGCGAACCTCGCGATACAGGGCGCCGAGTACGCCAATTTCAAACTCTATGTCCTCCCCCAGCTGTGCGCTCCTCTCCTGTTAGGACTGGATTTCCAGTGCAACCTCAGAAGTCTGACCCTGAGGTTCGGAGGGCCCCTACCCCCTCTCACCGTATGTAGCCTCGCGACCCTTAAGGTCGCCCCTCCCTCGCTCTTCGCGAACCTCACCTCTGACTGTAAACCCGTCGCCACCAGGAGCAGGCGGTACAGTGCCCAGGACAGGACATTTATCAAGTCGGAGGTCCAGTGGCTCTTGAGGGAGGGGATCATCAAGGCCAGTAATATCCCCTGGAGAGCCCAAGTGGTGGTCGTCAGGACCGGGGAAAAGAACCGGATGGTTGTAGAGGGGCTGGTTTAGCACACTGGGCTAAATCGCTGGCTTTTAAAGCAGACCAAGGCAGGCCAGCAGCACGGTTCAATTCCCGTACCAGCCTAACTGAACAGGCGCCGGAATGTGGCGAGTAGGGGCTTTTCACAGTAACTGCATTTGAAGCCTACTTGTGACAATAAGCAATTTTCATTTTTAATTTCATTTCATAGATTACAGCCAAACCATAAATCGTTACACGCAACTCGATGCGTCCCCCCTTCCGCACATTGCTGATATGGTTAATCAGATTGCACACTACCGGGTTTTCTCCACAGTAGATCGGAAGTCCGCATACCACCAGCTCCCGATTCGCCTGGAAGACTGCCACTACAATGCCTTTGAGGCAGACGGCCACCTCTTCCACTTCCTCCGGGTCCCCTTCAGCGTCACCAATGGGGTCTCGGTCTTCCAAAGAACGATGGACCGAATGGTTGACCAGCACGGGCTGCGGGCCACATTCCCGTACTTGGATAATGTCACCATCTGCGGCCATGATCAGCAGGCCCACGACGCCAACCTTCAGAAGTTCCTCCAAACTGCCCAAGCTCTCAATCTCACCTACAACAAGGAGAAATGCGTTTTCCGCACAACCCGACTAGCCATCCTCAGCTATGTCGTGGAAAACGGAGTTCTAGGACCCGACCGCATGCGCCCCCTCCTGCAACTCCCCCATCCTCATTGCCCTAAGGCCCTGAAGAGATGCTTGGGGCTCTTCTCATATTATGCCCAGTGGGTCCCCAACTATGCGGACAAAGCCCGCCCACTTATCAAAGCCACCATCTTTCCCCTGACGACCGAGGTCCGCCTGGCCTTCAGCTGCATCAAGGCAGATATTACCAAGACCGCGATGCACGCGATGGACGAGTCCATCCTCTTCCAAGTGGAGAGCGATGCGTCAGACATCACCCTGGCCGCTACCCTTCACCTGGCAGGCAGGCCCATGGCCTTCATTTCCCTTACCCTCAACGCCTCCGAGATTCGACACTCCTCTGTCGAAAAGGAAGCTCAAGCCATTGTGGAAGCTGTGCGACATTAGAGGCACTACCTGGCCGATAGGATGTTCAACAACACACAGCGGGGCAAGATCAAGAATGATAAGATCTTGAGGTGGAGAATCGAACTCTCCACCTATAATTACGATATTGTGTATCGTTCTGGGAAGCTCAATGAGCCCCCTGATGCCCTGTCCCGCGGCACATGCGCCAGCGCGCAAGATGACCAACTTTCGGCTATCCACAATGACCTCTGTCACCCGGGGGTCACCCGGCTTCTCCACTTCATCAAGGCCCGCAACCTGCCCTACTCCACTGAGGAGGTCAGGGCCATGACCAGGGACTGCCAAGTCTGTGCGGAATGCAAGCTGCACTTCTATCGGCCAGACAAGGCCCACCTGGTGAAGGCCTCCTGCCCCTTTGAGCGCCTCAGCGTCAATTTCAAAGGGCCCCTCCCCTCCACCGACAGCAACGTGTTCCTTCTCAACGTCGTTGACGAGTACTCCCGATTCCCCTTCGCCGTCCCATGCCCCGACATGATCGCGGCCACTGTCATTAAGGCCCTGCACAGCATCTTCACCCTGTTCGGTTTCCCCACTTACGTCCACAGCGACCGGGATCCTCTTTTATGAGCGATGAGCTGCGTCAGTACCTGCTCGGTAAGGGCATTGCCTCGAGCAGGACAACCAGCTACAACACCCGGGGAAACGGACAGGCAGAGAGGGAGAACGCGATGGTATGGAAGACCGTCCTTCTGGCCCTGTGGTCTAGAATTCTCACGGTTTCCCGTTGGCAGGAAGTCCTCCCCGACGCGCTCCACTCCATTCGGACGCTCCTCTGCACAGCAACGAACGAGACCCCTCACGACCGTCCATTTGTCTTCCCCAGAAAATCCACCTCCGGGGTCTCGCTTCCGTCCTGGCTGACAACACCGGGGCCTGTCCTCCTCCGGAAGGACGTGAGGAGCCATAAGTCCGACCCCCTGGTTAAGAGGGTCCAGCTCCTACATGGCGCACCGCGACGGACAACAGGATACAGTCTCCCTCCGGGACCTGGCACCCGCCGGTTCCCCAGCGACCATCACCAACGCCGCCCCGCCCACATCGCCTATCACCACCAACCCAATCCCTCACGGCGGGCTACCAGCTGCCCCCCTGGGGATGCTGAACACCGCCCCCGCCCCTACACGGCCTACACCCCCTCTTCCCCCATCGCCGACCCACCGTGATGAACTCTAAATGACACGCTCCCGGAGTCAACGGGTCCAACACCCGTGCCCGCAGCGATGCCGGAGCTGAGGCGATCACAGAGAACGATTAAGGCTGCGGACAGAATCGATATGTGAGCCCACTTCACCCCTGATTGTCTTCAGTTTTTAACGGGGTGAATGTGGTCAATGTGGTGAACGTATTGCTACTGCAATTCACCACTGTATTGTACTGTACTATGTTGATGCCCCTGTGGGCTCCGCCTGTGGCTCCTGCCCCCTCAGGTGTGGTATATAAACCTGCAGCCTGTAGGTGGCACTTAGTACAGAGCAGTCGCAGGCAGCACAGATCTAGCTTATTAAAACCACTGTTCACCTCTACTAATCGTCTCGTGTGAATTGATGGTCGCATCACCAACGCCTCCCACTGCACCTCTCGATTCAGCTTCACCCATCTCAGTCCCTTTTTCCTTCACCTTTCACCTGGTAGCTGTGGAAGCAGACCATTACAGCCTTCGTGGTTCATTCGCCTTTCGTTTAGGCCAGAGTAACCAATGAGCCCTGTCCAACCCGCAGAGGGAGGAGTCCTCCTCCTCCCCTATCAACTTACCAAACACCTTGGGCGGCACGGTGGCACAGTGGTTAGCACTGCTGCCTCACAGCTCCAGGGTCCTGGGTTCAATTCCGGCCTCGGGTGACTGTGTGGAGTTTGCACTTTCTCCCCGTGTGTGCGAGGGTTTCCTCCGGGTGCTCCGGTTTCCTCCCACAGTCCAAAGATGTGCAGGTTAGGTGGATTGGCCATGATAAATTGCCCTTAGTGTCCAAAATGTTAGGTGGGGTTAGGGTGGAAGGGTGGGTTTAAGTCGGGTGCCCTTTCCAAGGGCGGGTGCAGACTCAATGGGCTGAATGGCCTCCTTCTGCACTGTCAATTCTATGAATTCTATGGAGCGGGATTCTCTGATCCTGAGGCTAAGTGTTGACGCCGTCGTAAACGCCGCCGCGTTTTACGACGTCGTCAACAGGCCCACAGGAGCAGCGATCCTGAGCCCTACAGAGTGCCTGTACGGCTCTGGAGCGCCTCACGCAGCTCCAGCTGCCGATACTGGCGTCAAATGGGCGCCGCGAGTCTGCGCATGTGCTCTGCGACCGGCGCGGATTCGCGCATGCGCGATGCGACCGGCGTGAACTTGCGCATGCGCGCTAGGTTCCTTCTCCGTGCCAGCCCCGACGCAACATGGCAAAGAGCTACAGGGGCCCGGCGCAGAGTAAAAGAGGCCCCACCAGGAGAAGTCAGCCTGCCGATCAGTAGGCCCTGATCGCGGGCCAGGCCACAGTGGAGGCCCCCCGGGGGTCGGACACCCCCTCCCCCCCCCCCACAAGGCCGCCCCCCCCACCCCCCGCAGGATGGACGGCGATGTCCCGCCGGGTAAGACCACATGTGAACGCCGCCGGAGGGATTTGGCCTATCTCGGCGGCCACTCGACCCATCCTGCGCGGAGAATAGCCGGGAGGAGGGGCACGTAGAGCGACACCGCACCGACTGCGCCGGTGCCAATGGTGCCGATTCTCCGGACACCGGAAAATCCCCCGTCGGGGCGTCGTCGCATGAATCGTGCCTGGCCCAGCGATTCTCCGACCCCGCCCGGGGTCAAACAATCCCACCCATGATCTCTGCAAAATACTCCATCGGCATCTGGCCCTCCGGCCCCTCAGACAGTCCCACGAACCTTCGATTCTGCATTTGTGACCTGTTCTGTGGGTCCTCCACTTTGGCTCTGAGCCCTATGTTACTCTCCACCACCCTCCGCAGTTCCTCACCCATCGATGTGAGCTGGTTGCTGTGCTGCGACAATGCCTCCTCCATTCCCTTCAACACCTGTCCTTGCTCTCGCACCTCCATTGACGTCTTTGCAAAGCCTCCTACTCAGGCCGATTCTCATCCACCCACTCCTTGAGCGAGGTCATCATCTCCTTATGATGCTTGTTAAAATGCTTAGAAAACAGCCACTCACACTCCCCTGCCATCTCAGCAGTTCCGCCGTGAAATCCTGGGAGATCCAAATAACAATGCCTCCCCACTTCACCTCTCGATTTAGCTTCACCCATCTCAGTCCCTTTTTCCTTCTCCTGGTAGCTGTGGAAGCAGACTATTACACCTCTTGGTGGTTCATTCGCCTTTAGTTCCGCCAACTTATCCAGCATGACGGGTGCGGTCCCACTCGGAGAGCCTGCTCCTGCCATCTTTCCTCCCGCTGGACTCCTTACTGAACTCGCTGGTCGACTATCGCTCACCCATTTTTTCCGGATTTTCGGCATCCTTTTTTGCCTTAGACTTTCCCACTGTGGTGAATGTATTCACCTAATGCATGAGCTGTCTGTATAATGCTGTGACCTATAACCTGGAAGTGATGATATGGTCTACTTCCAGGTACTGTACTGGAACCCCGGTGGGCTCCGTCTCTGGCTACGCCCTCACCGGGGCCATATATAGACCGGCTACCTGTGTGTGGCACTCATTTGTACAGCCGACTCTGGCAGGCGAGTTCATGGATAATAAAGCCTAATGTTCACTTGTTCTCACAGTGAATTGACGGTATAACACCCACAAACAATCATACCAAATTTTCCACAAAAACTGGGTGTGAAGAGCCAAAAAACAAAGAGTTCTAGCAGGAACCACCCAACATGTGACCTCCAAATACAAGTTGCCACTGGAAATCCTCCAATTCTGAATGTTGCCAGGGCACAAAGCACTCAGCGACAGGTTGCAGGTACTAAACTGTCAGTTACAAGGATCAGCCCTGGCCGAGCAGCAGCAATCCTGCCCCAGGTCCTTTCCAAAGATTCAAGTATAAATTCTATGCTGGTGCTCCTGTGCAGTACTGAGAGAACGCTGCACTGATAGAGGTGCTGTTTCCCAATGAGACACTAAACTGACACCCTGTCCACTCTCTCATAGGCACACGAGAGGTATAGGGGACGCTTCTGCCAACACTAACCCCCTCAGCCAGGATCATTAAATACACTATCCTGTCATTACACATTGCTGCATGTGGAAGCTTGCTGTGTGCAAATTGGTTGCCACATTTCCTACAGCACAATAGTGAAGACACTAATAGTTCATTAACTATAGAGTGCTTTGGGAGGTTGTAAAAGGTGTTGTAGAAACACTTTTTAAAATAAGTTTAGAATACCCAGTTATTTTTTTTCCTAATTAAGGGGCAATTTAGTGTGACCAACCCACTTAACCTGCACACCTTTGGGTTGTGGGGGTGAGGCCCATGCAGGCGCGGGGAGGATATGCAAACTCCACACAGACAGTGACCCGGGGCCGGGATCGACCCCGGGTCCTCAGCGCCATAGGCAGCAGTGCTAACCACTGCGCTACCGTGCCGCCTGGGTGCTGTAGAAACACCGTCCATCTTTCTTTAGAATCTAATGGTTTGGGTTTCACTCTATGTGGTAAACAAACAGCATTGTTTATCATAGATCATAGAATTTACAGTGCAGAAGGAGGCTATTCGGCCCATCGGGTCTGCACCAGCTCTTGGAAAGAGCACCCTACCCAAGCCCACACCTCCACCCTATCCCCATAACCCAGCAACCCCACCCAACACTAAGGGCAATTTTGGACACTAAGGGCAATTTATCATGGCCAATCCACCTAACCTGCACATCTTTGGACTGTGGGAGGAAACCGGAGCACCCGGAGGAAACCCACGCAGACACGGGGAGGATGTGCAGACTCCGCACAGACAGTGACCCAAGCTGGAATCGAACCTGGGACCCTGGAGCTGTGAAGCAATTGTGCTATCCACAATGCTACCGTTTATTACACTTAAACCCGACCATAGTACTTCTCTGACCTTTGCGCTGGAACTCACTGTGATTTTTGGGCAGCATTCTCGACAAGGAGCTGGGACCTGGATGAACACAGCAAGAAACTGTATCTCCTTAACCAATCTGATTATAGAATCGGCGATCAGAAGCAGAGTTTAAACCAAAAAGTGTCAGAATAGTGAATTTGATGTGAAAAGGGCGATAAAACATGAAATAAAAAGAGGGAAAGAAAGCTGGGATTGAGAGAGAGTTAAAAGAACATAAAGATAAATTTAAAGTTAAAATAAATAATAATAATCTTTAATAATCTTTATTGTCACAAGTAGGCTTACATTAACACTGCAATGAAGTTACTGTGAAAAGCCCTAGTCGCCACATTACGGCACCTGTTCGGGTACACGGAGGGAGAATTCAGAATATCCAATTCACCTAACAGCACGTCTTTCGGGACTTGTGCGAGGAAACCGGAGCGAACTGAGGGAATCCACGCAGACACGGGGAGAACGTGCAGACTCCACACAGACAGTGACCCAGTGGGGAATCGAACCTGGGACCCTGGAGCTGTGAAGCAATTGTACTAACAACTGCGCTACCGTGCTGCCCATGTAGGGACAGCAACTATTACCGAGTGTCTCAGTGAGGTACCAGTGGAGTACAGCCAGGGGACAGGGCAATCTGCTGATTTCAGTGTTTAACTGCGCATCACCAGAAGTTGCTGTCTGGTTTGTTCCTTGATTATGGCGAGCGCTGTGCGTCTCACCATTTGTTCTCCGGCCAGTGATTGGGAAACAATTTCCACATCTGGTGATGTTTACTTTTACAGAACAAGATCCGTTCAAACAAGTGACAATTTTAAAGTTAAAACATCTCACTCCCACCAGCTTTGACCTGAGACGAGAAATCACCATTGTTCCATCATGCAGGCCTAAGGTTAAAATAACAGTTGGGCCCCGGTGACATTGCAGTCTGATCGGCATACTTAAAAAGGATCTAACACCAATTTCAAATTGCAGTGGGTCAGTTTGGACTGGGAAAGGAATGGGCAAGTCCACTCTCTCCCACCCCCACTCCATGTGCCATTGGGCAGGGGGAACATTGTACGGAAGGCAAGGGAGGGAAAGAAACAAAGAAGTAGAGTGGAGAGAAGGAGTTATGGGAAGAGTGGGAGTGACAGAGATTGAAGGCAAGGGAAGAGAGAAACAGGATGAAGAAGGGGGGTAACGAGGAATAGAGCAAACCCAGAAAATTCAAACAATCACTGACTTTGAGGAAGGCCTCATTCAAATAAAAGGATTGTGCTAATTTCTTTTGAAGCTCCTGATGCGACCATCAATTCACACGAGACGAACAGTAGAAGTGAACAGTGGTTTTAATAAGCTAGATCTGTGCCTGCCTGCGACTGCTCTGTACTGAGTGCCGCCTATAGACTGCAGGTTTATGTACCACCCCTGAGGGGGCGGAGCCACAGGCGGAGCCCACAAGGGCATCTACATTATACAGTACAATATAGTGGTGAATTGTAGCAGCAATACGTTCACCACATTCGCCCCCTGTTAAAAAATTGAAGTCCAGCGGGGGTGAAGTGGGCTCACAGATCGAGTCTGTCCGGCGCCTTGATCGTTCTCTGTGATCGCCCCAGCTCCAGCTTCGCTGTGGGCACGGGTGTTGGGCTCGTCGCTACGGGCACGGGTGTTGGGCTCGTTGACTCCGGGAGCAGGTCGTCTGGAGCTTCATCACGTTGGGTCGGCAATGGGGGGAGGGGGGTGTAGGCCGTGTAGGGGCGAGAGCGGTGTTCGGTGTGGGGGGGGGAGACGTAGGTGATGGTCGCTGGGGAACTGGCAGGTGCCAGGTCTCGGAGGGAGATTGTATCTTGTCGGCCGTCGCGGTGCGCCACGTAGGCATACTGAGGGTTGGCATGTAGGAGCTGTACCCTCTCGACCAGGGGGTCGGACTTATGGCTTTACACGTGCTTCCAGAGGAGGACAGGCCCCGGTGTTAAGACAAATAGACAGTTGTGAGGGGTCTCGTTCGTGGCTGTGCAAAGGAGCAACCAAATGGAGTGGAGCGCGTCGGGGAGGACCTCCTGCCAGCGGGAAACCGGGAGACTTCTAGACCGTAGGTCGTGTTCTCCCTCTCCACCTGTCCGTTACCCCGGGGGTTGTAGCTGGTAGTCGTGCTCGAGGCAATGTCCTTACCGAGCAGGCACTGACGCAGCTCATCGCTCATAAACGAGGAGCCCCGGTCACTGTGGACGTAAGTAGGGTAACCGAACAGGGTGAAGATGCTGTGCAGGCCTTAATGATAGTGGCCGCGGTCATGTCAGGGCATGGGATGGCAAAGGGGAAATGGGAATACTCGTCAACGACGTTGAGAAAGAACACGTTGCGGTCAGTGGAGGGGAGGGCCCCTTTGAAATCGACTCTGAGACGCTCAAAGGGGCGGGAGGCCTTCACCAGGTGGGCCTTGTCTGGCCAATAGAAGTGCAGCTTGCACTCCGCGCAGATTTGGCAATCCCTGGTCATGGCCCTGACCTCCTTGGTGGAGTAGGGCAGGTTGCGGGCCTTGATGAAGTGGAGAAGCCGGGTGACCCCCGGGTGACAGGGGTCATTGTGGATGGTCCGAAGTCGTTCATCTTGCGCGCTGGCGCATGTGCTGCGGGACAGGGCATCTGGGGGCTCGTTGAGCTTCCTGGGACAATACACAATATCGTAATTATAGGTGGAGAGTTTGATTCTCCACCTCAAGATCTTATCATTCTTGATCTTGCCCCGCTGTGTGTTGTTGAACATAAAGGCTACCGAACGTTGGTCGGTGACGAGGATGAACTTCCTACCGGCCAGGTAATGCCTCCAATGCTGCACAGCTTCTACAATGGCTTGAGCTTCCTTTTCGACAGAGGAGTGTCGAATCTCGGAGGCGTTGAGGGTACAGGAAAAGAAGGCCACGGGCCGGCCTGCCTGGTTAAGGGTAGTGGCCAGGGCGACGTCTGACATGTCGCTCTCCACCTGGAAGGGGATGGACTCGTCCATCGCGTGCATCGCGGCCTTGGTAATGTCTGCCTTGATGCGGCTGGAGGCCAGGCGGACCTCGGTCGTCAGGGGAAAGATGGTGGCTTTGATAAGTGGGCGGGCTTTGTCCGCATAGTTGGGGACCCACTAGGCTTAATATGAAAAGAACCCGAGGCATCTTTTCAGGGCCTTGGGGCAGTGGGGGAGGGGGCGCATGCGGTCGGGGTCGGGCCCTAGGACTCTGTTTTCCACGACATAGCTGAGGATGGCTAGTCGGGTTGTGCGGAAAACGCATTCTTCCTTGTTGTAGGTGAGATTGAGGGCTTGGGTGGTTTGGAGGAACTTCTGAAGGTTAGCGTCGTGGTCCTGCTGATCATGGCCGCAGATGGTGACGTTATCCAAGTACGGGAACGTGGCCCTCAGCCTGTACTGGTCAACCATTCGGTCCATCGTTCTTTGGAAGACCGAGACCCCATTGGTGACGCCGAAGATTGTTTGGGATGCGGGGGAAATCTGGAGGGAACAGCGCCTTACCATGTCCGGATGGATGAAGCTCTCCGTGCTCCCAGAGTCAAACAGACAGGGCGTTTCGTGCCCATTGACCTGGACGGTCATCATGGAGTTCTTGAGGTGCTTGGGCCGTGACTGGTCGAGAGTGACAGCGCCAAGCTGCGGGTAGCCGGCGTGGTCGGTGGTCGCGGGGTGATCCCAAGATGGCAGCCAAGATGGCGGCCCCCGTCGGTGGCACGTGTCGGGCGGCGTTGAAGATGGCAGCCAAGATGGCAGCCCCCATCGGTTGCACGTGTCGGGTGGCGTTCAAGATGGCGGCCCCCATGAGTCGCACGTGTCGGGGAGAGTTAAAGATGGCGGCCCCCACGGATAGCACGAGGCGGATGACGCGTCAGAAGGGGGCGGTACCGGCAGGCACGCAGCCACGCTGCGGGGTCTGTGAATCTGTGAGTCGGGCCTGCAATTTTGGAACTTTTGGTCGGGCCAAGCAGACTTTGGCAAAATGTCCTTTCTTGCTGCAGGTCGCGTTCCGAGCTGGGCAACGCTGCCTGGGGTGCTGGTTCTGATCGCAGAAATAGCAAGGCGGGTTGGGCGGGCAGCCGCGCGGCACAGGCCTGGGACACCCTCGGGTCGGGTGATGGTCGCGCCCCCGGCGCCCACGAGGAAATCGCGTGGTCGGAGGGGAAAGCATTTAGGCTCTGGAAGGCTACCTCTAATGCGGTGGATAGTTTTACCGTCTCTTCTAGGTCAAAGGCGCCCTTTTCAAGCAGGCGCTGTCTGACATAGTTGGACCAGACTCTGGCCACATAGGTGTCCCGGATGGCGAGTTCCATGTGCTGCGAGGCCGTGATGTCCTTGTAGTTACAGCTTCGAGCGAGTACCCTCAGATTGCGTAGATATTCCTCCAGCGATTCCCCGGGGCGTTGACGACGTGTGGTGAGGAGATGCCACGCGAACACTTCGTTCACCAGCCTCTCGTAATGCCTTTTCAGGATCTCGACCGCGTCTGCGTACGTGGTCGTGTCTTTGATTAGTACAGAGATTCTGTGGCTCACCCAGGCGTGGAGGAGACTCAGCCTTTGTGCCTCAGTGACGGCGGGCGAGGAGTAGGCGGCGAGGTAGGCCTCAAAACAGCGGAGCCAGTGTGAAAAGATTCCTTTGGCTTCAGCTGCCTGTGGGTCGAGTTCCAGTTGATCAGGTTTGAGGGCGGCATCCATTGCGATATCTTAGCTTATTAAATTGATGCGACCATCAATTCACACGAGACAATTAGGAGAAGTGAACAGTGGTTTTAATAAGCTAGATCTCTGCCAGCCTGCGACTGCTCTGTACTGAGTGCCGCCTACAGGCTGCAGATCTATATACCTCCCCCGAGGGGACGGAGCCACAGGCGGAGCCCACAAGTGCATCAACATGATACAATGCAATGCAGTGGTGAATTGTAGTAGCAATACGTTCACCACAGCTCCGAGAAGTGTTATATTCCACTCGGAACATTTACTCTAATAATCTTTATTAGTGTCACAAGTAGACTGACATTAACACTGCAATGAAGTTACTGTGAAAAGCCCCTAGTCGCCACATTCCAGCACCTGCTCGGCTACACAGAGAGAGAATTCAGAATGCCCAATTCACCTAAAAGCACGTCTTTCAGGACTTGTGGGAGTAAACTGGAGCACCCGGGGAAAACCCACGCAGACATGGGGAGAACATGCAGACTCTGCACAGACAGTGACCGAAGCAGGAATCGAACCTGGGACCCTGGTGCTGTGAGGTGACAGTACTAACCACTGTGCCGCCCCTATGTCTCCCTGTAAGAACACTATCCACGATGCCCTTTGCTGCTCTTGCTCATGTATTTGCTTTGTTTGGCCCCTTTTTCGCACTGTAACCAATCTCTGTTTGTCGATGTACCATTTGTCAATATTCTCTGTTGATTATTCTTTTTGTCTACTATATACGTACTGTGTACGTTCCCTTGGCCACAGAAAATACTTTTCACTGTACTTCGGTTCATGTGACAATAAATCAAATCAAATCAAAATCTCTCCACAGATACTGCCAAACTTGCTGAGTTTTTCCCCAGCACTTTCTGTTTTTATGAAATGAAATGAAAATGAAAAATGAAAATCGCTTATTGTCACAAGTCGGCTTCAAATGAAGTTATTGTGAAAAGCCCTTAGTCGCCACATTCCGGCGTCTGTTCGGGGAGGCTGTTACGGGAATCGGACCGTGCTGCTGGCCTGCCTTTGTCTGCTTTAAAAGCCAGCGATTTAGCCCAGTGTGCTAAACCAGCCCCTATTTCAGATCTCCAGCATGTGCAGTATTTGGCTTTTATTTTCTTGCTCATCTCTTTCACTTGTGGTTTCACAGTGAGTACAATCCATTATTCACAAGCTGCTTATTATCTGAACTCGGAATATTCAGAGTTTGGAACACAGCCTTTGAAACACAGGTTACTGAGATCGAAAGAGCAAATCAGCAGCATTTTAAAACCATTGACGGTAAAGGAAAGACTATGAACACAATTCCCATCAAAGAAGTTTAAAGGTTAGCGATGACTCACAAGTGAGGTGTTTTCATAGCTGCCAGATCTCAGGTTTGCGTCAGGCAGGTAAAGCTTTTCAATAAATCATGCCACCTTCAAGCCAGCAATCAAGATTTTGATTGATGCTAAATATTACAGAAGCTATTCAAGGAATTTAGTGTCGCAACACACTCAACATTGGACAGGCTTAGACATAAAGTAATTTGTACTTCAGCAGTGCATGCTCTATGAAAATAGTTTATATATAGAATAATGGATACCCGGGAATGAGTTACAGACTGGAATCTAATTGCGGGGTTAAGATGGTTTATATACAGAATAATGGATACCCGGGAGTGAGTTACAGGCTGGAATCTAATCGAGGGGTTCAGATGGTTTATATATAGAATAATGGACACCCAGGAGTGAGTTACAGGCTGGAATCTAATCGAGGGGTTCAGATGGTTTATACATAGAATGACAGATACCCAAGAGTGAGTTACAGACTGGAATCTAATCGAGGGGTTAAGATGGTTTATATGTAGAATAATGGATACCCGGGAGTGAGTTACAGACTGGAATCTAATCGAGGGGTTCAGATGGTTTATATATAGAATAATGGATACCTGGGAGTGAGTTACAGACTGGAATCTAATCGAGGAGTTCAGATGGTTTATACATAGAATGACAGATACCCAAGAGTGAGTTACAGACTGGAATCTAATCGAGGGGTTAAGATGGTTTATATATAGAATAATGGATACCCGGGAGTGAGTTACAGACTGGAATCTAATCGAGGGGTTCAGATGGTTTATATATAGAATAATGGATACCCAGGAGTGAGTTACAGGCTGGAATCTAATCGAGGGGTTCAGATGGTTTATACATAGAATGACAGATACCCAAGAGTGAGTTACAGACTGGAATCTAATCGAGGGGTTAAGGTGGTTTATATATAGAATAACGGATACCCGGGAGTGAGTTACAGACTGGAATCTAATCAAGGGGTTCAGATGGTTTATATATAAAATAATGGATACCCGGGAGTATGTTACAGACTGCCTCTATGCCTGTGTCCAGGCCCGGCCACCAGATATATCCCCTGGCCAGCAGCTTCATTTGTGAGACTCCAAAGTGCCCATGCTGTAGTTCAGCCAGTATGGCTCGACGGGCTTGGGGCTGGTTCAGCACACTGGGCTAAATCGCTGGCTTTTAAAGCAGACCAAGACAGGCCAGCAGCACGGTTCAATTCCCGTACCAGCCTCCCCGAACAGGGGCCAGAATGTGGCGACTAGGGGCTTTTCACAGTAACTTCATTGAAGCCTACTTGGGACAATAAGCGATTTTCATTTCATTTCATTTCATTACTCGAGCTCCCTGTAGCAGTATCCCATCTTCCATGGTGATCTGCTCTCTTCTGCTCCAGTAGGGGTGGAATTCCGCCTGGACTGGTCTTTAGCTCCATGTGTTTTATTTTTGCTAAAACCTTGTCACTTTGTGTCCACAAACGAATGTTTTGTGCGGCCACTGGAAGGGTGTCCAGGAAATGTAGTGTCATCACCGTTTCTTCTATTCTGGATATCAATGGTGGGTTTTCGGGGTATCCGGTAATGGCAGCCTGCTTAGTACGTCAGCATTTGCCACCCGGTTCCCGGCCGGTGCTCCAGTTGATATTGGTACGCTGCCAGTAGTAGGGCCCAGCGTTGGCTCTGGGCCGAAGCTATTGGTGGCACCGCTTTGTCTTCTTTCAGCAAGTCCAACAATGGCTTGTGGTCTGTGATTATCCTGAATTTCTGCCCATACAAGTACTGGTGAAATTTCTTCACCGTGAAGATCGTAGCCAGTCCTTCTTTTTCAATTTAGGCATACTTTCGCTCTGCTGCTGCCAGCGTCCTGGAAGCAAATGCTATGGGCCATTTCTGTCCGTGTTGCCCTCTGTGTGCTAAAACTGCATCAACGCCATATGGAGATGTGTCGCAAGTGAGCACCAACTCTTTCCTGGGGTCATAGTGTGCCAAGACATTTTGTGGAGAGCTTTGTTTGATCTTCTTGAAAGCCCTGTCTTGGCGGGCGGACCACTCCCAGGCTTGCCCCTTTTTTAGTCATTGGTGTCGGGGGTCCAGGATGGAAGATCTGTTCTGTATGAATTTTCCGTAGTATATCACCAGTCCTAAAAAAAGATCTTAACTCCTGGATTGTGGTGGGGGCCGACGCATCTTTTATCACCTCACCTGATCCTCCAAAGGGTGTAGCCCTGTCTTGTCAACCTTGTACCCCCAGATAATTACTTGATGTGCTAGAAAAACACATTTCTCCCTCTTTAGGCGCTCGCCTGCTGCTGAAAACCTCCTCAGAACTTCCTCCAGGTTTTGCAGGTGTTCTGCCCTTGTTTTTCCCATAATGAGGATGTTGCCCAGGTAAATGGCGACTTGTGGTAACCATTGTCCTCTGGAATATCGCACAGGCTGATGATACCCCGAAGGGTAATCTTGTGTACTGAAAAAGGCCCTTCAGGGTGTTTATTGTTGAGAATCTTTGCGACTCTTCATCCAGCTTCAGCTGTAGATATGCGTGGTTCATGTCCAGCTTTGAGAATAAGAGTCCTGCCAGCTTTGCGTACAAATCCTCAATCCGGGGAATTGGGTATTTGTTCAGTTGTGAGTCGCAATTAATTGTTTGTTTGAAATCGCCACAAAGGCGGACCAAGCCGTCCAGCTTAAGAATAGGCACCATGGGTGCCGCCCATTCTGCAAACTGGACTGGTTTATTGTTCCTTCATGCTCCAATCTTTTGATTTCCATATCGACTTTCTGCCTTAACGTGAAGAGTACTGGTCGGGCCTTGTAGAATTTTGGGACTGCCTCTGGATTTACGTGTAATGTCGCCTTTGCTCCCTTTATTGTTCCGAGTCCTTCTCGGGAAACCTCTGGGTATTTGCACAGGACTTTGCTCAGGTGACCATTTTCAAGTTGGAAAATATTTACCCAATCCAGCTGGATCACTTTTAGCCAGATTTGTCCCAATTAGCTGGGCCCTGCACCTTTCACTACCATTAAAGGCAGCCTAACCAGTTGCACTCCATAAGCCACAGGTACATATGTCGTGCCCAACACTCTCAGTGGTTCCCCTGTGTACGTCCTTAGTTTTGCTGTGGTCCTGGTTAGGGATAAGGGTTGGAGTCCAGTGTGAATTTTATTAAATACTGTTTCCCCTATCACTGATACGGCTGCTCCTGTGTCGACTTCCATTAATGTTGGATGTCCATTCAGCCTTACAGTCAATTTAATGGGTTTTGATTTAACCAGAGTTACACAATTTCGTTGTTCCTCATCCCTAGGTGAGGCTTCTAGGGTATGCATTCTCCTGGATCCCTGCCTACGTGTCCTTCTCCAAAATGTTGGTTTTGGCTTCTATTTCTCCTCTCTGGCTCCGATCTCTGGCAACAACGACAATATTTTGCCAAGCGAAAGGCTGCAGGGGCTACTGTTGTCTGTCCTAATATTCCCTTGCTTGGGAGCGGTTCTGCGAGTGGGCCTGGGTTCCTTAGTATCCAAGTCATTCCTGAGGATGGCTATGCAGTTCCCTACCCCCCAGCGGAGTTGCACAGGTGTGGGCATCTACCTCCATCGGAGTACCCTGTAACTCATGTGCTCCACTTGCCGTTTTTTCTAAGGACAAAGCCAGCTGCAATGCTTGTTTGCAATCCAGCTCGGCCCCTGCTCGCAGACATTTTTGTATTGCGAAATTATTTATTCCGCACACCAACCGTTCTCAGAGCATCTCATTTAGCGTCAGGCCAAATTCGCATGCCTCTGCTAATTGCCTTAATCTTCTTTAAAAAGTAGTGACTGACTCCCCCGTGTCTCGGAATGCTGAGTAAAACCGGTACCTTTCCAGGATCAGAGGTGGCTTAGGGTCACAGTACTCTTTTACTAAGTCCGTCAATTCCTGGAAGGTTTTTGTGTCCGGTGCCTCTGGAGCAGTGAGACTGTGCAGAATGGCAAAAGCTGCCAGCCCATAGGGCAGCATGGTGGCGCAGTGAGTAGCACTGCTGCCTCACGGTGCCGAGGTCCCAGGTTCAATCCCAGCTCTGGGTCACTCTCTGTGTGAGTTTGCACATTCTCCCTAGCCTCCGCCATCTTTCCAGTTGCCGAGCTGATCCTTTCGTTCGACGGTGAACCTTCACTCGCCCCCTTCTTCACAGCGGCTTTCTTTTGGTTTTTGGACATTCCCCTCCTTCCTTATGTCTTCCTGCACTTATTTGTTGCAAAATTGCCCCTGGGACAGGGTACTAAATTGCAAAAAATCAAGCCTCGAGCAGGAGCCACCCAACATGCTATTTCCTCCTACATGCCGCCACCGGACGTCACCGGACTGGAATCTAATCGAGGGGTTCAGATGGTTTATATATAGAATAATGGATACCCGGGAGTGAGTTACAGACTGGAATCTAATCGGGTGGTTCAGACGGTTTATATATAGAATAATGGACACCCGGGAGTGAGTTACAGACTGGAATCTAATCGAGGGGTTCAGACGGTTTATATATAGAATAATGGACACCCGGGAGTGAGTTACAGACTGGAATCTAATCGCGGGGTTCAGACGGTTTATATATAGAATAATGGATACTGGGAGTGAGTTACAGACTGGAATCTAATCGGGTGGTTCAGACGGTTTATATATAGAATAATGGACACCCGGGAGTGAGTTACAGACTGGAATCTAATCGCGGGGTTCAGACGGTTTATATATAGAATAATGGATACTGGGAGTGAGTTACAGACTGGAATCTAATCGAGGGGTTCAGATGGTTTATATATAGAATAATGGATACCCGGGAGTGAGTTACAGACTGGAATCTAATCGGGTGGTTCAGACGGTTTATATATAGAATAATGGACACCCGGGAGTGAGTTACAGACTGGAATCTAATCGCGGGGTTCAGACGGTTTATATATAGAATAATGGATACTGGGAGTGAGTTACAGACTGGAATCTAATCGAGGGGTTCAGATGGTTTATATATAGAACAATGGATACTGGGAGTGAGTTACAGACTGGAATCTAATCGAGGGGTTCAGGTGGTTTATATATAGAATAAAGGATACCCGGGAGTGAGTTACAGACTGGAATCTAATCGAGGGGTTCAGACGGTTTATATATAGAATAAAGGATACCCGGGAGTGAGTTACAGACTGGAATCTAATCGAGGAGTTCAGATAGTTTATATATAGAATAATGGATACCCGGGAGTGAGTTACAGACTGGAATCTAATCGCGGGGTTCAGATGGTTTATATATAGAACAATGGATACCCGGGAGTGGGTTACAGACTGGAATCTAATCGAGGGGTTCAGATGGTTCATATATAGAATAATGGATACCCGGGAGTGAGTTACAGACTGGAATCTAATCGGGTGGTTCAGATGGTTTATATATAGAATAATGGATACCCGGGAGTGAGTTACAAACTGGAATCTAATCGAGGGGTTCAGATGGTTCATATATAGAATAATGGATACCCGGGAGTGAGTTACAGACTGGAATCTAATCGAGGGGTTCAGATGGTTTATATATAGAATAATGGATACCCGGGAGTGAGTTACAGACTGGAATCTAATCGAGGGGTTCAGATGGTTTATATATAGAATAATGGATACCCAGGAGTGAGTTACAGACTGGAATCTAATCGAGGTGTTCAGATGGTTTATATATAGAATAATGGATACCCGGAAGTGAGTTACCGACTGGAATCTAATCGAGGGGTTCAGATGGTTTATATACAGAATAATGGATACCCGGGAGTGAGTTACAGACTGGAATCTAATCGAGGGGTTCAGATGGTTTATATATAGAATGATGGATACCCGGGAGTGAGTTACAGACTGGAATCTAATCGAGGGGTTCCGATGGTTTATATACAGAAAAATGGATACCTGGGAGTGAGTTACAGACTGGAATCTAATCGGGTGGTTCAGATGGTTTATATACAGAATAATGGATACCCGGGAGTGAGTTACAGACTGGAATCTAATCGAGGGGTTCAGATGGTTTATATATAGAATAATGGATACCCGGGAGTGAGTTACAGACTGGAATCTAATCGAGGAGTTCAGATGTTTTATATATAGAATAATGGATACCCGGGAGTGAGTTACAGACTGGAATCTAATCGAGGAGTTCAGATGGTTTATATATAGAATAATGGATACCTGGGAGTGAGTTACAGACTGGAATCTAATCGAGGGGTTCAGATGGTTTATATATAGAATAATGGATACCCAGGAGTGAGTTACAGACTGGAATCTAATCGGGTGGTTCAGATGGTTTATATACAGAATAATGGATACCCGGGAGTTAGTTACAGACTGGAATCTAATCAAGGAGTTCAGATGGTTTCTATACAGAATAATGGATACCCGGGAGTGAGTTACAGACTGCAATCTTATCGGG
Organism: Scyliorhinus torazame; assembly: GCF_047496885.1. NCBI lineage: Eukaryota > Metazoa > Chordata > Chondrichthyes > Carcharhiniformes > Scyliorhinidae > Scyliorhinus > Scyliorhinus torazame. The sequence continues at coordinate 255,356,619 of NC_092708.1, forward strand.
TGGTTCAGATGGCTTATATATAGAATATTGGATACCCGGGAGTTAGTTACAGACTGCAATCTAATCGAGGGGTTCAGATGGTTTATATCTAGAATAATGGATACCCGGGAGTGAGTTACAGACTGGAATCTAATCGAGGAGTTCAGATGGTTTATATCTAGAAGAATGGATACCCGGGAGTGAGTTACAGACTGGAATCTAATCGAGGGGTTCAGATGGTTTATATATAGAATAATGGATACCCGGGAGTGAGTTACAGACTGGAATCTAATCGAGGGGTTCAGATGGTTTATATATAGAATAATGGATACCCGGGAGTGAGTTACAGACTGGAATCTAATCGAGGAGTTCAGATGGTTTCTATACAGAATAATGGATACCCGGGAGTGAGTTACAGTCTGGAATCTAATCGAGGGGTTCAGATGGTTTATATATAGAATAATGGATACCCGGGAGTGAGTTACAGACTGGAATCTAATCGAGGGGTTCAGATGGTTTATATATAGAATAATGGATACCCGGGAGGGAGTTACAGACTGGAATCTAATCTAGGGGTTCAGATGGTTTCTATACAGAATAATGGATACCCGGGAGTGAGTTACAGACTGGAATCTAATCGAGGGGTTCAGATGGTTTATATATAGAATGATGGATACCCGGGAGTGAGTTACAGACTGGAATCTAATCGAGGGTTCAGATGGTTTATATACAGAATAATCGATACCCGGGAGTTAGTTACAGACTGGAATCTAATCAAGGGGTTCAGATGGTTTCTATACAGAATAATGGATACACGGGAGTGAGTTACAGACTGCAATCTGATCGGGTGGTTCAGATGGCTTATATATAGAATAATGGATACCCGGGAGTGAGTTACAGACTGGAATCTAATCGAGGAGTTCAGATGGTTTATATATAGAATAATGGATACCCGGGAGTGAGTTACAGACTGGAATCTAATCGGGTGGTTCAGATGGTTTATATACAGAATAATGGATACCCGGGAGTGAGTTACAGACTGGAATCTAATTGAGGGGTTCAGATGGTTTATATACAGAATAATGGATACCCGGGAGTGAGTTACAGACTGGAATCTAATCGAGGGGTTCAGATGGTTTATATATAGAATAATGGATACCCGGGAGTGAGTTACAGACTGGAATCTAATCGAGGGGTTCAGATGGTTTAAATACAGAATAATGGATACCCGGGAGTGAGTTACAGAATGGAATCTAATCGAGGAGTTCAGATGGTTTATATATAGAATAATGGATACCTGGGAGTGAGTTACAGACTGGAATCTAATCGAGGGGTTCAGATGGTTTATATATAGAATAATGGATACCCGGGAGTGAGTTACAGACTGGAATCTAATCGGGTGGTTCAGATGGTTTATATACAGAATAATGGATACCCGGGAGTTAGTTACAGACTGGAATCTAATCGAGGGGTTCAGATGGTTTCTATACAGAATAATGGATACCCGGGAGTGAGTTACAGACTGCAATCTAATCGGGTGGTTCAGATGGTTTATATATAGAATAATGGGTACCCGGGAGTTAGTTACAGACTGCAATCTAATCGAGGGGTTCAGATGGTTTATATCTAGAATAATGGATACCCGGGAGTGAGTTACAGACTGGAATCTAATCGAGGAGTTCAGATGGTTTATATATAGAATAATGGATACCCGGGAGTGAGTTACAGACTGGAATCTAATCGGGTGGTTCAGATGGTTTACATACAGAATAATGGATACCCGGGAGTGAGTTACAGACTGGAATCTAATTGAGGGGTTCAGATGGTTTATATATAGAATAATGGATACCCGGGAGTGAGTTACAGACTGGAATCTAATCGAGGGGTTCAGATGGTTTATATATAGAATAATAGATACCCGGGAGGGAGTTACAGACTGGAATCTAATCGAGGCGTTCAGATGGTTTATATATAGAATAATGGATACCCGGGAGGGAGTTACAGACTGGAATCTATTCGAGGGGTTCAGATGGTTTCTATACAGAATAATGGATACCCGGGAGTGAGTTACAGACTGGAATCTAATCGAGGGGTTCAGATGGTTTATATATAGAATGATGGATACCCGGGAGTGAGTTACAGACTGGAATCTAATCGAGGGGTTCCGATGGTTTATATACAGAAAAATGGATACCTGGGAGTGAGTTACAGACTGGAATCTAATCGGGTGGTTCAGATGGTTTATATACAGAATAATGGATACCCGGGAGTGAGTTACAGACTGGAATCTAATCGAGGGGTTCAGATGGTTTATATATAGAATAATGGATACCCGGGAGTGAGTTACAGACTGGAATTTAATCGAGGAGTTCAGATGGTTTATATATAGAATAATGGATACCCGGGAGTGAGTTACAGACTGGAATCTAATCGAGGAGTTCAGATGGTTTATATATAGAATAATGGATACCTGGGAGTGAGTTACAGACTGGATTCTAATCGAGGGGTTCAGATGGTTTATATATAGAATAATGGATACCCAGGAGTGAGTTACAGACTGGAATCTAATCGAGGGGTTCAGATGGTTTATATACAGAATAATGGATACCCGGGAGTTAGTTACAGACTGGAATCTAATCGGGTGGTTCAGATGGCTTATATATAGAATAATGGATACCCGGGAGTTAGTTACAGACTGCAATCTAATCGAGGGGTTCAGATGGTTTATATCTAGAATAATGGATACCCGGGAGTGAGTTACAGACTGGAATCTAATCAAGGAGTTCAGATGGTTTATATATAGAATAATGGATACCCGGGAGTGAGTTACAGACAGGAATCTAATCGAGGGGTTCAGATGGTTTATATACAGAATAATGGATTCCTGGGAGTGAGTTACAGACTGGAATCTAATCGAGAGGTTCAGATGGTTTATATATAGAATAATGGATACCCGGGAGTGAGTTACAGACAGGAATCTAATCGAGGGGTTCAGATGGTTTATATACAGAATAATGGATACCTGGGAGTGAGTTACAGACTGGAATCTAATCGAGGGGTTCACATGGTTTCTATACAGAATAATGGGTACCCGGGAGTTAGTTACAGACTGCAATCTAATCGAGGGGTTCAGATGGTTTATATCTAGAATAATGGATACCCAGGAGTGAGTTACAGACTGGAATCTAATCGAGGGGTTCAGATGGTTTATATACAGAATAATGGATACCCGGGAGTTAGTTACAGACTGGAATCTAATCGGGTGGTTCAGATGGCTTATATATAGAATAATGGATACCCGGGAGTTAGTTACAGACTGCAATCTAATCGAGGGGTTCAGATGGTTTATATCTAGAATAATGGATACCCGGGAGTGAGTTACAGACTGGAATCTAATCAAGGAGTTCAGATGGTTTATATATAGAATAATGGATACCCGGGAGTGAGTTACAGACAGGAATCTAATCGAGGGGTTCAGATGGTTTATATACAGAATAATGGATTCCTGGGAGTGAGTTACAGACTGGAATCTAATCGAGAGGTTCAGATGGTTTATATATAGAATAATGGATACCCGGGAGTGAGTTACAGACAGGAATCTAATCGAGGGGTTCAGATGGTTTATATACAGAATAATGGATACCTGGGAGTGAGTTACAGACTGGAATCTAATCGAGGGGTTCACATGGTTTCTATACAGAATAATGGGTACCCGGGAGTTAGTTACAGACTGCAATCTAATCGAGGGGTTCAGATGGTTTATATCTAGAATAATGGATACCCGGGAGTGAGTTACAGACTGGAATCTAATCGAGGAGTTCAGATGGTTTATATATAGAATAATGGATACCCGGGAGTGAGTTACAGACTGGAATCTAATCGGGTGGTTCAGATGGTTTATATACAGAATAATGGATACCCGGGAGTGAGTTACAGACTGGAATCTAATCGAGGGGTTCAGATGGTTTATATATAGAATAATGGATACCCAGGAGTGAGTTACAGACTGGAATCTAATCGAGGGGTTCAGATAGTTTATGTATAGAATAATGGATACCCGGGAGTGAGTTACAGACTGGAATCTAATGAGGGGTTCAGATGGTTTATGTATAGAATAATGGATACCCGGGAGTGAGTTACAGACTGGAATCTAATCGAGGGGTTCAGATGGTTTATATATAGAATAATGGATACCCGGGAGTGAGTTACAGACTGGAATCTAATCGAGGGGTTCAGATGGTTTAGATATAGAATAATGGACACCCGGGAGTGAGTTACAGACTGGAATCTAATCGAGGGGTTCAGATGGTTTAGATATAGAATAATGGATACCCGGGAGTGAGTTACAGACTGGAATCTAATCGAGGGGTTCAGATGGTTTATATATAGAATAAACGATAACCGGGAGTGAGTTACAGACTGGAATCGAATCGAGGGGTTCAGATGGTTTATAGAAATAGAATAATGGATATCCGGGAGTGAGTTACAGACTGGAATCTAATCGAGGGGTTCAGATGGTTTATAGAAATAGAATAATGGATACCCAGGAGTGAGTTACAGACTGGAATCTAATCGAGGGGTTCAGATGGTTTATATATAGAATAATGGACACCCGGGAGTGAGTCACAGACTGGAATCTAATCGAGGGGTTCAGATGGTTTATATATAGAATAATGGATACCCGGGAGTGAGTTACAGACTGGAATCTAATCGAGGGGTTCAGATGGTTTATATATAGAATAATGGATACCCGGGAGTGAGTTACAGACTGGAATCTAATCGAGGAGTTCAGATGGTTTATATACAGAATAATGGATACCCGGGAGTGAGTTACAGACTGGAATCTAATCGAGGGGTTCAGATGGTTTATATATAGAATAATGGATACCCGGGAGTGAGTTACAGACTGCAATCTAATCGAGGGGTTCAGATGGTTTATATATAGAATAATGGATACCCGGGAGTGAGTTACAGACTGGAATCTAATCGAGGGGTTCAGATGGTTTAGATATAGAATAATGGACACCCGGGAGTGAGTTACAGACTGGAATCTAATCGAGGGGTTCAGATGGTTTAGATATAGAATAATGGATACCCGGGAGTGAGTTACAGACTGGAATCTAATCGAGGGGTTCAGATGGTTTATATATAGAATAAACGATACCCGGGAGTGAGTTACAGACTGGAATCGAATCGAGGGGTTCAGATGGTTTATAGAAATAGAATAATGGATATCCGGGAGTGAGTTACAGACTGGAATCTAATCGAGGGGTTCAGATGGTTTATAGAAATAGAATAATGGATACCCGGGAGTGAGTTACAGACTGGAATCTAATCGAGGGGTTCAGATGGTTTATATATAGAATAATGGATACCCGGGAGTGAGTTACAGACTGGAATCTAATCGAGGAGTTCAGATGGTTTATATACAGAATAATGGATACCCGGGAGTGAGTTACAGACTGGAATCTAATCGAGGGGTTCAGATGGTTTATATATAGAATAATGGATACCCGGGAGTGAGTTACAGACTGCAATCTAATCGAGGGGTTCAGATGGTTTATATATAGAATAATGGACACCCGGGAGTGAGTCACATACTGGAATCTAATCGGGTGGTTCAGATGGTTTATATACAGAATAATGGATACCCGGGAGTGAGTTACAGACTGGAATCTAATCGAGGGGTTCAGATGGTTTATGTACAGAATAATGGATACCCGGGAGTGAGTTACAGACTGGAATCTAATCGAGGAGTTCAGATGGTTTATATCTAGAATAATGGATACCCGGGAGTGAGTTACAGACTGGAATCTAATCGAGGAGTTCAGATGGTTTATATATAGAATAATGGATACCCGGGAGTGAGTTACAGACTGGAATCTAATCGGGTGGTTCAGATGGTTTATATACAGAATAATGGATACCCGGGAGTGAGTTACAGACTGGAATCTAATCGAGGGGTTCAGATGGTTTATATATAGAATAATGGATACCCGGGAGTGAGTTACAGACTGGAATCTAATCGAGGGGTTCAGATGGTTTATATATAGAATAATGGATACCCGGGAGGGAGTTACAGTCTGGAATCTAATCGAGGGGTTCAGATGGTTTCTATACAGAATAATGGATACCCGGGAGTGAGTTACAGACTGGAATCTAATCGAGGGGTTCAGATGGTTTATATATAGAATGATGGATACCCGGGAGTGAGTAACAGACTGGAATCTAATCGAGGGGTTCCGATGGTTGACATACAGAAAAATGGATACCCGGGAGTGAGTCACAGACTGGAATCTAATCGAGGGGTTCAGATGGTTTATATATAAAACAATGGACACCCGGGAGTGAGTTACAGACTGCAATCTAATCGAGGGGTTCAGATGGTTTATATATAGAATAATGGACACCCGGGAGTGAGTCACAGACTGGAATCTAATCGAGGGGTTCAGATGGTTTATATATAGAATAATGGATACCCGGGAGTGAGTTACAGACTGGAATCTAATCGAGGGGTTCAGATGGTTTATATATAGAATAATGGATACCCGGGAGTGAGTTACAGACTGGAATCTAATCGAGGAGTTCAGATGGTTTATATACAGAATAATGGATACCCGGGAGTGAGTTACAGACTGGAATCTAATCGAGGGGTTCAGATGGTTTATATATAGAATCATGGATACCCGGGAGTGAGTTACAGACTGGAATCTAATCGAGGAGTTCAGATGGTTTATATATAGAATAATTGGTACCCGGGAGTGAGTTACAGACTGGAATCTAATCGAGGGGTTCAGATGGTTTATATATAGAATAATGGATACCCGGGAGTGAGTTACAGACTGCAATCTAATCGAGGGGTTCAGATGGTTTATATATAGAATAATGGACACCCGGGAGTGAGTCACATACTGGAATCTAATCGGGTGGTTCAGATGGTTTATATACAGAATAATGGATACCCGGGAGTGAGTTACAGACTGGAATCTAATCGAGGGGTTCAGATGGTTTATATACAGAATAATGGATACCCGGGAGTGAGTTACAGACTGGAATCTAATCGAGGGGTTCAGATGGTTTATATATAGAATAATGGATACCCGGGAGTGAGTTACAGACTGGAATCTAATGAAGGGTTCAGATGGTTTATATACAGAATAATGGATACCCGGGAGTGAGTTACAGACTGGAATCTAATCGAGGAGTTCAGATGGTTTATATATAGAATAATGGATACCTGGGAGTGAGTTACAGACTGGAATCTAATCGAGGGGTTCAGATGGTTTATATATAGAATAATGGATACCCGAGAGTGAGTCACAGACTGGAATCTAATCGAGGGGTTCAGATGGTTTATATATAAAACAATGGACACCCGGGAGTGAGTTACAGACTGCAATCTAATCGAGGGGTTCAGATGGTTTATATATAGAATAATGGACACCCGGGAGTGAGTCACAGACTGGAATCTAATCGAGGGGTTCAGATGGTTTATATATAGAATAATGGATACCCGGGAGTGAGTTACAGACTGGAATCTAATCGAGGGGTTCAGATGGTTTATATATAGAATAATGGATACCCGGGAGTGAGTTACAGACTGGAATCTAATCGAGGAGTTCAGATGGTTTATATACAGAATAATGGATACCCGGGAGTGAGTTACAGACTGGAATCTAATCGAGGGGTTCAGATGGTTTATATATAGAATAATGGATACCCGGGAGTGAGTTACAGACTGCAATCTAATCGAGGGGTTCAGATGGTTTATATATAGAATAATGGACACCCGGGAGTGAGTCACATACTGGAATCTAATCGGGTGGTTCAGATGGTTTATATACAGAATAATGGATACCCGGGAGTGAGTTACAGACTGGAATCTAATCGAGGGGTTCAGATGGTTTATATACAGAATAATGGATACCCGGGAGTGAGTTACAGACTGGAATCTAATCGAGGGGTTCAGATGGTTTATATATAGAATAATGGATACCCGGAGTGAGTTACAGACTGGAATCTAATCGAGGGGTTCAGATGGTTTATGTACAGAATAATGGATACCCGGGAGTGAGTTACAGACTGGAATCTAATCGAGGAGTTCAGATGGTTTATATCTAGAATAATGGATACCCGGGAGTGAGTTACAGACTGGAATCTAATCGAGGAGTTCAGATGGTTTATATATAGAATAATGGATACCCGGGAGTGAGTTACAGACTGGAATCTAATCGGGTGGTTCAGATGGTTTATATACAGAATAATGGATACCCGGGAGTGAGTTACAGACTGGAATCTAATCGAGGGGTTCAGATGGTTTATATATAGAATAATGGATACCCGGGAGTGAGTTACAGACTGGAATCTAATCGAGGGGTTCAGATGGTTTATATATAGAATAATGGATACCCGGGAGGGAGTTACAGACTGGAATCTAATCGAGGGGTTCAGATGGTTTCTATACAGAATAATGGATACCCGGGAGTGAGTTACAGACTGGAATCTAATCGAGGGGCTCAGATGGTTTATATATAGAATGATGGATACCCGGGAGTGAGTAACAGACTGGAATCTAATCGAGGGGTTCCGATGGTTGATATACAGAAAAATGGATACCCGGGAGTGAGTCACAGACTGGAATCTAATCGAGGGGTTCAGATGGTTTATATATAAAACAATGGACACCCGGGAGTGAGTTACAGACTGCAATCTAATCGAGGGGTTCAGATGGTTTATATATAGAATAATGGACACCCGGGAGTGAGTCACAGACTGGAATCTAATCGAGGGGTTCAGATGGTTTATATATAGAATAATGGATACCCGGGAGTGAGTTACAGACTGGAATCTAATCGAGGGGTTCAGATGGTTTATATATAGAATAATGGATACCCGGGAGTGAGTTACAGACTGGAATCTAATCGAGGAGTTCAGATGGTTTATATACAGAATAATGGATACCCGGGAGTGAGTTACAGACTGGAATCTAATCGAGGGGTTCAGATGGTTTATATATAGAATCATGGATACCCGGGAGTGAGTTACAGACTGGAATCTAATCGAGGAGTTCAGATGGTTTATATATAGAATAATTGGTACCCGGGAGTGAGTTACAGACTGGAATCTAATCGAGGGGTTCAGATGGTTTATATATAGAATAATGGATACCCGGGAGTGAGTTACAGACTGCAATCTAATCGAGGGGTTCAGATGGTTTATATATAGAATAATGGACACCCGGGAGTGAGTCACATACTGGAATCTAATCGGGTGGTTCAGATGGTTTATATACAGAATAATGGATACCCGGGAGTGAGTTACAGACTGGAATCTAATCGAGGGGTTCAGATGGTTTATATACAGAATAATGGATACCCGGGAGTGAGTTACAGACTGGAATCTAATCGAGGGTTTCAGATGGTTTATATATAGAATAATGGATACCCGGGAGTGAGTTACAGACTGGAATTTAATGAAGGGTTCAGATGGTTTATATACAGAATAATGGATACCCGGGAGTGAGTTACAGACTGGAATCTAATCGAGGAGTTCAGATGGTTTATATATAGAATAATGGATACCTGGGAGTGAGTTACAGACTGGAATCTAATCGAGGGGTTCAGATGGTTTATATATAGAATAATGGATACCCGGGAGTGAGTTACAGACTGGAATCTAATCGGGTGGTTCAGATGGTTTATATATAGAATAATGGATACCCGGGAGTTAGTTACAGACTGGAATCTAATCGAGGGGTTCAGATGGTTTCTATACAGAATAATGGATACCCGGGACTGTGTTACAGACTGCAATCTAATCGGGTGGTTCAGATGGTTTATATATAGAATAATGGGTACCCGGGAGTTAGTTACAGACTGCAATCTAATCGAGGGGTTCAGATGGTTTATATCTAGAATAATGGATACCCGGGAGTGAGTTACAGACTGGAATCTAATCGAGGAGTTCAGATGGTTTATATCTAGAATAATGGATACCCGGGAGTGAGTTACTGACTGGAATTTAATCGAGGTGTTCAGATGGTTTATATATAGATTAATGGATACCCGGGAGTGACTTACAGACTGGAATCTAATCGAGGGTTTGAATGGTTTATATCTGGAAATACCAGGATTGTTTTGGGAATTTAAAGGCTAACTTCTTGGACATGAGCAAAAATGGGAGGGATATCACAGTTACAATTAATTTAATAGGATTATGTTCATTTTCTTAAATCATTTAAATTCATTAGTTGTAAAAATAATAGAAATAGATTCAAAGAGCTGTTTGGCCAAGTGGTGTAGTTGGAGGTGAGGGGCGTCATTCTCCGACCCCCCGCCGGGTCGGAGAATGGCCGTTGGCCGCCGTGAATCCCGCCCCCGCCCCCGCCGAAGTCTCCGAAGGGAGAAAAGTCGGCGGGGCGTTAATGGCGCCGCTGCTGCGGAGAATGTCACGGGTCTGCGCAAGGCAGCCGATTTTCGGCCTGCCGATATTCTCCCTTCCGGATGGGCCGAAGTCCCGTCGACGTGATGACCGTCCACGTCGACGTGAATCAAACCTCCTTTTCATCGGTGTGACCCGGTGCTCCAGGCTCACGCCGACCAGCGAGGAGGTGAGTGACGGCCTGGGGGGTTGGCTCTGGGCAGGAAATGGCGTGGCCGCAGACTGATTGCCTGAGGAGAGGTGTGTCTCGGCTTGTGTGTGTGTGCGGCGGGGGGGGGGGTGGTTAGAGTAGGCTGGGCTCCGGGGGAGTGCCGGGAGGGGGTCCGTGCCGGGGTGGAGGTTGGGTTTGTGGAGGGGGTCCGTGCCGGGGTGGAGGTTGGGGAGGGGGTCCGTGCCGGGGTGGAGGTTGGGGGGGTCCGTGCTGGGGTGGAGGTTGGGTGTTGGGGAGGGGGTCCGTGCCGGGGTGGAGGTTGGGGGGGGTCCGTGCTGGGGTGGAGGTTGGGGGGGTCCGTGCTGGGGTGGAGGTTGGGGGTTGTGGAGGGGGTCCGTGCCGGGGTGGAGGTTGGGGGGGGGGTCCGTGCCGGGGTGGAGGTTGGGGAGGGGGTCCGTGCCGGGGTGGAGGTTGGGGGGGGGTCCGTGCCGGGGTGGAGGTTGGGGAGGGGGTCCGTGCCGGGGTGGAGGTTGGGGGGGGGTCCGTGCTGGGGTGGAGGTTGGGGGTTGGGGAGGGGGTCCGTGCCGGGGTGGAGGTTGGGGGGGGTCCGTGCTGGGGTGGAGGTTGGGGGTTGGGGAGGGGGTCCGTGCCGGGGTGGAGGTTGGGGGGGGTCCGTGCTGGGGTGGAGGTTGGGGGTTGGGGAGGGGGTCCGTGCCGGGGTGGAGGTTGGGGAGGGGGTCCGTGCCGGGGTGGAGGTTGGGGAGGGGGTCCGTGCCGGGTTGGAGGTTGGGGGGGGGTCCGTGCCGGGGTGGAGGTTGGGGGGGCCCGTGCTGGGGTGGAGGTTGGGGGTTGGGGAGGGGGTCCGTGCCGGGGTGGAGGTTGGGGAGGGGGTCCGTGCCGGGGTGGAGGTTGGGGAGGGGGTCCGTGTCGGGGTGGAGGTTGGGTGTTGGGGAGGGGGCCGTGCCGGGGTGGGTGATGGGAGGGCAAATGAGTTGGTCCACCTGGCCAGGTGCCAGCCTCCAACAGTTGGACCCATGCGGTCCATGCCACCTGGCTGGGGGGAAGAGGGGATATGGGCAATGATGACATGTCGTCGTTCCCCTCCCCCCCACCAGGCCGTCATGTTTTCAGACCATCCAGCGATGTTGGCCGCCGTGGTGGCAGCCGCTCATGTCTATGTTGCCCTGGATGAGGAGGAGGAGGAGGAGGAGGAGCGTGCCAGAGAGGCGGCGCAGGCTGCCGCAGAGGGGCAGGCGGCAGCCGCCCAGGCTGGAGGGACACCTGACCGACAGGACGAGGAGGGGGAGGAGGACGTCGCGGCCCCACGGCAACGGAGGCACCCGAGGGTGCCCCGTGTGTACCGGCCCCGGCAGTCATACCAGGACCTCACGGACCGGGAATGCAGGAGGAGACTCCGGATGAGCCGGGAAACCGTGGCACACATCTGCCACCTGCTGGCACACCTGTCACCGCGTGGCACTGGCGGGGGACACCCTCTCCCCGTGTCCGTCAAGGTTACTGTGGCCCTGAACTTTTATGCAACGGGGTCATTCCAGGCACCGAGTGGGGACCTGTCCGGCATATCGCAGACATCGGTGCATCGGTGCATCCGGGCAGTGACAGATGCCCTTTATGCCATGGCGCACCGCTACATCCGCTTCCCCGTGGACCGGGCCAGCCAAGATGCCCGGGCCGTGGGCTTCTCTGCCATTGCCGGGTTCCCCATGGTCCAGGGCGCGATCGATGGGATGCACGTCGCCGTGCGGCCACCTGCAGATAACAGGGCCGTGTTCACTAATAGGAAGGGGACCTATTCGATGAACGTACAGGTGGTCTGCAACCACCGCATGATGATCCTGCACGTCTGCGCCCGTCACCCAGGCAGTGTACACGACTCATTCGTGTTGTCGCGGTCATCCATCCCCGGCATGTACGAGGGACGCCATCCCCGGCTGAGGGGCTGGTTGCTGGGCGACAGGGGCTACCCATTGCGATCGTGGCTGATGACGCCTATACGGAGGCCACGCAATGAGGCGGAGAACCGCTACAATGATGCCCAAGTAGCGACAAGGGGAGTGATCGAAAGGTGCTTTGGCGTGCTGAAGATGCGTTTCAGGTGCCTGGACCTCTCTGGGGGCGCCCTCCAGTATCGGTCAGATAGGGTCGGCCACATCATTGTGGTGTGCTGCGTCCTGCACAACATAGCCCAGCAGAGGGGCGATGTGCCGCAGGCAGAGGAGGGCGGAGTGGAGGAGCAGCAGGAAGAGGCCCAGTCCTCCCCAGATGAGGGGGATGGGGGCAATGGTCAGGGCAGACGGGGTAGACACAGACGGGTGGCTGTCCACCGTTACCGGCTGGCCCAGCGGGCACGGGACAGACTGATAGACGCCCGCTTCACTGACTAGATGGGCGTGGGAATCGGGTAGTATGGCCATAGACCGCACACCATGACAACAGCCGACCACCCACACCCCCCACCCATCCACCCACCCAGCACCCTCACCCCCCTCCCCAACCCCACACACCCCACCTGCATGCACACCACCCCCCCACCCCCAATTGCCAATCCACCGGCGGCACAACGGGCCGGGCTCACCCAGTTGCGGGTGGACGCGTGTCTATCGCAGGCCATGGAGAATGATGACAACCCGCCTCCGATGAGCTCCTGGCTCTACATCGTTGGACTATGTCTGACCCATGGCCACAGTACCACCATCCACCCGGACCATCCCTGCATGCGGCTGTGACACTGCAGCGCACGGTCCCGTCCTCTGCCCGGGGGATGTTGATGGCGGCCCAGGGGGAAGGGGGCAGACTCACCTGGGGCTGAGGTAAGACCACCCCTCACACACACACTTGCGCTCAACGTACATGACACCCCCGCACACTTTGGACAGAGCACAAAGGCAGCTTCGGTAGGTGTAACATTGACTTTAATAACCAAAGGAGTTCATGCACGTGCCCTAGCGCCTAAAACTCATCTGTGCCCTGCACCCGTGCCAACTTACTCAGTGTCTAATTGTTTGGCCTTACGGGCCCTTTGACTACGTCTACGTGGTTCCCCAGACGGTACAGCAGAACTGGAGGTGAACTCCTGTGATTCCTGCCCTCTGTCACTGGATCCCTTTGGCGGCCGTTTCCTGGGGCGTCCTGGCCTAGATGGGCCAGGCTGCGGCCCGGGCGACTGGGATGGCGAGCTGCCAGCCTGTCCTGCCCGTTGCCCACCCGATGCACCTGGGACGGAAGGGGGGGAGTCCGAGGTGTCGCGGTGTACCGGGACCTCCCCTACAGAGGGAGCCGGGACGGACCACACCACCTCCTCCTCCCTCGGGGTGCCCGATGGCCCCCAGGCCTCTACATGGGTGGGGGATGCGAACGGACTGGCCATCCGACGCGCCCCCGACATCTGGCGCTGCCAGTCCTGGAGGCCCGTGCTGGTATCGACAGGGGTCTGCAGGTTTGCAGCCATGGAGCCCAGGGGGTTGTCGAACCCTGTCTGCGACAGTGCGACGCCAGCTCGCACATGGCCACTGGCGCCGATGCCCTCAGCGATGGCCTGCTGAGACTGGGCCATGGCCTGCAGAGACTGGGCCATGGCCTGCAGAGACTGGGCTATGGCCTGCTGAGACTGGGCCATGGCCTGCTGAGACTGGGCCATGGCCTGCTGAGACTGGGCTATGGCGTTGAGCGCCTCTGCCATCTGGCGCTGGCACTGGCTCATGGCCTCCTGTGAGAGGGCAGCCATTTCCTGGGCCACAGACGCCGCCTGCACGGAAGGCCCCAGGCCTCGCAAACCGTTCCCCATGTCTGACACCGTCGCACCCATTGTCTCCACCGCGGACGCCACCCGTGCGGTGTCAGCCTGGGTGGCACGCATGACCGGGACCACTCCCAGCTCCTGGACGCGGGTGGACTCCTCCACCTGCGACCGCAGCCGCCGCAAGCCACCCGTCACCCTATTCGCTCGTCTCCGTGTCGGTGGTTGCATCGGATCTATGTGTGGGTGTGGTAACTGCAGGAACCCGGGATCCATCTGGGCGGCAGATGTTCGCTTGGCCTGGGCTGCCCTCCGACCGCCCGGTCCCTCTGCTGCTCCTACCTCCACCTGCTGTACCGGGACGGCTGTGTTGTGCGCACCAGTGAGTGTACCAGACGCCTCATCACTAAAGTGCCCAACCGTGGTGAGTGTTGCTGCGATGGTGGAGGGTGTTGGTGACAGCAGTGGCGTTGTGTCGTGCTCTTCGTCCCACTCTGAGTCCATGGCACTTTGGGGTGGGGGTTCGTCTCCACCCATCCACTCTGAGTCACTGTCCGGTATTTCGTCTTCCCAGGTAGGGGTGTCCTGGGTAGTGCTGTCCCGGGTAGTGCTGTCCCGGGTAGTGCTGTCCCGGGTAGTGCTGTCCCGGGTAGTGGTGTCCCGGGTAGGGGTGTCCTGGGTAGTGGTGTCCCGGGTAGGGGTGTCCTGGATAGTGGTGTCCTGGGTAGTGGTGTCCTGGCTCGGATGTGACGGGGGCCTGTGGCTGCCCCCCTCATCGCTGGGTGGTCGCTCCCGCACGTGACGGGGGTGTCGTCTCCCTGTTGCTCCAGGTCTCTCCGTCTCCCGTGGTGTGCGAGAGGCATCCTGCGGGCGTCGCATGCTGGAGGGTCCGGGTCTCTCCGTCTCCCGTGGTCTCCGAGGGGCATCCTGCGGGCGTCGCATGCTGGAGGGTTCGGGTCTCTCCGTCTCCCGTGGTCTCCGAGGGGCATCCTGCGGGCGTCGCATGCTGGAGGGTGCGGGTCTCTCCGTCTCCCGTGGTCTCCGAGGGGCATCCTGCGGGCGTTGCATGCTGGAGGGTGCGGGTCTCTCCGTCTCCCGTGGTCTCCAAGGGGCATCCTGCGGGCGGTCTGCATCTGCGGGGATGGGTGCCTGGACGTTTGGTCCTGCGATACACAATGAAGCATGCATGGTTAGACATCAGGCAGTGATCAGGTGATACGGGAGAGGGGGATATAGTGGAGGGGGGATATGGGGACGGGCTGTTGGTGGCTCACTTGCTCGTGGGGCCCCGACGTCTGCATCAGCAACCTCCCGGTCCTCAGGTCCGCCAGCCAGTTCCAGGGCCCTTTCCTAGTGTACGGTCAGTGGGCTCTCATCAGCGGGCCCTCCTCCAGTCCTCACATGCTCCCTGGTGTTGTGTGCGCGCTTCTCCTGTGGGGGGGGGGGTGGTGGTGGCAGGGGTAAAAGGCAACAATGTTAGGCAGGTATATGAATGCACGCCATCGGTTGCGCGTGCATTGCAGAGGTTAAGGTTAGGGCTGGATTCACTTGGGGATATGGGGGATATGGGGGAGGGGGGATATGGGGGATATGGGGGAGGGGGGATATGGGGGATATGGGGGAGGGGGGATATGGGGGAGGGGGGATATGGGGAGGGGGGAATATGGGGGATATGGGGGAGGGGGGATATGGGGATATGGGGAGGGGGGATATGGGGGAGGGGGGAATATGGGGGATATGGGGGAGGGGGGATATGGGGGAGGGGGGATATGGGGGATATGGGGGAGGGGGGATATGGGGGAGGGGGGATATGGGGGAGGGGGGATATGGGGGATATGGGGGAGGGGGGATATGGGGGAGGGGGGATATGGGGGAGGGGGGAATATGGGGGATATGGGGGAGGGGGGATATGGGGGATATGGGGGTGGGGGTATATGGGGGAGGGGGGAGTATGGGGGATATGGGGGAGGGGGGATATGGGGGATCGGGGGATATGGGGAGGGGGGATATGGGGGATATGGGGGATATGGGGGAGGGGGGATATGGGGGAGGGGGGGATATGGGGGAGGGGGGGATTTGGGGGAGAGGGGATATGGGGGATATGGGGAGGCTCACCCTGCCTGCTCTGACGAGGTCGTTCACCTTCTTGTGGCACTGGGTGCCTGTCCGTGGTGTTAGGGCCACAGCGGTGACGGCCTCTGCCACCTCCCTCCACAGACGCCGGCTGTGGCGTGGGGCAACTCTGCGGCCGTGCCCGGGATACAGGGCATCCCTCCTCTGCTCCACCGCATCCAGGAGCGCCTCCACATCGCGTGACTCGAACCTCGGGGCTGAGCGACGGCCAGCCATCAAGTCGGGTGTTGCGGTCGGCTGTTCCGGTCGGGTGGGGGGGAGCTGCGCGGCCTTATGAGCCGTCACGCCGTGCAGCGCGTATGACGCTGCACGGCGTGAACCACTGCGCAAGCGCGGATCCCGTTACGTCGCTGCTAGCCCATTTCGGGCCGCAGACTATCGGCCCATTTTTATGACGTGACGCAAGTGGGATTTGCGCCGTTTTTTGCGCCGATCGGCGGAGTTTCTGCCGATAACGGAGAATTTCGCCCGAGGAGTCAGACGAAACAATGTCCAGGAATTATCTGGTCGCAGTTCGCTACCCCAGTGTTGGAATGAATATTTCGCTACGTTTTATCAGAGATGTGTCAGCTCCCTCTGAGCTTCAACATTGTTTACGAGCAAGCTTTGTCCCTGCGTGAAACCCCAGAGAGGTTTTTTTTAAAAATCTATTGAACAACAAGGAGCTGTTATCCTGGTCTCTCTGCAATGTTTGAAGCTACATGATAGCCAGCGGGGCAATTGGACAAATAGGGGTCTCCTGTTTGTTTTTTAATTGTGTCATCCACATCTTGTGGGTGGCAGGTGTCTACCCTGACGTCTGTGGGACTGGATGGAACCAGTCCAAACCGGACTGAATGACGTAGTCCAAAGACAACAGGGCCACTAGGTCTGGCCTTCCACAGTGATTTGAGGCAGCTCCTGTGTGTTAGATTACTGGCAGCTGTGAGTGGAAGGGGGCAGAGGGGGAGGAGAGGGCGGTGAGAGCTGAAGGAATGATTAACCCTTTCAATACGCCAGCTCATAACAAATGTGTTTGATAAGAATCTTTGGAGCAAGGGGCAAGGTTGCCTTGGAGTCTCCAGAAATGAAAGGTTAACCCCCAGGTCACTGCTGCACATGAAGGCGAGTTGAAAAAAAAAAATCAAAATATGCACTATTCCAAATTGTGTTTTTGTTTCTATTTACGTTCATTCATTAATTATAACTATATTGGAATTTGGAGAATAAATGGTGAGGGTGGGGACGGGGAACGATTCCTGCTGCTGGGGGGGGGGGGGGGCAATGGGAACTCACACCATACTGGCACGACTCCCTGGGCTAGTGCACTGTCAATTCCAGCCCCACTTGACCCAGAGTTACAACACCAGTGAAATTCGGAGTTATTTTAAAATACCTGAGGACCTTGGCTGAGCCCAATAAACTGCAGCCAGGTTTGTAAAATGGAAACACAAATAACTTTTATTATTTAACAGTAATATAATTAAACTGACAAAAATGTAACTGGCTACCTAATACCCCTTTCCCAACCCCCCCTTCCTACTTACCCCCACTCTCTCTACACACACACACACAGACAAACAAAACAGGAGGGAAAGTGCGGTTGAAAGGTAAAGAAAATGTCAATAAAAATAAAAGGATAAAGGATCTGTGATGCACTAGGATGGTTTCCAGTTAATATTTTTCTGGAGTTCAACGTTCGTTTCGGTACTAATTCCTACTAAGTTTGAGATGGTTTTCTCTGGCAAGGTTGTCTACTTTCTCTGTAGATTCAAGATCATTTCCAATATAAAATAAAGATACGTCAGACAATCACTGATTTTTAGACCAATAAAGCAGTCCCTTACTTCAGCAGCGAGAGAGAGGAAGAGAGATTGTCCCTTTCACTTCGCAGGTTTAATCACTTCTGCCCAGCTCTCTCTCAGAAAGCATCACGCAGGAACCAATCGTTGACTGTTATCAAGCAGAACATTGTCCCTGGCCAACCCACAGGTTGCCAGCCAGCCAACTGAACAGACTTCCTCCAAAGCTGGTTGTTGAGATTCCCTCGGTGCCGACAAGTCTGTTTCCTCCTGGAAAGCGAAGTATGGGCTGGAGCAGGGGGAAATGTTTAGATACATGCAGGTTCGAGATTTTGCCGGAAAGGAGATGTAGAGCTTCCCGGTGGAGCCGGCCTCCACATTGCTGGAGGAGGTGCTGACGACAGGGGGACTGGAGAAGGGGTAGTGTCGGCGGTTTACGGAGCTATTTTGGAAGAGGAGAAGGCACCACTGGAAGGGATCAAAGAAAAGTGGGAGAGAGAGTTGGAGAGGGTATGGAGGAGGGGTTCTGGTGTGAGGTGCTCCGGAGAGTGAATGCCTCCACCTCGTGCGCATGGTTGGGGCTGATACAGCTGAAGGTGGCAAGGATGAGTCGATTCTTTGAAGGAGTAGAAGATGTGTGTGAACGTTGCGGGGGGCCCCCGCTAATCACGTTCATATGTTTTGGTCCTGTCCAAAGCTAGAGGATTACTGGAAGGAAGTTTTTAGGGTAATTTCTAAAGTGGTGCTCGTGAAACTGGACCCAGGCCCTCAGGAGGCCATATTCGGGGTGTCGGACCAGCCGGGGTTGGAAACAGGTGCGGATGCAGATGTTGTAGCCTTCGCCTCATTGATCACCTGAAGGCGGATCCTGATAGGTTGCCCGAGCGTGACGGGAGGACCTGTTGGAATTTTTGACTCTTGAGAAGGTTAAGTTTGAACTGAGGGGAAGGATGGAGGGGTTCTGCAATTCATGGGCATTATTCATTATGCATTTTCAAGAACTGGATAACATCGAACATTAGTTGGGGCGGGTGGGTGGGAGGGTTGGGGGGAGGGGGGCTGTGTGTGTTACTGGCGACTGTGGGTGATGCCTAATTCCTTTCTGTCATTCGTTTGTGTGAACATGCGGGCTAATGTTTGGGGTTTGGTGGGAGGATGGGATCGTTGTTATTGATATGGGGATTGACATATTTGTTACTGATTATTGTTTATTGTTGTTGGGTGTAAATTTGGGAGAAAATGTGAAAAAGGAGGAGAATAAAAATTTTTTTTTTTAAAAGTCTGTTTCCTCCTCGCCAAATACAAAATCTGGAACACACTGTCCTGCCTAGCAGGCTGCTTCAGCTTGAGTCCTTTGCCTAAAGGCACATTCCAAATATGGGTCGATGGACCAAAAATAGTAAAAGAAAAGAAAGGGGCGGTAAGGTGGTGCAATGGTTAGCACTACTGCCTCATGGCGCCGAGGACCCAGGTTCGTTCCCTGCTCCAGGTCACTGTCCGAGTTTGCACATTCTCCTCGTGTCTGCGTGGGTCTCACCCCCACAACCCAAAGATGTGCAGGGTAGATGGATTGGCCACGCTAAATTCCCCCTTAATTGGAAAAAATGATTGGGTACTCTAAATTTATCTCTAAAAAATAAAAAAAAGGAAAATGGGAACAAAGGGAAATCAAAAGGAAGGACTCGAACAATATCACCTGGTCTGACATCATATATTATATGTCCAGGGGTTTTGTGCCATTTTCCATGGCATCCCGCCATCATGCCCGGACAACATATTTAAAAAGCACCTGGGCATCCACAATGTCAGACCAAAGCCAGAGAGGTGTCTGCAAGGCCATCTGCCGGCCATGCTCCGGAGTTAAGTGACCCCTACCTCGGTGCCCTTCTAGACCAAGTTGAGGCGGGTAGGGATGCACTATACCTGCCTGATGGGAAGAGGAGGCTAAGCAAAGAAATGAAAGCCGCATGGGTGCAGGTGGCTGATGCTATCATTGTCCAGAGGCTGGCAAGACAGTGCTGGAAGAGGATGAATGACCCAGGTAGGTTTCATCAATGGTCACGTAAGCCACAAAGACTCCAGTATGTCAGGGTCCAAGGACCAGTGGCAATGGCATGTCCTGCCTCACAGCCCCGCTTCTGTGCATCCAAGTTGTGGTGGAATGCCCACTGTGCTTCCTTCACCCTTCAGCAGACATTGGACACTGCATGGAAGACGGGTGGGTGGAAGGGAAAGGACGGGATCCCAGTGTAGGCGCAGAGGGAACCAACAACCTCTGCAAATCATATGCATGTCTGAGCCTTCCCTTGCATATATATGTGCTCAAGCGCTCTGGGGGGCAGTTGCTCCATAACTCTTCTGTCAAGTTCGCATCAGTGATGACCTGCCACACAGATGAGGGCTGTCTTCTGAAGAAGGGAATGATCAATGAACCAAATGCCAATGCTCCAATCAATGTAATTCCTCTCAAACATGTTCTCTTCTTTGAGCAGGAGAAGCTCTCTTACAACCTGTCTGTCCGGAGTCTGCACGTTCTCCCCATGTCTGCGTGGGTTTCCTCCGTTTGCTCCGGTTTCCTCCCACAGTCCAAAGATGTGCAGGTTAGGTGGATTGGCTATGCTAAATTGCCCTTAGTGTCTAAAAACGTTAGGTGGTGTTACCGGGTTACGGGGATAGGGTGGAGGTGTGGGCTTGAGTAGGGTACTCTTTCCAAGGGCCGGCGCAGACTCAATGGGTCGAATGGCCTCCTTCTGCACTGTAAATTCTATAACCATGCCAAACGTACAAAACCAGGGAGGGCGGGTGCTCTGCCTGAATTTGAGGAGAGGACATTTGAACTCATGGGAATTGAGCATGACAAAACCATTGGCGAGGGGGCACTCAACCTTGTACACCCACCCAGGAAGGATTTATCCACTCAAAGCAAACCTGATAGTTGAATATGCCTTTATGTTGGAGGCTGTTGATGCTGTCACTTGCATTCTCCTTTCTCATTTACAGGTGTGCAATGACTTAGGCCAGGCCTTTGAGATTGGCCAATTAGAATAGGAGTTCCCTGATTAGTGGCCCAATCAGGGAACCCCTTTCTGTGTATATAACAGGGAGTGTGAGATCCTCTGCATTCCTGGTGTAGATAGCAGATAGAACGGTCATGATTGTTCAGCTGTTGGGTTTGTAAATAAAAGGAATTCTGGTGACGGGACTTCTGCCTCTGTGGATTTATTACAAGGTGCCTCCAGGAAGAGACCAAGGCTCAAGAAGGAGAATGCCCTATCAAGCACCAGCCCCAACAACAGCCCAGAGATGAGCTAGGAGGGAGCAGACGTTCACAGATTCACAACCTGGGAGGGAGGGTAGTCGCGTGTGTTCGCGCACTTGAGCTTGAAGGCGGATGTGGCCTTTTTGCAAGGAATGCACTTGAAGATTGTGAACTAGACTAGGCTAAGGAAAGGGTAGGTCGGTCAAGTCTTTCCTTTGGGATTAGATATGAAGACGTGGGGCGTGGCGATGCAGGTGAGGAATATTGTGTCAGATTTGGAGAGAGGTTTGTGATGGTGAGTGGGAAGCTGGAGGGGATGCCAGTGGTCTTGGTGAATGTCTATGCTCCTAGCTGGGACAATGTGGACTCCATGAGGCGGGTGCTGGGGAAGATCCTGGACCTGGACTTGCACTGGTTGATTATGGGAGGGGATTTTAACACTGTCATTGAACCAGGGTTGGACCGGTTGAGCCTGAGGTTGGGGAGGGTGGTGGAGGTGGCGAAGGAGATGAAGGGATTCATGGAGCGCTTGGGGGGGGGGGGGGGGGGGGGGGGGGTGGATCCATGGAGGTTTGGGAGGCCGAGGGCGAAGCAGTTCTTGTACTTGTCCCATGTGCACTGGTAGTACTCAAGGATTGATAACTTTGTGGTGGACCAGGCACTCCTGAGAGGTCGTTGATTCGGGATACTCGGGGTTTCAGACCATGCGCCGCACTGGATGGACGTGCAAGTGGGATCGGGGAGGGGGGTGCCCACAGTGGAGACTGGATGTAAGGCTGTTAGAGGATGTGTGAACAGGTGAGGGCCGCCATTCGGGGGTACATGGAACTGAACGATACAGGTGAGGTGTCGGCTGCCACGCTATGAGAGGCGCTTAAGGCAGTGGTCAGGGGGAATTTATACTGATCCGGGTGCATAGGGAATAAATGCAGCGAGCAAAGATGGCAAAGCTGGTGGACAAGATCCTGCGGGTGGATAGGAGGAATTCGGAGGCACCGATGGTGGGATTGTTGAAGGAGAGGCAGAAGCTACAGATGGAGTTTGGGTTGGTGTCCACGGGGAAGACATTGGGGCAGTTGTGGAGGGGCAGTGTACGAGTACGGGGAGAAGGCGAGCAGGATGCTGGCCCTCCAACTGAGGAAGCAGGAGGCGGCGAGTGGGGAGGGAGGGTGGTGCTGGACCTGATGGGGGTGAATGGGGTTTGTAAGGACTTTTATAGGAGGCTCTGTGAATCGGAGCCCCTGAGGAGGGGAGGAGGAGGAGGATGAGGATTGTAGCGATTCCTAGATGGGTTGGAGCTCCCCAGGGTGGAGGAGGACCTGGTGGTGGGTCTAGGGGCCCCCATTGGACTGGTTGAGATGCTGGGGGGCATAGGGGCGATGCAGGCAGGGAAGGCCCCAGGCTCGGAAGGGGTCCCTGTAGAATTTTATAAGAAGTTTGCTGGGGATCTGGGGCCCCTGCTGGTGAGGGTATATAACGAGGTGAGGGATAAGGGGGAGCTCCCCACTACATTATCACAGGCGTCCATATCCCTAATATTAAAGGAGAATAAAGGTCCAGAGCAGTGTGGGTCCTATCGGCCAATTTCGTTTTTAAATGTGGACGCCAACTTGTTGGCAAAGATCTTGGCCTCACAAATTGAGGACTGAGTGCTGGGTGTGATGGGGAAGATAAGACTGGGTTCGTAAAGGGGAGACAACTGTCGGCGAATGTTAGGAGATTACTGGGGCGGGGCGGGTGCAGACAGTCAAAATGACGGTACTCCCAAGGCTTTTATTTGTTTTTCAGAACCGCCCGATCTTCATCCCAAATTCATTCTTTTTAGGAAAGTTAATTAGTTGATCTCGCTGTTTGTGTGGACAGTCCTGTTGGAGTGGAGGCAAGGGGTGGGCGGGCTGGCTTTGCCAAACATAATGAATTACTTTTGGGCAGCAAATATTGTTATGGTACAGAAGTGGGTAGTAGGGGAGGAGTCGGCATGGGGGCAGATGGAGGCAACCCCTTGCAGGGGTACAAGTCTGAGGGCATTGTTGACGGCACTTCTGCTGTTCTCGCCAGCCAACTACTCCATGAGCCCGGTGGTGGTGGCGGCCCTGAGGATCTGGGGACAGTGGAGGCGGCATTTGAGGTCGGAAGGTGCCTCGGTGTGGGCACCAATTTGCGGTAATCATAGATTTGCACCGGGGGGGCTGGATGCGGGGTTTCGGGGATGGCAATGGGCAGAGATCAAGCGGTTTATGGACCTGCTTGTGGAGGGTAGCTTTTCGAGTTTAGAGGAATTGGAGGAGGAATATGAGCTGCCCAGTGGAACCGGTTCCGTTATTTACGGATACGGGACTATGTGAGGAAGCAGATGATACCTTTTTCCGATCTGTCGCCCCTGGGACTACAGGACAAGATAGTGTTGAAGGAGGGTATGGGGGAGGGCATGATGTCCAAGATTTACAAGGAGTTAATGGGCTGGGAGGGAGTCCCGATCGGAGCAGTCGAGGAATTGGGAGGAGGAACTGGAGGTGGAAATGGAGGCTGGGTTGTGGGAGGAAGCTCTGAGGAAGATGAATGCATCTTCGTCATGCGCAACCTTATCCAGTTCAAGATAGTTCACAGGCACATATGACAGTAGCTAGGATGAGTAGGTTCTTTGAGGGGGTGGAGGACAGGTTTGGGCGGTGCGCGGATAGGCCACAAACCATGTCTGCAGCTGAAGGGGTTCTGGCAGGGGTTCGCAGACGTAATGTCCAAGGTGCTGAAGGTGAAGGTGGCCCCAAGCCCTGAAGTGGCGATAGTTGGTGTGTCGAAAGACACGGGCGTCCAGGGAGCAAGAGACTAACGTTTTGGCCTTTGCGTCCCTGGTAGCCTGGGGACAGATTTTGCTGGAGTGGAAGGACTCGCCAAAGCCGGGGATATGGGTGAGCGACCTGGCGGAGTTCCTAAAGCTGGAGAAAATCAAGTTTGCCTTAAACGGGTCAGTTGGTGGGTTTGCTGGGAGATGGAAGCCATTCATCAACTTTATCAAAGAAAATTGAGGCGTCAGCGGGGGTGGGGGATATTGGGGTTAAAATGGTGAAGGCAAGTCAGGAGAAGGGAAACAGCAGGGAGGTCGGGGTGTTTGGTTAGTTTTTCTTTTGTATGGGATTTCTGTTTGTTCGTTCTCTTGTGATGGTTCATGTTTAAAGTTTATATAAAATGCCTCAATAAAAATATTTTAAGAAAACATACTTTTAAAATTGGACACCTGCTGATGCGTCAAACGAGAAATTGGGCAGACGTTAGCCATGGCGTCATGGCTCCTGATTCTGGGTTGGAAGGACGGTGACCAATTCATGGGAATGGGAATGGCGGGGCGAGGTGCTGCATGCTGGGAGCGGGTGTCCCACAGGGCACCTGACATGGTCTCAAAAGGCAGCCACACCAGCACTCAGTATAGAAGGCCATTTAATAGGAGTGCTCCTGTGGATGTAACAGGTGTTGGCTAGAGAAGTTTAAAATCTTTTCAAATAATTACCCACCATGACTACTTCGTCCAGAATCAGCATGTATAATTCAGATTGGGACTGAGACTTCTTTACACAGGAGATGTCACAGAGTGGTCGTAGGATTCCCCTGCGGTTTAGTGACATATCATTGACCTCCAAATAGTTAGAGAGCTCAATGAGAGACTGTTCCCATCAGTTGGGCAGAACAAGCCATCCTAAATGACCTGGGAGTGAGGAATAGTCATGGGTGGCGGCTGAGAGCAGCAGCCAAGGGGTCCAGCAGCAAGATTGACTCCAGCTCCACAAAAGCATAAATGACCTCCTCTCTCCACCTCATGCACCTCATATAAGGGTGCAGCATGAGAGGGGGATGTGCAATCTTGCCCACCCAGCATCGGCCCAGGGGCAGATCCAGCATTGTGTGCATTTTCTTTTATTCATTCATACAATGGAGGCATCTCTGGCTGGGCCAGCATTTACTATGTGTCCCCAGTTATCTTTGAGAAGGTGATGTTGAGCTTCCTTCTTGAGCCACTGCAATCCATGTGGTGTAGGTACACCCACACTGCTGTTAGAAAGGGAGTTCCTGGATTGTGACTATGAAAAAACAGCAATATATTTCCAAGTCAGGCTTGGTGGGGAATTTTCAGGTAGTGGTGTTCATAGCTATCTGCTGTCCTTGTCCTTCTAGATGGTAATGGTTGTGTGTTTGGAGGGTGCTGTGTTAGCAACCTTGGTGAGTTCCAGCAATGCATTTCCTTAGCTCCATGCAGAGCCTATCTCGCCATCCACCTGTGCTTGTGGAATAAAGGGATCCCAGCAGGTTGTAGTGTGCCAGGTTGCTGGAGGCCAGGTGGGTGGTGACCGACACCAGAGCCCTCAGCCCCCTGGAGTGGCTCAAGAGCAGGATGGTCGTGAAAGATGCAATGATTCGAGTTTCTGATGTAGAGTGTGAGGACCATGTGAGCATTGACTTGCACCGGATGGTAGAGCACTGCACCGGTGGTCAGTACTTCCTCATTATAATCTCAGGACCTAACCATGTCTGTCCTTCCTTGACAGGATTGACTCCAAATTGTGCGCCGGAGGAACCCACAAGCAAGCCTCATACCATTTCCTCTGCTGATTAAAGCGGTCCAGTCTCAGAGAGTGCACTGTGCATCATTCCTCTTCACCAAGCACCAGCACAGATGCACACACCTTGTGGGTAGGGTTGATGCACATGGATGGGTTCAGGGTCACACTCTGGTAAGAGTCTCACTGTTGACTGGAGATAGATGATGAAGTCTGTGACAGCCAAGGCAACTGATGGTTGGTGGACTGCTGGAGGCCAGGCCCTTGCAGTGCCCCAGGCTGATAATGGGCCTCTGCTGAGGGCCACACTCCCTTGCATCGACCTCCATTCCTCTGGCATATGCATCATGTTGGTGCTGATGTATTTCTCCCGTAGCCATCAACTCCTCTTCCTCATCTTCATCATGAGATGAGGACTGTGCTGCCTCTTCCTCATCAGGGTTCAGGTTTTCTCCCCTTTGGAAGGCCAGATTGTGCAGGACACAGCACACCAGGACCATCTCTGAGTTGTACTGAAGAGTTCCCGCTGACCAGTCCAAAAATTGGAAATGCATCTTCAGTAGTCCGATAGTCTGATCCATGATGGCTTGTGCAGAGCTGTGACTGGCATTGTATCTTTCTTTGGTATCAGTGTGAAGGTTTCTCACAGGCATCATGAACCAGGTATGGATGCCAAGTTGTTTGGTCTGGCACTGCCTCTTCCAGATTCGGCAGATTGGCCATGACAAATTGCCCTGGGTGTCCAAAAAGGATAGGTGGGGTTACTGGGTTACGGGGATGGGGTGGAGGCATGGACTTAAGTGGGGTGCTCTTTCCAAGAACCGGTGCAGACTCGATGGGCCGAATGGCCTCCTGCACTGGAAATTCTATGATTTGTCTCACACACAGATTTAATGTGGGGGCTCAAGTGCAAACCTAAAACAGCAGCATAGTTGATTAGGAGGCTGATCAAGTTGCACATTGGAAACAAATGCTACCAATTATTTGCAGTCTTATTTCTCATCCTCCATGTAACTTTCCCAGCCCTCCTCTAATGCTGTTTCTTATGCATTCCTGGTTTTCTTTGCTCCACCATCATTGGCCATGTCTTCAGATGCCCAGCCCTAGTATCTGGTATCCCCTTTCTAAACTCTCTGCCCTTCCACCTATCTCTCTCGTGCACCTTAACACTTACCTCAGTGGCCAAGCTTTTGATCACCTTTCCTCATATGTGGCCCCAAAATGTTAGCTTGATAACACTGTTCTGTAGTAGAAGAAGTGTTGTGGTGCAGTGAGTAGCGACCCTACCTCTGGGCTAGGAGCTCTGGATTCAAGTCAAGCGGCACGGCGGCACAGTGGTTAGCACTGCTGTCTCTCAGCTCCAGGGACCCGGGTTCAATTCCGGCCTTGGGTGACTGTCTAGTGTGGAGTTTGCACTTTCTACCCGTGTCTGCGTGGGTTTCCTCCGAATACCAAGTTGTTTGGTCTGGCACTGCCTCTTCCAACTGCTGCTAAGGGGCATATTTTGTTGCCTCTGCATCATTGTGTTCAGGCGCATCGCAGATACTTTCAATACAAGAGGTTTCAACATTACTGGGTAGAAATCCCATTGAAAATCGTTGTAAAGTGAGGACACCCTCTTCCCCTGCCACTTTAAGTTCTTGACCTCTGCTCATCCAGCGAATGTGGCCATTTTAAAGGCCTGGCCCACTGACAGCCAAAGGACAGTTCCATTGAAAGGCTCCACCCCTTCCACATCTCAGGTCAGTCCCTCCAAGCTCCAGAATATTCTTCTGCCTGGATTCAAACACAGCAATGGCGTCAACTCTAATGCAGCCCAGTTCCAAAGTCACACCAACTCAGGCAAACCCCTGAAAAACGTCCAGTTTTCACTGGGCGGGTTTCAACAGCCACAGGTGAACAGTGGGGATTGGATTGGATTTGTTTATTGTCACGTGTACCGAGGTACAGTGAAAAGTATTTTTCTGCGAGCAGCTCAACAGATCATTAAGTACATGAGAAGAAAAGGGAATAAAAGAACATACATAATAGGGCAACACAACATATACAATGTAACTACATAAGCACTGGCATCGGATGAAGCATACAGGGTGTAGTGTTAATTAAGTCAGTCCATAAGAGGGCCATTTAGGAGTCTGGTGACAGTGAGGAAGAAGCTGTTTTTGAGTCTGTTCGTGCGTGTTCTCAGACTTCTGTATCTCCTGCCCGATGGAAGAAGTTGGAAGAGTGAGTAAGCCGGGTGGGAGGGATCTTTGATTATACTGCCCGCTTTCCCCAGGCAGCGGGAGGTGTAGATGGAGTCAATGGATGGGAGGCAGGTTCGTGTGATGGACTGGGCGGTGTTCACGACTCTCTGAAGTTTCTTGCTGTCCTGGGCCGAGCAGTTGCCATACCAGGCTGTGATGCAGCCCGATAGGATGCTTTCTATGGTGCACCTGTAAAAGTTGGTAAGAGTCAATGTGGACATGCCGAATTTCCTTAGTTTCCTGAGGAAGTATAGGCGCTGTTGTGCTTTCTTGGTGGTAGCGTTGACGTGGGTGGACCAGGGCAGAGTTTTGGAGATGTGCACCCCTAGGAATTGGAAACTGCTAACCATCTCCACCTCGGCCCCGTTGATGCTGACAGGGGTGTGTACAGTACTTTGCTTCCTGAAGTCAATTACCAGCTCTTTAGTTTTGCTGGAATTGAGGGAGAGGTTGTTGTCGCTACACCACTCCACTAGGTTCTCTATCTCCCTCCTGTATTCGGACTCATCATTATTCGAGATCCGGCCCACTATGGTTGTATCGTCAGCAAACTTGTAGATGGAGTTGGAACCAAGTTTTGCCACGCAGTCGTGTGTGTACAGGGAGTAGAGTAGGGGGCTAAGTACGCAGCCTTGCGGGGCGCCGGTGTTGAGGACTATTGTGGAGGAGGTGTTGTTGTTCATTCTGATTGTGGTCTGTTGGTCAGAAAATCGAGGATCCAGTTGCAGAGTGGGGAGCCAAGTCCTAAGTTTTGGAGGTTTGATATGAGCTTGGCTGGGATTATGGTGTTGAAGGCAGAGCTGTAGTCAATAAATAGGAGTCTGATGTAGGAGTCCTTGTTGTCGAGATGCTCTAGGGATGAGTGCAGGGCCAGGGAAATGGTGTCTGATGTGGACCGGTTGCAGCGGTATGCGAATTTGCATTAAGTTGCAGAGGAACAACTAAATTGTGTCAAAATCAGGTTCAAATTGAAGCATTAATGAGTCTAATTTCTTTCCCGCAGCCAGCGGGCAAGTTGTTCTCACCAGCCTCTTCTCGCCTCTGCCTTAATCAGGGGAAGTTTTGCCACCACTGACCCACTGACAACACTGGCCCACGGCCTCCCGTACAGGTTAGCCAGCCTAGCCACCATTGTTCCCCGCTGCACCACATTTTAAAAAAGAAAGGATTTGGAGGAAGTTTATTAGAATGGTGTAGGGGTTATATAGTCCAGTTATGTGAAATCTGGATAAACTGCGGTTGTTTTCCTTACGGCAGAGAAGGTGAAGAGGAGATTTGATTGAGGTTTTCAATATCATGATGGCTTTTGACAGAGTAAACAAGGAGAGACTGTCTCACGTAGTAGAAGGTTTGTCAACGAAAGGACACCAGTTTAAGGTAATTGGCAAAGGAACGAGGGATGGGGAGGTGAATGTTTCTTTCTTGGCTGAGCAAGTTGCTGTGCTACGGGATGTACCTGAGAGGGCGTGCAAGAAGCTTCAAGCTTAACGTTCAAAAGGGAATTGGATAAATACTTGAAGTGTAAAAATGTGCAGTACTCAAGGGAAAGAGAATGAGGAAAATTGGGTAGTTCTTTCAAAGAGATGGCACAGGCACAGTGAGTCTATTGGCCTTTCCTATGCTGCATCATTCTATTATCAGATGAAATGAAAAATGAAATGAAATGAAAATAGCTTATTGTCACAAGTAGGCTTCAAATGAAGTTACTGTGAAAAGCCCCTAGTCGCCACATTCTGGCGCCTGTTCGGGGAGGCTGCTAAGGGAACAATCATATGAACAAGCCCACGTCTTCAAGTGCCCAATGCTCCGGATGCTCCGGTTTCCTCCCACAATTAAAAGGTGCGCAGGTTAGGTGCATTGGCCATGCTAATTTGCACCTTAGTAGGGTTACTGGGTTGCGGGGATAGGGTGGAAGCATAGGTTTAAGTAAGGTGTTCTTTCCAAGGGCCGGTGCAGACTCAATGGGCCGAATGGCTTCCTTCTGCACTGTATGATTCTATGATTCCAAGTCCCACTTCAGGCCAAAGAATTATCTGCTTATAAATCCTTCAAATATGCCTGATGGCAGGCAGTAAGAGCGGTATAGTTTTGGGGTCAGCCATACTGCAGGAGTCAATGGCAAACCATGCAGTACTTTGCCAAGCGTCATCATGGATGAAGTCCAGGGCATGGTACCTGAAGGAGGAGGATTCTGAAGTGCCTTTGGATTTTTTACAACATTAAAGGTACCACATAAATGAAAATTATAGTTGCTTCCACAAAAAGTACTGTGGGAGATGATTATTAAATATATTTAATAATTCAGGGGTATGTGTCTTTTCATAAGGACAAGCAGGATGGAAAGGGTGGTGTGGTAGCTTTGTTAGTAGGAGATAGAATAAGTACAGCAGCAAGAAATGATCTTGGATCAAAATGGATGTACTGCCCAGGTACTTCTTCCTACTTAGATCCATTCCGATCGACATCCCTAAGGCCTTTTTCAAAGCACTAGACAAACTAATCATGACGTTCGTATGGATGGGGGCGGGGGTGGAGGAAAGAATGTTAGGATCCCAAAGAAGGTCCTACAAAAAACAAAATCCAGGGGGGGGGCTTGCCCTCCCAAACCTACACTTCAACCACTGGGCTGCGACGGCCGAGCGAATAAGGGGATGGATCAAGGGGTCAGAAGCCGAGTGGGTGCGCGCGGAAGAGGCCTCCTGCAGGGGACCTCCCTCCGGGCCTTCGCCACGCAGCACTCCCTTCCGCACCCAAAAAACACTCCAGGAGCACAGTGGTGATAGCCACCCTCCAGTCCTGGAACCAACTACGGCAACAATTTGGCCTGACCAAAATGTCGGACAAAGCTCCCATCTGCAACAACAATAGGTTCACACTAGCGCTGACTGACACCATCTTCAAAAGGTGGGGACAGGACAGGAGGACACTGACAGTCAGGGACCTATACACAGATGGCAGGGTCGCAACACTGGACGAATTGACAGGGAAATTCCAGCTAGCCAGGGGGAACGAGCTAAGGTACCTGCAACTAAAAAACTTCCTACGAAAGGAGACAAGGACGTACCCACAACCGCCACGACAGACATTACTGGAAGAGTTACTGGACACAAGCATACTAGATAAAGGAAACTGTAGTGACATGTATGACTGACTGGTAGAAAAGGCCGACACAGTACTGGACACAACAAGAAAGAAATGGGAGGAGGATCTGGGGATTGAAATAGGGTGGGGACTCTGGAGCGAAGCACTGCATAGGGTCAACTCCACCTCCACGTGCGCAAGGCTCGGCCTGACGCAACTAAAATTGGTACATAGAGCCCACTTAACAAGAACCCGTATGAGTAGGTTCTTCCCGGAGGTGGAGGATAGATGTGAACGGTGCCAAGGAGGCCCGGCCAACCACGCCCACATGTTCTGGTCTTGCCCCAGACTTGCGGGGTACTGGACAGCCTTCTTCGAGTGGTGGGGATGAGGGTGGAGCCATGTCCGAAAGTGGTGGGCTTCGGGATTTCAGACCAGCCAGATCTATTCCTGGGGAGGAGGGCGGACGCCCTTACCTTTGCCTCCCTGATCGCCCGCCTGAGAAGATGCTTACTTATGTGTTGTAAATAACTTTGCCAATTGTACAGAGTTGCTGCTGTTGAGCTGGTGCATAATACCTTACCAGTTACTTTATTTTATTTTTTATTTATTTTTTTAGTATTACGGGCAGCACGGTAGCCTTGTGGATAGCACAATTGCTTCACAGCTCCAGGGTCCCAGGTTCGATTCCGGCTTGGGTCACTGTCTGTGCGGAGTCTGCACGTCCTCCCCGTGTGTGCGTGGGTTTCCTCCGGGTGCTCCGGTTTCCTCCCACAGTCCAAAGATGTGCAGGTTAGGTGGATTGGCCATGATAAATTGCCCTTAGTGTCCAAAATTGCCCTTAGTGTTGGGTGGGGTTACTGGGTTATGGGGATAGGGTGGAGGTGTTGACTTTGGGTAGGGTGCTCTTTCCAAGAGCTGGTGCAGACTCGATGGGCCGAATGGCCTCCTTCTGCACTGTAAATTCTATGATAATCTATGATTACCTTATTCTGTGTACATAACGGTAAATACACTTTGTTCAAAAACACATATAAAAAAAAAGAAATGATCATGGATCCATATGGGTGGAGGTAAGAATAACAAAGATACTGGTGGGAGTACTCTATAGGCCCCCAAACAGTAGCTATACTGTAGGATGGAGAATAGATCAGGAGATAATGAGGACATTTTAAAAAAACAGTACTTTAATTTTGGGTGACTTTAATCTTCATGTAGATTGGGGAAATCAAATTAGCAGAGGTAGCCATGAGGAAGAATTCATGCAGTGTATTCAGGACAGTTTCCTCGAACAATATGTTATGGATCCAACCAGGGATCAGGCTATTTGGATTTGGTAATGTGTAATAAGGCAGGTTTAATAAGCAATCTCAGAGTAAATGATTCCCTAGGAAGCAATGACTATAACATGGTAGAATTTAGTGAGAACCTTGGATGAGAAACAACTTGTCACACTTAAATAAGGATGATTATAAAGAAATGATGGCAGAGTTGGCTGGAGTAGACTGGGAAAGAGGTTCAGCAGGAAAGACGGTTGATCAGCAGTGGCAGATGTTTCTGAAAATAGTTAATGATTCACAACAAAAATATATCCCAGTGAGGAAGAAGGATTCTTGGAAGAGGATAAATCAACCTGGTTAACCAAGGCTGTGAAGTATAGTAATAAACTGAAAGAAAAACATATAAATGATTAGTGGGAAGCTTAAGTTTAAAAACCAACAAAAGATGACCAAAAAAAGAGGGAGAAGAGAAGAGAATCTATGAGGATAAACTATCAGATAATATAAAGATTAACAGCAAGAGCTTATTTAAATATATAAAAGGGGAGAGAGAGGCCAAAGTGACCATAGGTGCCTTAAACAATGAGCCAGGAAATAATAATGGGGAACCAAGAAATGGCAGAGGAGTTAAACAAATACGTTGCATCAGTCTTCTCTGAGGTGGATTGGGCATGCTAAATTGCCCCTTAGTGTCCAAAGTTTGGTTGGGTTACAAGGATAGGGCGGGGAGTGGGTCTGGGTAGGGTGCTCTTTC
Organism: Scyliorhinus torazame; assembly: GCF_047496885.1. Taxonomy (NCBI): domain Eukaryota; kingdom Metazoa; phylum Chordata; class Chondrichthyes; order Carcharhiniformes; family Scyliorhinidae; genus Scyliorhinus; species Scyliorhinus torazame. Next base: position 255,390,030 of record NC_092708.1, read on the forward strand.
GAAGGGTTGATGCAGACTCTGTGGGCTGAATGGCCTCATTCTGCACTGTAGGGATTCTATGATTCACAGTGGAAGGCACGAATAACATTCCAAAAATATTAAATAATCAAGCGGCAGAAGGGGTTGGAGAAATAAATACAATAACAATCACGGAGGAAAAAGTACTAGGGAACCTAATGAGGCTAAAGACAAATAGGTCCGTTGGACCTGATGGGTTGCATCCAGGATATTAAAGGAAGTAGCTGTAGAGGTAGTGGATGCACTAGAAGTCATTTTCCAAGAATTATTAAATTCTGGAAAAGTCTCAGTGGATTGGAAAACTGCCAATGTTACACCTTTATTCAAAAAAGAAGGGAGAAAAAAGTAACTATAAGGCCAGTTAGCTTAAGTTCTGTCAATGGGAAAATGTTGGAGTTCATTATAAAGGATGTAATAGCACAGCATTTAGGAATGCAGAATATAATCAAGCAGAATCGGCATGGCTTTGTGAAGGGAAAATCATACCTGACAAATTTTAAAGAATCCTTTGAGGTGGTAACAAGCAGGACAGATGATGGGGAACCAATAGATGTAATATACTTGGATATCCAAAAAGTGTTGGATAAGGCACCACACAGGAAGCTACTTAATAAGATAATAGTATGGGGGGGGGGGGGGGTGATAGATGACAGAGAGTTGGGATAAGAGGGGCACATTCAGCATGGCAATCTGTGACTAGTGGAGGACCATAGGGATCCGTGCTGAGACAACAATTATTTACAATATATATTAATTACTTGGACAAGGGAAGTGAATGCACTATTGCCAAGTTTGTGGATGACACAAAAATAGGTGAGGAGGCAAGTGGTGAGGATAACACAGAGTCTACAGAGGGATATAAACAGGTTAGTGAGTAGGCAGAAACTTGGCAGATGGAATATAATGTAGTAAAATGCACTTTGGTAGGAAGAATAAAGGAGCTAAATATTATTATATGGAGAAAGACTGCAGAAAGCTGCAGCATAGAGGAATTTGGGAGTTCTTGTGCATAAATCACAAAAAGGTAGAGTGCAAGTTCAGCAAGTAATTGGGAAGGCAAATGCAATGTTGGCCTTTATCTCAAAGGGAATGGACTATAAAAATAGGGAAGTCCTGCTAAAACTATATAAGGCACAAGTTTGACCACACCTGGCATACTGTGAACAGTTTTGGTCACCATATCTAAGGAAAGATATAGTAGTATCGGGGGTAGTCCAGAGAAGGTTCATTAGATTGATCCCAGGTATGGAGGGATTTTCTTATAAAATGAGGTTAAGTAGATTGGGCCTGTAACCTTTTGGAGTTGAGGAGAATGAGAGATGTCCTTATTTAGGCATATAGGATTCTCAGGAGCTTGACAGAGAGAATGTTTCCTCATGTGGGAGAGTCTAGGACCAGAAGGCATAATCTCAGAGTAAGGGATCGCCTATTTAAGACAGAGATGAGGAAGAATTTATTTTCCCAGCGGGTGGTGAATCTGTGGAATTCCTTACCACAGAGAGTAGTAGGAGCTGGGTCATTGAGTATGTGCAAGGCTGAGATAGACAGATTTTTAATCAGTAAGGGAAGCAAGAGTTATGGGGTAAGGTGGGAAAGTAGAGTTGAGGATTATTTCAGATCAGCCATGATCTCATTGAATGGCATAGCAGACTCTGCCAAATGACCTACTCCTACATCGTATGGTCTTATTGAAGCCTCCAAATGTTGCCATGCTTGATTTTGTTTTCTGTAGATAAATGGGCAGATATAAATGGATAACACTTGGCACAGAGTCAATGGAACAAATGGCGGACTTCAGCTATAATTTTCTGTTTCTACAATCCTCACTCAGATTCATCCGATGAGTAAGTGGAAACTCCTCTATGTTTGTGCCGTAACACTTACAATTTACAGCAACAGTAAATAGTTACAGTTTCAAAACAAACATGGTTTACATTGAGCCTATCAACCTCAGTACATTCAAGGGATTGGACTGTGCGCAGCATGTGTGCGAGCAATAAATGTAGGTTGCCTTTGGAAGGAGATAAATAAGAAATAACAATTGCTATCTATTGTATCGATATAAGCAGCAGTGTATCAATACAAACTCCAGTGTGTCAATACAAACTCTAATGTATCAGTTTAAACTCCAGTGTATCAATATGAACTTAATTGTATCAAAATGCACATAGATGGTGCATCTGCTAAACAGAGTGGCAGAGGAAATTTAGTGAACTTGGAAATTCACTGCAGAGGGGCAAGGACATGCTGAGTACTTTAAAACAAGGATCAACAATGAATTAGGAAATAGATTTGTGATAACTGAAGGTAAGGAATTCATACAACACTGTGTAGTCAGGATAACAACTAGGTTTATTTACTCTACTCACAATTCTACAATTACATGACTCCTCACCCTGAAGGGTCACTCTCCCCGACCTGCGCCCAGGTCAGGATTTATATCCTGTGAGGTTCCTCCCAATTAGGGGGAGGCTCCGCACCCCCCCCCCCCCCCCCCCCCGCCCCATCACCTGGGGAGTTTGTACTCCAACGTGTAGAAGGGGAACAGTATACAATATAGGGTTTGGTCCCTGAGGATCGTAACACCTCTCCCGCAAGTCTGGAGAAACGTCCATGGCTTCAGGTAGTGGTTCCCTCGACCACTTGGGAAGCGGTCGGTTGTCCAGTGGTGGTTAGGTCGGTCCGGGAGATGTGTAGCGCATCGGTAACCGTCGTTTTGGGGAAGAGCGCCGAGGTGGGAGTGGCTAAGGTGTCTGTGCAAATGGCACCGGTATTCTCAGATCGTCTGGCAGTGCTCTATGCTGGACCCCGTATTGAACCATGTGCCAAACCTGTGACAATTGTGGGTCTGTCTGGGTCCATTCCTAGATACGGGCCGCTGTGACCGGCAAGGTGTCCATGAAGTGGAGGACAGCGATTACCTTCACGGCCGAAGCATGAGCTGCCGGTTTCGTGGAGAGGGGCAGATGGCTCAACGCAAGGCTGTGTGGTATTTTTGTGCCTGGGTGGTGCTCCAAGCTATCTTCATAGGCGGCTAGTAGCAAAGCCCGTCATTGGACTGATCAGTAGGATCACCCTGTCCTCTTTAAATAATCCTAGCAGGAGCTTGTAGTCTGTATACAGCGCACCCATAAACATACTGAAAGAATTTCCGTGGCACAAATATGACGGCCAAATCTTCCTTCTCAAACTGCACATAATTTTGCTTGGTGTCAATGAGTGTGCGGGAAGCAAAGGCTATTGGCCGTTCTGAGCCGTCGGGCATCTGGGGCGTCATTCTCCGACCCCCCGCCGGGTTGGAGAATCGGCGGGGGCTGCCATGAATCCCGTCCCCGCCGGTTGCCAAAGTCTCCGGCACCGGATATTCGGTGGGGGCGGGAATTGGGCCGCGCCGGTTGGCGGGCCCACCCGCTCGATTCTCCGGCCCGGATGGGCCGAAGTCCCGCCGATAAATTGCCTGTCCCGCCGGCGTGGATTAAACCACCTTTTGAACGGCGGGACAAGGCGGCGTGGGTGGGCTCCGGGGTCCTGGGGGGGGGCGCGGGGCGATCTGGCCCCAGGGGGTGCCCCCATGGTGGCCTGGCCCGCGATCGGGGCCCACCGATCCGTGGGCGGGCCTGTGCCGTGGGGGCACTCTTTCCCTTCCGCCTCCGCCACGGTCTCCACCATGGCGGAGGCGGAAGAGACTCCCTCCACTGCGCATGCGTGGGAAACTGTCAGCAGACGCTGACGCTCCCGCGCATGCGCCGCCCGGGGATGTCATTTCCGCGCCAGCTGGCGGGGCAACAAACGCCGTTTCCACCAGCTGGTGGGGCGGAAATTCCTCCGGCGCCGGCCTAGCCCTTCAATGTTGGGGCTCGGCTCCCAAAGATGTGGAGCATTCCGCACCTTTGGGGCGGCGCGATGCCCGTCTGATTGGCGCCGTTTTGGGCGCCAGTCGGCGGACATCGTGCCGTTTTGGGAGAATTTCGCCCCTCAGATGTGCCAGGATCGCTCCGATGCCGTAAGGCAAGGCATGGCATGCAAGGAGCACTGGCTTCATCAGATTGAAATGTGTCAGTATGATGATAGGCACCCCTTGACCTCCTGGAAGGTCTTCTGGTGTGAGGGGGCCCAGTCCCAACGCTGCCCTTTCCTTAAGAGCTGGTGGAGGGGGTTGAGCAACGTGGCCATAATAGTATAAATTTTCCGTAGTAGTTTTTAAAAAAGATTTCCCAATTAAGGGGCAATTTAGCATTGCCAATCCACCTACCCTGCATATCGTACTCCAAGGTGTAGGAGGAGAACCATATACAATATAGGGTTTGGCCCCTGAGGGGGGTCGCAACAATATTAATCACACTAATTCATTAGATCTAAGGGAATAAAATCTAAATTGACTAAACAGAGCAGTGATAGGCAACCTAGGCCAGTGAGTGGGCTGCATGAGTGACCCTCCTTCAACTCAGTGGGCAGTAAGATTGAAATTTGCATTATGCACTAACCAGGACCCCATGAATAAAATTAAATACATTTAATACACACTGATTATTTCATAACAAGTTATAGAAAATGCTTCATCATTCATATATTAATAGAATTGTCATAAAACTCAAATGATAAAAGCAAAATAAATATTTATGCTTTAATTGATCACAGAGGGTGTGCATGGCTCCCAGTCAGTGTTGTGAGCAATCAGAACGTACCTTTTCACTTGTCCGATCTTTACATGCCTATCACTTCAGTCATACCGGTGGAAAAAAGTTACGCGGACAGAAATCAGCGCAATGTGGCAACCCTGCAAGTCGGTAATGGTCAATAAAATGTCTTCTTGCTGCACTCAGAACCCAGGTGGGCATCATGTGGCCCCCTGGGTCATAGGTTTCCCACCACTGAAATAAAGGTTACCAACATTAAAGGGACCTGAATTGCATTAAATAAAAATCTGGGGCGAGATTCTCCGACCCCCGCCGGGTCGGAGAATCGGCGGGGGCTGGCGTGGATTTTGTAGTAAAGCATTTCCACCAGTACGTGTACGGTCACGCTTTCACGGTCCTTACAGACCACAAACCCCTACTGGGTTTGTTCAAGGAGGACAGGGTGAGCCTGCTCGTGGCGTCGGCATGGATCCAGCATTGGGCACTGCTTTTGGTCGCATACGAATATGTCCTGGAGCACAGATCAGGAGCAAAGATCCTCCACGCAGACGCTCTCAGCAACTCCCATTGCCGACCGGGCCGCCGATGCCCGCTTCCACATATGAAGTGATAGCGGTTTTACATTTTAAGGACATTTTGCCTGTTATGGCAGCCCAGATTAAGGCTTGGACTCAGATGGACCTGAGTCCACCATATTGTGCTGTATTGGACTCAACATTGGGCGCTCCCGGACAACCTGACAGCGTTCACCCCGAAAGTGGGGAACTCAGCATGGAGGACATATTTTACTGTGGGGTTCGCGCATGGTAGTGCCAGAAAAAGGCCCTCGGACCATTCGACAGGATCTTCGCAGAGGCCACTTGGGATCAACACGGATGTGGGCGGGATGGAAGCACAGTGGTTAGCACTGTTGCTTCACAGCCCCAGGGCCCCAGGTTCGATTCCCGGCTTGGGTCACTGTCTGTGCGGAGTCTGCACGTTCTCCCCGTGTCTGCACGGGTTTCCTCCGGGTGCTCCGGTTTCCTCCCACAAGACCCGAAAGACGTGCTTGTTCGGTAATTTGGACATTCTGAATTCTCCCTCTGTGTACCCGAACAGGCGCTGGAATGTGGCGACTAGGGGCTTTTCACAGAAACTTCATTGCAGTGTTAATGTAAGCCGACTTGTGACACTAATATTGATTCTTGTTATTATGGTGAGGCTTTGGCAAGACTGCGTGCGGTGCCAGGAGCACCAGAAGCTGCTGCCAGCGGCACCACTCCACCCCTGGGAATGGCCGGGCCGGCCATGGCCGTGACTAAACATCGCCTTCACAAGCCCTTTCCAAGGCTCGATGTTTCTGCTCATAATGGATGCCCACTCAAAATGGTTAGACGTACACCGCACGACAATGACAACGTTGCAGGCCACGATTGAGAAGCTCCGCCTGACCTTCAGCTTCCCGGACGTTTTGGTGTCGGACAACAGGATGACCTTCATCAGCTTGGAATTCAGGGATTTCCTGCGGACAAATGGCATCCGCCACATGAGGACCGCACCCTACCATACGGCATTCAATGGGCTGTCCGAGCGGACGGTACAAACTTGCAAATTGGGTGTGCAGAAGCAGACCTCCGGCTCTCCGTAAACCCGTTCAGCCCGGTTTTCGTTTTATTATAGTACCACGCGACCACTAGGGTAGCAGCTTCAGAGCTGCTCATGGGGTGATGGCTGGGCACTAGATAGAGCTTTGTGTTGCCTGATACTGGCGGAAAAGGCAGCAGCGGGCAAGAACGCCCCAACCGAGATGAATCAGACCCATCCGTGAATTCGCACTGGCGATGTGGTCTACATGCCCAATTTCACCGAAGGTGCCTCTTGGATCCCGGGGATTGTGGTGCAACAGTCCGGACCAGTCTCCTACTCAGTGCGAGCACAGGGGAAGGAATTGAACAGGAACATGGACCATCTCCAGGAAATACTCGAAAGTCACCTGAAGGTTCCAAGGCCAGTGGTGCCCCCTCCCCCATCACAAAAATTGTTACCATCTCCTGAGGTATGCATACCCCACGACATAGAGATGCGGGAGGCTGATTCCTCGGACACGGAATCCGATATGGAGATGTAGCCGACTGAAATCACCGCGGATTCAGTGGCAGTCCCTGGTCCCAGTGAGGCGGTGCCACTCTGCCACTCGGCCCAATAACACCGGTCTCAGCTCCAGATCACCCACAGCGGATGCCCAGGATAAAACGGGCTAAAGACCAGGCCCCTCCAGCCGTGAAACTGGATGATGGTCGGATCTGGCCGGGGAGGTGGGGTGGTGGTGGGGGGGGGGGTTAGTGTTATAACCTGACCAGAGGTTCCCCATAGTCTCACTTGAATATGATCTTGCCCGATGTGGGGGGTGGGTGAAACCCTTAATCAGGGGTGGCCTGGGATACAAAAACTCTGGCCCCACAGTGTGCTGGGCACAGGAGACCCTTTGGGGAATAGAGTGTGCAGTTAAGTAAGTCTTATTGAACCTTATTATTCCAATCCAACATTGCTTCCTTGTGGTCGCTTGCCTGGATCTTACAGGTTGGCAAATCGGTAAGGTGACAAAGTAGAGTGTGCAAGTACTTATTGATCATTGTGACTTGGCTTTACTTCATGAATGATGCCAGATGTTTCTTAAGTAAATGTGCAAACTGCGTTGCATGTGTGTATGTGAGGCTTTTTGTCCTAAAATTAGTGCAGGTGGTTAAGGCAGTGTCACACTTATGGTTAGTCAGTGATTTCTACTGGGTGACATGGACATTCACTGACTTGGGTTGGTTTGGAAGGGCGGAGGTGGATTGTATGGAAAATCATATGGGCTTGTGCCAGGACTGCAGATGCAATGTTACTTGATGCTTATCTACACGGTGGCACAGTGGTTAACACTGCTGCCTCACAGTACCTTGGACCAGGGTTCGATCCTACCTTGGGTCACTGAATGTGTGAAGTTTGCACATTCTCCCCGTGTCTGTGTGGGTTTCTTCCGGGTGCTCCAGATTCCTCCCGCAATCCAAAGATATACAGGTTAGGTGGATTGGCCATGCTAAATTCCCCTTAGTGTCCAAAGATGTGCAGGTTAGATGGGGTTACCAGATTACAGGGATAGGGTGAGGCAGTGGGTCTGGGTGGGGTGCCCTTTTGGAGGGTCGGTGTACAATCCATGGGCCCAATAGCCTCCTTCTGCACTGTTAGGATTCTATGGATTTTAGCTTAGCCTCTAATTATTTTGTGTTTCACACAAGCACATTGTTTTCATTTTATGGAGAAACCTTCTTCTGGTCTATTGCAATTCAGAAACCAGCCTGATTCACATTTCACAGGTTGTCAACCATTCATCTCACAATGTTTTCAACTCTGGCCGCCATTGTAATGGAGATATTGCCATTAGTTTTTAAGTCTATTTCATTTATTTTGTTTTGTTGAGTCCGGGTTCTGCTTTCCATCTCATCATTAAGTACCCCTGGTCAAAAGGAGCTGGTTCTTTCTTCAATGAATAATTCATTCTTGAGCTGGCTAACTTGTTGCAGTGACTTAGTCTCATTGCTTTCAGTCTTACCACTGTGCGACTCATCATTGTGCCACAGTTACAGAGTCTGTTCTGCAAAAACAAACTACAGACACAGTTCGGGTACTTAATTAACGTTTTGGTCCAACTCCATTTGAATGAATAGCTGGTTAAATGAATATTTGTACAATAGCAAATCCTTACTTAACCAGTCAAAAAAGTCCAGATCTTTGTCTCTTTTGTTTCATTCTCAGCCCCATCTCTGATCAAAAGAACTGAAACATAGTGCTCCAAAGATTAAAGACCTGAATTGGCAACTCCTTAACTTTCCCTGCCAAGTTTCAGCACTAACCTCCTTCATCAACACACCCAATCAACTCTTCTACTCAGTGAGGTCACGAATGCAATGGGCTTCATGGCTTGGTTTGTATCAAGAGCGGGTTGACAGCAATATTTTCTTGCTGTAGTGAATCAACACAAATATAATCAGTGCAATGTTAAATAAAACCCTAGAGACCATTCTTCGGGCCTACTCCAGTCGATGTGCAGGAGATGTGGTAAAACTGTCCGATTACACCATCCATCTGGGAATTGACTAGGTAATCTATTTTAGACAATGATTGTGGGCTAAATGTTCACCAGAACACTGGAGAGATTAGATCCCCTCAAATTCAGCCTGGTTTCCAAGGCTGAAATGTATGAGTGTTCCTTGTGAGAATTAAGGATTTATTTTTCACAAAAAGAATAACTATGCTTAAAAACAATCTGCAAATGTTAGTAATCAGAAATTAGCACAGAATGTGCTGGATGTGCAGGTCTGACAATGTGTAAAATATGAACACTGACTGCTGTTGGTGTGCATTGCGTCTTTTCCAAAATATGCAATCTTTATTTCGAAGAGCAGTTCTGGCAAACCATAAACCAGCATTAAGACAGGCAATGAATAGCTGAACTCGCAGAAGCTAAACCATATTCAGCCAATCCTGTTAGAGTGCTGTATGTACCTGTAATAACAGGATAATCTTTTCCAAACACTCCATTCACAAACTAAAATAAATAGGGTTGACATTAGTATACGTCAGAAGTGAGGTAAAAGTGTATTGGTGCAGCAACTATGTTACAGGATTGCTAAGAACCTGGAATAATAATCCAGAGTACATAAATCATCCATCCCACCACAAACAGAAATAAAAGGCACTTATTACCTGGTGGGACCTCTATGTGACTCCAGTCTTACAACAATGTGGTTGACTCTAAACCACCTTCTGAAGTGGATTAGCAAGCCTTTCAGTTGTATTACACCACAACATGGCTGCAGGTCAAGCAGAACACTTACAACTGGTTTCTCAGGGTAACTAGGGATGGTCTATAAACATTGGTCTTGTCAAAGAAACCCACATCCCAAAAATGGATTTTTAAAAATATTCTGTATTTTCAACTAATGTCTTGCAAGATGGCATCAGATAGGTATTGTATGTATGTATTATGTATGTATGCAATGTATATGTGTATCAAAGGCAAGAGATTAACAGCATCAACTTGCATTTAATAAGGTGATTCGCAGAAATGCAATCAGACAAAATTTGACACAAGGAAATGTATGTGATTGATGGAGGTCAATTATAACAGCCCAGGACATCACTGCCGGACGTTTTCAAGGCAGTGTCCTAAATCAAATTATTTTCAGCCACTTCATCAATTACCTTTCTTCAATCATAAGATCAGAAGTGGGGATGCTCGCAATGATTGTTCAGTCCCATTCACAACTTCTCAGTAATGAAATAGCCTGCATGCAGCGAGGCCCAGACATCATTTGGGCTGAGGTTGATAAATGAAAGGTAACGTTTGAGCCTTATAATTGCTAAGTAATGACCATCTCCACCAAGAGAGAGTCTAAGCATGCATCTCTCCCTAATATTCAGCAGAATTACCATCACTAAGTCCCCAATCACCAACAAGAGTCAACTTTGACCAGATATTTAGCTGGACCAGCCACATAAATACTGTGGTTACGAGAGTAGGTGAGAGGCTAGGTATCATAAAGTGAGTAAATCACCATCTAACTCTCTAAAGTCTTTTTACCATCTATAAGGTGCTTGTCAGGAGTTTGGTGAAATACTTGCCTGGATGAGTGGAGCTCTGACAACTCTAAAGCAGCTTAACACCATCCAGGCCAAAGAACGCCACTTGATTAGTAGATAGAATATGATGTGCGAAAATGTGAGCTTCAGCACTTTGGATTTCACAAAGTATATGGGCCGGGATTCTCCGAAATCCCGGGCAAGTGTTGACGCGGCGTAAACACCGGAGTGGTGTACGCCGGCGACAATGGGCCTCCTGGCCCAGCAATTCACCGCTGTTCGGGGGTTAGCATGGTGCCGGAGAGCTGTGTGTTGCTCCGGCACCGAAAAGCAGCCCTGCACGGCCGGTGCGGGTCTGTGCAAGCGCGCAATGGCTGACGCCGCGCCGGCCCCTGCCTGTGGTTGCCATCTCCGCGCCGGCGAGGAGCAACATGTCGGGGAATTTACAGCGGGCCGCGCGGAAGGAGGTAGGCCCCCTCCAGATCGTGGCTGACCGCCGATCGGATGCCCCCGATCACGGGACTGGACCCCGTGGAGACTTCCCCGGAGTCAGATCCCCCCGCCTGACCCACCAGGACGTCCACAGCAGCCGGGGGTGCGAGCTCCCGCGGGTGGTAGCAGGTTAGAACCACACTGGCGGGACTTGGTGGAACTCGGCGGGAGTCCGGCCTGTCGTCCGTGGAGAATCGCCGCAGGGGCCTATTTCAGCGGCCCCCGACCGGCGCTGTGGCGACCACGCGGGTGCGATTGACGGAGATTCTCCGGTTGCCAGAGAATTGGCGCCCCGGCGTCAGAGCGACGTTGGGGGAATTTCCCATGCCCCCGATTCTCCAACCCGGCGTGGGCTCAGAGAATCCCGCCCATGGTTTCAGGTCAAACATGGGCAAGGAATCCTCCTGCTAATGGCCAGCCATCACCACCTCTCAACTGATGGATCAGTACTCCTCCATGTTGGACACCACTTGGAAGTAGCAAGGACATAAAATGTACTTTATATATATTTCTTATGGATGGGGAAGCAGTTACAATTCAATGTTGAGGTCAACAATTCATTTAATGGCCTCAGCCGATGCAGTGTGAGTGGTTGTAACTGTCAGGCCAGGAGTTCAGTTATGAGTTCAGTATATGGGTGATGATCTGACTTAGATAGCAAATGTAGCAATTTGAGTGGTTCCTCATGCTCCAATTGTGGAGCAAGTGGTCACATCTTCCCTGACCCATCCTCAAGCAGTTAAGGGTTGTCCAGATTTCCCCTGGAATTGAAACCGGAGACTTCACCACTCGGGATAGTTATCGGGTTATTGGCAATGTTTACACCCAACCAGGAGGTGTGTGCCATTGAGAGGTGAGGCTGTCATCTGATTGTAGAATGTTTGGAATGTATCCAGTAGGGACGACAGTATTACAGATGGGCACTCTGAGTGGGGGAATTCAATGTGGGGGCGGCCCGGTGGCACAGTGGTTAGCACTGCTGCCTTACAGCGCCAGGGCCCCGGATTCAATTCCGACCTCGGATGACTGTCTGTGTGTGACAAAGCATTGAATTCTTTACCCATCAGTCTGGCCTCAATAAAACTCAAGATGGATTTGTAGGCATAGTATTATTTATTTTTAACCAACTTGCAAGTCTGACTCGCTTCTCAGGGACACAGAACCAGTCTCCTGGACCCCTTGGAAATGATTGAGGTCCGAGACAAAGGGATCTCTGCAAATACATTCAAATGGCATCAAGTTTCACACTGATTCCCATAGGTCATCCTATACCCCTCCTGACCTGGCCATACATCCTAATTGGCTCACTTCGTATTCCTTCGCATTCCTTAACCCTGGGCCTCTTGTTACCCAGCATCCTTTTCTCCTCCTCCACCAGGCACCCCTCCCCCCTTCCTTGCCATGCTTTCTGAAATCCTTTGTCTGTGAACTCACTACTATTAGACTGATCACATCCACATTACTGTAACTAATATTTGAACTAACTATTTTATATCACATTCGTTTGTTCAATTGCTCATGTGGAGTTTGTACGTTCTCCCATGTGTCTGCGTGGGTTTCCTCCGGGTGCTTTGGTTTCCTCCCACAGTCCAAAGATGTGCTGGTTAGGTGGATTGGTCATACTAAATTGACCGTAGTGTCCAAAGGTTAGGTGGGGTTACAGGGATAGTGTGGGGGCCTAGTTAGTGTGCTTTTTCAGAGGGTCGGTGTAGACCTGATGGGCCGAATGGCCTCTTCTACACGAGGGATTCTACGATACGGACACAGTTGTGTCAGCACTGACCTAGCTGGCTGAATCATGAAGGGCATAGGTGTCGCACTGAGTTTGAGGTAGATGGTGAGAGAACCAACACAAAGAAAAAGCCTTCTTGACCTCACCAATCCACCTGTCATAGATATGCCTACCCACACCACTGAGCGATCATCACACAACTCCCTTTTTCACGTAACAGACATCCTCCATGGTATCATCTGGTACTATCACTGCGCTAATTGATACAGATTAAAATCCGACCTCGCAGCTAATGCCTGGGCATCCATGAGGTGCTATGGTTAAATGCCACCATAATATAACATATCTGCCAGGCACATCTCTCACTCCTTTTTCACTACCAAACGAGTAAGCAACTCTGAGACATATAGAAGAACATAGGTATGCCTGGTGATGCTCCAATCCACAGTTATATGCAGGCTAAATAACGGGTGCAGCATGCAATAGACACATGACCACATACCAATGATACAGGTCAAAACTTTGCAGCCCTGTCACCTGCAATCATGAATGATGATGGAGGGGCGGCATGGTGGCGCAGTGGGTTAGCCCTGCAGCCTCACGGCGCCGAGGTCCCAGGTTCGATCCCAGCTCTGGGTCACTGTCTGTGTGGAGTTTACACATTCTCCCCGTGTTTGCATGGATTTCGCCCCCACAACCCAAAGATGTGCAGGTTAGGTGGATTGGCCACGCTAAATTGCCCCTAAATTGGATAAAAATGAATTGGGTACTCTAAATTTAAAAAAATGAAAATGAATGATGATGGCACATTAAACAACACCCTTAACATCTCCATCCACATGCCCGCCGAGGGGAGGGAGGTGGAGGTGGTGGTCACTATGGATGCGGAGAAGGCCTTTGACCGGGTGGAGTGCAAGTATTTGTGGAGGTCCTGGGACGGTTTGTGTTTGGGCAGGGCTTTGTGGGCTGGGTCCGCTTGCTGTACCAGGCACCTGTGGCGAGTATGCGGACGAACCGAGTGAACTCGGACTATTTTAGACTGAGCCGGCGGACAAGGCAGGGATGTCCACTCTCCCCACTATTGTTTGCCTTGGCTATAGAGCCATTGGCGATGGCGCTGAGATCGGCAATGGACTGGAAGGGGTGGGGTGGGGGGTGAGGGGGAAGGGGGGGGAGGTGGAGCACAGGGTCTTGTTGTATGCAGACGACCTACTCCTGTATATTTCTGACCTGTTAGGGGGGATGGGAGAGATTATGCGGATCTTAGGGGAATTTGGCCGGTTCTCGGGGTATAAATTAAATATGGGTAAAAGTGAGGTTTTTGTTATCCAGAAGAGGGGGCAGGAGAGGAGACTGGGGGAGCTGCCGTTTAAAGTGGTGGGAAGGAGGTTTCGATACTTGGGAATTCAGGTGGCACGGAGGTGGGGGAAGTTACATAAATTAAATCTTACCCGGTTAGTTCAGCAAATGAAAGAGGACTTTCAGAGGTGGAAAATGCTCCCGCTGTCACTGGCGGGGAGGGTACAGACCGTAAAGATGACAGTTCTCCCGAGGGTTGGCCCTACCAAACTTTAGGAATTACTACTAGGCGGCAAATATAGCCATGATCAGGGAGTGGGGAATGGGGGAGGGGTCGGTGTGGGAGCGGGTGGAGGCAGCATCTTGTAGGGGCACAAGTTTAGGGGCATTGCCTTTCTCACCGGCTCGGTACTCCACAAGCCGGTGGTGGTGGCAGCTCTGAGGGTATGGGGGCAGTGGAGGAAGCATATGGGAGTGGAGGGAGGGTCGGTGTGGGCTCCAATTTGTGGGAACCACTGGTTTGTGCCGGGGACGTTGGATGGGGGGTTTCGGAGGTGGCAAAGAGTAGGGATTGAGAGGCTAGGGGATCTGTTTATTGATGGGAGCTTTTCTTGTTTGGAAGAGGAGTTTGAATTGCCGGGTGGGAATGGGTTTCGCTATCTGCAGGTGAGGGACTTTGTATGAAGGCAGGTTTCGATCTTTCTGCTTGTACCGCCACAGGGGGTAGACAAGGTAGATTCAAAAACAGGAGTGGGGGAAGGCAAAGTCTCAGAAATCTATAAAAAGCTCATGGAGGGGGAGGGAACCAAATAGGGGAGGTAAAGCGCAAGTGGGAAGATGAGTTGGGTAAGGAGCTAGAGGCAGGTCTGTGGGGGGATGCTCTGTGTAGAGTCAACACATCCTTATCATGTGCCAGGCTCAGCCTGATATAATTCAATGTGGTTCACCGGGCATATATGACGGTGGCCCGGATGAGCAGGTTTTTTTGGGGTGGAGGACAGGTGTGCGAGGTGTGCGGGAGGGCCCGCAAATCATGTCCACATGTTCTGGGCGTGGCTGAAGCTTAGGGGGTTCTGGCAGGGATTTGCGGATGTCATGTCCACGGTACTAAAAATGTAGGCGGCGCCGAGTCCAGAGGTGGTAATCTTTGAAGTGTTGGAAAACCCAGGAGTCCAGGAGGCGAGAGAGGCTGACATTTTGGCCTTTGCCTCCTTGGTAGCCCGGAGACGGATCCTATTATCCCGGAGGGACTCGGAGCCCCCAAAATCGGGAGTATGGGTTAGCGACATGGCTGGGTTTCTCAGGCTTGAGAAAATTAAGTTCGCCCTGAGAGGGTCATGTTAGGGTTCGTCTGGAGGTGACAGCCATAGGTTGTAGCATTGTTTAATCAAATATATATATTTTTAATATACTGTTATTAAAGATTTTCCATTTATAATAAGTTTATAACAAAACAAACATCATAAACAACGGATGGAACACAGAACAATATTGCAAAACCATAACCAACCATATGAACCTCATCCAAAAAGAAAAGAAAAGCAAAGGCCCCTCCCCCCACCTGCCACCGAACCCCCATTTCCCATCCCCACCCCCCAAATAACTAACGGTGACTAACTCCTTAAAGAAGGAAATGAATGGCTGCCATCTCAGGAAGAACCCCTCAAACGACCCTTTCATGGTGTACCTGACCTTCTCCAGATGCAAAACTTCCATTAGATCACCCAACCAAACCGAGGCGTTGGGCAGAGAAGAAGGCCTCCACCCCAGCAGAACTCACCTCAGGACTATCAGCGAGGCGAAGGCAGGGACATCTGCCTTCATCTCCATTTGCAGCCCCTGCAAGTCCAACACCCTGAAAATGGCCACCAAGGGATATGACGCCAGATCAAAGTTAAGAATCGCTAACATGGTGCTAAAGAAGGAGACCCAAAAGCTTACCAGCTTGGGACACGACCAGAATATGTGTGCGTGGTTGGCCGGCCCCCAAGAACACTACTCACACTTGGCTTCTACCCCCGGAAAGAAGCCACTCATCTTAACCATTGTCAAGTGAGCCCTATGTACCACCTTAAGCTGGATCAGGCCAAGCTGCGCACAGGAAGATGTGAAGTTCACCCTGTGAAGGGCCTCACTCCACACTTCCTCATTCAAAATAGGTCCCAAACCCCCCTCCCACTTTGTTTTCACCTCATCCAGCGGGGCTGACTCTTTCGACAGGACCTGCCCGTAAATACCGGAGGTACTATCTCCCTCAGACACTGCTAGAGAAAGGATCCTCCCCACCAGAGATGACGGCAGTGCCAAGGGAAATGACAGAAAAGGCTTTCGTGCAAAATTATGGATCTGGAGATATCTGAACAAATTTGTCCCAGAAAGTCCAAACTTCACTGACAGTTCCTCCAGGCTGGCAACCATCCCTCTCTGGTGGGGAGGATCCTTTCTCTAGCAGGGTCTGAGGGAGATAGTACCTCAGGTATTTACGGGCAGTTCCTGTCGGAAGAGTAGGCCCCACTGGATGGGATGAAAGCAAAGTGGGAGGGGGAGTTGGGACCTATTTTGAATGAGGAAGTGTGGAGTGAGGCCCTTCACGACCCAAATCTGCCGTCTAATCTCAACAGCTCAAATAAGCGATTACCACAAATAGGGGCCAACATTGACATGGATCCAAGCTTAAAATGCTGCCTAAATTGCTTCCATATCTTTAGAGTGGGCACCACCACCGGGATCGAAGAGTACCTCACTAGGGAAAATGGCAGTGAGGTCGTCACCATTGCACCCAAACTAGAGCCCCCACACAAACTCACCTCCATCTGTTCCCATATGGAACTCGGATCACTGCACCACCCAGCACTTTCTCAATATTAGCCGCCCAATAATAGAAGAGAAATTTTGGCAACACTAGACCCCCTGACTGTCAAAACCTGCCACACGGGACTTACAGGGTGGGAATGATTGTCTTCCCGTGTTCAAGAGCAAAGAACAATACAGCGCAGGAACAGGCCCTTCGGCCCTCCAAGCCTGCACCAGCCATGGTACCTGCCTAAACTAAAACCGTATGCACTTACAGAGCCCGTATCCTTCCATTCCCACCCTATTCATACATTTGGCTAGATGTCCCTTAAATGCCTCTATCGTACCTGCTCCCAGCACCTTCCCGGGCAGCGTGTTCCATATATTTACCACCCTCTGTGTAAAACAATTGCCTTGCACATCTGTTCTAAACTTTTCCCCACGCACTTTAAACCTATGTCCCCTGGTACTTGACTCTCCTACCCTAGGAAAGAGCATCGGACTATCCACTCTGTTTGTGCTACTCATAATATTGTAGACCTCTATCAGGTCGCCTCTCAACCTCAGTCGTTCCAATGAGAACAGACAGAATTTATCTAACCTCGCCTTATAGCTAATGCCCTCCGTACCAGGGAACATCCTAGTAAACCGCTTCTGTACCCTCTCCAAAGCATCCACATCCTTCTGGTAGTGTGGCAACCAGAATTGTACACAATATTCCAAATGAGGCCCAACTAAGGTCCTGTACAGCTGCAAAATGACTTGCCAATTTTCATATTCAATGCCCCGACCGATGAAGGCCAGTATGCCTTCTGCCTTCTTGCCCACCTTATCCACATGTGTTGCCACTTTCAGTGATCGGTGGATATCTCTCTGCCTGTCAGTACTCGCAAGAGTTGTACTATTTATTGTGTAATTCCTACATGAATTGGACCTTCCAAAGTGCATTACCTCACACTTGTCCGGATTAAACTCCATCTGCCATTTCTCCGCCCAAGACTCCAACCAGTTTATATCCTGATGTATCCTCTGACAATCCTCTTCAGTGTCCGCAACTCCACCAATTTCTGTGTCGTCTGCGAACTTACTAATCAGACCAGCTACATTTTCTTCCAAATCATTTATATACACCATGATCAGCAAAGGCCCCAGAACTAATCGCTGTGGAACGCTGCTAGTCACAGCCTTCCATTCAGGAAAGCAGCCTTCTACTGATACCCTCTCTCTTCTGTTCCCAAGCCAGTTCTGTATCCAACTTACCAATTCTCCTCTGATCCCATGTGACTTCACCTTTTGTACCAGTCTACCATGAGGTACCTTGTCAAAGGGTTTACTGAAGTCCATGTATACAACATCTATTACCTTTCCCTCATCTATGGTCTTTGTCATTCCTCGAAAAACTCGATCAAATTAGTGAGGCACGACCTCCCCTTCACAAAACCGTGCTGTCCATCACTAATAAGTCCATTTGTTTCCAAATGTGAGTAAATCGTATCTCTAAGAATCTTTTCCAATAATTTCCCTACCACTGACGTAAGGCTCACTGGCCTATAATTTCCTGGATTATCCCTGCTGCCCTTCTTAAACAATGAAACAACATTGGCTACTCTCCAGTCCTCTGGAACTTCACATGTAGCCAATGAGGATACAAAGATTACTGTCAAGGCCCCAGCAATTTTCTCCCTTGGCTCCCTCAGTGTTCTGGGGTAGATCCCATCAACCCCCCGGGGACTTATCTACTTTAATGCTTTTTAAGAAGCCTAACTACTCTTTTTTAATATCAACATGACTCAGAATATCAACACACTCTACCCTATACTCCTCATCCATCAAGTCCTTCGCTTTCGTTAATACTGCGGCAAAATATTAATTTAGTATCTCTCTCATTTCCTCTGGTTCCATACATAGATTCCCTCCAATATCCTTGAATGGACTAACCCTTTTGCTGGCTACCCTCTTGCTTTTTACATATGTATAAAACGCTTCAGGATTTTCCTTAATCCTGTTTCCAATGACATTTCATGACCCCTTTTAGCCTTCCTAACTCCTACCTTAAGTTCCTTCCTATTTGCTTTATATTCTTCAAGGGCTTCATCTGTCCTAAGCTTTAGCTTTAGATTTACTTTTTCTTTTTGACAAGATTCATAATATCCCTTGTTATCCAGGCCGGGGGATGGGGTGGGGTGGGGATGCTACACTCTCAGGCAATGTACATGACTCAGTGCATCTGCATTTGCTCTCTGCATCCCAGGCCGGTGTTGGAATGTATACTCGCCCACTGATAGGATTAATGCCCAATGCTAAATCCTTGCTGATGTGATTAGTGGAATAGCCCTGTCTCCCTTAAATAAGATTTGAAAGTAGTTTGTGGTCTATTACAATGGTAAAATACCTTCCATACACATACTGGTGGAACCTCTTCATTCCAGGCACAACAGTCAACCTTTTTTCAATCTGAGAATAGCCTTTCTCGGCCTCTGAGAGAGTTCTGGAGATATCCAATAGATCTTTCAGGCCCATCATCCATTATATGAGACAAAACTGCACCAACACTGTAAGGAGAGGCTTAACTAGTTAACGCCAATTTTCTGGACAGGTCGAAGTGCACCAATAAACAATGTAAATGTAATAACTGCATGGGTTTCACCCCCGCAAACCAAAGATGTGCAGGTTAGGTGGATTGGCCACACTAAATTGCCCCTTAATTGGAAAAAAAATAATTAGATACTCTAAATTTATGTTGAAAAAAACTTTGTTAAAAGCTTCTCTCTGAGGCATCCTCCAAAGCCAACGTTGGTGTTTCTTTAGTAACACATGTATGGGGGCCAACAATGTCGACAAATTCAACAGAAAACGCCCATAATAATTGACCATTCCGAAGGAGGACTTGAGCTCAGATGTGTTTATGGAGACCGGTGTCTCCTTTGTTTATCTAATCTCGTCTTCCATGGAGTGCAACCAAAGAACAAAGAACAAAGAAAAGTACAGCACAGGAACAGGCACTTCGGCCCTCCAAGCCTGTGCCGACCATGCTGCCCATCTAAACTAAAATCTTCTACAGTTCCTGGGTCCGTATCCCTCCATTCCCATCCTATTTGTCACGATGCCCCTTAAATGTCACTATTGTCCCAGCTTCCACCACCTCCTCCGGCAGCGAGTTCCAGGCACCCACTACCCTCTGTGTAAAAAACTTGCCTCGTACATCTCCTCTAAACCTTGCCCCTCGCACCTTAAACCTATGCCCCCTAGTAGTTGACCGATGTGTATCTACCCAGTAACCCAGGTAAACCACTTAATTGGCCTGAAAAGTATATTTCTCCTTCTTCAGGCCACCTCCAGCCTCCTAAAATATTCTTAGCACCTCTTCCAAGTTAGCTAGGTGCTCGGCTTCCAGAGAACCCATTGTCAATACATCATCCATGTAGCATGCCAATCCTTGCAACAAACAGTCCATCATTGTCTAGCATATGGCACAAGCTGATAACTTGCTGAAAGGCAGGCGCGTATACTGAAACAAATCCTTGTTTGTGTTAATTGTAACATAATGTCGTGAAGTATCGTCCAACTCAGGCTTCTGATAAACATGGCGCATGTCTAACTTCGCATGAGATTGACCTCCAACCAGCTTTGCATACAAATTTTCTATCTTTGGAATGGGGTAATTATCTAGTTTGACAGATTGATTCACTGTCAGTTTGCGGATGATCTTGTCTGGTTTTATCACAGAGACGATGGGGACTACCCATTCTGCAAACTGGACTGGCCAGATTATTCCCAATTCTTCGAACATTTTCAGTTCTGTCTCTACCTTTTCTAACAAGCCATAGGGCATCAGGGTCTGGCCCTGAAAATCCATGGTCTGCCTTTGGGTCTTTGTGAATCTTCACCTGCGGGGCCTTAATTTTCCCCAGCTCATCGCAAAATACATCTTCATATTTCTTTATTAATTCTAGCAGGCTTCCTTATTTTATTTGAAAAATTTCTGTCCAATTTAATTTTGTTTATTTGAGCCAGTCGCAGCCCAGTAGACAAGGTCCTCGACCTGATACACCTATTAGTGGGAGTTGGGCAGATTTCCGCTGATATCTCACTGGTACTTTGGTAGTATACAATATCTTTAAAAAATAAATTTAGAGTATCCAATTCTTTTGTTTCCAATTAAGGGACAATTTAGTGTGGCCAATTCACCTACACTGCACATCTTTTTGGGTTGGGGGGGTGAGACCCACGCAGACACGGGGAGAATGTGCAAATTCCACACGGACAGTGACCCGGGCCGGGATCAAACCTGGGTCCTCGGTGCCGTGAGGCATCAGTGCTAACCACTGCACCACCCTAGTACCCATGATCTTGATGGCCTCTCCTGTATAGGTTGCCAATGTTGCTGATGTATTCCTCAAACCCAAAGGTTGAAGTCCTTCTCGCAAGTACCTGTATGGGTGTTCCCCTATTACAATAGCAGATGCTCCCATGCCTACTTCTATCGCAATAGGATTGCCATTAACCAAAAGCAACAATGTGATGGGGGTTAATTGCCTGTTTTCACATTGTTCAGTGAATGAACATGCAAATAATTTATAGGGAAATCTTCTGCACTGTGCATTTGCAATGTGCTGCCTTTTGCAGTGAGCAGGCTTGGCTTGCCCTTACACTGGCCTCATCTGCCCCATCCTGGGGCATGAATGGCATTCTGCTTCCTTAAATCTGCAAACTTCTGGGGAGTGATTATCCCCACACCTCTAACACTCTGCTTCAATCCTTTGTGTTGCATTCACTCTCCTAAATATTCTGACTCTGCTGTTAAATTTGCTTCCTATTTAAAACTAGTGTCTTCACGTTTGGTGCCACTGCTGACTGCAGCCTCCCGCCCTAACTGATAAACCATGCCACCAGTTTGCACGCTCTGAAGCACCTGTGCGCCCTTCTCAGTGCTCACCATCACTAGTGCTATCACCAGCACCTTTAAAATTGACATCTGTCTCCGCCAACAGCTTTCTCTGGATGGCCTCATTATTAACTCCGCATACTGAGCTATCTCTCAGCATATCATTCAGGGTGGTCCCGAAGTCGCAGTGCTTTGCGATTTGCCTTAACTTTGTTATGTTGGTTGCAATGGTCTCTCCTTGGGCTATCTCCGTGGAATTTAACTAAAAATACTGCAGAATGACTGAGAGCTTTGGATAATGATGTGCCTTCACCAAATCCATTATCTTCATGAATGAACTAAAATTGTTTTTTCTGAGTGGTTTCTTTTTCTCTTATGGGTGTTATGAATAACTTTGGTGTGCTAGAGGTGTTACTAGATGCAGAAAGTCTGGGGAAGGGAAACTGCGGGGACCTGCACGGACAACTGTTAGAAAGGACACGCTCCCCACTGGATGAGAAATGGAAAAAATGGGAGAAAGAGCTGGGGACAGAAATAGAGTGGGGACTCTGGAGCGACACACTGTGCACAGCCAATTCCACCTCCTCATGTGCAAGACTAATCCTCATGCAGCTGAAAGTGGTGTACAGAGCGCACCAGACAAGAACCTGAATGGGCAGGTTCTTCCCGGAGGTGGAGGACAAATGTTAACGGTGCCAGGGAGGCCCGGCCATCCAGGCCCACGTGTTCTGGGCCTGACTCGGTCTTTTTCAAGGCAATGTCCAAGGTTGAGGGATGAGAGTGGAGCTGTGCCCAAGAGTGGCAGTCTTTGGGGTATCGGACCAGTCAGAATTATTTATGGGGAGATGAAAGGAGATGAAACATGTAAATAACAGAAAACTGCCCATTCTACATTCCCCCCAGGAAAGGTCCCTGAAACAATGAATGAAGGGGGGCGGGTTGGGGGGGGGGGGGGGGGGGGGGGAGGGGGAATTGGCACAGAAGAAGATGACTTGTCCATTATAACCGATGCATTTAACCTTACCAAATGTATAGATAAAACTTCAATAAAAACATATTTTTAAAACTTTGACATTGTTCTTTTTAGATGTAATGGGGATTGGAGAGGTAAGGGTTGCAATGGGGCTGGTATGGTTTCGATTTTGAGGTGGAGCAGGGGGCCCTGGTAGGGGCAATTGTGCTAGCCAATGCTACGTTGGCTCGTTGGGAGCGAGGTGGGGGGAGGGGCCGTGGCTGTTGGAACCTGTATGGGCAGGTGTGAATGGTGGAGGGATAGGACCGATATTGGGTGAGGTGATTTCAAAAGGAAGTAATGGAGGGATTGCTGGGAAGAGGGGGGTAGGGAGGAGTGGCAGTGACTTGGGCCAGGGCAGGGTCCTGCCTGGGAGGATGGTCATGGCGGGTAGGAGGGACGTGGGGTGTGACACACCCTAGTCAGAATGGTGGCATGGAACGTACAAGGGTTGGAGAAACCGATGAAGAGAGTGTGGGTTTTTTCACATTTGAACTACCTGAAAGCGGTCGTGGTGCTGTCACAGGAGACCCACCTGAGGGTAAAGGACCAGATGAGGCTGAGGAAGGGCTGGGTGAGCCAGGTGTTCCATTCTGGCTTCAATATGAGGACGTGGGGGAGGGGACTATACTGATGGGCAAGTGGGTGAGGTTCCAAATGGAGACGGTGGTGGCGGATCAAGAGGGCAGATATGTGATAATAACGGGTGTGTTGGAGGGGAGATTTGTGGTGTTGGTCTGAGTGTATGCCCCGAACTGGGACGATGTTGGGTTTGTGAGGAGGTGGTTAGCAGCCATACCGGACCTGGATACTCACCACTGATAATGGGAGGGATTGGAATATGGAAGATGGCTAGGTCTCGGCCGCACTCGCTGGCCCCCGTGGGGTGGGAAAATGCATTTAGGGGGATTTTTAAAGGAGATGGGAGGGGCGGATCCATGGAGGTTTTTGCATCTACGGGATAGGGAATATTAGTTTTTCTCCTCGGTACACAAGGTGTATCTGAGGATCGACTTTTGTTGTGGTAGGGAAGGTGTTGCTGGCAGGGTAAAGAAGACGGAGTACTCAGCGATCATGATACTGATCATGTGCTACACTGGGTGGATGTGGGTGGATGTGGTCTTGGAGAAGGGGCCGGCCCAGAGGCATGGAGGCTGGATGTGGTCTTGTTGGCAGACCCAAATTTTTGTATCAAGATGGGGAGGGTGATTGAGGAGTTTGTGGAGTTTAATCGAACCGACGAAGTCTCATCATTGGTGTTTTTTTTCAGAATTTAGAATTTACAATGCAGAAGGATTTTGGAGGCATTGAAGGCGGTAGTGAGGGGGGAGGTCATCGCATTTAAGGTGAAAGTGGATAGGGAGGCCTGGGAGCAGTGGCAGCGGTCGATAGAGAAGATTTTGGAGGTGGATGGAAGATACGCGTGGGATTCGGAACTGGGGCTGTTGATGAGGAGGAAGGAGTTTCAGGTGAAGTTTGACCCTCTGTCTACGGGTAGGTCGGTTCAGCAGTTGCGGCAAGTGTGGAGGTTGTGAATGAGTATGGTTATTGTTGGTGGGCCAGCTCCATCGGCAGGCAGTGGCGAGGGAGATTCTGCGGATTAGGAATGGTGCGGGAGGGCTGGTGGTGGAATGGAGCAGGTGAACAGGGTGTTAGAGGACTTTTATAGGGGGTTATAAGTCGGAGCCACCGGAGGATGAGTCGGGGATGAGGGAGTTTTTGGAGCAACTGGAGTGGCCGGAGGTGGGAGAGGTGCAAAGGGCCAGGTTAGAGGAGCCGTTAGGGTTGGAGGAAGCGAAGGTTGCGATAGGGAAGATGCAGTCAGGTAAGGCAGCCAGATGGGTTCCCGGTGGAGTTTTATAAAAAGTTCAAGGACAAGGTGGTACCACTGATGGTGGAAATGTTTAAGGATGTGATGGCGAGGGGGGGGGGGGGATTACCTTATCTACGGAATGTGGATGCCAAGATATTAATGGAGGTGCTGGCGGTGAGGCTGGAGGGGTGTCTAACAAAGGTGGTGGGGAGGGTCAGACAGGGTTCGTCAAAGGTAGGCAGCTATCGTCAAATGTGCGGCAGCTGTTGAATGTGGTGCTTTCTCCGGCGGAGGGGAGGGAGTTAGAGGTGGTGCTGGCGTTAGATGCGGAGAAAGCATTTGGCAGAGTGGAGTGGAGATAACTGTTTGTGGTACTGGAGAAGTTTGGGATTGGGCCTGTGGTAGTCATCACTGTTGTATTATATTATATATATGGGTATTACGATAAGGCTCCTGTACTACTGGTATGGGGGTAGATCCCTGCCTGCTGGCTCTGCCCAGTAGGCGGAGTATAAATGTGTGTGCTCTCCGAACAGCAGCCATTTCGTAAGCTGCTGTAGGAGTCCACACATCTCTGTGTAATAAAGCCTTGATTACATCCTACTCTCGTCTCGTCGTAATTGATAGTGCATCAATTTATTACACAGAGATTCCGCATCAAGCCAGATCGCCTGCAGCTGCACCCTCAAGCAGACAACTCCAAAAAGGTCTTCCAATATTGGCTGGTTTGCTTTGAAGCCTACATCGGGTCTACGCCAGACCCAATCTCAGAAGCACAGAAGCTCCAGATTCTGTACACGCGGCTGAGCTCCAATGTTTTTCCCCTCGTCCAGGACGCGCCTACCTACGCAGAGGCCATGGTGCTACTGAAGGAGAACTACGCTCAGCAGGCCAACAAGATCTACGCAAGGCACCTCCTGTCCACGCGGCACCAACTTCCCGGTGAGTCAGTGGAAGATTTCTGGCGTGCCCTGCTCGCCCTGGTGAGAGACTGTGATTGCCAGGCTGTTTCGGCTACTGAGCATTCGAACCTACTAATGAGAGATGCATTCGTTACGGGCATAAGGTCTGACTACATCTGCCAGCGCCTCTTAGAAGGGGCCACGCTTGACCTCGCGGCGACCAAGAAACTAGCGCTCTCGCTCATGGTCGCCTCACACAACGTACAGGCTTATGTCCCCGACCTCACCGCACACCTCCCTGTGCATCGTGGACCCCGCCAGTGGCCACCCCATCGTGGACCCCATCAGCGACCGCCCTCAGCCAATCCCACACCTGCGCCGCGCGGCAGCCAACCAACCCCGGGGGACCCAAGTGCTATTTCTGCGGACAGACAAAACACCCCCGGCAGCGCTGCCCGGCGCGGAGCGCGCTCTGCAAGGCCTGCGGCAAGAAAGGACATTTTGCTGCAGTGTGCCAGGCCCGCTCAATCGCCGCTATTGTCCCGGCACCCCCCACGTGCGGCCAGTGAGCGCCGCCATCTTCCTCTCCTCAGACCACGTGCGGCCCGTGGACGCCGCCATCTTGCTCCACTCACAACACGTGCGGCCCGTGGGTGCCTCCACCTTGCTTGCCTCAGAACCAATGAGCACCGCCATCTTGCCTGCCCCAGGACACGTGCGGCCCGAGGGCGCTGCCATCTTGCCTGCCCCAGGACACGTGCGGCACGTGGGCGCCGCCAGCTTATCCGCCACAGGACCCCTGCCTGTCAGGCACCTCATCGGGTTGCTCATCGCCTGCAACCGTCGACAACCAGCCGCGTCTCGCCTCGGTCACGATCGACCAGTCCTGACCGCACAACCACGCGATCTCTTCGACAAAGGTGAAGGTCGACGGGCATGAGATATCCTGCCTTCTGCACTCCGGGAACACTGAGAGCTTCATCCACCCCGATATGGTAAGGCGCTGCTCCCTCATGGTACGCCCCATTAACCAAAGAATCTCCCTGGCCTCCAGATCCCACTCCGTGGCAATCCGGGGGTACTGCATCGCCACCCTCACCGTCCAGGGCATGGAGTTCAGCAACTTCCGGCTCCACATCCTCCCCAACCTCTGCGCTGCCTTGCTACTCGGCCTGGACTTCCAGTGCAACCTCCAGAGCCTAACCCTGAAATTTGGCGGGCCCCTCCCACCCCTTACTGTTTGCGGCCTCGCGATCCTTAAGGTCGACCCGCCCCGGTAAGTTCAATGAGCCCCGCGATGCCCTGTCCCGAGGTACATGTGCCAGCGCACAAGCGGACCGACTCAGGATCCTGCACGACGATCTCTGTCACCCGGGAGTCACCCACTTTTACCATTTCATTCAGGCCCGCAATCTGCCCTACTCCATCGAGGAAGTCAGGGCTATCACCAGAGTCTGCCAGATTTGCGCGGAGTGTAAACCACACTTCTACCAGCCAGACCGTGCGCGCCTGGTGAAGGCCTCCCGCTCCTTTGAACGCCTCAGCGTGGACTTCAAAGGGCCCCTCCCCTCCACCAACCTCAACACGTACTTTCTGAATGTGGTCGACGAGTATTCCCGATTCCCCTTCGCCGTCCCATGTCCCGATATGACGTCTGCCACCATCATCAAAGCCCTCAACACCATCTTCGCTCTGTTCGGTTTCCCCGCCTACGTCCACAGCGACCGGGGATCCTCATTTATGAGCGAGGAGCTGCGCCAGTACCTGCTCAACAGGGGCATTGCCTCGAGCAGGACGACCAACTACAACCCCCGGGGAAACAGGCAGGTGGAGCGGGAGAATGGGACGGTCTGGAGGGCCGTCCAGCTGGCCCTACGGTCCAGAAATCTCCCGGCCTCCCGCTGGCAGGAGGTCCTCCCTGACGCCCTTCACTCCATTCGGTCGCTCCTGTGCACGGCGACCAACGAAACCCCCCATGAACGTCTCTTTGCCTTCCCCAGGAATTCCACTTCCGGGGTTTCGCTCCCAACATGGCTGGCAGCTCCGGGACCCGTTCTCCTCCGCAAGCACGTGCGGCCCCACAAGGCAGACCCGTTGGTTGAGAGGGTACAGCTACTCCATGCAAACCCGCAGTACGCCTACGTAGCGTACCCCGACGGCCGCCAAGACACAGTTTCCCTCAGGGATCTGGCACCAGCTGGGTCCCCACTGTAGCCACGTAAAAATGCTGCGTTCCGATTAATCTGGCCAAAACCCAGTTTAAAATGGCTAACCCTAAAGACTGCTGGGAAAAGCAGCTAAGAAGACACAAGCAGGCAGCTGCAGACAGTATTGCATATTCGGCTCTGGGAAGTTAGCCCAGATCGATACTCAGGGCTATCAACAGCCCATCAACCCAGGTATTTGCAGTTGCATTCAGGACTGTTTACACCTAATCTACTCAGACATCCACAGTTAAATCGGCTATCTCCGGGAACAATTGCAACATGTTAGCAATTGAATACCGGGCCAGACCTGTCGGCGCCTGCAGTGGCCAAAACAAAGACAGGTGAGCGACCACCCCACGATCGAGGAATCGCCTCACCATTGGACACATCGACCCCAGAGATTGGGGACAGATCCAATCACTTGGGACTCAGGGTCAAGGGCCGCCCCGGGAGGCGGGAAGCCCCTGGGCCCTATAAAAGTGAGGGTCCAAGTTCAGATCTCTCTCTCTCTCCTCTTCGCCTGCTCGAGACCTTCGCAAGAACAGCAACCGGCAACAGTAAGTTTGAATCCAGCGATCGCTATCCGGTAGAGACACCTAGCCACCGACCTGTAGCAGCCTTTTGAATCCCGTGGGCCAGACCTGATTGGACAAGCCATTTGTTTCCCTGACCTGGTGGGCTCTTCCTAAGTTAAGTATTGGCCAGTAGTGATAGGTTTATTATATAGAGAGTAGTATTAGGGTATTAATATTGCTTGTTGTATATAATAAATGACCGTTGTTTTAATCCTTACTAAGCGGTGTGCTGTATTATTAATCATAACCTGAACTTGAATCACGTGGCGGTATCATAAAGATACCTGGCGACTCATGAGCAAAGGTGACGTAAACGGGGCAAATAGATTAAGGTTAAAAAGAGCAACACCACACACCACCCCCCTGCCCCGGCGCCACCCTCCCCTCCCCCGGTGCACCCCACCGCAGCCCCCGCTCCAGGACAATCCGTCCTCCCCTTGCCTCCACTCGGGGATGAAGAGGATTTTGACACGCTCCCGGAGTCACCGAAGACCAAGCCGACGCCTGAGTCGCCACAAGCACTGCGGCGCTCTCAACGACAGTCCAAGACACCCGATCGTCTAGATTTGTAACCTTCTCTGTAATTTTAAAACCAACCTGTATGTATATAGTTTTCCACCATCCCCGCTGGACTCATTTTTAACAGTGGGTGAATGTGGTAGTCACCACTGTTGTATTATATTGTATATATGAGTATTACAGTAAGGCCCCTGTACTACAGGTACGGGGGTAGATCCCTGCCTGCTGACTCCGCCCAGTAGGCGGAGCATAAATCTGTGTGCTCTCCGAACAGCAGCCATTTCATAAGCTGCCTCGATTACATTCTACTCTCGTCTCGTCGTAATTGATAGTGCATCAATTTATTACTCTAAGATTTTCAGAAGGTGGACCTCCGCATCAAGCCGGATCGCCTGCAGCTGGATCCGCAATCAAGCGACGCCAAAAAGGACTTTCAACACTGACTAGCCTGTTTCGAAGCTTACATCGGGTCTGCAGCAGACCCAATCCCGGAAGCTCAGCAGATCCAGATACTCTACTCGCGGCTGAGCTCCAACGTCTTTCTTCTTATCCAGGACGCGCCAAACTACGACGAAGCCATGGCGCTACTGAAAGAGAATTGCGCCCAGCAGACGAACACGCTCTTCGCCAGACATGTACTCTCTACTCGCAGTCAACTCCCTGGTGAGTCCGTAGAAGATTTCTGGCGTGCTTTAATTCCACTGGTCGGAGACTGTGACTGTCAGGTCGTCACGGCCACGGAACATTCGAACCTCCTCATGCCGGACGCCTTTGTTACAGGGATAGGGTCATACCTCATACGCCAGCGACTTTTAGAGGGGGGCACGCACAACCTCGCAGCAACAGGAGAACTGGCGCTATTGATGACGGTCGCCTCGCGCAATATTCAGGCCTACTCCCGCAGCCGCACGGCCCACCCCTCCTATACATCATGGACTCCTCAGACGGCCGCCCCACCGGGGGCCTCACCCATTCAATACGCCAGTGCCACGCGCCAGCCAGCCAATCCCTGGGGCCCCCGATGTTACTTCTGCGGGCAACAGAAACACCCCCGCCAACGCTGCCTGGCCCACACCGCCCTTTGCAAGGCCTGTGGCAAGAAGGGGCACTTCGCTGCGGGGTACCAGGCCCGCTCAGATGCCACTATTGCCCCGACCCCCCTCGGGTATGGACAGTGGGCGCCGCCATCTTCACCTGCCCGGACCATGCGCGGCCAGTGGGCACCGCCATCTTCCCCTTCTCGGACAACGGGCGGCCCATGGGCACCGCCATCTTTTTCAACCCCCTCCACGTGCGGCCCGTTGTCGGCGCCATCTTATCCACCCCAAGATCATCAGGCGCCGCCATCTTGTCTTCCCCACGGCACATGGGCACCGCCATTGTTCCAGGACCCGTGCCCCCCAGGCACCCCATCGTTCAACACCAGCGACGACCAACCACGACTCGCCTCGGTCACGAACGACCAGTCTCGCCCGCACAATCTAGCCACTGCCTCGACAAGCGTGAAGATCAATTGGCACGAGACTTCTTGCCTGCTGGACTCCGGGAAAACCGAAAGCTTCATCCATCCAGATACGGTAAGGCGCTGCTCCCTTGCGGTACACCCCGCCAATCAAAGAATCTCCCTGGCCTCTGGATCCCACTCCGTGGCGATCCGGGGGTACTGTATAGTCACACTCACAGTCCAGGGCATAGAATTCAGCGGCTTCCGCCTCTACGTCCTCCCCAACCTCTGCGCTGCCTTGCTACTCGGCCTGGACCTCCAGTGCAAACTCCAGAGCCTAACCTTGAAATTTGGGGGGCCCCTACTGTGTGCGGCCTCGCGACCCTAAAGGTCGACCCACCTTCCCTATTCGCAAACCTAGCCCCGGATTGCAAACCCGTTGCCACCAGGAGCAGACTGTACAGCACCCAGGACAGGACCTTCATCAGGTCCGAGGTCCGTCGGCTGCTTCGGGAAGGCATCATCGAGGCCAGCATCAGCCCCTGGAGAGCCCAAGTGGTAGTGGTGAAAGCTGGGGAGAAACACAGAATGGTCGTGGACTACAGCCAGACCATCAATAGGTACACGCAGCTCGACGCGTACCCCCTCCCATGCATATCTGATATGGTCAATCAGATTTGACAGTACCGGGTTTTCTCAACTGTAGACCTCAAATCCGCCTACCACCAGCCCCCATCCGTAAGGCGGACCGCCCATACACTGCCTTTGAGGCAGACGGCCGCCTCTACCATTTTCTCAGGGTTCCCTTCGGCGTCACCAACGGGGTCTCGGTCTTCCAAAGGGAGATGGACCGAATGGTCGACCGGTACGGGTTGCGGGCCACCTTCCCATACCTAGACAATGTCACCATCTGCGGCCATGATCAGCAGGACCATGATGCCAACCTTGCCAAATTTCTCCACACCGCCACTCTCCTAAACCACAACTATAACAAGGAGCAGTGCGTATTCAGCACGAACCGTTTAGCCATCCTCAGCTATGTGGTCCAGAACAGAGTTCTGGGGCCCGATCCCGACCGCATTCGCCCCCTCATAGAGCTCCCCCTTCCCCACTGCCCCAAGGCCCTCAAACGCTGCCTGGGGTTCTTTTCATACTACGCCCAGTGGGTCCCAAACTACGCGGATAAGGCCCGCCCACTCAGCCAGTCCACCCTTTTCCCCCTGACGGCCAAGGCTCAACGTACCTTCAACCGTATTAGAGCCGATATCGTCAAGGCCGCGATGCACGCAGTAGACGAGACGCTGCCCTTTCAAGTGGAGATCGAGGCATCAGATGTCGCCCTAGCCGCCACGCTCAATCAGGCAGGCAGGCCAGTGACATTCTTTTCCCGCACCCTTCATGCCTCCGAGATTCGGCACTCCGCTGTCGAAAAAGAGGCCCAAGCCATCGTTGAAGCTGTGCGGTATTGGAGGCATTACCTGGCCGGCAGAAGATTCACTCTCCTCACTGACGGTAGCAGCACGGTAGCATTGGGGCAGCAGGGTAGCATTGTGGATAGCTCAATTGCTTCACAGCTCCAGGGTCCCAGGTTCGATTCCGGCTTGGGTCACTGTCGGTGCAGAGTCTGCACATCCTCCCCGTGTGTGCGTGGGTTTCCTCCGGGTGCTCTGGTTTCCTCCCACAGTCCAAAGATGTGCAGGTTAGGTGGATTGGCCATGATAAATTGCCCTTAGTGTCCAAAATTGCCCTTAGTGTTGGGTGGGGTTACTGGGTTATGGGGATAGGGTGGGGGTGTTGACCTTGGGTAGGGTGCTCTTTCCAAGAGCCGGTGCAGACTCGATGGGTCAAATGGCCTCCTTCTGCACTATAAATTCTATGAAACTGCAAGGTGAATATTACAATTTAATGTTCCCAAGAAGAGCTGCTTACTTTGAGCATCTGTGGACAGAGGTTGCATCGGCAATCATTGCCTGCGCTGACTATCATTGTATCTATGAAACTGACCAATGGTCGGTAGCCTTCATGTTCAATAACACACAGCGGGGTAAGATCAAAAATGATAAAATCTTGAGGTGCAGGATCGAGCTCTCCACCTACAACTACGAGATTTTGTATCGCCCTGGCAAGCTCAACGAACCCCAAGATGCCCTATCCCGAGGTACATGTGCCAGCGCACAGGTGGCCCGACTCCGGACCCTGCACGATAACCTTTGTCACCCGGGAGTCACACGGTTATACCATTTCATAAAGGCCCGCAATCTGCCCTACTCCGTCGAGGAAGTCAGGGCAATCACCAGGGACTGCCAGGTCTTGCGGAGTGCAAACCGCACTTCTACCAGCCGGACCGCGCGTGCCTGGTGAAGGCCTCTCGCCTCTTTGAACGCCTCAGCGTGGATTTCAAAGGGCCCCTCCCGTCCTCCGACCGTAACATGTATTTCCTCAGTGTGGTCGATGAATACTCCAGATTCCCCTTCGCCATCCCATGCCCCGATATGACGTCTGCCACCGTCATCAAAGCCCTCAACACAATCTTCGCAATGTTCGGCTTCCCCACCTACATCCACAGTAACAGGGGATCCTCATTCATGAGTGATGAGCTGCGTCATCAAATTTCTCCACACCGCCACTCTCCTAAATCTCAACTATAACAAGGAGAAGTGCGTATTCAGCACGAACCGTTTAGCCATCCTCAGCTATGTGGTCAGCAGGGGTATCGCCTCCAGCAGGACGACCAGCTATAACCTCCGGGGAAACGGGCAGGTGGAGAGGGAGAACGGGACCGTCTGGAGGGCCGTCCAACTGGCCCTACGGTCCAGGAACCTCCTGACCTCCCGCTGGCAGGAGGTCCTCCCTGATGCACTGCACTCCATTCGGTCACTACTATGCACCGCCACTAATGACACACCCTATGAACGTCTCTTTTCCTTCCCCAGGAAGTCCACATCCGCGGTGTTGCTCCCGACTTGGCTCACAGCTCCAGGACCCATACTCCTCCGTAGGCACTTCCGACTCCACAAGGCGGACCCTGGTTGAAAGGGTGCAGTTACTCCATGCTATCCCCCAGTATGCCTACGTAGCGTACCCCGATGGCCGCCAGGATACTGTCTCCCTCAGGGACCTAGCACCAGCAGGTTCCACTCACACACACCCCTCCAGCCCGGCTCCACACCCCACTCCCCCGGCGCACCCAGCAGCAACCCCCCCAGGACCATCCGTCCTCCCCCTGCCCACGCCCGATGATGAAGAGGATTTCGGCACGCTCCCAGAGTCACCAAGGACCAGACCATCACCGGAATTGCCGCCACCACTGCGTCGCTCCCAACGCCACATCAAGGCCCTGGACCGGCTAAATCTATAATTGGTTTGGGACTATCAAACCACCTTGTACTGGACTTCAGAAATAAAAAATTTTTTTCGCTTCTGTATATTAAACGTGCTCTGTATATAGTTCTCCACCATCCCCACCGGACGCAATTTCAACAGGGGGTGAATGTGGTAATCACCTATATATTAGGAGATGTGTGGTAAGGCCCTGTACTACAGGTCCAGTAGGCGGAGTATAAATATGTGTGCTCCCTATACAGCAGCCATTTCATCAGCTGCTGTAGGAGGCCACACATCTTAGAGTAATAAAGCCTCAGTTGTATTCAACTCTTAACTCTGTGCAATTGATCGTGCATCACTCAATAAACTATATTTCTGTTGAGCTAAGGAATATGTGTGGAGTTATTGAGGTGAAAAGAATGGATAAGGGGAAGCTAGAAAAGCATATGAAACACAGAAACGTAGAAAATATGAGTAAGAGGAGGCCATTTGGCCCTTCGAGACTGCTTCGCCATTCAGTCTGGCCATTGCAGGTCATTCAACTTGCTTTTATCCCCATATCCTGTGATCCCTTTAGCCCCAAAAGCAATATCTGTCTCCTTCTTGAAAACATACAGGGTAGGATTTTCCATTGCCAGACGCCAAGATGGTAATTGGTGATCGGGCAGAGAATCCACTCCAACGCCCAAATAGGGGCAGGCGCTGGTTTGCTGCCTGTCAGCCATGCTCCGCCCCCTCAGAAGTGGCGTAATTGCGTCACGCGATTCACGCCGTTACAGGGGCGTTGCCATCTGAGACAAGTCCACCAGTGATGCTCCGCTCCCAATGGGCCGAGTTCCCGACCGCACGGGTGACGAGTGGTCTCAGCAGTCGGGAACCCAGCATGGCGGCTGCGGACTATGTACTCGACCGTGATCCGTGCCGCTGGCCAGGCGGGCTTCCGTGAGGGCTAGGGGGACTGGTGGGGAGTTGGCCAGGGAGTGGCCTGTGAGGTCGCGGATGGCGGGTCGGGTCTGGGCACGGCCGGCGCCATTTTGTACGGCGCGACCGCTGCAGGTCGTCGCCATGCGCATGCGTGGCCAGGCATCCAGCCATTCTCTGCCCATTTGTGGAGCGGTGCCGCGTCACGGAATCAGAGAGGGTTCGGCGCCGATTTTGCCATTGTAAAACACCCGCAAATGCTTTGTTTGAGCCGGCACTTAGCCCCTGACACAAAGAATCCAGCCCACAATTGTTTGACCGCAACTGCTTTCTGTGGTAGCAAATTCCACAGGCTCATCAATATCTGGGTGAAGAAACTTTTCCTCATCTCAGTCCTAAAATGTTTACCCCATATCCTTCGACTATGACCCCTGGTTCTGGACATCCCCACCATCAGGAACATCCTTCCTGCATCTACCCTGTCTAGTCCTGTTAGAATTTTATAGGTTCGAAGGAAATGCTGATGGGGTAAGAGGAAGAGTGTTGCGAGAGAAATCTTGTGCATTGTATAAACTGATTGGCTGAATGGCCTGCTATTGTGCTGTAATTTCTGTAACTCACTTACTTTGTTATCTCATCAATAGTTTCTCTCTTGTTATGTCTAATTACTGTTTTATGAAATGAAACGTTTAATTATAAGTCTGCATTTGTTTCAGTATCATTCTAACCAATTAAAAATGATGATACATGTTTTCCTCTGCAGAAGGAACTATTTTCCCACAACATTGTCAAATGATTCAGCGTGCAATGGCTCATCTTTAATTAGATTTCTTACTACTTCATCCTGACACCAACCACCGCTGCGGGGTCTATCATGGCACTTAAAATTAGTTTACCCCTCCCTGCCTGACTGGCAAAGCCTTAAGGTTAATATTACCACAATATAGGTGCAGGCATGGTGGGCTGAAAGGCCTCCTTCCTGTGCGGCTCTCTATAAAGAGAGAAATTAGTAGCAGTATGACATTAACAGGCGTCAGGGCTGTCCCTTACCTTATAACATCACATAGAACATGTGGAAACATGCCCCTTTAAGGGGTCGGTTCTCAGAGGGTCATTTGATCCGTTGGGCCAATCAGGCCAGAGCGCACAAATGCTGGGGCTGAGCGTGGGCTTTCCTCACCAGTCTTGATGGCTGGAGCCGTGGATATGGTATCCTCTATCACATTCTCTGTAAATAGTTACTGACCTTAATAAACTGTTTATTCGTTGATCTACTTGGTGGTCGCCAATCTTGCAAGATATTACATTTGGCAACGAAGATCAATCAGAGTACCTTCCTACTGCTACAGAAAACAGGAGAGCAGACTCATCTGGAAGCCTTGTTGAAGAGAATTTGTTCAACAGTCTGCGAATGTCAAAATGCCCCTTTTTGGCAAACTTGAGCCTAACACGGAGCAGTGGGTGCCACATGTCGAACGCCTGTGCTTTTTTTTTAACATCAATGAAATTGGGTGGGGTGGGGGAAAGAAAAGCAGCGGATAATCCTAATAACAGCCTCCGCGGCTCTGACCTATAACCTGATTAGGAGTCTGACTTCTCCAGATGCTCCCAACTCCAAAGCTTTTGAAGAGCTTGTGGAACCAGTCAAGGGACATTATTACTTGAAACCCTCGGTGATAATTCAATATTACAAGTTAAATTTTATGGCAAGAGCCCAGAGGAGATGACTGCAGTATTTGTGGCGTACCCAAGACAAACAGCTGAACAGTGCGAGTTCAGGTCTGCACTCAAAGACATGTTGAGAGACAGGCTAGACTGTGGTGTTAATGATACGGACATACAAAATAAATTATTAGCAGAAGCAAAGATTGCCTTAAAGAAGACATTGCACAGGCTGTGGAAAGTGCAGAAAGTGGGGGTGATGGAACTGCAAGAATGCAAGGAAGTGAGGTCAACCAAGTTTGGCGGGAAGCCACTGGTATTGTGGCACCAGGGATGAGGGCATAAGGTAATGAGCAAAGAGGTTCATAGCAAAAGAGAGTGCAGAGGTATAGGGAATTTGGGGAAGCTGTATGTAGTGCCTACAATAGGAGGGGGCACATTAACAGCAAGTGCAAGACTAAGCAGAGCCTACTGGGGGGCCAACAAAAAAAAAATTCTGACTCCAGTACAAAGTATTGAGGATAACCCTGAAATTGGATCTGGAATATACAGGTTAAACAACATTAAGATGGGCAAGACGACCCCAATCACGATAGTGTTGATGGTAAACGGTCAGCCACTCAGAATGGAGGTGGACACGGATGCCTCCTTTACAGTTGTAGGAGAACAAATGTATCAATATTTGCAAGAGGGATGTCCAGCCCCTGAAGTTAAGAAGCATGATGGCCAGGCTAGCCACTGGGGAAGCTTTAAGGATCCTAGGAACAACAACAATGCCCGTAAATTACCCGCACCAGTCAGCTCAACTGCCTCCAATAGTAGTGGGGGGCCAAGGGCCAAGTTTGATTGGCCGAGATTGGCTTCTCCAAATGAGTTTAAATTGGCTGGAAATCTTCAAAATTAATGAAGGGATTTTCACAACATCTTAAAAAAAGACCAGGAGGTGTTCCAAGATGAGTTAGGCAAGATATAGGGCCTAAAAGCAAAACTTTATGTAGATCCTGAGGCCATGCACTATGCCTGACATGAGAAGGTGGAGTCTGAACTTAAACGGCTAGAAAGATTAGGCATCATCGAGCCTGTATAGTTTCCAGAGTGGGCGGCTTCCATCGTTCCAGTGGCTAAACCAGACAGAACCATTCGGATATGTAGGATCATAAATTAACCGTGAATCATGTAGCAAAATTGGACTAATATCCAATACCAAGAATTAAAGATTCATACGCTAAATTAGCAGGTTTAACTTACATTAAAAATAAATTTAGTGTATCCAATTATTATGTTTTTTTCCAATTAAGGGGCAATTTAGCATGGCCACCTAGCCTGCACATCTTTGGGTTGTGGGGGTGACACCCATGCAAACACGGGGAGAATGTGCAAACTCCACACGGACAGTGACCCAGGGCCGGGATTGAACCCAGGTCCTCAGCGCTGTGAAGCAGCAGAGATAACCACTGTGCCAACCTGCCGCCTAACTGACACTAAACTTGATATGAGTCATGCATACAACAATTAGAATTAAATGAAGCATCTAGAGAATTTGTTACTATAAATATCCTCAAAGACTTGTACTAGTATATCCAGCTACCTTTGGTGTGCGATGGAAAGCTTACTACAGGACCTACCGAAGCTGGTTGCCCAAATAGATGATGTACTGATTACAGGACCACCTGAAGAGGAGAACCTAACAAATTTTGAAGAAGTTTTTAAAAGATTTGGAAAGGCTGGAGTTGGCACATCAACTGAGAAAGCAGGCAGCCACCAGAGAAATTGCACAAATCAGGGATACCAGAGGCACATTAGAAACAGAAACAGAAAAGATCAACATAACCTTCAAGGCCTTCTACCAAGGGCTGTACACCTCAGAGCCCCCAATGGGGGAGCCTGGGATGAAACGGTTCCTTGATGGACTAGACATTCTAGTCATGGGGGAGGGCAAAAAACGGGGCCTGGAAGCACCACTAGCACTGGGAGAGATCATGGACAGCATTAGCTCCATGCAGGCGGGGAAGGTGAGGGACCCGACGGGATCCCGGCGGACTTCTACAAAAAATTTGCGACACCACTGGCCCCGCACCTGCGGGAGATGTTCACAGACTCGCTAGCGAGGGGCACACTGCCACCCACGCTAGCACAGGCCTCAATCTCGCTGATACCTAAGAAAGACAAAGACCCAACGGAATGTGGGTCATACAGACCTATCTCACTGCTGAATGCAGACGCCAAAATACTGGCCAAAAGGTTAGAAGACTGTGTACCAGAGGTGGTCGCAGAGGACCAGACGGGCTTTGTCAAAGGTAGACAGCTTACCTTGAACATCAGGCGCCTGCTGAACGTGATAATGACCCCCTCCGGAGAGAGAATACCAGAGGTGATCGTCTCCCTAGACAGAGAAAAGGCCTTCGACAGAGTCGAATGGAAATACCTCGTAGAGGTACTGGAGCGGTTCGGGCTTGGAACAGGGTTCACCTCCTGGGTAAAACTCCTATACAACGCTCCCATGGCGAGCGTACGGACCAACAATACCAACTCCCGATACTTCCAGCTGCACAGGGGCACCAGACAAGGATGCCCACTGTCCCCGCTGCTGTTCGCTCGAGCGATCGAACCACTAGCAATCGCGCTCAGAACAGCAAAAAGCTGGAGGAGGATCCGAAGGGGAGGCAGAGAACACAGAGTCTCACTCTATGCAGATGACCTGCTCCTCTACATTTCGGACCCACAGAGCAGCATGGACGGAATCATCGCGCTCCTGAAAGAGTTTGGCGCCTTCTCGGGCTACAAACTCAACATGAGCAAAAGCGAGATTTTCCCGGTATATCCACAAGTAGGTGGGGCAGTCCTAACGGGACTGCCGTTTAAACAAGCCCAACTCAAATTCCGCTACCTGGGGATCCAAATAGCCCATGACTGGAAAGGAGTCCACAAATGGAACCTCACCAGTCTGACGGAGGAAGTAAAAAAGGACCTGCAAAGATGGAACACACGCCCACTCTCCCTCGCGGGGAGAGTCCAGACGATCAAAATGAACGTGCTGCCCAGGTACCTCTTCCTATTCAGATCCATCCTGATCTACATCCCCAAGGCCTTTTTCAAAGCACTAGACAAATTTATCATGGCGTTTGGATGGGGGGGCGGGGGGGGGAGGAATGCTAGGATCCCAAAGAAGGTCTTACAAAAAATAAAATCCAGGGGGGGCTTGCCCTCCCAAACCTACAACTTTACCACTGGGCGGCGACGGCCGAGCGAATAAGGGGATGGATCAAGGAGCCAGAAGCCGAGTGGGTGCGCGTGGAGGAGGCCTCCTGCAGGGGACCTCCCTCCGGGCCCTCGCCACGGTGGCGCTCCCATCCCCACCCAAAAAACACTCCAGCAGCCCGGTGGTAATAGCCACCCTCCAGTCCTTGAACCAACTACGGCAACAATTTGGCCCGACCAGAATGTCGGGTAAAGCTCCCATCTGCAACAACCATAGGTTCACGCCAGCGCTGACTGATGCCACCTTCAAAAGGTGGGGACAGGACAGAAGGACACTGACAGTCAGGGACCTATACACGGACGGCAGGATCGCAACACTGAGCGAACTGACAGAGAAATTCCAGCCAGACAGGGGGAACGAGCTAAGGTACCTGCAACTAAAAGTCTTCCTACGAAAAGAGACAGGGACATACCCACAACCACCACGACAGACATTACTGGAAGAGTTACTGGACGCAAGCATACTCGATAAAGGAAACTGTAGTGACATGTATGACCGACTGGTAGAAGAGGCCGACACCGTACTGGACGCAACAAGAATGAAGTGGGAGGAGGACCTGGGGATAGAAATAGGGTGGGGACTCTGGAGCGAAGCATTCCATAGGGTCAACTCCACCTCAACGTGCGCAAGGCTCAGCCTGACGCAACTAAAAGTGGTACATAGAGCCCACTTAACAAGAACCCGTATGAGTAGGTTCTTCCCAGAGGTGGAGGACAGATGTGAGCGGTGCCAAGGAGGCCCAGCCAACCACACCCACATGTTCTGGTCCTGCCCCAGACTTGCCGAGTACTGGACAGCCTTCTTCGAGGCAATGTCCAAAGTGGTGGGGATCAGGGTGGAGCCATGCCCGAAAGTGGCAGTCTTCGGGGTTTCAGACCAGCCAGATCTATTCCTGGGGAGGAGGGCAGGCGCCCTTGCCTTTGCCTCCCTGATCACCCGCCGTAGAACCCTGTTCGGCTGGCGGTCAGCAGCACCACCCAAAGCTGCAGACTGGCTGTCCGACCTCTCGGAATCTCTCCAAATGGAGAAAATCTAATTCGCCATCAGAGGGTCAGACGACGGCTTCCACAGAACGTGGGATCCATTCACCCAATTGTTCCGAGACCTGTTTCCTGTTTGTGGCCAACAAACAAGCAGAAGAGTAGCCAGGTAGCCAAGAAACAGGGGAAAGTAGCCAAAGCATGAAAGGGAGAGATAGACCGGGAGTGGGGGGACGGGGACAGCTAAATCTAAGAGAAAGGAAAGGCGAGCCATGGGATGGGGGGGGGGGGGGGGGGCAGGAGCGGGGAGGTAGAGGGAAGAGACGGAACAATAGAGGAGAGCCAGGGAGAGGGAGAGGGGAGGCAGGGAAACGTTAACAAACTTAACGTCCACAGGAACAGAGAAAACGGGGAAGACGGGAGGGCCGCAGAAGCGGAAGTGCGCAGAAGCGGAACGAGACGACAACGGCAGCGAACTCCGTCCGGGAGAAGCAAGGGACGACAACACCACAAACAGATGCCTACTTATGTGTGTAAATAATTTTGCCAAGTGTACAGAGCTGCTGCTGTTGAGCGGTGGCATAATACCGTCCGATGGCTTCTCAGGGAAAATTAAAACGTCAGCAGCAGTGACCCGTAGGGGAGTGGGGGTGAGTGCTCCGTTGGGAGGGTGTGGGAAGACTGAGGTGTGTGGGGTCACGTCTAGTCAATTGCAATAGTATATTCTCTTTTTGCACTATGTTAATGTTCACTCTATTTTGCTGTGTTAGGATTATTACTATTTATTATGAAAAACTTTGCAAAACTTTAATTAAAAAAGATTTTTTTAAAAAGAGATCATTCTTACCTGCGATGCATCTACTTACGTAATCGTAAAGATTCTATCGCATAGGATGAAAGATGGTACAGAAAGGCATGTTGCCTCGCCTCGAGGAGTCTCACCGATGTTGAACAAGCTTACTTGCAAATCAAAAGAGGGACCAGCCATAATGTTTGGAGTGAAGAAGTTCCATCTATATATTTGTAGACAGTAATTCATATCAGTTATCATAGAATTTACAGAGCAGAAGGAGGCCATTCAGCCCATCGAGTCTGCACCGGTTCTTGGAAAGAGCACCCTACCCAAGGTCAACACCACCACCCTATCCCCATAACCCAGTAACCCCACGGGCAATTTTGGACACTAAGGGCAATTTATCATGGCCAATCCACCTAACCCGCACATCTTTGGACTGTGGGAGGAAACCGGAGCACCCGGAGGAAACCCACGCACACACGGGGAGGATGTGCAGACTCCGCACAGACAGTGACTCAAGCCAGAATCGAACCTGGGACCCTGGAGCTGTGAAGCAATTGTGCTATCCACAAGGCTACCGTGCTGCCCCCACACGGGTGCTACTACTGATCACAAACCCCTGTTAGGCTTATTGAGGGAGGTTGAGACCATTCCTCCCATAGCTTCAGCTAGGGTCCAACGCTGGGCTCTATTATTAGCAACCTACGAGTATACTTTTCAGCATAGGCTGGGCACACACATATCAAAGACTTTCAGCTGCTTTACTCTACCGGAAGGTATACCGCCTGCACCAGTACCACAGGAAATTGTTCTTGCTCTAAACGTTCTCGATACATTAACCGTGTTGGCATGACCGATCAAGTTTTAAACCCAGGAGGACCCTCTGTTATCTAGAGTTAAGCATATGGTCCTCTGCGGCTGGCATTCTAACAGGTCTGAGCAATTAATACCCTTTCAGGTAAGAAAAGACGAGTTAAGCTGTGAAGACGGCGTATCATTATGGGGAGCAAGAGTGGTCATTCCCACTCCCGCTAGCAAGTTATTATTACAAGAATTAGACTGTGCTCATCCTGGGATGTCAAAGGTGAAAATGTTTGCATGCAGTTATGTGTGAAGGCCTGGGGTGGATACTGACATAGAAAATCGGGTCAAACAAGGCGACCAATGTCAAATGCAGCAAAAATTGCCATCTGCGGTCCTAATGCACTCTTGGGAGTGGCCAGGTTGACCATGGGTGCAACTGCACATCGATTTTGTGGGCCCGTTAATGGGCACCATGTTCCTGCTCATAATCATTGCGCATTCCAAGTGGTTGGACATACACAAAATGAAGTCCAAGACCTCATCAGCAATGGTCGAGAAAATGTGACAGACATTTGCCACCCACGGCTTGCCCGAGGAGCTAGTCTCGGATAAGGGCCTGAGTTCATTAGTGAAGAGCTCCAGCACTTCATGAGAACCAACAACATTCAACACCTTCGGACTGCTCCCTACCGCCCTGCCTCAAATGGACTGGCTGAGAGCCGTCCGACATTCAAAGCTGCCATGAAGAAACAGTCATCAGTCTCTTTACAAACCAAACTGGCCTGTTTCCTGATCGCCCATAGAGCAACACCTCATGTCACCAGAGGGGTTACATCTGCCGAGTTACTAATGGGCAGACGTATTAGAATAAGGTTGGATCCGGTATATCCAAATTTGGCGGGGTCAGTGGAGGCAAAACAGAACGCACAGAAGGGGCATTGTGAGACTTCCGGTGGCAGCCATGGTGTGAGTGGTCACACATAGGGCACCTCCTGCTTCAAGGTATAGAAATGAGCTCTTTTTACCCGAAAACAAGTGTAACTTCGACAAAAAAGTGTAGCTGAAGGGTGGAGAGAAGCCCCCCCCCCCCCCCCCCCCCCAAGTGTGGTATGTCTGCTGGTTACCAAACCCGACAGAAGAAGGTGAAAGACCTGGCCAAGGAGTTGCAAGAGACCTATGATGCAGCTGCTATTGGAAAGGTGGCGGCGGGGGAAGGGTCAGTGCAAATTGGAAGGCCCCAGATGGGATAGTTGATGGCCTTCAACAGGGAAGAGTTCCGTCAGCAAAGGAAGGAGATGCATGAGGACAGATCAAAGGCGATGGAAGGGGCTGTGGCACCCCGAAAAGGCTCAATAGAAAGGGTCGAGAAGTGTTTGGAGGCACCGGGGTCGCAGATCTGGGAGATGGAGAGGGTGATGTCGGACCACAGTGGTGGTTTTGGAGGCAGGTGTGGGGTACTGAGGAGACCTTTGCAAGATGCTGAGAGCAAACGTGGATGAACAAGAGAACAGCTCGAGAAGGCAGAACCTGCGCATTGTCGGCCTGCCTGAAGGAATGGAAGGCACGAGTGCTACGAGAGACATCTCGAGGATGCTGGCGAGGCTAGTGGTGGGGGTGGGGGGGGGGGGTGGGGGGGGGGGGGGGGGTGCTGGATAAGGTCACTGAAGCGGATAGAGCACACAGGTCTCTGAGGCAGAAGCCAAGAGCCGGGGAGCCACCATAGGCAGTGGACCAGGGAGAAGCGGAACTGTAATGGGAGGGGGACACGGTCCGAATATACCAGGACATTGGAGCTGAACTGGTAAAACGGTGTGCTGGGTTCAACAGGACCAAGGCGGGGCTGTATCGACGATAGATCAGGTTTGGGGTGCTCTACCCGGCGAAACTATGGGTGACGTGTGAGGGCCGGGAATATTATTCTGAGACCCCAAAAGCGGCTGAGGACTTTATCAAGGAGCACAAACAGATCGCGGGTCTTCACGCATCTTGGGAGTTTGAAGGCGGGATTGGTCTTTCTCAGGAGATGCACCTCCGCGTGAAGGACCAGGTTAGGTTGAAAAAGGGATGGGTGGGCCATGTATTTAATTTGGTGTTTGATTCGAAGTCGTGGGGAGTGGCCACCCTGATGAGCAAGAAGATGGGGTTTGTGAGTGTGAAGGGGGTGAGGAGATATTTGATGGTGAGTGGGGTATTAGAGGGGACACCGGTGGTGTTGGTGAATGTATATGCACCAAAGTGGAACAATGTAGGGTTTTTGAGGGGGTTGCTGGCAGTGATCCCGGACTTGGCCATGCACCAGTTGATCACGGGAGGAGGTTTTAATTGGGTTCTAGAGCCGAGGATGAATCGGTCGAGCCCCAGGTCAATGGGAATGATAGAAATTGCAAAGGAGCTGGTAGGGTTCATGGAAAAGATGGGCATGGTGGACCCGTGGTGCTTTAAGAACGCAGGAGGAAGGGAATACTCCTTTTTCTCACATGTTTACAGTGTGCACTCCAGAATCGACTTTTTTGTGGTGAGCCGGGAGGTTTAGGTGAGGGTTGAGGGGGCAGAGTACGTGGGGATAGTAATCTCGGACCATGCGGCCCATTGGTTGGAGATTTGGCTTAGATTGGGATGGGTGCAGAGGCCAGAGTGGAGGCTCGATTTGGGGTTGTTGACAGATAAAGAGTTTTGTGATAAGGTGCGATCAGTGATTAAAGACTATGTAGAGTTAAACCTGAGTGGGGAGATGTCGGTGGTCACATCTTGGGAGGCACTGAAGGTGGTGGTCTGAGGGAAGACTATGTCGTTCAAGGCACATGAGGTTAGGAAAAGGAGGGAAGAATATGGGCACTTAATACACGAGATAGTCAAAATAGATAGGGAGGATTCGAGGGCACCCACCACGGAAGGATTGGCAAGATGGAAAAGTTACAGGAGCAATTTGATAGGTTGACGACGGGGAGGGCGGTGGGGAGCTGCATAGGGAAAGGGGGGTGCAATATGAGTACTGGGAGAAGGCAAGCCAAATGCTAGCACATCAACTACGGAGGCAGGCCACTTCCAGGGAAATATTGAGGATACGGACAGAGGACCGGGGAGGTGGTGACAGAGCCGGGGAGGA
Organism: Scyliorhinus torazame; assembly: GCF_047496885.1. NCBI lineage: Eukaryota > Metazoa > Chordata > Chondrichthyes > Carcharhiniformes > Scyliorhinidae > Scyliorhinus > Scyliorhinus torazame. The sequence goes on from NC_092708.1 coordinate 255,434,814, forward strand.
TAAATTAGACGTTTAGGGAATAAGATAAGGAGCTGCTCAGGGCGGACCCAGGGGGTGAAGAAGGGGACATGGGGCGATTTTTGGATGGGCTGGAGTTTCTGCAGCTGGAGAAAGAGAAGAGGCAGGCTTCTGGGGATGAGGGAGATATTGGACAGTATAAGGAGTCGGGGAAGGCCCTGGGGCCTAATGGTTACCTGGCAGAATTTTATAAGGAGTTTGCGGCGGAATTGGCACCACATTTATTGGGGGCGTTTAGCGAGGTTGGAGAAGGAGGAGCTGTTGGAGACGATGACACAGGCATTGATCACATGAATACCAGAAGGGAAGGACCCATTAGAATGTGGGTCACACAGGCCCATACCGCTATTAAACATGGATGTAAAAGTGCTGGCTAAGTTAGTAGTTGGAAGGTTGTGTCCTGGGGGTGGTCCCGGAGGACCAGATAGGTTTTGTAAAGGGCAGGCAGCTCTCTAGAAATATAAGGAGGCTGTAAATGTGTTCATGACTCCGTCTTGTTTATGGCTGCGGAGAAAACATTTGACCAGATGGAGTGGTGGTATCTGTTTGAGGTCTGGGAAGGTTCGGGTTTGGGCCAAAGTTTGTGGCGTGGGTGTGCCTGTTATATGTGGCACTGGTGGCTAGTGTATGGACCAAGGAAACTTTGGGTTGCACCGGAACAAGGCAGGGTGCCCACTGTCACTGCTACTGTTTGCGCTGACGATAGAACCTCTGGTGATGGCCCTTAGGAGTCGGCAGAGGGACAAGGGATTACGAGGGGGAGCATCAGATGTCGCTATATGCGGATGACCTGTTACTGTATGTGTTGGACCCGCTGGAGAGCATGGGGAGGATTATGGGCCTATTAGGGAAGTTCGGGGTGTCTCAGGATACAAGGTGAACATAGGGAAAAGTGAAATGTTCCCGGTGAATGAGCTGGATCGACGAGCCAACCTAGGGGGGTTGCCATTCAGGGCGGCCAGAGACGGGTTTAAATATCTGGGGATTCAGGTAACTGGAGAGTGGGCGATGTTTCACAAACGGAATCTAACAAACGCTGGTGGAGGAGGTTAGGGAGGATCTGAAGAGGTGGGATACGTTGCATCTGACTCTGGCAGGGAGGGTCCAAGTGGTGAAGATGAATGTCCTGCCAAGATTCCTATTCATATTCCGGACGCTTCCGATATTTGTACCAAAAGCCTTTTTCTGGAAGCTGCATTTGATTATCTCAAGTGTTTGTGTAGACAGGGAAGGTACCAAGGATAAGGACAACGCTGTTACAGAGGCAGAAGCAGAAGGAGGGGGGGGGGGGGGGGGGGTTGGCGTTGCCAAACCTACTTCATTACTACTGCGTGGCAAATGTGGAGCAGGTGAGGCAATGGTGGGAAGGAGAGGGGGCAGTCTGGGTTAGCATGGAGGAAGATTCCTGCAGGGGCTCCAGTTTGAGGGCTGTAGTGACAGCGGCATTGTCACTGGCGCCAAGGAAATACACGGAGAGCCCAGTGGTACAGTCCACAGTGAAGGTCTGGAACTAGCTGGGGAGGTACTTTAGGATAGAGGGGATGTCAGTGTTAACGCCGCTGTGTGAGAACACAGATTTGAGCCCGGGGCCACAGGCGGCATGTATAGGAACTGGAGAGAAGTGGGGCTGGTTAAGGTGAGGGACCTGTACCTGGAAGAGAGGTTTGCCAATATAGAGGAACTGAAGGAGAGGGTAGAGCTCCCGAGAGGAAGTGAGTTTAGGTACTTGCAGGTGAGGGACTTCACGCGGAAGGTCTGGAAAGAGTTCCCCAAGCTACCGAGGTACACCCGGCAGGAGTGAGTGCTGATTCCGGAGAAGTGTGGGCGGGGACCAGCAAACCATGTTCTGGAGTTGCGAGAAGCTAGAAAGATTCTGGGCGGGAGTGTTTGCGGCACTAACGAGGATAGTGGGGTAGGAGGTTGGGCTGGACCCTCTGATGGCGATATTTGGGATATCGGAAAAGCCGGAGCAGATGGAGGAGAGGAAGGCCAATGTTGCGGCCTTCACCTCTCTGGTTGCCCGGCGAAGGATTTTACTGGAATGGCGGTCGGCAATGTGTGTTGGGGGGGGGGGGATGTTGCGGAGAGGGGGGGGGGGGGAATGGGGACACATTTTTGGACAAACTGTATAATTGTGTGTTGGTTGAGTATGTTCCCCAGACTGTTTATGTTTTGTAACCGTTTGAATAAGTTTGGAATAAAATACATTTAAAAAAAAGAAGAGGCATTGTGACTTGGCAAAAACTGAAAGCATATTTGAGGTAGATGATTTGGTGCATGGAAAGAATTTTGGTGCTAGTCCGAATTGGATCCTTGGAACGGTCGTGGCCAGAACAGGTGCAGTGTCCTATGAGATAGATGTCCAAGGGAAAAGGGTGAAGAATCATCTGGAGCATTTGAGAAGACGATCACACAACGAGCCAGTGGGACAGTCCACCTATAGTACACTGTCAGTGATTTAGCTATGGAGGAAAGTAGTGCTGCAATAAGCTACCCTGAGGAAGAGCCACATAATGTTCCAGTAGGAACTGGAGAGTGTATCGGCATGGGTGCACCTTCACAAGTAGAGAGTCGACCCATTGAGGTTACCTCTACTGCTGGAACACCTGCTAATGAACTACGATGCTCCCAAAGGATCAGGAAGTCCAGTGCCAATTTAATTTATAAGGGACTGCGCTGAGTTCCATTTGTTGTATAATATTGTAAATAGTTCCATTACTATTGAAATATCAGGGACTGAAAGGGGAAGGGATGTGGTAGCGTGTCCCTATAAGGGGCAAGTTCTTTGAGGATCATGTGATCCATTCGGTCATTCGGGCCGAAGTGTAAGAATCCTGGGGCTGACAGTGGGTTTTCCTTGCAGGTCTGGAGTCGTGGAGTTGGGGAGCCTTTAACTCATTCTCTGTAAATAGTTACGTTAACAAACTATCTATTCCTTGGTCTACTTGGTGGCCACAAGTCTTACAGGATACCATAGAACATTTCCCCCTGTTATTTCCTGGCATAGAGGAATTCAGAAAACCTTGCTGGTGGGGAAGAAAATAGAGGTTTTTCCCTGGCTGTGGGGAGTGTGACTGGGATAGAGGCTTTTCCCTGGCTGTGGGGAGTGTGACTGGGATAGAGGCTTTTCCCTGGCCCTGGGGAGTGATGTGTTGGGTGCTCTGGATCCGTGCAACACATACAGGCCACCAACACTTAAAATAGTGCAACACTATTTTATTAAGTTAGAAACTGTTGAACATACTTTCACTGTGGGTTAACACAATGTTAGATTAAACTAAAGTCCTATGCCTGTCCTAACCAGCCTATGCACTCAGCACATGGTGAAGATCTGTGCTGTAAGCTGTCAGCTCTGTCCTTGTAGGAGGCTGCATTCCGAATGAGCGGGATCTCTGATGCCCCCTGTCTTTATAGTGAGTGTGCTCTAACTGGTGATTGGCTGCGGTGTTGTGTGTGTTGATTGGTGTTGCTGTGTGTCCATCAGTGTGTGTGTCTGCACCATGATATACTGGTGTATATTATGACATCCCCCCTGTTACAAAGAAATGTATGCGTGTGGCAATAAATAATGTGTGGTGAGAATGTTCCTAACTATGTGTGGGGTGCGAAGACATATTTACAGGGCTACGTACATGAGAACTAAGCTATTTACGTGGGAAGGTGCCTGGTGCAGAGAAGCAGTATGCAACAAGAGTAACGAGATCAACACTATATACAAACCAGGGAAACGATCAAACAAAGCAACAAAACAATTCAGAGAGTCCATAAGTTCGAAAAGTTCATAAATGTAGTCTCTGATGTGGGCAACAAATTCTGGTTGACCGCCTCAAGGGTGGGTCGAGAGCCGCCGGTTCAGGAGCGGGCGGGAGTGCGTCAAAGTCAGGGGGAGGCAGAGTGACAGGGAGCTCTGCATAGTCCGTGGCAGGGTCAGCAGGAGGGCGAGGCGACACTGGAGGATCACGTGGCGAGCTTGGAACGAGACGAAGGGCGCGTCGATTGCGGCGCAGAATAGAGCCACCCGGTAGACGAACCAGGAACGAGCAGGGGGCCACCTGCCGAAGGGCAACAGCGGTTGCAGACCAGCCACCATCCGGAAGATGGACGCGGACGTTGTCATCTGGAGCCAGAGCAGCACGGTAGCATTGTGGATAGCACAATTGCTTCACAGCTCCAGGGTCCCAGGTTCAATTCCGGCTTGGGTCACTGTCTGTGCGGAGTCTGCACATCCTCCCTGTGTGTGTGTGGGTTTCCTCCGGGTGCTCCGGTTTCCTCCCACAGTCCAAAGATGTGCAGGTTAGGTGGATTGGCCATGATAAATTGCCCTTAGTGTCCAAAATTGCCCTTAGTGTTGGGTGGGGTTACTGGGTTGTGGGGATAGGGTGGAGGTGTTGACCTTGGGTGGGGTGCTCTTTCCAGGAGCCTGTGCAGACTCGCTGGGCCGAATGGCCTCCTTTTGCACTGTAGATTCTATGATAATCTATGATAAGAGCAGGGAGATCAGTTGCACGGGAGTCATGAGCCGCTTTGTGCTGTGCACGAGACAGCTCCATCCGGCGAAGGACCGGAACGTGGTCGAGGTCTGGGACATGGATGGACGGCACCGTCGTCCTCAGGGTGCGATTCATGAGTAATTGGGCTGGCGACAGGCCGGTGGACAGTGGGGCGGAGCGATAGGCCAGCAAGGCAAGGTAAAAATCAGACCCAGCATCGGCAGCCTTTTATAGGAGCCGTTTGACGATATGTACTCCTTTCTCTGCTTTGCCGTTGGATTGGGGATACAGGGGACTGGATGTCACATGGGCAAAATTGTACCGCCTGGCAAAGTTGGACCATTCTTGGCTGGCGAAGCAGGGGCCATAGTCCGACATAACCGTGAGCGGGATGCCGTGTCGAGCAAAGGTTTCTTTACATGCACGAATGACTGCAGACGAGGTCAGGTCGTGCAACCGTATCACCTCCGGGTAATTCAAAAAGTAGTCCACGATCAGGACATAGTCTCTACCCAGCGCGTGGAACAGGTCGATGCCCACCTTGGTCCATGGTGACGTGACCAACTCATGGGGCTGTAGGGTCTCACGTGGTTGGGCCGGCTGGAAGTGCTGACAAGTGGGGCAGTTGAGCACTGTGTTGGCGATGTCCTCATTAATGCCGGGCCAGTACACTGCCTCTCGGGCCCGTCGGCGGCACTTTTCCACGCCAAGGTGGCCCTCGTGTAGTTGTTCCAGGACAAGCTGGCGCATGCTATGCGGGATGACAATGCGGTCCAGTTTTAGAAGAACCCCGTGTGCTACCGCCAGATCATCTCTGACATTATAGAATTGAGGGCATTGGCCCTTAAGCCACCCGTCCGTTAGGTGGCGCATGACACGCTGTAGCAAGGGGTCAGCCGCCGTCTCGCGGCAAATTTGGACGAGGCGTTCATCCGAGGCAGGTGGATTGGAGGCCGCGAATGACACATGGGCGTCAGCCTGGCAGACAAATCCCGCTGGGTCACATGGAGTGTTGACTGCCCTGGAGAGAGCGTCAGCAACGATGAGGTCCTTGCCTGGGGTGTACACCAGCTGGAAGTCGTATCGCCGGATCTTGAGAAGAATACGCTAGAGGCGAGGCGTCATGTCGTTCAAGTCTTTCTGTATTATATTGACCAGCGGGCAATGGTCGGTCTCGACGGTGAATTGAGGAAGTCCGTAGACATAATCGTGAAACTTAACAACACCGGTCAGAAGGCCCAGGCACTCTTTTTCTATCTGCGCGTAGCGCTGCTCTGTGGGAGTCATCGCACGTGACGCATATGCAACGGGGGCCCATGAGGAGGCCTCATCTTGTTGAAGGAGCACTGCCCCAATGCCGGATTGACTGGCATCGGTCAAAATTTTGGTCTCCTTTGCTGGATCAAAGAAAGCTAAGACCGGGGCCGTGGTCAGTTTTGCCTTGAGTTCTCTCCATTCGCGCTCGTGGGCAGGGAGCCATTGGAAGCCTGTCGTCTTCCTGACCAGGTTCCTGACAGCCGTGGTATGAGAGACGAGGTTAGGGACGAATTTCCCTTTAAAATTGGCCATGCCCAGAAACCGGAGGGCCGCCTTCTTGTCCTCTGGTGTTTTCATAGCTATGATGGCAGCTACCTTGTCCGCATCCGGCTGCACACCCAATTGGGAGATGTGGTTCCCGAGGAACTTGAGTTCCGTCAGACCAAAAGAGCATTTGGCCCTGTTGAGGCGGAGGCCATGCTTATGTATACATCTGATTACGCGCTGGAGGCGACTAACATGCTCCTGCGGGGTGGTGGACCAAATGATTATGTCATCGGCATAGACGTGAACACCTTCAATACCTTCCATCATTTGTTCCATCATCTGATGGAACACTTCTGATGCAGCGATGATCCCAAACGGCATCCTGTTGTAACAATATCTGCCAAAGGGGGTGTTAAATGTGCAGAGTTTCCTGCTGGATTTGTCGAGCTGGATTTGCCAGAATCCTTTTGAGGCGTCGAGTTTGGTGAAGAGCTTGGCGCGAGCCATCTCACAAGTGAGCTCTTCGCGCTTGGGAATTGGAAAGTGCTCTCTCAATATTGCGATTTAGATCCTTGGGATCAATGCAAATTCTCAATTCGCCGGAAGGCTTTTTTACACATACCATGGAGCTGACCCAGTCGTTCGGTTCCGTGACTTTGGAAATCAGTCCTTTGTTCTGGAGGTCCTGCAGCTGCTGCTTGAAGCGGTCCTTAAGGGGTGCTGGGACCCTGCGAGGTGCGTGCACCACAGGCGTGGCATTCGGTTTTAATAAAATCCTGTAGGTGTACGGGAGCGTGCCCATGCCCTCGAAGACGTTGTGGTACTGGTTGATAATGGCGTTGAGCTGCGCCCTGAAGTCAGTGTCCTGAAAGGCAGACGTGTCAGCAGGAGAGAGAGAGTGAACTCTCTGAACTAGGTTCAACAGCTTGCATGCCTGCGCACCAAGCAGGGAGGCTTTCGAGGAGCCCACGATTTCAAACGGAAGGATGGCTTTGCGTGACCTGTGCGTCACTTCAAGTTGGCATGAGCCGCTGGCAGCAATGGCATTGCCATTATAATCTAACAGCTGGCAGGCTGATGGCAGGATGGCTGGTTTGACACAAAGGCTTTGGAGGTCAGACCGCGCAATGAGATTGGCAGAGGCACCGGTGTCCAGGCGGAATCGTATTTGGGACCGGTTGACCGTAAGGGTGGCACACCACTCATCGTCCGGATCGATGCTGTATACCGATAGAGGCTGGATTCTTTGCTTCAGGGACACCCTGTTTTTTGTAATGATACCAACTCGTACCAGCCTCCCCGAACAGGCGCCGGAATGTGGCGACTAGGGGCTTTTCACAGTAACTTCATTGAAGCCTACTCGTGACAATAAGCGATTTTCATTTCATTTCATTTCGAAAAGGCGCCTTCGGGTCCTCGGTGTCACTATCGGGTAGCAGGTCCGAATCGGGCTCGGTGACCGAGGGTTGAATGGCCCGGACATTCCTGCGGGGCTGGCTGGAGCGACAAAAGTTGGCAGGCTGCGCTGATCTGCATAAAGCAGCATAGTGGCCAAGTTTGCCACATCTCAGGCATCGTCGGGATTTGGCAGGACATTGCCGCTTTAAGTGGGCGGAGCCACAGTTGCTGCACGTTGTAGCGTCAGTACGTTTGCTGCGCCACCGCTCATGCCCGGTGCGGTCGTACGTGGTGCGCGCCTGCGCAGTACGTTCATCGACGTCGCCGTCCCCTCGTTCGGTGCGCACAAGCGCGGGAGTCCGCAAAAAGCTTGCGAAATGGCCGCCCTCATCCAGGCTGAGGCCCTGGAGTTGCTCGATTGCTTCGACCCGTTCTGCCTCGTGGGGACCTTGCCGCGCCGTTTCAGCCGCTTGGATGTGGGAATACCGACTAATGGCGTGTTCATGTATCACACAGGTCTCGATGGCAATCGTTAGGGTGAGTTGCTTTACCTTGAGGAGCTGCTGGCGTAGGGAGTCCGACTGAGCACCAAAAACAATTTGGTCGCGTATCATGAAGTCAGAGGTGGGCCCGTAATTACAGGACTGCGCAAGGATGCGGAGGTGGGTGAGAAAGGTCTGGAAAGGTTCATCCTTACCCTGCAAATGCTGTTGGAGTACATAGCGCTCAAAACTTTCATTCACCTCGATGTCGCAGTGACTGTCAAATTTGAGGAGGACCGTCTTGAATTTTGATTTATCTTCACCATCAGCAAAGGTGAGAGAATTGAAAATGTGGATGGCATGTTCCCAGGCGGGGATGGAAAGAGAGTGATCTTCCTGGTGTCTGAGGCAGCTTCCCGGTCTGTGGCTTCAAGGTAGAGCTGGAAGCTTTGTTTGAATATCTTCCAGTTGGCCCCTAGGTTACCGGTGATGCGGAGCGGCGGCGGCGGGCGGACGCTGTCCATTTTGCAGGATGACTGTATGCTGATGGAAGGCAGATCACTTGCAGGTAGGTCTAAGAAGTTCTAACATCCCTCAACTCCTGGTATCATGATGTGTTGGGTGCTCTGGATTCGTGGAAGACATACAGGCCACCAACATTTAAAATAGTGCAACACTATTTTATTAAGTTAGAAACTGTTGAACATACTTTCACTGTGGGTTAACACGATGTTAGGTTAAACTAAAGCCTGTTCTAACCAGTCTATGCACTCAGCACATGGTGAAGATCTGTGCTGTAAGCTGTAAGCTCTGTCCTTCTGAGAAGCTGCATCCCGAATGAGCGGGAACTCTGATGCCACTCTGTCGATATAGTGCGTGTGCTCTAACTGGTGATTGGCTGCGGTGTTGTGTGTGTTGATTGGTCTTGCTGTGTGTCCATCAGTGTGTGTGTCTGCACCATGATATACTGGTGTATATTATGACAGGGAGTGTGACTCGGATAGAGGCTTTTCCCTGGCTGTGGGGAGTGTGACCAATACATTGCTTTGAACGCAGTGTATTGGCGGTCCTCCGGGCGGATGGGCAGCTGGTGGTAGGCGGACTTCAAGTCCACTGTGGAAAAGATTCGATACTGCGCAATCTGATTGACCATGTCAGATATGCGTGGGAGGGGGTACGCGTCGGTGGTACCGGTTGATGGTCTGACTGTAGTCAATGACCATCCTGTGCTTCTCCCCAGTCTTCACTACCACCACTTGAGCTCTCCAGGGGCTGTTGCTGGCCTCAATGTCCCCTTCCCGCAGAAGCCGTTGGACCTCCGACCTGATGAAGGTCCTGTCCTGGGCACTGTACCGTCTGCTCCTGGTGGCGACGGGTCTGCAATCCGGGGTGAGGTTTGCAAACAGGAAAGGTGGATCGATCTTAAGGGTCGTGAGGCTGCAGACGGTGAGGGGGGTAGGGGTCCACCGAATTTTAAAGTTAGGCTTTGGAGATGGCACTGAAAGACCAGGCCGAGTAACAGGGCAGCGCAGAGGTGGGGGAGGACGTAGAGCCGCACGTTGCTGAACTCTACGCCTTGGATGGTGAGGGTCGCGATGCAGTACCCCCGGATTTCCACGGAATGGCATCTGGAGGCCAGGGAGATTTTCTGGGTGACGGGGTGTCCCGGGAGGGAGGAGCGCCTTACCGTAGTGGGGTGGATGAAGCTCTCTATGCTCCCGGAGTCAGAAAGGCGGGTCGTCTCGCATCCATCGATCTTCACCGTCGTCGTCGCGGTCGCGAGGTTGCGGGGCCGGGACTGATCCAGGGTGATGGAGGCGAGCTGCGGCAGATGCTGGGAGGTCCCGGGCTGGTAAGCGGTGGCGGAGGTAGCGGCAGGTGATGATCGGCCAGACTAGCAGGGGTCCTGAGACGCCGTCCAAAATGGTGTCGAAATGGCGGCGCCCGTGGGGCGCACGTGGCTTGCGGTGAGGAAGATGGCGGCGCCCACGGGCCGCACGTGGAGGGTGTAGGAACGCCGGGCCTGGAAACAGCGGCGACCGACTGGGCCTGGCAAACAGCAGCGAAGTGTCCTTTCTTCCCACACCTGTTGCAGGTCGCGCTCCGCGCCGGGCAGCGCTGCCTTGGGTGTTTTCTTTGTCCACAAAAATAGCACTTGGGCCCCCCAGAGTTGGCTGGCCGCCGCGCGGTGCAGGCTTGCGGTGAGCTGGAGTTTGCAGCTGGTGGAGCCCACGATGCCCACGAGCGTGCCGCGCGGTCAGGGGCGTAGGACTGGACGTTATGGGAGGCCATTACTAACGAATTAGCGAGCTGCCTAGTTCCCGCAAGATTGAGCGTACCCCCTTCCAATAGCCGCTGGCGGACATACACACACTTCATGCCCGTGACATAAGCGTCTAATTCAAAGTTTGGTGTGCTGGACTGCCGAAACTGCTTGACAGTCACAGTTCCTACCTATGATGTGCAGGGCGCGCCAGAAATTGTCCAGAGACTCCACGGGGAGTTGCTGTCTCGTGGCCAGGAGGTGCCTGGCGTATACTTGATTTACTGGGCGAACGTAATGTCCTTTCAGGAGCTCCATCGTTTCGGAGTAGGAGGACGCATCCCGGATGAGGGGAAAAATGTCAGGGCTCACCCGTGAATAAAGGACCTGGAGTTTCTGCGAGTCCGAGGGTTCCTCAGTGGATGTTCGGAGGTAGCTTTCGAAGCTGGCTAGCCAGTGGTCAAAGGCGGACGTAGCGTTGGCTTGCTTGAGGGCTCAGCGGCAGGCGATCAGGCTTGATGCGAAGATCCATCGTTTAAAAAATCTTGCTCAATAAATAGATGCACCATTAATTACCACAAAGGCGAGAGTAGTGGAATAATCGAGGCTTTATTGAGCAAAGATGTTGTGTCTCCTGTAGCTGGAACCAGAATGGGAGCAGCACCGGCGAGCACACACATTTATACGCCGCCTACTGGGCGGAGCCAGCAGGCAGGGATTTACCCATGTACCTCTATTATACGGGCAGTGCTGTAATACATATAATATACTACTAGTGGTGACTACCACAGGGAGTGTGACTGGGACAGAGGCTTTTCCCTGGCTGTGGGGAGTGTGACTGGGACAGAGGCTTTTCCCTGGCTGTGGGGAGTGTGACTAGGATAGAGGCTTTTCCCTGGCTGTGGGGAGTGTGACTAGGATAGAGGCTTTTCCCTGGCTGTGGGGAGTGTGACTGGGATAGAGGCTTTTCCCTGGCTGTGGGGAGTGTGACTAGGATAGAGGCTTTTCCCTGGCTGTGGGGAGTGTGACTAGGATAGAGGCTTTTCCCTGGCTGTGGGGAGTGTGACTAGGATAGAGGCTTTTCCCTGGCTGTGGGGAGTGTGACTAGGATAGAGGCTTTTCCCTGGCTGTGGGGAGTGTGACTGGGATAGAGGCTTTTCCCTGGCTGTGGGGAGTGTGACTAGGATAGAGGCTTTTCCCTGGCTGTGGGGAGTGTGACTGGGATAGAGGCTTTTCCCTGGCTGTGGGGAGTGTGACTGGGATAAAGGCTTTCCCCTGGCTGTGGGGAGTGTGACTGGGACAGAGGCTTTACCCTGGCTGTGGGGAGTGTGACTGGGATAAAGGCTTTTCCCTGGCTGTGGGGAGTGTGACTGGGACAGAGGCTTTTCCCTGGCTGTGGGGAGTGTGACTGGGACAGAGGCTTTACCCTGGCTGTGGGGAGTGTGACTGGGATAAAGGCTTTTCCCTGGCTGTGGGGAGTGTGACTGGTGTGGTGATCTCTATATGTGCATGCACACAAGGGGTTAATGTGCAATCAGTAACACCACATGATCACTAGAGGGCCGGCCCAACAGGGGTATAAAAGGCAGCCACTTTGGGGCTCTTGCTCTTGGCGCTTGGGTGCACGGTGTGATCAAAGCAACAGCAGACTAGTTTAGATGGCCAGTGGAGTTACGGATAGTTACCATAGTTAGATCTTGCTAACCTTATCACTAGTATCAAAGTTAAAGTAAAGAACTCATGTAAATATTGTTGTAGTTACTCAATAAACCTTTTGTTACTACTGGAAGAGTTTGAATCTTCTTCATCGTGATTCAGAATACTTCATCACTAACCAAGGTTTGACTACCACATGTTACCTACCAGACAGGTAACAAAACATGGTACCAGTTGAGTGGCTTTAACAGAACTAGTTAAATTAGGTTAGACAAAAAGAGAAGAAAAAGGGAAGACTGGACATTTGACTGTGGAAGACGTCGCAGCAAATGGATCCTCGACGACTAACTATGGGACTCAATGGACCTCCAGGGCAGCTGGAAACAACCGGTAATTAAAGTTATGACTGGAAAAGATTTGAACAGATATTCCAAATATTTATCACAGCTAATGGTTTAAGCACGGTCTCTAACACAACAAAAATAGCACTACTACTCTCAGTAGGAGGGCAGGAAGCTAGAGAAATCTATAATTGCTTTAATTACTTAGAAGGTGAAAACAACACTAAAATAGAAGTAATACTCAAAAACTTTGATGACCACTGTAAGAGTCAGTCTGGTGAGATGCTGGAAAGATTTAACAATTGTCATAAATGCCAGAGAAACGGAGGGCCCATCACTGATTTTATTACAAATCTCAAGTTAATACCACGAGGCTGTGATTATGCTGATTTCAGAAAAACTGTGATAATGAATCAATTAATTTCTGAACTATCTGATAAAAATTTGATGGAAGAACTATCAAAAAATAAGCATCTAACTCTAGAAACCTCTATACAAAAATGCCTTGTTTATGAACAAAAACAAAATCAATACTTTGAGTCTTTACAAACACAGAATCATTATCTAGAAAACAAAATTGGTAAAAGAGGCGCCAAAACTTACCACGAGACAGAGGCAGGGTTGAAACAGAAGAAGACAGAAGTTCTGAGCGGCAGCCATCTTAACAAAGGAGCCGCACATGCGCGGTTGTGCAAAAAGCACACAGTAAAAAAAACTTGAATTCCTCATGCGCCATCGAGTCCTTCGCATGGCATCACGAGCGTCATGACATCAGAGGACCAAAACCACGCCCACTTAAAAGGGAAATGCATAAAAATGAACAAAAAGAAATTTAAAGCTGCAAAACCCAATTTTCTTACCTCAAAAGACAGAACCATGCCCGAACTTATACCAGCAGTTGAAAATAACTTTCACAACACCCTCAAACAAGCAGTCTGCACCACCCAAAGTGAAGAGCACCATGAAAAATCCAAAACCAAAGAAGGGCAGCATGGTAGCATGGTGGTTAGCACAATTGCTTCACAGCTCCAAGGTCCTAGGTTCGATTCCTGGCTTGGGTCACTGTCTGTGCGGAGTCTGCACGTTCTCCCCGTGTGTACGTGGGTTTCCTCTGGGTGCTCCGGTTTCCTCCCACAGTCCAAAGATATGCCGGTTAGGTGGATTGGCCATGCTAAATTGGCCTTAGTGTCCAAAATTGCCCTTAGTGTTGGGTGGGGTTACTGGGTTCTGGGGATAGGGTGGAGGTGTGGGCTTGTGTAGGGTGCTCTTTCCAAGAGCTGGTGCAGACTCAATGGGCCGAATGGCCTCCTTCTGCACTGTAAATTCTATGTAAATTCTATGATGCACAAGATGATTTGTTCATTGAACATGAAGAGAACGATCACAACTGCGAAACAGAAAGCGATGATTTGGCCAACGAACAATACACACAATACTACTCAGACATGGCCGAGTTGAGGGTGGCGGCCAGAGCTACGTCGAACGCATTGCTCTCGTCCTGGAAGGGGAGGGACTTGTCGATGGCGCGCATCGTGGCTCTTGCAATGTCTGCTTTTGATGCGGCTGAAGGCCTGGCGGGCCTCCGTCGACAGGGGGAAGGTTGTGGACTGGATCAGGGCTCGAGCCTTGTCTGCGTAATTGGGGACCCACTGCGCGTAATAGCTGAAGAAGCCGAGGCAGCGCTTTAGGGCCTTGGGGCAGCGAGGAAGGGGGAATTCCATGACGGGGCGCATGCGCTCAGGGTCGGGACATATGACTCCACTTCACACTACGTAGCCTAGAATGGCTAGACGGTCGCTGTTAAACACGCAGTTATCCTTATTGTAAGTCAGATTAAGGATTTTCACGGTCTGGAGAAATTTTCGGAGGTTGGTGTCGTGGTCCTGCTGGTCATGGCCACAGATGGTGACGTTATCAAGATACGGGAACGTTGCGCGTAAGCCGTACCGGTCAACCATTCGGTCCATCTCTCGTTGGAAGACCGAGACTCCGTTCGTGACACCGAAGGGAACCCTTAAAAAGTGATAGTGCCGCCCATCTGCTTCGAAGGCAGTGTACTGGCGGTCACCATGACGGAGGGGTAGCTGGTGGTAGGCAGACTTGTGATCCACCGTGGAGAAAACCTTGTATTGCGCAATCCTGTTTACCAGGTCGGCTATACAGGGGAGAGGGTACGCATCCAGCTGCGTAAACCTGTTGATGGTCTGGCTGTAGTCAATGACCATCCTATGTTTCTCCCCGGCCTTTACCACCACTACTTGAGCTCTCCAGGGACTGTTGCTCGCTTCGATGACCCCTTCCCTCAGCAGCCTCTGGACCTCCGACCTGATAAAGGTCCGGTCCTGGGCACTGTATCGTCTGCTCCTGGTGGCGACGGGTTTGCAATCCGGGGTGAGGTTCGCAAACAGGGAAGGCGGGTCGACCTTAAGGGTCGCAAGGCCGCAGACAGGAAGGGGGGGTATAGGGCCGCCAAATTTAAAGGTCAGGCTTTGCAGATGGCACTGGAAATCCAGCCCAAGGAGGGTGGCTGCGCAGAGGTGCGGCAGGACGTACAGACGGAAATTGTGGAATTCCCTGCCTTGGACAGTGAGGTTTGCTAGGCAGAACCCTTTTATTTCCACCGCGTGTGACCCGGAGTCCAGGTTTGGTTTGTGGGATGGGTGACAAGAGAACAGCGCCTTACCGTGTCGGGGTGAACAAAGCTTTCCATGAACCCAGAGTCGATCAAGCACGACGTCACGTGGTCGTTGATGGAGATCGTCGTTGTAGCTTTCACAAGCGTCCGGGGCCGACTCTGGTCCAGAGTCACCTAGGCCAGCTGCAGTAATGGAGAGTTCTGGTCTGGCAGCGTGTAGCCGGCTGTGCTGGGGCCTAGGGCCCCATCCAAGCCATGGGTCGCACATGGAGTCCGGGGATGAAGAAAATGGCGGCGGCGAGGGACAAAATGGCGGCGCCTACTGTGGTAGTATGCATTAGGGGTCATGTGGGACTGTGAAGCCGTGATGTCATTGGCTGACAGATCCCGGGTCCTGGTTGACTGTTGATCTCTAGCTCCGCCCTGAAGGCGGAGTATAAGAACCAGGAGTTCTCCCCGCAGCTCCAGTCTGTTGCTGAACTGCGGGGAACAAGTCACGCTTAATAAATCCTCATCGACTTCACCTCTATTCGTCTCTCGGGAGTCTTTGTGCACTACAATTTATTAAGCGTGCTTAAAGGACTATGGAGCTCAGGATCGTCCCGGAATGCCTGAGGATCAGCCCCCACGCAGTGAACTCAGCAGCAGTTTTTAAACACTGGCAGACTTGTTTCGAAGCCTACCTCCGAACGGCCCCCGGCCGGGTCACAGAAGACCAGAAACTACAGGTCCTGCACTCGAGGGTAAGCCCGGAAATTTACCCTCTCATAGAAGACGCAGAGGATTTCCAGACGGCGTTCGCAGCACTAAAGAGCATCTATGTTCGCCCAGTGAACCAGATCTACGCACGCTACCAACTCGCAACGAGACGGCAAAGTCCCGGAGAATCGCTAGACGAATTCTACGCCGCGCTGCTAATTTTGGGACGGGCCTGCAGCTGCCCGCCGGTAAACGCGATTGAACACACGGACATGTTAATTCGCGAGGCGTTTGTGGCTGGTATGAACTCTCCCCAAATCCGCCAAAGGCTTTTAGAAAAAGAGTCGCTAGGACTCTCAGAGGCACGGGCCCTTGCAGCCTCACTAGATGTAGCCGCGCGAAACGCCCGCGCCTACGGCCCCGACCGCGCGGCAGCCCCTTGGGGTCCCTCCGTGGACCCCCGTCGCGACAACCCCCCCCCCCCCACAGGCTTGCGCGGTTCAGATGCCAAGTCGTCCCGGGGGGGCCCGCTGCTATTTCTGCGGCCAGGCGAAACACCCCCGGCAGCGCTGCCCGGCCCGCGCAGCGATTTGCAAGAGCTGCGGGAAAAAGGGCCATTTCGCGGCTGTGTGCCGGTCCCGGGGGGTCGCCGCTGTCCCCGGAGAAGAAGGAGTCCTGCGCATTCCAAACGCTCCCCAACCCCCCCAGCGCCCCATGTGCGACCCGCAGGCCCGCGCCTACGGTCCCGGCCACCACGAGGGGGGGAGGGGCGCCGCCACCTTGGGACCCCCCAGCCCTGCGCGACGCATGGGGGCGGCCATTTTGTCCACCCCCGCCGCCATCTTGTGACCCCCCCAGCCATGTGCGATGCATGGGGGTGGCCATTTTGTTCACCCCCGCCGCCATCTTGGACGGCAACAATGGACCCCAGCATCGACGGCTCCACGGGGTTCGAGGAAGACGCAGAAGCACTACGACCACGTCTGGCCTCAATGACGCTGGACCAAGCACAGCCACGGACGCTCCAGACGACGACAACAACGGTGTTGATCAACGGACACGAGACACCATGCCTGGTCGACTCCGGGAGCACAGAAAGCTTCATCCACCCCGACACGGCAAGACGCTGTTTTTTGACCATCCGTCCCAGTGCGCAAAAGATTTCCCTAGCTGCAGGATCCCACTCCGTACAGATCAAAGGCTTCTGCATAGTGACCCTAACGGTGCAAGGGACGGAGTTTAAAAACTACAGGCTCTACGTCCTTCCCCAACTCTGCGAGCCCACATTACTGGGATTAGACTTCCAGTGCAATCTGCAGAGCCTAACTTTCCAATTCGGCGGCCCAATACCCCCACTCACTATCTGCGGCCTCGCAACCCTCAAGGTTGAGCCCCCATCCTTGTTTGCAAGCCTCACCCGGATTGCAAACCCGTCGCCACTAGGAGCAGACGGTACAGCGCCCAGGACCGGACATTTATTCGGTCCGAAGTCCAGCGGCTACTGAAGGAAGGCATAATCCAGGCCAGCAATAGTCCCTGGAGAGCACAGGTGGTAGTAGTAAAGACAGGGGAGAAGCAAAGGATGGTCATAGACTATAGCCAGATCATCAACAGGTACACACAGCTAGATGCGTACCCTCTCCCCCGCATATCCGACATGGTCAATCGGATTGCCCAATATAAGGTCTTCTCCACCGTGGACCTCAAGTCCGCCTACCATCAGCTCCCCATCCGCCCAAGTGACCGCAAGTACACAGCCTTCGAGGCAGACGGACGATTATACCACTTCCTAAGGGTCCCATTTGGCGTCACAAACGGGGTCTCGGTCTTCCAACGGGAGATGGACCGAATGGTTGATCACCACGGGTTGCAGGCCACGTTCCCGTATCTCGACAACGTAACCATCTGCGGCCATGATCAGCAGGACCACGACGCCAATCTCCAAAAATTCCTCCAGACCGCTAAAGCCTTGAACCTCACATACAACGAGGACAAGTGCGTTTTTAGCACAAACCGGCTAGCCATCTTGGGATATGTAGTGCGCAATGGGATAATAGGCCCCGACCCCGAACGTATGCGCCCCCTCATGGAATTTCCCCTCCCTCACTGCTCAAAAGCCCTAAAACGCTGCCTGGGGTTCTTTTCATATTACGCCCAGTGGGTCCCCCAGTACGCAGACAAGGCCCGCCCCCTAATACATACCACGACCTTCCCTCTGTCGACAGAGGCTTGCCAGGCCTTCAGCCGCATCAAAGCGGATATCGCAAAGGCCACGATGCGCGCCATCGACGAGTCCCTCCCCTTCCAGGTCGAGAGCGACGCCTCCGATGTAGCTCTAGCGGCCACCCTTAACCAAGCGGGCAGACCCGTGGCCTTTTTCTCCCGAACCCTCCATGCCTCAGAAATCCGCCACTCCTCAGTGGAAAAGGAAGCCCAAGCCATAGTGGAAGCTGTGCGACATTGGAGGCATTACCTGGCCGGCAGGAGATTCACTCTCCTCACTGACCAACGGTCGGTAGCTTTCATGTTCGATAATGCACAGTGGGGCAAAATTAAAAATGACAAGATCTTAAGGTGGAGGATCGAGCTCTCCACCTTCAACTATGAGATCTTGTACCGTCCCGGAAAGCTGAACGAGCCGTCCGATGCCCTATCCCGCGGCACATGTGCCAACGCCCCAAAGATGTGCAGGGTTGGTGGATTGGCCACGCCAAATTGGAAAAATAAAAATAAAAATGTTTTAAGAAATAAAAGTTTAAAAAATGCCCCCAACCCACAACTTGGTGCTTCTATTGGCAGCCCAGCAAAGATCAGGAGCACACTTTATTGGAAATACAACAGAGTCCCGTTTTGGGCGCATTTAGCAGGGCATGCCCCAGTGCTTGCTGTGCTGAGAATAACCCCGCTATTTAACGGGACTCTGCTTCTTTTTCGGCTCTCGGTGAGGAACGCCCCGCCGAGGCCGCACCATTTCCTGGTACGAACAAGCTCAGCTCACCTGTGCAGGAAAGGATCAGTGCCCCGATATCTCGACCTCGCCCCACGGCCTCCGGACACCCCAACTACTAATTAGGGAAGGTGGCACGGTGGAGCAGTGGTTAACACGGCTGCCTCACAGCGCCGAGGTCCCAGGTTCGATCCCGGCTCTGGGTCACTGTCCGTGTGGAGTTTGCACATTCTCCCCGTGTGTGCGTGGGTCTCACCCCCACAACCCAAAGATGTGCTGGTTAGGTGGATTGGCCACACTAAATTGCCCCTTAATTGGAAAAAATGAATTGGGTACTCTAAATTTGGGAGTCCTCGAACAACGCCCCCCGCACCCCACCTCATAAGGGCAGGGCACTCCCGGGCCTGATCCCCAGCATGGGTAAAATGCCACCTGAGCACCGTAGCACTGCCTACTTGACAGTGCCAGAGTGCCCAGGTGGCATCAGGAGTGCCATGTTACCACCTTGCTCAAAGCCCAACCACTCAGAAGCCCTCGATCACCTGGGAGATCCCCACAATTTTGTTACGACTGGTCGACAAAATTATGAGGGGCATAGACAGAGTGGATAGTCAGAGGCTTTTCCCCAGGGTCGAGGGGTCAATTACTAGGGGGCATAGGTTTAAGGTACGAGTGGCAAGGTTTAGAGGAGATGTACGAGGCAAATGTTTTACACAGAGGGTAGTGGGTGCCTGGAACTCGCTGCCGGAGGAGGTGGTGGAAGCTGGGACGATAGTGACATTTAAGGGGCATCTTGACAAATACATGAAGAGGATGGGAATAGAGGGATACGGACCCAGGAAGTGTAGAAGATTGTAGTTTAGTCGGGCAGCATGGTCGGCACAGGCTTGGAGGGCCGAAGGGCCTGTTCCTGTGCTGTACCTTTCTTTGTTCTTTGTTCTTTGTTCACGTTTGTGGAGCCCAGTGCTAAACAGCACCACAGCAGGGTTGCTGAGCCGATCGATCCCGGGCTTTGGGTAACTCTGGCATAGACATATTCAAGTGAAACTAACTACTCACTTGAATATGCAAATCTAGAGACCTCGTTAGATTTCGTGAGGGGTAACGAGTATCATAAATCCCGCAAGAGGCCTCTCACGAGATTTAACGGCCTTGTCACGTCCCGAGTTCATAGAATTTAATAGAATTTACAGTGCAGAAGGAGGCCATTCGGCCCATCGAATCTGCACCGGCTCTTGGAAAGAGCACCCTACCCAAGGTCAACACCTCCACCCTATCCCCATAACCCAGTAACCCCACCCAGCACTAAGGGCAATTTTGGACACTAAGGGCAATTTATCATGGCCAATCCACCTAACCTGCACATCTTTAGACTGTGGGAGGAAACCGGAGCACCCGGGGAGAACGTGCAGACTCCGCACAGACAGTGACCCAGCGGGGAATTGAACCTGGGACCCTGGAGCTGTGAAGCAATTGTGCTAACCGCCATGCTACCATGCTGACGAGGCCGGTAGGTCGCTCCCCAGTTAGCTCAGTAATAATAATAATCTTTATTGTCACAAGTAGGCTTACATTAACACTGCAATGAAGTTACTGTGAAAATCCCCTAGTCGCCACATTCCGGCGCCTGTTTGGGTACACTGAGGGAGAATTCAGAAATGTCCAATTCACCTAACAAGCACGTCTTTCGGGACTTGCAGGAGGAAACCAGAGTACCCGGAGGAAACCCACACAGACACGGGGAGAACATGCAGACTCCACACAGACAGTGACCCAAGCTAGGAATCGAACTTGGGATCCTGGCGCTGTGAAGCAACAGTGCTATACACTTTGCTACCGTGCTGCCCAAAGGTATGAAGGCATTGCTGAGATTCAAACTCAGGGTTTCCTGTTTACTAGACAGGCGCTTTAACCATCTAAGCCACAGCGCCAATCTGCCGTGGCTCAGTTGGTAGCACTCTCCCCTCTGTGTTCAAATCTCACTCCAGAGACTTGAGCAGATAAATCCAGGCTGACACTTGCACCATTCTGGGGGAATGCTGCATTGTTAGAGGTGTCGTTCTTCTACAAAATAATGTTGATGGATCTGATAGATCCAATGAGAGGCCCCCTCTACCCTCTCTGGTGGAGGCAGGTGATCTCACAGCACTATGTGGAGGTTGCCTTAGTCTCCTGGCCAATATTTATCTATCAAGCAACATCATTAAAATAGATTATATGTAATTATCAGATTTCAGTTTATTTCTGTTCCTACAGATGCTCCCCCTCTGATCTATGTCCCTCAGACCATAACTTTTGTGGTAAACCACGTTATTGTGTTCATTGAATTATATTCACTGTGCTGTGTTGTACATGCCTGGGCTTGTCCAGGCTGGCTCCGCCTGTGGCTCCTCCCCTCGGGACTTCTGTATAAAAGTGGCAAGTCTCCGCCTCCGGACCCACTTCGGGTCCAGAGGCAGGAGGCTTGCTGTTTAGTGTATTAAAGCCTCAGTTACGTTTATCGCTCGTCGTCTATTATTGATGGTGTATCAATTTAATACACTAAACTTCTAAAGATGGACTCTTCACTCAAGATGAACTCCTCACTCAAGCCTGATCGCTTGCAACTGGACCCACAAGCAGCTGACACTACAGAGACTTTTGAACACTGGCTAAGCTGCTTCGAGGTCGACCTTGCATCTTTCAACGAAGACTTCACGGACCTCCAGAAGAAGCAGGTCCTCCACGCACGGGTGAGCCCAAGAGTCTTCAACCTCATCAGGGACACCCCCTCGTACGCGGAGGCGATAACGCTGCTAAAAGGACATTATGCGAAATCCATCAACCAGGTATATGCTAGGCACCTCCTCGCCTCGAGGCGCCAACACCCTGGGGAATCACTCGCGGAATTCCTGTGCACCTTGCACATCCTCTGTTGAAACTGTGACTGCCGGGCGATATCGGCTATCCAGCACGCGGAGCTACTGATCAGGGACGCCAGGGTACTCACCCCCGACAACGCTGCCCGGCACAGAACGCTACTTGTAACGGCTGTGGGACGAAAGGCCAATTCGCAAAAGCCTGCCAGGCCCAACCCCCCCTAAATCTTCTAGGCCCAGCAGCGCAGCCTGCTGCCTGTCGGGGCCACCCCCAGCTGTCGCGCCACCCGCCATGTGCAACACGTGGGCGCCACCATCTTTAATCTCAGCCGACACGTGCGACCCACAGGGGCCGCTATCTTGGACGCCATCTTGCACCTCGACCGCCACGTGCGACTCATGGGGGGCGCCATCTTGGGACCCCTCCGCTGCTTCCCGGGAACCCAGCTCGCCCGACCGTACGCTGGCCGCTGCTACCGCCGACCGGTCGCTGACCGTCTTCCGACACTCGCCTCCGTCACACTGGACCAGTCCCGGCCACACCACCTCGCGAAGACCGTCCGGATCAACGGGATTGAGACGGCCTGCCTTTTCGAGTTCGGGAGCACAGACAGCTTCATACACCCAGATACGGTAAGACGCTGCTCCCTCCCCATCCTAACCGCGACCCAGAAAATCTCCCTGCCTTCCGGATCCCACGCAGTAGAAACTCGGGGGTACTGTGTCGCCGCCCTTACGGTACAAGGCGTGGAGTACGCTAACTTCAAACTCTATGTCCTTCCCCATCTCTGCGCTGCCCTATTACTGGGGCTCGACTTCCAATGCCACCTCCAGAGCCTTACCCTAAAGTTCAACGGACCCCTGCCCCCCCTCACCGTCTGTAGCCTCGCTACCCTTAAGGTCGCCCCACCCTCCCTCTTTGCAAACCTCACCCCGGACTGTAAGCCCATCGCTACCAGGAGCAGACGATACAGTGCCCAGGACAGGGCCTTTATCAGGTCAGAGGTCCAGCGACTCCTGCGTGAGGAGATCATTGAGGCTAGTAACAGCCCCTGGAGAGCCCAAGTGGTGGTCATAAAGACTGGGGAGAAGCACCGGATGGTCATCGATTACAGCCAGACCATCAGCCGGTACACGCAGCTCGATGCGTACCCCCTCCCCCGCATATCTGACATGGTCAATCAGATTGCGCAGTATCGAGTCTTCCCTACAGTCGACTTTAAATCTGTGTACCACCAGCTCCCTATCCGCCCGGAGGACCGCCAATACACTGCCTTCGAGACAGACGGCCGCCTCTATTACTTCCTCAGGGTTCCCTTCGGTGTCACCAATGGGGTCTCGGTCTTCCAAAGGGAAATGGACCGAATGGTTGACAAGTACGGGCTGCGGGCCACGTTCCCGTACCTAGACAACGTCACCATCTGCAGCCGTGACCAGCAGGACCATGATGAGAACCTCAGGTGCTTCCTCCACACCGCAAAACTCCTGAACCTCACTTAAAATAGAGAGAAATGCGTCTTTCGTACAACCCGCCTGGCCATCCTTGGCTACGTCGTGGAACACGGAGTCCTAGTGCCTGACCCTGACCTCACGCGCCCCTTCCTGGAACTCCCCCTTCCCCACTGCCCCAAGGCCCTGAAAAGATGCCTGGGGTTCTTATCTTACTATGCCCAGTGGGTCCCCAATTACGCGGACAAGGCCCGCCCACTGATCAAATCCACCACGTTTCCCCTGGCGACTGAGGCCCGACAGGCCTTCAACCGCATCAAAGCAGACATTGCCAAAGCCGCGATGCCGCTGTGGACGAGTCCATCCCGTTTCCAGGTGGAGAGCGATGCGTCTGACTTTGCTCTGGCTGCTCCCCTCAACCAGACGGGCAGGCCCGGGGCTTTCTTCTCCCGTACCCTCCATGCCTCCGAAATGCGACACTCCTCCATCGAAAAGGAGGCCCAAGCCATAGTAGAAGCTGTGAGACATTGGAGGCATTACCTGGCCGGCAGGCGATTCACTCTCCTCACTGACCAACGGTCGGTTGCTTTCATGTTTAATAATACACAGCGGGGTAAAATCAAAAATGACAAGATTCTGAGGTGGAGGATCGAGCTCTCCACCTACAGCTATGACATCTTGTATGGGCCCGGGAAGCTCAATGAGCCACCAGATGCCCTCGCCCACGGTACATGTGCCAGCGTATAAGTAGACCGACTCAGGGCCCTCCACAATGACCTCTGTCACCCGGGGTCACCCGCTTATATCCACAAGGATCAGGGCTCCTCCTTTATGAGCGACGAGTTGCATCTGTTCCTGCTCAGCAAAGGCATCGCCTCCAGCAGGTCGACTAGCTATAACCCCCGGGGAAACGGACAGGTGGAGAGGGAGAACGTGACGGTCTGGAAGGCCGTCCTTCTGGCCCTACGGTCGAAAAGTCTCCCAGTCTCCTGCTGGCAGAGGTCCTCCCCGATGCGCTCCACTCCATCCGGTCGCTTCTATGTACGGCCACTAACCAGACTCTCATGAGCGTATGTTTGCCTTCCCCAGGAAGTCCACCTCCGGGGTCTCGCTTCCATCCTGGCTGACAGTCCCGGGGCCCGTTCTTCTCCGCAAGCATGTGAGGAGCCATAAAACTGACCCCCTCGTCGAGAAGATCCTGCTGCACCATGCGAACCCCCAATACGCCTACTTGACACACCAGGACGGGCGGCAGGACACGGTCTCCCTTCGGGATTTGGTGCCTGCAGGTTCCTCGGCGACCATCACCACCACACCCCACCCTACACCGTCACCCCCCCCACCTCCGCCCACCTCACTCACAAACTGACTCCCGCAGGCCCACCGAGGACAAGCACCACCACCTCCGCCCATACACTGCCCCCCCCCCCCTTTGCCGACTCAACATCTGGGTGAAGAAGATGACAACACGCTCCCGGACACGCAGGTCTCGACGCCGGCGCCAACACCACAGCTGGACTGAGGCGGTCACAGCGGAAGGTCAAGGCCCCCGACAGACTTAACCTTTAACACCACTTCACCCCCTGTGGACTTTTTTTAAACAGGGGGTGAATGTGGTAAACCACGTTATTGTGTTCATTGTATTATATTCACTGTGCTGTGTTGTACATGCCTGGGCTT
Source organism: Scyliorhinus torazame (assembly GCF_047496885.1). Lineage (NCBI taxonomy): Eukaryota > Metazoa > Chordata > Chondrichthyes > Carcharhiniformes > Scyliorhinidae > Scyliorhinus > Scyliorhinus torazame. The sequence continues at coordinate 255,459,254 of NC_092708.1, forward strand.
GCCCAGGCTGGCTCCGCCTGTGGCTCCTCCCCTCGGGACTTCTGTATAAAAGTGGCAAGTCTCCGCCTCCGGACCCAGTTTGCGTCCAGAGGCAGAAGGCTTGCTGTTTAGTGTATTAAAGCCTCAGTTACGTTTATCACTCATCATCTATTATTGATGGTGTACCAACTTTACAAATTTCTTGGTTCCTTGTGATGAATGGTTACTGTGTTACTTTACCTTTATCATCATGTAAGGTGATGTGCCCTTTAAGACCGGGCTTGGAACCCTGGGGGACTCCGGCTCCTCCCACCAGGGAGTCATATATAAGGGGCCGCTCTGTAGGCGGCACTCAGTAAGCATCCGTCTCGGCCACAGGCTAGTTCTCAGCTTATTAAAGCCTTCTTTACCATTCTACTCTCTTGCGTCCTTATTGAGGGTACTACAATTTAATAAGTTGAACTACGTTAGGATGGACGCAGGTCTCCAGCCAGAGAAGCTCAATCTGGAAGCACGGACACCGGAGGCAAAATACATTTTTAAGTACTGGCTCCGCTGCTTCGAGGCCTACCTGGACTCCTCGGAGACTCCCGTCCTAGGGCCACGCAAGCTGCATCTACTCCACGCCCGGATGCGTCACAGAATCTCCGCCACGATCGAGAAGGCGACCACTTACGATGAGGCGGTCGAGGTCCTATACAAGTGGTTCGTCAAACCCATAAACGAGATACTTGCCCGGCATCTGCTCTCTACCTGCCGGCAGCACTCAGGGGAAATGCTAGACAAATTTGTGGAAAAGCTCACCGCGCTCGCCAGGAACTGCAATCATCAGGATGTGACGGGGGAAATCCATATGAACCTGCACATCCGAGACGCTTTCGTGTCTGGCATCCGTTCGAACTATACCCGGCAGCGACTCCTCGAAAATGGAGCAAAAGACCTCCAGGACACGGTAACGCTCGCCACCTCACTGGAAGTGGCCAGCCACAATCTAGGCACGTACCCCGCGGACCCTGCAAGCCCACCTCGGACTTCCCCAGACTCGACCACGCTATGGGCCCGCGCTGCGCGGCGATCCACCCAGACTGGGGCACATCGTGCTATTTCTGTGGGCAGGGCCAGCACCCACGTCCACACTGCCCAGCCCGCTCCGCCATCTGCAGCAACTGCGGGAAGAAGGGGCATTTCACGAGGGTCTGCCTGGCCAGGCCCAAGGCCCAGAAACAAAAAGATCATCAGGCCCGAGAATCAGGCTCACAGGCCCGTAGGCCTCGCAACGCGGTTGCGCACTGACCGGACACGCCGCCTTCTGACGCGTCATCTGCCTCGTGCGAATCATGGGGGCGGCCATCTCGACCCGACACTTGCGACCGACGGCGACGGCCATTTTGTGAATCCGACTCAGCTGAGGACTCGGATTACCCGCAACTGGGAGCAATCACCCTCAACCAAACGCGGTCAATGCACCTGGAGAATTCCATGATGCAGGTCCAGGTCAACGGGTGCGACACTCCCTGCCTCTTCGACTCCGGGAGCACGGAGAGCTTTATCCACCCAGAAACGGTAAGGCGCTGCTCCTCGCGCACCCATCCAGCGTCCCCAACCATAGCCCTCGCCTTCGGGTCCCACTCGGTCCAAATCAAGGGGTATTGTATTGCGGACCTCCCGACCCAGGGTGCCGAATACGCTCGTTTTAAACTTTATATCCTCCCTCACCTCTGCGCCCCCCTGCTGCTCGGGCTGGATTTCCAGTGCAGCCACCGAAGCCTGACACTGAAGTTCGGCGGACCCTTGCTCCCCCTCACGGTATGCAGCCTTGCGACACTGAAAGTTGCACCCCCCTCTCTATTCGCTAACCTCACTCCTGACTGTAAGCCCGTTGCCACCAGGAGCCGGCGGTACAGTGCCCAAGACATGACTTTTATCAAGTTAGAGGTCCAGCGTTTACTGGGAGAGGGGGTCATCGAGGCTAGCATCAGCCCCTGGAGAGCACAAGTGGTGGTAGTCCGGTCCGGGGAAAAGAAACGGATGGTCGGGGACTATAGCCAGACCATAAACCGCTTCACGCAGCTCGATGCGTACCCCCTTCCTCGCATCGCGGAAATGGTAAATCAGATCGCTCAATACCGGGTATTTTCCACTGTCGATCCACCAGCTCCCTTTCCGACCGAAAGACTGCCCCTATACTGCCTTCGAAGCAGCCGGCCGGCTCTTACACTGCCTCAGGGTCCCCTTCGGCGTCACAAATGGGGTCTCCGTCTTCCAGAGGGCGATGGACCAAATGGTGGACCAGTACGGCTTGCAGGCTACATACCCGTACCGGGACAATGTCATCATCTGCGGCCATGATCAGTAGGACCATGACGGAACCTTGAAAAGTTCCTCCAGACCGCCCAAGCCCTCAACCTGACCTATAACAAGGAAAAATGTGTTTTCCACACAACCCGACTAGCTATCCTCAGCTACGTTGTGGAAAACGGGGCCCTAGCTCCCGACCCCGACTGCATGCACCCCCTTAAGAAACTTCCCCTCGCCGTAGCCTCAAGGTCCTCAAACGGTGCTTGGGGCTTTTCTCCTATTACGCCCAGTGGGTCCCCAAATATGCAGACACAGCCCGCCCACTCATAAAGACCACGGCATTTCTCCTGACGGCTGAGGCCCGGTTGGCCTTCAGCCGTATCAAGGCCGACATCATCAAGGCCGCTGTGCACGCGGTGGACGAAACCATCCCTTTCCAGGTAGAGAGCGATGCGTCAGACATCGCCCTGGCTGCTACCCTCAACCAGGCAGGCAGGTCAGTAGCTTTCTTCTCCCGGATCCTCACCACCTCCGAGATTCGGCACTCTGCAGTCGAAAAGGAGGCACAAGCCATTGTGGAGGCCGTGCGGCACTGGAGGCACTACCTAGCCGGTAGGAGGTTCACCCTCGTTGCCGACCAACGGTCGGTAGCCTTCATGTTTGAAAACGCACAACGGGGCAAATTTAAAAATGATAAAATCTTGAGGTGGCGGATCGAACTCTCCACTTACACGTACGATATCAAGTATCGTCCAGGGGAGCTCAACGAGCCCCCAGATGCCCTGTCCCGCGGCACGTGCGCCAACGCGCAGGAGGATCACCTGCGGGCCATCCACAATGACCTCTGCCACCCGGGGGTTACCCGGCTCGCCCACTTTATCGAGTCCTGCAGCCTACCTTACTCCACCAAGGAGGTCAAGGCCATGGTCAGGGCCTGCCAGATCTGCGCGGACTGCAAACCGCACTTCTATCGGCCAGACAAGGTTCGGCTCGTGAAGGCCTCGGGCCCCTTTGAGCGGCTGAGCGTGGACTTCAAAGGTCCCCTCCCATCCACCAACCACAATACCTACTTCATCGACGAGTTCTCCCATTTCCCATTCGCCGTCCCCTGTCCCGACATGACCTCGGCCACCGTGATTAAGGCACTGCACAGCATCTTCACCCTGTTTGGTTTCCCCGCTTATATCCACAGCAACCGGGGTACATCGTTCATGAGCAATGAGCTGCGTCAGTACCTGCTCAGCAAGGGCATCACCTCGAGCAGAACGACTAGTTATAACCCGCGGGGAAACGCGACAATGTGGAAGGCTGTCCTTCTGGCCCTACGGCCGAGAAGTCTCCCAACCACCCACTGGCAGGAGGTCCTACCCGATGCCCTACACTCCATTAAGTTGCTCCTCTGCACGGCCACGAATGAGACCCTCACAGCCGCTTGTTTGTCTTCCCCAGGAAGTCCACCTCCGGGGTCTCGCTTCCACCTTGGCTGACAAATCCGGGACCTGTTCTTCTCCGGAGGCACGCGAGGAGCCATAAAACGGACCCCCTGGTTGAGAGGGTCTGACTACTACATGCAAACCCCCGATACGCCTACTTCGAGCACCCCGACGGCAGGCAAGACACGGTTTCCCTCTGGGATCTGGCACCCGCTGGTTTCCCCACTACAGACGCCCCACCTCACGGTTTCCCTGCGGGACCTGGCACCCACTGATGCCCCCCCCCCCCCCCCGTTTCCCCTCTCCGTCAGTGGACACCGATGGCGCACGCCCCCTAGCACCTCCCCTCCACACTCCCCGCCGGCGCCGGCACCGCTACCCCCAGCCCCAGCTATCCCCCCTGTGCCCCAACCCCCTACCCCAACCCGGACCAAAACTCCGACCACCGTGCTCCCGGATGTACCCTCACCTAAGACGTCCGTGTCCGCCGCACCACCGCCCGAGCTGAGGAGGTCGATGAGGACGATCAGGCCGCCAAAACGAATAGACTTGTGATTCCACTTCACCCCCGCCGGACTTTGCATTTTTGTTTAAACAGGGAGTGAATGTGATGAATGGTTACTGTGTTATTGTACCCTTATCATCATGTAAGGTGATGTCCCCTTTAAGACCAAGCTTGGAACCCTAGGGGACTCCGCCTCTGGCTCCGCTCACCAGGGAGACGTATATAAGGGGCCGCTCTGTAGGTAGAACCCAGTAAGCACCCGTCTCAGCATCAGGCTAGTTCTCAGCTTATTAAAGCCTTCTTTACCGTTCTACTCTCTTGCGTTGTTATTGAGGGTACTACATTCCTCCTCAAGAAGGCCTTCCACCTCCCGCTTCGAACACCACCAGCTTTCACTTATCATGGAACTGATGCGCCTTGAACCCCGCTTGTCATCCCCCTCTGTATTACCGTTCAGCAACATGCAAATGTGAACAACCTTCTTAACTATTTAAACTGGCTTCCCTCCACATTTTTATGGATCAGCCCCCTTGCTGCCTTCCTGCCAGACCATCAGTTTCTGCACCGAGATTTCTACTCGCCCGATCCAGCCTGGTTCTATGGTCCTTTCCAACCAGTTTCGGCGGATTGAACTAGATTCCGCCTAATGACTCTACCTGGTGGGAACTGACGCATGTCATTAGCTCCTTCTTCCAGACAGCAGTTGAAGTGCCTGGTCACAGCCTTGGAGGGTTCTTACCCTCCCCCTTTAATGTGCTCACTGGGGAGACCAGCTAGTAATTACTTCATGTGAATAAAACCAGCCATACAAAAGCACAGCATCCAGCCTGGCCCATTTAACACGCAAGTCCCAGTCAAAATGCACAGGAGTCACACTGCTGGCCTGGAGCCTCCCAAAAGATCAGTCACATGTCAGTGCACAAACACAAACCCTATTGTGGCTGAGTAAGACTCACTCAGTAATCACACAGAACGACGTCCAACAGCAGGAACCAAGTGCACATTTTTCTCTTTAAGCAAAATGTTTCCGTTTGTGAGGAGACCAAAACTAGGGGGGAATCGATATAAGATATAACTAGTAAATCCAACAGGGAATTCAGGAGAATTTTACCCAGTGTAGAACCTGAACAGGCGAGACAACAGGAACACACAGTAGGGTAGGAATGAAGTACTGGTTTATTACGGTATACACACAATCACAAAACTACTACCCTTCTACCAGAAGGGCCACCCTCCCTGACCTGCAGGGTTTCATACAGAGTAGTTATCCCTTGTTAAGGGGAAACCCCTGTCCTCAATTACCAGGGGAGTTCAGAGGGCGTGAAACGGTGAAGAAGTCAGGGGGAAGTCAAATGGAGCACAGTTCTGGACCCCCAAGGGGGTTATAACACCCAGGGAGCAGTGAGAATGGGGAACTTTCTGCAATGAGGAGTAGTTGAGGCAAAGAATGTAGATGCATCTAAGGAGAAACTAGAGAAGCGCATGAAGATGAAATGAATAGAGGGTTATAATAATAATATTTATTAGTGTCACAAGTAGGCTTACATCAATGCAATGAAGTTACTGTGAAAATCCCCTAGTCGCCACATTCCAGCGCCTGCTCGAGTACACAGAGGGAGAATTCAGAATGTCCAATTCACCTAACAGCACGTCTTTCAGGACTTGTGGGAGGAAACCGGAGCACCCGGAGGAAACCCACACAGATACGGGGAGAACGTGCAGACTCCGCACAGACAGTGACCCAAGCCAGAAATCGAACCTGGGACCCTGGTGCTGTGAAACCACAGTGCTAACCATTGTGCTACTGTGCTGCCCTGTGGTTATGATGAAGGGTGAGATGAAGAGGGGGAGGGGAGAGGCTTGTGTGGAGCACAGACACTGGCACAGAGCTGTTGGATCAACTGGCCTGTTTCTGTGCTATAAATTCTAAGTAATTCTATGTTAAAGCTTTTATTATAGGGGCAGCACGGCAGCACAGTGTTTAGCACTGCAGCCTCAGGGCACTGAGGTCCCAGGTTCGTCCTGGCCTGGTTCACTGTCCGTGTGGAGTCTGCACATTCTCCCCGTGTTTGCGTGGGTTTCGCCCCCACAACCCAAAGATGTGCAGGATAGGATGATTGGCTACACTAAATTGCCCCTTAATTGGAAAAAATGAATTGGGTACTCTAAATTTAGTTTTACAAAGCTTTCATTATACTAATAGCTCATCTTAATGTTAGACACAGTTGTAATGACCACTTTCAAGGATCAAGTTCCTTTCTTCCCCACCCCACTAGCTCTCACCCCAACAAGTCTCCAAGTGCTATGTTGTCATCTTCAGGAGTCCAGCAATCACGTCATCATTGGTGAGCCTGGACATCAAGAGTTGGTGTGTTAATCAGTCATGAGAGCAGTGAGGGGCATCCGTTCCTGACCGCACTCAAGAACTACACTCTCCAAGAAAGGGTGAGTCACCTGATAGAGACCTCAATCAGGAGTGTTGGCTGATTTCAACACCTTTTCCCACACCACATGAGAAACTGTAGTATTCTCCTCCCGATCTTGCTAATCTGAGATCAATTAATATAGCCCAGACCAAGAATTGAACCTATACCTCTCACTTTTTTTTTTATTCAAAAAAATATACTTTATTCATAAAATTTATCATAAACATTACAGAGCATTTCGAATTGTCTTGACTGTACATTTCCGTCAGAGCTACACATGGCCTTGACTTTCTTCCATTCAATTTTGATATTATTATACACCTGTCACTCTTTACATTACAATTTCTTCTTAAATATTTACAGTGTCATGTTTGTTTTATACATTGGAGTGTTGGTGGCCCAGACCGAGGGGGGGTTTACACTGTTACCCGCCTCTCGGTGTACATTTGCTGGAAAGACCTTACACAGTGGTCTTTCCCCATTGCGCCTTGGCGGCAGTTGCCCCAAGCTTGAGTGCGTCCCTCAGCACGTAGTCCTGGACCTTGGAATGTGCCAGTCTGCAACACTCGGTCGAGGACAGCTCTTTGCACTGGAAGATCAGCAAGTTTCGGGCAGACCAAAGAGCATCTTTCACCGAGTTGATGACCTTCCAGCAGCAGTTGATATTTGTCTCGGTGTGTGTCCCTGGAAACAGTCCGTAGAGCACAGAGATCTGTGTCACAGATCTGTTCGGGATAAACCTTGACAAATACCACTGCATCTCTCTCCAGACCTTCTTTGCAAAGGCACATTCCACAAGGAGGTGTGTGACCGTCTCATTTCCCCCACAACCACTCCAAGGGCAGCGTGCATTGGCGCAGAGCCTTCGGGTGTGCATGAAGAATCTGACAGGGAGGGCCCTTCTCACCACCAGCCAAGCTAGGTCTTGGTGCTTGTTTGAAAGTTCTGGTGATGAGGCGTTCTGCCAGATGACTCTGGCAGTCTGCTCAGGGAACCATCCAACGTCCTCCACGGTCTCCTTTTCCCTGAGGGCCTCGAGGACATTACGTGCTGACCACTGCTTCATTGCCTTGTGGTCAAAGGTGTTTTTCTTCAAAACCTTTTCCACGAAGGACAGGTGGTACGGTACGGTCCAACTACTTGGAGCGTTCCGCTGCAATGAGGCCAGGCCCATCCTTCGTAACACCGGGGACAGGTAGAACCTCAGTATGTAGTGACACTTGGTGTTTGCATACTGGGGGTCCACGCACAGCTTGATGCAGCTGGACACAAAGGTGGCTAACAGGATGAGGGAGGCGTTGGGTACGTTCCGCCCTCCCTTCTCCAGAGGTTTGTACATGGTGTCCCTTCGGACACGGTCCATCTTGGATCTCCAGATGAATTTGAAGATGGCCCGGGTGACTGCTGTGGCATAGGGTCGGATTATGGGCCAGACCTTCGCCACGTGCAGTAGCACTGAGAGTACCTCACACCTGATGACCAGGGTTTTGCCCGCAATAGAGAAGGAGTGTTGCTCCCACCAGCCCAGTTTCTGCCTTACCTTTGCTATGCGCTCCTCCCAGCTTTTGGTGCACGCCCCAGCAGCTCCGAACCATATCCCCAGCACCTTCAGGTAATCTGACCTGACAGTGAAGGGGACAAAGGACCGGTCGGCCCAGTTCCCAAAGAACATGGCCTCGCTCTTGCTATGGTTTACCTTGGCACCCGAGGCCAGTTCAAACTAGTCGCAGTCATTCAAGAGCCTGCGTACAGACGCAGGATCCGAGCAGAAGTCGGCGACGTCGTCCATGTACAGGGAGGCCTTGACTTGCATGCCTCCACTGCCTGGGATCGTCACTCCTCTTATACCCGGATCCTTCCTGATGGACTGGGCAAAAGGTTCTATGCAGCACACAAAAAGGGCAGAGGAGAGAGGGCAGCCCTGCCTGGCTCCGGATTTGATCTGGAACTTTTCTGATTCCCACCCATTGATTGAGACTGCGCTATAGATGTTTGTGTAGAGCAGTTTGATCCAATTGCAAATTCCCTCCCCAAACCCCATTTTGGAGAGCACATCCATCATGTAGGTGTGCGATATTCTGTCAAAAGCCTTCTCCTGGTCAAGGCTGATGAGGCAGGTGTCCACCCTCCTGTCCTGCAGGTAGGCGATCGTATCCCTGAGTAGCACGAGGCTATCAGAGATCTTCCTGCCGGGTTCAGCACAGGTCTGGTCAGGGTGGATCACCGACTCCAGAGCAGACCTGACCCGATTGGCGATGACCTTGGCTAGAATTTTGTAATCCACATTCAACAGTGAAATGGGTCGCCAATTCCGAATTTCTTCCCTTTCCCCCTTCTGCTTGTAGATGAGGGTGATGATGCCTTTCCTCATGGACTCTGACATGCTGCCTTTCCGAAGCATACTCTCGTACACCTCCAGCAGGTCTGGGCCCATCCAGTCCCACAGAGCCGAATACAACTCAACCGGTAAGCCGTCGCTTCCGGGAGTTTTACTCGTCTCGAAGGACTTGACCGCCTTTGTCAGCTCATCCAGAGTTAGTGGTTTGTCCAGGCTTTCCAGCTCGCTGTCGCCTATGACCTCCGTGATAGTCGACAGGAAGGTCTGGGAAACAGTGCTATCTGTTGGCTTCAGGTCATACAGTCCGGCATAAAAGGATTGGCTGATCCTCAGGATGTCAGACTGCGATGACTTTACAGAGCCATCTTCTTCCTTGAGGCTGCTGATCACAGAGGTCTCTCTGTGCACCTTTTGGAGGAAGAAGCGTGAGCACTTTTCGTCCTGCTCCATGGAGCGGACTCTGGAACGGAAGATAACTTCGGAGGCCTCCGAGGTGTACAGCGAGGCTTGCTGGCGCTTCACCTCTTGGAGATCCTCCTTGACATCCACCCCCATCGACTGCAGCTGGAGCAAATTTTGCATACTTTTCTGGAGCCTGGACATGACCCCTCGTCTCTCTCTCACCTTTTGAACGCCCTTGAGGATGAAAAACCTCTTGATATTCCCCTTGATTGCTTCCCACCAGAGATGTGGGGCCTCAAAGAGGGGTTTCACGGTTCTCCAACCTTTGTAATCCCTCCTGAGTTCCTCGAGGTTCTCAGGGGTCAGCAGTTTTACATTTAGCTTCCATGTCCCCCTGCCTACCCCCTGGTTTTCCTGCAGGTGGCAGTCGGCCAGTAGGAGGCAGTGGTCAGAGAAGAACTCTGGTTCACAGAGGGGCATGTACTGTATGAGCCAACAGAGAACGATCTACCCTGGCCTTTGACACCACTCATTACAGTCACACTTACAGCTACTGCCACTATCAGCTGTTTCAGAATTCATACCAGTTGTTTTGCAATAACAAAACCCCTGATACTAAAGAAAGACTTGCATGTATTTCACAACCTCAGCACATCCCAAAGTACTTTACTGCAAACAAATAGTCCTGAAATGTAGTCACCATTGCAATGTAGGAAATCCGGCAGCTATTTTGCACGTAATTAGCTACCACAAACAGCAATGTAATAATGACTGCCTGTCTTTGGTGGTGTCGCCTGAGGATAAATATTGACCAGGATACTGAGGGGAATTCCGAGCTCTTCTTTGAATAGTGCCAAGTGGTCGGTCTTTCACATCCACTTAACAGGACCGACAGAGCATCAGTTTAATGCTTTACCTCAAAGCTGTCACCTCGAGCAGTGCAATGAAGTGTCAGCCTGGATTATCAGTTCAGGTATTTGGAGTGGAGCTTGACCTACAATGTTCTGATTCAGCGGCATTGCAGAGAATGTCAGTGGGGTTGAGGAGACTTTGAGAGCAGACACCTGAGCACCAAGGCCTTGACAGCTTCAGGTGCCGTTTGGATGGGTAATTCATTTGACGGTTTTATCATTTCTCTCTCAGCATTGCGTGTTTCACAATATTTGGTGCACAGTGGTCAGACTCATTAAGCAGGCTTGTGTGGAGTATGGCCTTCAGTAAAATGTATTGGACATACCTCACAAATGGACATAAAAGAACCTAGGATACTGGCCAGGATTTTCTGACTCCATTTTTGGTGGGCAGGAATGGCTGCGGGGGCGGAGAATTGAGGGGGGGCCCAAAACAGCTTTCACACCAGAATGTGCGAGCTGGGTGGAATGACCTGTTTCTGTGTTGTCGTTCAAAGGGAGTCATGGAGTATTTTATAAATGGTGTCACACTATGCTTTTTGGAGGAGAAAAGAAATTTGGATGTCCTTGTACAAAATTCATTACAAGATACAGGTACAAAATATAACCAAAACATCTCAAAGGAGCTGGAATGTCTTTGGGATATGACATTGTCTCATGGCAATGGGATGTGAAGCTTTCCCGTGCCTGATTTCAGGTCAGAATCCATTGAATCCCTACAGTGCAGAATGAGACCGGCCCATCGAGTCTGCGCCAAGCCTCTGAAAGAGCACTTTACGTAGGCCTACACTCCTGCCATATCCCCATAACCCCATGAATTGATCAAGGCCAATCCACCTAATCTGCACATCTTTGGACACTAAGGAGTAATTGATCATGGCCAATCCACTTAACCTGCACATCTTTGGACTGTGGGAGGAAACTGGAGCACCCGGAGGAAACCCACGCACACACGGACTGGAATCGAACCCGGGTCCCTGGTGCTGTAAGGCAGCAGTGTGAACCACGGCACGATTGTGCTGCCCTAATATGGTCGGGTGTCATCAGGAATCTCCCAACCCATTTCTCCCCCCAGGTTGAGTTAAAATTGCTGCTAAAAATTTCTCAATGAGTTTTCAAGATTAAGGCTGTGATCAAATGCCATGTGTCATGGGAACTGATCAGCCTTGTTGATAAAGATCTTCCAATTGCCCACTGAATGTTCCCACCACAATTAGAACTACAAGCAAGGAGAGGCTCACTTTCTGGTGGAGGCTGAAGGAGGTTGAACAGATGGTGGGTCAGAATCTTTTTCTAAATTTACTCTTGGGATATCAGCATCAATGAGAAGGTGATGATCAGCCACCTTTGTTAACTGCTGTTCTCCATATGGTAAAGGAGTTTCCCGAGCACTGTTAAAGTTTGAATTCCAGATTTATGACCCAGTGACAATGGCGATATATTTTCAAGGTGAGACATTGCGTGACTTAAAGGGAAATGTGGAGGTGGGGCTGTTACCCTGCTCCGACCTGGCCTTGTAGTTGGAAGTGCTTGCTATTTGGCAGGTGCTCCTGCAGTGCACCCTCCGATGATAGTACAAAAGGTGAAGTCGCTGGTACAAAAGGTGAAGTCACACGGGATCAGAGGTGAGTAGGTAAGATGGATACAGAACTGGCTCGGTCACAGAAGGCAGAGGGTAGCAGTAGAAGGGTGTTTTTCTGAATGGAAGGTTGTGATTAGTGGTGTTCCAGAGGGATCTGTGTTGGGGCCTCTGTTGTTTGTCGTGTCCATAAACAATTTGGAGGAAAATGTAGCCGGTCGGATTAGTAAGTTCGCGGATGACACCAAGGTTGGTGGAGTGGCAGATAGCATTGAGGATTGTCAGAGGATACAGCAGGACATAGATAGTTTGGAGACTTGGGCAAGCACCACCCCACTGACCATGACATATCGTACCCCTGGGTCTGTCGCTAGTCATCGCTGTAAAGGTTATTCTCTTATTAAACAATATGGCCACACCCCTCGCCCTTGCCCTGTAGCACACTTGGTAGATCTGTCCTATCCAGCTTTTTCTCACCCTCAGTCGGTCGTTCTCCCTCAGATGTGTCTGTTGGCGGAAGACTATGTCGTCCTTCAGGCTTTTCAGATGGGTGAAGACTCTGAATCTTTTCACTGGGACATTGAGTCCCCTGATGTTCCAGGTGACTATCTTGATGGGAGGCCTTTGTCCCCCCCCCCCCCCCCCATCTCCTGTGGGATCAGCCATACTCACCTTGTGGACATGCCCCTGCATCCGGTGTTTCCCTTTGTTTGGGGGCCGTCCCAGATGGCCGCCATTGCCTTCTTTGTTCAAGCCGCCTCCATGTACAACCTGGTGTAACCTGCATTCTACCCTCTCCTCCCCCCACCTATTCCCCGATCCTCCCACAGAATCACCCCTGCCCTTACTATTTCCCTACACTGTGCCCCTGTGGGTTTTCCTCCCGTGTCTCCCCCCCTTGCCTCCCCATCCCTTTCTTCTGGCTACTTGTTCTATTCCCCCCCCTTCTGCCACGCGCTCCCTCCCTTTCAGGAGCTGTGCCATGGCCCCCTATCTCCTCTTACTTCCATGCACCACCACGTTCGGCAGTATGGTGACTCCCCTCCAGGAGCATCCCCTCCTACCCTTCACCCATTTTGTACACCCAAACCTCCCCCCCCCCCCCCCCCCCCTCCCAACCCCTCTACCCATCCAGGATGTGTAGGCGTTCATTACATAAAGCGACAAAGAGGCAACAGATAAAAAGAATTGGAAAAGTAAACAAAAAAAGAAAAACTAGAGAGAGCACATTGATCATGGTCTGTATGTGTCCATCACTGTTGTACTTATTTCTCTGGATGAATTTGTCTGCTTCTCCCGGCGTAGTAAAGTAATATTCTTTGCTGGCATATGTCACCCAATGTCTTGCCGGATACAACATCACGAACCATACCTTGCTCTTGAATAGGGCTGCCTTGGCCCCGTTCGACTTTACCCGGCGCTTGGCCAGGTCAGTCCCAATGTGCTGGTATATTCAGATTGTGTGCCCTTCCCATTTGCAGGACTGCGTGTTCCTCGCCCAGTTCAGGATTCGCTCCTTATCCTGGAATCTGTGGAGTTTAGCAATGATCGACCTTGGTGGCTCTCCGGTTTTAGGCCTTTGACGGAGCGACCTGTGGGCCCTGTCTACTTCTGGGGGCTTGAGGAAGTTTTCTCCACCCCCCCACCCACCCACCCAGCATCTGCGCTACATACACTCTGGGAATCTGCCTTCCGTGCTCTCTGATAGCCCGGCAATCCTGAGATTCTGGGAATCTGCCTTCCGTGCTCTCTGATAGCCCGGCAATCCTGAGATTCTGGGAATCTGCCTTCCGTGCTCTCTGATAGCCCGGCAATCCTGAGATTCTGTTCTCTTGGTCTTCTACCTTTCCCTTGAGCGCTCCCTGGGCTGCCACCAACCTTGCCATTTCTGTCTCGAGCGAGGCGATCTGATCACTCAGGTCGGTGGCCACTTTTTCCTATTCCCTAACCGTCGCCTCTTGGGCCTTCAATCGTCGCTCCATCCTCTCCAGTGCCTCTTTGAAGGGGGTCAATGCGATCACTGTGGCTGCCTGTATCATGAGGTCCTCTTTAATGTGTCCCTATGTTTCAGGAGCTCTTGCATTAAGAGCTCCATCCTCTGTCCTGTCGGTGGATGGGCTGACATTTGTGTTGGCGCTCCCTCTTGATCCGTCGTGTTCTACTCCGCTTCATTAATGGTGTCTGCGGTTTTAACTTTCCTCTCTTGGTCCTTGCTACTTTTGCTGTTTTTTCAGCTTCTCTGCTGGTTTGAGGACATTTCCTCAGGGGGTAGGTCTGTAGTTGCAGTTTCTAGGGGAGAGGCATCGTTTGTGCGACTATTCAGCACATCGCCAGGACTGGAAGTCATCAGTGCTGCTGCTTCTGATCTTTCGGCAACTTTGTTGGTCTGATTTGTTTGTAAAAGCCGGCCAGAATAGCGAAGCTTCCCACAACAACTGTCAGGTAAGTATCGTTATAGGGCAGCACGTGGCGCAGTGGTAGCACTGCAGTCTCGCGCGTCGAGGTCCCAGGTTCGATCCCGGTCCTGGGTCACTGTCCGTGTGGAGTTGGCACATTCTCCCCGTGTTCACGTGGATCTCACCCCCACAACCCAAAGATGTGCAGGGTAGGTGGATTGGCCACGCTAAATTGCTCCTTAATTGGAAAACATTAATTGGGTACTCTAAATTTATTTTAAAAAAGGTAAGTATCGTTATTTGGAAAATTGTAAGTGAAATCCTCCAATTTTAGAATAAAATTTTGTGTATGTTGGGGGAGAAAGGGTTTGGGGGTTTAGGAGGGGCTTGAGGGAAGGATGGAGGAGATTGTGGGGGTTGGAGAGGGGAGGGGGCTTGGGGCAGAGTGTTTAGGGGTGGGGAGGTAGGGAAGGAGGTTGGGGGACATTGAGGGGAAGTTGGAGGGAAGGTTAGGGAGATTTGAGGAGGTTGGGAGGGCTGCGGGTTGGGTGGTTAAAGGCGTTTAGAGAGGGGGTTGGGTGGTTAGAGGGGTTGGATGAGAATTTGGGAGGGAATTTGAGGGGCGTTGGGAGGAGACTGAAGTGCAGATTGGGGAGATGAGGCGGGGAGGTTAGTTGGGGGTTGGGGCCTCACTTAGTTGCAGAGTTGAGTTGTTTTATAAATGCACTGGTTTCTTTTTAGCCACTTCTCTAAAATCAGTTGACTGCTCTGTGATTAATTATCCTTGGAGAATCAGCATTGAGCCTCCAATTTCATTATTGTTACTGTCATGCAGGAGTAATGAAATAGACAAAACCTATATTTATACAGCACCTTTCACAATGTCCCAAATCACTTTGCAGCCAATTAAGTACATTTGAGTAGCAGTCACTGGTGCAATGTAGGCAATGTTATCAAATGGCAGAGCAGCCTCACGCCTACTCCTGCTCATAATATGTAGATCCGTGTATCATTCTGGATGAATGAGATGAACTGGGCTAGATGGCCTTTGTCATCCATAACCATGTTGCGAATAGAGGACGAAATCATTTTTTTAAAATAAATTTAGGGTACCCAATTCATTTTTTGCCAATTAAGGGGCAATTTAGCGTCACCAATCCACCTACCATGCACATCTTTGGGTTGTGGGGGTGAAACCCACGCAAACATGGAGAGAATGTGCAAACTCTACACGGACAGTGACCCAGAGCCGGAATCGAACCTGGGACCTCAGCGCCGTGAGGCAGCAATGCTAACCCTCTGCCCCACCGTGCTGCCCCTAGAGGGCGGAATCATGGCTGGAGTTCTGTTTATTTTATTTCTATAGAAAATTTAGTTTGTGCAGGCTTAGGAAGTGAACTTTCAGGACAGAAGTATGTCATGGGTTCACAGTGAATTGGTAACGTGTTTTACACTGCACATGATTCTCAAGAGTCTTTTCCTTTAACTTCAATCTTGTCCTTTTGGCTACATACCTAATATCCCACTCTATCTTATGCTTTTTAAAAATAAATTTAAAATACCTAATGAATTTTCTTTTCCAATTAAGGGGCAATTTGATGTGGCCAATCCACCTACCCTGCACATCTTTGGGTTGTGGGGGTGAGACCCATACAAACACGGGGAGAATGTGCAAATTCCACACGGACAGTGACCCAGGGCTGGGATTCAACCCTGATCATCGGCGTCATGAGGCAGTAGTGCTAACCACTGTGCCACTATGCCACCCCTATCTTGGTGCTTTTTATTAGTTTTGTGAAGTGTTGAAATTTTAAAAACAATTCCAATTAAGGGGCAATTTAGTGTAGCCAATCCACCTACCCAGCACATCTTTGGGTTGTGGGGGTGAAACCCACACAAACATGGGGAGAATGTGCCAACTCCACACGGACAGTGACCCGGGGCTTGGATCGAACATGGGTCCTTGGTGCTGTGAGGCAGCAGTGCTAACCACTGTGTCACCGTGCCATCCTTAGGTCCTGAAATATTGCAATAAAACTGTGTTGCATAGTAGATATTGGAAATATACTGTCGTGAAAAACAGCAATCAGTAGTCTTCAGACTTGCTGATCAACAAAACAGATACAATTGTGAGCCATTCAATCTTTGTCCTCTGGCCTCTAAAAGTTATGTTGCACAGAGACACCTGAGGGCTCCAAAGCTTCTCATGGACAGTGGCGACCTATCTTCAATCATTCCACTTTGTTACTCAGGAGTCATATGATCTTTCTAACTTGTGAGATTACGGATAAAATAAAATCCATTACACACCTGTACAGATTACTTATATTGAATGATATCATGCACCCAGACAGAGGAAGCTCTACTTCTACAGAATGGAAAATATCTTGTGCAATTTATCTGATTTGCAAGGTTTAATGAGGGCTGAGGCAGTCATTGAAATTAGTGGGCTAGATTCCACCGCCCCCCCCCTTGCCCCAAGATCGCCATGCCCGATCCGCGCAGTATGGAGAACTCCATTGGGTGGGATTGGCTGGTCGCCAAGCGGACGTGGCTGGAGAATCCCTCCCAATGTTATCATCTAGATAGTTATAAATAACACCGATGCAACAGGTCACTCAGCTGCTCCCATGTGTGGGGAGTGCCAAGGGAGCAGCAAGAATACTGAGGAACTGACCTGGGTGAGGCCAAACAACGCGGGCCCACAAAAGGCCAAGAATGAGCAGAGAGGAGCGGGAGTGCGAGGGAGCGCCGAGAGCACTGAGAACCCGACCTGGGCGAGGCCAAACATTGCAGGTCTTACAAAAGTGCCTGAAAGAGCAGATAGAGGAGCGGGACTGCTGAGGGAACAATGAGAGCATCGAGGACTTGACCTGGGCAAGGCCAAAGGAGTGCGGGGTCTTCATAAAAAGCCCAGAAGGAGCAGCGAGAGCAGCGAGGGTGCGGTGAAAGCAAAGGAGATCCCCAATGCCGGCTGTGCCCTGGGAGTGACATCGCACTTCAAAAATGATGTTACTGACAGGCAGGGAGATGACTGGTGGACGCCGAATGTTTGTTAGTCCCCATCCTACAGCAGAGCCTGGGCTCCAGTCATCTCAAATTTCCCTGCCACTGGGCCAAGACCTCGCTCTGTTGCGACCGTGTGGTGGTTGGTGTGCAATCACGTGCCGGGGTCACATGATGTGAGAGCAGGAGAGGCTGCGATTTTGCTAGCTCCAACTCTGTTCATCTTTTAATCCGACTTTTCATCCTGTTGCACATTCTGTAATTGTCTTTTCTTGGGGTGGATAGCTTTTGCTACGTCCCGTGAACTGTTTGGTTGGCATTCTTGCAAGAAAGAGCCGAGATAAAATGCTAAAATCTTTGTGGCATCTGGAGTGGGCTAAGGGTGGGGCCCTGTTTTCAGTGGCACAGTTGCTATTGAGCGGGTTCCCGTCTCGGCGGTGCTTTGTGCATCTGATGATGGATGCCAACAGAGATGTCGTCCTGATTGAAAGTCTCGACTTTAAGGTGCAGGTTGTCAGGGCCAAGAATTGTGGGGCACTTTTATGGAGGCGTTGGAGGTGCACAAGGAGGTTCTTGTACTTGAGAGAGCACTTTCCCTAGTGGAGGGCCGCTTCCGTGCTGTCAAAAGCCTGCTAAATGGCTTGTTGTCCATTCTGACAGGTTTGGGAGTAGGAGAGGGAGACCAGGAGAGGAACACCACTGAACCTAGTCCTTGCCGCGAGGTGGTGGAAGAGTTCCTGAGTGAGTTCAAAAATTGGCTGCCATTTTTAAGTAATCTTGATTTGTAGACTGGAGGTTTTAGGTTCGATAGAGCACATTGTATCCCGTCAATGAGGCCAGTGTCGGTTTGGCAGACCCATCACTGGTCCTGTATTGTCCTATTCCTGATGCAGGTCATGAGGTGTTGGAGGTGGCAGTACTGGTGGAGTCATTCAGCAGCCCTAGGCCGTGGACTACGCTGTGGAGAGCCTGGGTGTTGGTGAGATGGCATGGTGGAAGCAATGGTGCCTTGTGCTTCGATCATAGGAATCCTTGAAAGATCATTGAAGAGCGCTCTTTGATCCTGTTTTATCTTTGGCTTTGCTTTTTTTGTGCGCCCAGGAAGCGCCCGCAAAGATGTTTTTATCCTGAGGACTGCCCTTCAATTCAGTTGTTATCCTGAATATTGCTCCTTGTTGATCATGTTGTTTGCTTGACGCTGTCTTTATTACTACAGGGGAATGGGTAATGAAATGAAAATCGCTTATTGTCACAAGTAGGCTTCAAATGAAGTTACTGTGAAAAGTGCCTAGTCGCCACATTCCGGCGCCTGTTAGGGGAGGCTGGTATAGGAATATGGGCGTGTACCATTGTACCATTGGTTATCCTGATTTAGTAAATTCATGGTGAGTCAAATATGGAAAATAGGATTTGTGCATAGTTTTAATCCTAAAAGTAATCAGGCCTTCTAGTGTCTTAGAATCCTTGTGGTTGAGGGAGGGGTGTTCTTTGTTTTCACTCCCATGACTTATTTAGAGGGACTTTGAGTGGAGCCGGAGCAGGGAGAGGTGTGGGAATTTGGGATTGGTAAGGTTAGTTCACCCTCACTGTGATTGAGGATAGTCCCCAGTTAGAACTAATCCATTTCTGTTTTTTTCTCCTTTTCCTTTTTGGTTTGAATCTAAGAATCCGTGCTTTTATCCTTCATCAGCCAGGACAGAGTTTTTGTTATCCTGGAGAGGACTGGATCGTGTCTGACTCTTCTTTTGGGTCGGGTTTGTCTTTCTGCCTTACATGGGTCTCTCTCTTTAGCTGTTTCTGGTACTTTAGAGCTGACAGAGTGCCTTGTCTGCTGTCAGTGCAGACTGGAGTGAGTCAGTATCTGTGGTTGAGAATGGGAGATGGGGGTAGCCCATGGTATCGTTTGTATGGTGGTAGTTTCAGCGAATTGGTCTGGATTACCCTCCCTGGGGGTCTCTGATTTCTTCTCTTATCTGGGTTAGCGTGGTGCTGGTCTTGGTTCCGGTCTGGCCTGATGAAATTGGGGATGCTGTTGGGCGTTGGGGGAGGAGGATCAGTCCACCCTCCCAGGCTGCCCACTTGATCAGTGTCTTGACAGTCCATGGGCGGGATTCTCTCGGCCCGGGGCCAGGCCGGAGAATCCCCCCGACCGGTGTGAAACGCGCCACGCCGCCCCGACCCGGGACGCGATTCTCCACAGAGCGGAGAATTGGCGCCGGTGTGGTTGGCGCAGTGCCGGTCGGGGGCCGCTCTTCGCGGCCTCCCCGCCGATTCTCGGCACGGGATGCGCTGAGCGGCCGTCGTAAAAAAAAACGAGTCCCGCCGGCGCCGTTCACACCTGCTCTCAGCCGGCGGGACCTCGGCGTGGAAGGGTCCGGGGGCGGCCTGTGAGGGGGAGGGGGGTCCGATCTTTCTTCCACGCCGGCCCCTGTAGCCCTGTGTCATGTTGCGTCGGGAGCCACTGCGCATGTTGGCGCCGGTGCCACTGCGCATGCGCGGACCCCGCCGTGCCCAGTTCACGCCAGGATCAGCAGCTGGAGCGGTGTGGATCGCCCCAGTGCCGTGCTGGCCCCCTGTAGGGGCCAGAATTGCTGATCCTGAGGCCGTGTTGACGCCATCGTGAAACGCGACGGCGTTTCCGACGGCGTCAACACTTAACCTCAGCATCACAGAATCATGCCTCTTGTGCCTCCAGATTGGGGTCCCCTCATGACTGGGGCTGGAATGTTATCCTTTCCATCCTTGTGTGAGTGGGAGTGGTGCCTTGCCCGAGATGGGTTGGATTGATGCAGGCTCAGTAGGGTATAGGTTTGAGGTTGTATGAGAGGTCCTGAGGACATAATTTCTGGTGCTTTTTTTCTAGGACAGCGCTGGGCAAGGCGAAGCTCGGCACCATGGTCAGTATCCTGCTGTTCTCTGGAGTGTCCTTCGGGGGCCGGGGGATCTGGTGGGACTGGGTTTGACCCCCCCGCCCGGGTATGTGGGGACTCGGATGGGATACGTGCTGCACTGAATAGATATCCTCTGTTTTTCCTTGGGGTAGGTGAGATTCCCCCTTGTTGACTGGGTGGCTAGTTCTCCTTCTCATTGACAAGGGCAGGGCAATTGCTGGGGAGTTTGGGGTTTGGGTTGGATGCTGTTTCCATCATCTGTGTGATTAGTTCTGATGATTCTTGCTTTTCCTTCCTTCTTTTTCCCTTCTGGGATGTCTGGGAGGCTGAGGCCCTCTCTGAGTCTCTTACTTTGCCCTTGTTTCCCCCCCGAGCTACTTGGAGGTTAAATTTAATCCTGGCCATGTTGAGGCCAGCTATGTTTCGGTGTTCGGCCGTTTAGGAGTCAGTGCACTTTGAGTGGTTTTTTTACAATCATATTGGCTTTTCACCTGGGCAGTCCTGGTTGGTGGGGTGGGTTGCCTGGTCCTAGGCAGAGGAGGGGAGGGCTCTCCATCCCTCCCAGGGTGTCCTTTTGAGGAGCGTCTTGACGCCCACCCCCACTTCTCCCCACAGTGGGCCCCCCCTATGGCTGGGACCGGAATGATTACCCTGACTCACGTATTGGGTTTCGTGGGGATCCTGTCATTGTCCTTGGCAACATGTTGTCTGCTTGGTTTTTTTTTACATAATTTCCAATTAAGGGCCAATTTAGTGTGGCCAATCCACCTACCCTGGACGCATTTGGGTTGTGGGGGTGAGACCATGCAAACACGGGGAGAATGTGCAAACTCCACACAGAGAGTGACCCGGGGCCGGCATTGAACCCGGGTCCTCGGTGCCATGAGGCAGCAGTGCTAACCACTGCACCACCACCACCACGCCACCTATGTTGTCTGCTTGTCGGTTAGGTGGTCTATTCCCCTTTGGCTTATGGTCCCTCCACGAGTGCTATGATGGATCATGACCTGGGCTTGGTGCTGAGCTGGCCATCTAGAGGGTCGGTTCTGGTAGCTCTGGGCTTTTCACTCTTCTGTCGGCGACCTTGGGTCGGATAACAACTTGGACTTTTACATTTTTTTTAGAATATCCAATTATTTGTTTTTTTCCAATTAAGGGGCAATTTAGCATGGCCAATCCACCTAACCTGCACATCTTTGTGTTGTGGGGGTGAAACCCAAGCAGACATGGGGAGAATGTGCAAACTCCACACGGACAGTGACCCAGGGCCGGGATTCAAACCCGGGTCATCAGCGCCGTAGTCCCAGTGCTAACCACTGCGCCACATGCCACCCCACAACTTGGACCTGTTGTTGTCGGCCCTCTCTTCATTATTTCTGGCTATATGATCGATATACAGGGTCTCTTCTGGGCCTGCATGGAGATTAGATTGCGTTTTGGGTACGTATGTAACTTTCCCTTCGAGCTGGGGTTTTCATGGACTTTTTCATTGTAGTGTTGGATATAATGTACCCGTTCTTAGCTTTTGCATGGATCCATTTGGGTTTGCTGTCCAAGAGAGTTGTGTTGCTGTTGCCTGTGGGGTTGCTGGAGCCAAGGGGTTTATGTGTTGGTGTGCACCCGATCTGGCTATGAGGAGTGCGGCGTGGGAGGGTGTGCACCGTCCTGCCATGTTTTTATGTATTTATCCTGTTCTCCCCTTGGTTTCTGGTGGGGTCACGGGAATATTTGGTTTTGTGCAATGATTGCACCAGGTTAGTTGTGATGTCATTCTGCTGTTCCATTTTGAATGTTGAGCCGATTTTATTCCGTTCTCCTTAAGTATGGTATTATTTTGTAAGTATGTCTCCTAGCTTCAGAATCTCCAACCAGTGTAAATAGTTCAGCTTTGTCTACCCTGTCTTTCCAAGTTTATATCTCGAATACTTCGATCAGATCACCCCTTTGCTTTCTAAATTCTAGCGAAAACAGGCCTAATTTGTGTAATCTCTCCTCATAACTTAACCCCGAAAGTCCATATATCTATTTTGTAAACCCTGAGGGCAGCACGGTGCAGTGAGTAGCACTGCTGCCTCACGGCGCCGAGGTCCCAGGTTCGATCCCGGCTCTGGGTCACTGTCCGTGTGGAGTTTGCACATTCTCCCCAACCCAAAAATGTACAGACTAGGTGGATTGGCCACGCTAAATTGCCCCTTGATTGGAAAAAATGAATTGGACACTCTAAATTTAAAAAAAAAACATTTGTAAACCCTTCTGTAGGACCTTTCTGTGATTGTTCGGTAAATTGATTGATGAACATTGAAAGGAGTAAAAAATATCCTACATGATGGGGGGTGAGAGGAGGAATAAGGGGCCTTGAAACAGGAAAAGCACCAGGCACATACGGGCGGCACGGTAGCACAGTGATTAGCACTGTTGCTTCACAGCTCCAGGGTACCAGGTTCGATTCCCGGCTTGAGTCACTGTCTGTGCGGAGTCTGCACGCTCTCCCCGTGTCTGCGTGAGTTTCCTTCAGGTGCTCCAGTTTCCTCCCACAAGTCCAAAGATGTGCAGGTTAAGTGGATTGGCCATGCTAAATTGCCCTTGGTGTCCAAAAGAGTTAGATGGGGTTACAGGAATAGGGTGGAGGTGTGGGCTTGGGTAAGGTGTTCTTTCCAAGGGCCAGTGCAGACTTTATGGGCCGAATGGCCTCCTTCTGCACTGTAGATTCTATGAGCCAATGATTTCTCTCCTTGGCCCTGGTCAGCATTGACAGGAGAATGAAAACATGGCTGACCAAATACTCAAGAGAAATTACTTCTCCTCATTATGAATACTTAGTTCTCGCTGTCATGTCTGTATCTCTGAATGAATCAATGGTCTTGAAGAGGTTTCAGCTACCTTCATATGCTCAGTAGTTTCTTGTCTTGGTAGCTGTTTTCTGCTACACAAAAAGGAGCACAATCTCAGTCGTGGTTCAACCTAATTGCATACTTAACTCTGTATAATCATGTCAGCTTGTCAACTCTGGAAGTCCCTCAGAACTTAATCTGCACTTTTGTATCTCCTTTCCTTTCAAAGGAATGGGAAATTCTTTCAAAATTAGTTGATGTTCTGCCTTATGCTGTGGCTTAGTGGGTGGCACTTCACATCTGAGTCAGAAGGTCATGGGTTACGTTCTTCGACAGAGGCTTAGCACAATCCAGCACAGTACTGAGTGCTGCACTGTGAGAGGTACTGTCTTTAACTCTATCTGTCTGCCCTCTCAGGTGAACAGACAAGATCCTACGACACTGGTTCAAAGAAGAGCAGGGAAGTTCTACCTGGTGTCCTGGCCAATAAATATCCCTCAGGCAACATCAGCAAAACAGATTGGGGCTTGTAATTGATAGATTCTATTGCTGATACCATGATATATTCTGTTGTCGCTACGCTTGAAGGATACTGTTTGGACACCATCTTGCACAAGTTGCAAGGAAGTTTTATCAACAATACTGAACCATGTACATATTTAGAGTAGATATGGAGAGAACTTTATACTCAGTCCTTGCACATTGCTACTCAACTCTTGACTGGCATCCTGAAGCGGGACAAGGATTCCCTGCAGTGTGGGTCTTACAGGCCAATTTCATTGCTAAACATAGATGCCAAGGTGCTGGCGCAGGTCTTAGCCATGAGGATTGAGGATTGTATGCCGCAGGTCATCCATGAAGATCAGACGGGGTTTGTGAAGGGGAGACAGTTGAACGCGAATGTGCGGAGGCTTCTGAACGTTATCATGATGCCGGCGAGGGAGGGGGAGGCAGAGATAGTGGTGGCGATGGATGCTGAGAAAGCCTTCGATAGGGTAGAGTGGGGGTACCTGTGGGAGGTGCTGAAGAGGTTTGGGTTTGGGGAGGGGTTTGTCAGGTGGGTTAGGCTGTTGTATGAGGTCCCGATGGCGAGTGTGGCCACAAACAGGAGGAGGTCCGAGTACTTTCGGTTGCACCGAGGGACGAGGCCGGGGTGTCCCCTGTCCCCCCTGCTCTTCGCACTGGCGATTGAACCCCTGGCTATGGCACTGAGAGAGTCGAGGAACTGGAGGGGGTTGGTGCGGGGTGGGGAGGAGCATGGGGTCTCGCTCTATGCGGACGACTTGCTGCTATATGTGGCGGACCCGGTGGGGGGAATGCCGGAGGTAATGAGGATCCTCAGGGAATTTGGGGATTTCTCGGGGTGCAAGCTCAACATGGGGAAGAGCGAGCTGTTCGTGGTTCACCCAGGGGACCAGGAGAGGGGGATTGGTGAGCTCCCACTAAAAGGGCGGAGAGGAGCTTCAGGTATTTGGGGGTCCAGGTGGCCAGGAGCTGGGGGGCCCTGCAGAGGCTTAATTTCACAAGGCTGGTGGAGCAAATGGAGGAGGAGTTCAAGAGGTGGGACGCGTTGCCGCTGTCCTTGGCGGGTAGGGTGCAGTCAGTCAAAATGATGGTGCTCCCAAGGTTTTTGTTCCTGTTCCAGTGCCTCCCCATGTTTATCCCGAAGGCCTTTTTTAGGCGGGTCAACAGGAGTATAATGGGGTTTGTGTGGGCGCGAGGGACTCCGAGGGTGAGAAGGGTGTTCCTGGAGCGGAGTAGAGATAGGGGGGGCTGGCGCTGCCCAACCTCTGTGGGTACTACTGGGCCGCCAATGCGACGATGGTACGCAAGTGGATGATGGAGGGGGAGGGGGCTGCATGAAAGAGGCTGGAGACGGTGTCTTGTGTGGGTACAAGTCTGGGGGCGCTGGCAACGGCGCCACTGCCGTTCCCTCCAAGGAGGTATACCACGAGTAGTGGCGGCTGCCCTCAAAATCTGGGGGCAGTGGAGGCGGCACAGTGGGGAAGTTGGGGCCTCGGTGTGGACCCCAATACGGGGGAACCACCGGTTCGCCCCAGGAAGAAGAGATGGAGGGTTTTAGGGGTTGCACAGGGCAGGGATACGAAGGTTGGGAGACCTGTTTGTGGATGGGAAGTTCGCGAGCCTGGGTGAGCTGGAGGAGAAGTACGGGCTCCCCCCGGGGAACACCTTCAGGTACTTACAGGTAAGGACGTTTGCCAGGCGGCAGATGGTGGAATTCCCGCGGCTGCTGCCACGCACAGTACAGGACAGGGTGCTCTCGGGGGGGTGGGGGGGAGTGGGGAAGATGTCGGAAACTTACCAGGTGATGCAGGAGGAGGAGGAGGCCTTGGTGGTGGAGGTGAAAGGTAAGTGGGAGGAGGAGTTGGGAGAGGAGATCGAGGAAGGGACGTGGGCAGACGCCCTCGAGAGGGTGAACTC
Organism: Scyliorhinus torazame; assembly: GCF_047496885.1. Taxonomy (NCBI): domain Eukaryota; kingdom Metazoa; phylum Chordata; class Chondrichthyes; order Carcharhiniformes; family Scyliorhinidae; genus Scyliorhinus; species Scyliorhinus torazame. Next base: position 255,484,691 of record NC_092708.1, read on the forward strand.
TTCCTCATCGTGCGCAAGGCTCAGCCTCATACAGTTTAAGGTGCTGCACAGGGCACACATGACTGGGACAAGGATGAGCCGGTTCGTTGCGGCGAGGACAGGTGTGTTAGGTGCTTGGGGAGCCGAGCGAATCACACCCATATGTTCTGGGCATGCCCAGCGCTGGAGGAATTTTGGAGGGGTGTAGCAAGGACGGTGTCGAGGGTGGTAGGTTCCAGGGTGAAGCCAGGCTGGGGGCTCGCAATATTTGGGGTGGCAGAGGAGCCGGGAGTGCAGGAGGCGAAAGAGGCCGGTATTCTGGCCTTTGCGTCCCTAGTAGCCCGGCGGAGGATTCTTCTTTAGTCGAAGGATGCGAGGCCCCCAAGCGTGTAATCCTGGATCAACGATAAGGCAGGGTTCATTAAGTTTGAGAGGGTGAAATCCGCCTTCAGAGGTTCAGTACAAGGGTTCTTTAGGCGGTGGCAACCGTTCTTAGACTTCTTGGCAGAACGGTAGACATTGGTCAATGGCAGCAGCAACTCGGGGGGGAGGGGGGTTTACTTTATTTTTGTTTTTGTTATTTACACTGGGGGGTCTGAGGGGGTGTATATATTTGCTGTGTTAAGTCGGGGTGTTAATGTTAATTTATTATTTATGTACAGGGGGGAGGGGGGTATGGAGGGTTGCTTTTTTGGGCTGTGTTTTGTACTTAACCCTGTTCGGTTCCTTTTTCATTTTGTTACTGATATTTTATGAAAACCTTAATAAAAATTACTTTTTTAAAAAAAAACTCTTGACTGGCATCAAGTCTGGATCACGTGCCTTCTTACATCACCATGTGAGTGGTACTAGACTCAGTCTCATGTTAACCCTTTAGGTACCAGATTCTTATACTACAGTAGTGTCTGCTTCTTTGGAGCCACCTAAAGTTTGAAAATGGCGTTCGCGATGCCCGCGCATGCATTGATGGGAGTGTTGTAGACAGAGACAAGGACTCCACAAGAGGCCAGGTGGACAGGATACAACTGTCTTTATTCTCACACTAAATACAACAATCACTCCTCTCCATTCCCCACAGGGTCACCCTCTCTGACCTGCTCCCAGGTCGGGATTTATGTCCTGTGGGGAGTTCCTCCAATTGGGAGGAAGCTTCGCCCCCTAGTCACCTGGGTAGCTCATACTCTGAGGTGTAGGAGAGGAATCGGATGCAGTACAAGTCCTGTCCCTGTAGGGGGTTGTAACAGGGAGCACACTGGCTGCCATGTTTATTAAAATGTTTACTAACAACAGCTGGCATGACCGTACATAGCAGGCAAAATTAGCAATCAGCATGCAACCCGCATTTGATGCCAGCACTGCCATTTCTGAGTACAGTGCTGCAGTCTAACCTCTCTCTTAACTTCACACAACTGAACACAATGTTAAATGTAGTGAAGAGCCCTTCACTGCACCATTGCAGCTTTAAGGGACCATGAACTCCTTGCAGCTTGCAGCTTAGTTGCTAGATTACATCTCCCGGCTGGCTGTTGGTGCAATTCTACAAATTTTGGGAGTTTTTTGCTTAAAGTTTCAACCATTTACAGTAAGACAGGACAAATTATGACCCGAGAGCCTTATCTAGCCAATTGATCCTATCTGGCCCATCACTGTGTCTAGCAAAAAACATATATTACAAATAAAATGAATAATAACAGAATCTCTCTGGGGTGCAGCACTCATGCGCAGTTTAGGATTTGCTGGGGTTTTGCCTTGACAGTATCACAGTGTTGCCAGGTCCAAGTAGAAAAATAGGCTCAGTTGGTCTTTTGTACAAGCCCAACCCAATCTGGTGACAGTGAGGTTGGTGTTTTGTAAGCCGAATGCTACAATTCTGTGTTTTAAACATTAATAAGTAAATGCTTAGCAAATGTTACTCTGTTCAGCTTCTGTAAAATTCCACAGGACAATATATATCGATGAGGAAATATTTCAGATGAATGATTCACTTTTTGTCAGCTATCTAATAGCTTTGACTAAATAGTATGGAGTAATTTGCTACCCATTAAGCAAGATATTTTCTCCTGTTGCCAGTGTTTATGCTTCTTTTTGCCATACCTAACCAACATTTTCAGAGGTATCTTAGAAACTGAACTATCTCAGCCTGTGAATTGTGGACATTTTCTATTGTACTTTGACTGTAATAAACACAAACTATGTCAACAAAATATTCAGCCGAGAAACGAGAAACGAGTAGGTGTGGATATCATAGATCAAATACATTCATTGATTATTTTAAGTTTTACAGTAGTTGTTTGTTTTGATTTTTTTAAATCTATAATTGTTAAAATGGAATGTTCTGAAATGTATAATTGATGTAAATTTTTCTGCAAACTTTTACAGCACTTGTCGTGCAACCAGTTTTCCAGTTTTATTTATGGCACAGCAGTATCAATGACTAAGTTTTGGGTGAATCTCTATTGTATTCAGTAGCATGGCAATAACAACAATTTTGTCTTATTTCCCATCTCAAAAGCTTTATAACGAATAATCAAATGTTCAAAGAAAGCGTTTTTAAAAACATGGGGCAGAATTTTAAGGGCCCTCGTGGGTGTATTTCCCATCATCTACCCTCATCCACGAATGTGTTGTAATATTTTTGGGTGGCGGGTGAGGCCTGAGCTGACCCACCCTCCCCTCGCTCAATTGAGACCCCATAAGTGGCCAATTTAGGCCATGCCGAAATCTCCGCCTCACATTTGGTATTTCAATGTTTGGGCTGAATGCAGACCCAGCAATGGCCAGTGTTCCTGGTGGTGATATTGGCACCAGGGAGTTGTTGAAAAATCAGGTGGCGAACTGGACTTGGAGGCAAGTCTTCTTTCCCAGAGAGGGGCAGATGGTCCAAAGGCAGCCAGTTAAGTCTCCTCAGAGCGTAACGAGGCTGCAGGGCAGCCATCCTGTGTGGGGTGAACTCCTTGCCAATATTTTTGGTGGGAACCCTGCCATCTGTTAAATGTTGCCCATAATGTTTGTTATATTTTAAATAATGACTTATTTAAAATATATATATATTACTCTTGAATCCACCAGGATGATAAAATGACCAATAGTCCTCTTGTTGAAAGATGAACTATTTAATGAGTAATAAAATAATAAACTGTGAGTCCTTTTACTCAATACTAAACTAACAATAAAGAATTAAGGTACAATACAGATAACTATATAACTATACACTATTATAACAAACTAGTTCTAACTTCTCTCACCCTAGCTATTCTATGCCTTGCTTGTTCACTGTTCTGAATCACTTCTTCATGTCATCTGACTTAGAAAAGGCGAGAAACCAGGGGCGAAATTCTCCCCCAACGGCGGGATGCCCGCCGACTGGCGCCAAAGCCGGCGCCAATCAGACGGGCATCGCGCCGGCCCAAAGGTGCGGAAGTCTCCGCATCTTTGGCGGCCTAGCCCCAACATTGAGGGGCTAGGCCGACGCCGGAGGGATTTCCGCCCCGCCAGCTGGCGGAAATGGCGTTTGTTGACCCGCCAGCTGGCGCGGAAATGCGGCGCATGCGCGGGAGCGTCAGCGGCCGCTGGCAGTTTCCCAGCGCATGCGCGGGAGCGTCAGCGGCCGCTGTCAGTTTCCCGCGCATGCGCAGTGGGGAGAGTCTCTTCCGCCTCCGCCATGGTGGAGGCCGTAGCGGAAGGGAAAGAGTGCCCCCACGGCACAGGCCCGCCCGCGAATCGGTGGGCCCCGATCGCGGGCCAGGCCACCGTGGGGGCACCCCCCGTGGTCAGATCGCCCCGCGCCCCCCCCCAGGACCCCGGAGCCCGCCCACACCGCCTGGTCCCGCCGGTAAATACCAGGTTTGATTTACGCCGGCGGGACAGGTAATTCCTGGGCGGGACTTCGGCCCATCCGGGCCGGAGAATCCAGCGGGGGGTCCCGCCAACCGGCGCGGCCGGATTCCCGCCCCCGCCCAATCTCCGGGAGCGGAGACTTCGGCGGGGGCGGGATTCACGGCGGCCAACGGCCATTCTCCGACCCGGCGGGGGGTCGGAGAATGACGCCCCAGTTCTTATAGTCTCTGACTGTGAGCCATCTAGTGTTGAAATGACTGTACTACATTTACATACATTGATCATGTATATTGATATCTGAGTATCACTACAATGTTTACATTTAATACCTCTATGATTTGTCCCATGAGTTTGCTCTCAGGAGTGTCCTGCAGGTTAATCTTCAGTTCCTGCAACCTCCAGGGTTTCCTGATGCATTGGAAACCCATTCCATGCTGGAGTAGGTATGAAGGAGATTGGGACATGAAAGAACCCATAAAGTTGGGTTTACGTTAATGATGGAAAGTATACACCGCAGGGCAAGAGTTATAGCTGGGGGAAAGGCAATTATGATGCCATTAGACGTGACTTGGGGGGGATAAGGTGGAGAAGTAGGCTGCAAGTGTTGGGCACACTGGATAAGTGGGGCTTGTTCAAGGAACAGCTACTGCGTGTTCTTGATAAGTATGTACCGGTCAGACAGGGAGGAAGGCGTCGAGCGAGGGAACCGTGGTTTACCAAGGAAGTGGAATCTCTTGTTAAGAGGAAGAAGGAGGCCTATGTGAAGATGAAGTGTGAAGTTTCGGTTGGGGCGATGGATAGTTACAAGGTAGCGAGGAAGGATCTAAAGAGAGAGCTAAGACGAGCAAGGAGGGGACATGAGAAGTATTTGGCAGGAAGGATCGAGGAAAACCCAAAAGCTTTCTATAGGTATGTCAGGAATAAGCGAATGACTAGGGAAAGAGTAGGACCAGTCAAGGACAGGGATGGGAAATTGTGTGTGGAGTCTGAAGAGATAGGCGAGATACTAAATGAATATTTTTCGTCAGTATTCACTCAGGAAAAAGATAATGTTGTGGAGGAGAATGCTGAGCCCCAGGCTAATAGAATAGATGGCATTGAGGTACGTAGGGAAGAGGTGTTTGCAATTCTGGACAGGCTGAAAATAGATAAGTCCCCGGGACCTGATGGGATTTATCCTAGGATTCTCTGGGGGGCCAGGGAAGAGATTGCTGGACCTTTGGCTTTGATTTTTATGTCATCATTGGCTACAGGAACAGTGCCAGAGGACTGGAGGACAGCAAATGTGGTCCCTTTGTTCAAAAAGGGGAGCAGAGACAACCCCGGCAACTATAGACCGGTGAGCCTCACGTCTGTAGTGGGTAAAGTCTTGGAGGGGATTATAAGAGGCAGGATTTATAATCATCTAGATAGGAATAATATGATCAGGGATAGTCAGCATGGCTTTGTGAAGGGTAGGTCATGCCTCACAAACCTTATTGAGTTCTTTGAGAAGGTGACTGAACAGGTAGACGAGGGTAGAGCAGTTGATGTGGTGTATATGGATTTCAGCAAAGCGTTTGATAAGGTTCCCCACGGTAGGCTATTGCAAAAAATACGGAGGCTGGGGATTGAGGGTGATTTAGAGATGTGGATCAGAAATTGGCTAGCTGAAAGAAGACAGAGGGTGGTGATTGATGGGAAATGTTCAGAATGGAGTACAGTCACAAGTGGAGTACCACAAGGATCTGTTCTGGGGTCGTTGCTGTTTGTCATTTTTATCAATGACCTAGAGGAAGGCGCAGAAGGGTGGGTGAGTAAATTTGCAGACGATACTAAAGTCGGTGGTGTTGTCGATAGTGTGGAAGGATGTAGCAGGTTACAGAGGGATATAGATAAGCTGCAGAGCTGGGCTGAGAGGTGGCAAATGGAGTTTAATGTAGAGAAGTGTGAGGTGATTCACTTTGGAAGGAATAACAGGAATGCGGAATATTTGGCTAATGGTAAAGTTCTTGAAAGTGTGGATGAGCAGAGGGATCTAGGTGTCCATGTACATAGATCCCTGAAAGTTGCCACCCAGGTTGATAGGGTTGTGAAGAAGGCCTATGGAGTGTTGGCCTTTATTGGTAGAGGGATTGAGTTCCGGAGTCGGGAGGTCATGTTGCAGCTGTACAGAACTCTGGTACGGCCGCATTTGGAGTATTGCGTACAGTTCTGGTCACCGCATTATAGGAAGGACGTGGAGGCTTTGGAGCGGGTGCAGAGGAGATTTACCAGGGTGTTGCCTGGTATGGAGGGAAAATCTTATGAGGAAAGGCTGATGGACTTGAGGTTGTTTTCGTTGGAGAGAAGAAGGTTAAGAGGAGACTTAATAGAGGCATACAAAATGATCAGGGGGTTGGATAGGGTGGACAGTGAGAGCCTTCTCCCGCGGATGGATATGGCTGGCACGAGGGGACATAACTTTAAACTGAGGGGTAATAGATATAGGACAGAGGTCAGAGGTAGGTTCTTTACGCAAAGAGTAGTGAGACCGTGGAATGCCCTACCTGCTACAGTAGTGAACTCGCCAACATTGAGGGCATTTAAAAGTTTATTGGATAAACATATGGATGATGGTGGCATAGTGTAGGTTGGATGGCTTTTGTTTCGGTGCAACATCGTGGGCCGAAGGGCCTGTACTGCGCTGTATTGTTCTATGTTCTATTGGCATACCACTCCACAATAGGTGGGCTGAGACAAGGAACCCCAGTAATTTCAGGCTTTTTCCTCATATTCTGTGACTTGAGGTAGTTGGAAAAGTTCTCAGTTAAACGCAATAACAATTAGAAAATTGCCCAACTATTTGTTTTACTTTAACTTCCCCAGGAGAAAATAAGTATTCCCTCTGTCTGCTAGTTGTAAGCTGCTATTTGAAATCAGTTCAACAGCAACTTGCATTTTTTGAACTCCTTTGAGAAAACAGTCCCAAAACAATTCACAGCAGGCAGTCAGGCCAAGAAAATTGACACTGAACCCAAGAAAGAGATAATGGGACAAGTGATCACAAATCTTAGTCAAAAGTCTCATGGTTCGGTCCCGGCTCTGGGTCACTGTCCGTGTGGAGTTTGCACATTCTCCTCGTGTTTGCGTGGGTTTCGCCCCCACAACCCAAAGATGTGCTGGGTAGGTGGATTGGCCACGCTAAATTGCCCCTTAATTGGAAAAAATGAATTGGGTACTCTAAATTTTTTTTTAAAATAATATCTTTTTTTAGTCAAAAAGATAAGTTTTAAGGAGCGTTTTAATGGACAGGATAGAGGTGGAAAGATGGAGAGGTTTAGTAAGGGAATTCCAGAGCTTAGAGTCCAGTCAACCTAAGGCACGGCTCATCAAAAGTGGGGCAAAGGAAGTGGGAGATGGAAGACAAGCCAGAATTGGACAAATGAAGAGATCTCAGAGGCTTGTGGGGCTGGAGGAAGTTGAGAAGAAAGGGAGGGTTGAGGTCATGAGTGATTTGAACGCAAGGAAGAGGAATTTTAAATTGAGCTGTCAGTAGACTGAGAACCAATGTCGGTTAAAAAGCGCCGGGGTGACGGATGAACAGGACTCAGTGTGAGGTCGAATATGAAATTTTGAATGAGCTAATGATTACAGATGGTGGAGGATGGAAGGCTGGCCAGAAGAGCATTGGAATTGTCAAATAATAGCAAAATACTGTGGATACTGTGAATCTGGAATGAAGACAGACAATGCTGGAAAAACTCAGCAGAACTGGCAGCATCGGCGGAGAGAGAAGTAGAGTTAACGGGCGTGATTTAACAGAAAACTTTCTAGGTGTGATTTTGGGCGCGATTGGAGGGGTGTTTCTCAACAGCTGCATTGGCGGAATTGCGGCCCATATTTAACGGCACTTACTGCTGGAAAATGGAAATGGTTACTGACCTACTCAGTTCCACATAGCAGCCATTGCGCCAGCTTCATGTTTTAAAAAAGGGGAACTTAACATCACCCGTGTGATTTCTCGCTGGGGAGGCGGTTAATTCAACTTCAATCTTTCCTGGGCGGCATGGTAGCACAGTTGTTAGCACTGTTGCTTCACAGCGCCAGGGACCCAGGTTCGATTCCCGACTTGGGTCACTGTCTGTGTGGAGCCTACACATTCTCCCATGTCTGCGTGGGTTTCCTCCGGGTGCTCCGGTTTCCTCCCACAAGTCCCGAAAGACGTGCTTGTTAGGTGAATTGGACATTCTGAATTCTCCCTCAATGTACCCAAACAGGGGCCGGAGTGTGGCGACTAGGGGATTTTCACAGTAACTTATAGCAGTGTTAATGTAAGCCTACTTATTATTATTAATGAGATAGAAATGAATGCAAATGAGGGTTAATGATAAGCTCGCCATATTTGGGTGTGATCTGAAACGTGCCGTCGGGAGTGGGCTGGTTAAATAGCAAGATTTTGGCCTTATCCCGCTATTTAACCAGTGTGCCCAGATCTGAGCCGGGCCCAACACGGTGGTTAAATCTCGCCCACCATTTCAAGTCGGTATGGTTCTGAAGAAGAGTCATACAGATGCAAAACATTTACTCTGTTTCTTTCCCCACAGATGTTGCCAGACCTGCTGCTTTTTTCCAGCATTTTCTGTTTTTATTGGAATTGCTGAATCTGGAGGTAACAAAAGCATGGATGAGACTTTCATCTCAGCTCTGGATAAATAGGGGTCATGGAGAGGGTAACTGGGCTCCACAGAGATATGCCATACATCTCACTAGCGACTGCTGTTTGGCAGCGTTATTTATAATTGTAATGTGACAGAATGACATGGATGAGGAAAAGGAAAGTAAATTGGACCTGCAGAAACAGGCCTCTTTGGCACCACTCCAGCTTGGTATAGAGGCATAGAAACTGCCAGACATAGGCTCACCACAGACTGGCACCACTTCAGTTTCTTCATCGAAGAGAGAAAAGGACTGAGAGGGGAAAATAAATGAGACCTTCAGAGGCAGACTTCACTGGCACCAGTCCAGTTTCTTGGTGAAAGAGAGAGAGAAAGAGAAAGTGAGGCCTGCAACGACAGGCCTCAGTATGGGGCTAGCTAGCCTTTCTTTGACAGATTTAAGGCATGCTTTGCATAAGAATAAATTGGAACAGTGTGTTTAATGAGTACTTCAGCGCAGATGGACTAAAATCATTGGCTTTTCAAATGCTCTGCAAGCGCCGAACACAAGTTTATCAAAAGATTAAATTGTGATCCATATTGACATACTGGTTATCACAAGGAGCCATATTCTCCAATATAGTGCCCTGACTTACTTTTAGTAATGTGATGATTTATTATTGGACACAAAATAAGCTGAATGTCATTTTGTGTCACATTCATTTGTTTCCCGTGTGACTTCGCAAGCAGTGAAACCCTTTTGGAAGTGTTCTGGTTTTTCCTAGCCTTCGAACATCTCTCCTGAGAATTAAATGGCAGACTAGAGTAACTTTCAATTATATGACCATTCAAAATGGCAGACTGGCATTGCCAGCACAGTCATTGTGGGATAGAAAGTGAGGACTCCATTGGGATTTCTAGAGTGCATTTGCTAGTCAAAGAATTACAGAAATGTGTAGTTAAGGGGAGGGCAGCATGGTGGTGCAGTGGTTAACACTGCTGCCTCACGGCGCTGAGGACCCGGGTTTGATCTTGGCCCCGGGTCACTGTCCATGTGGAGTTTGCACATTCTCCCTATGTCTACGTGGGTCTCGCTCCCACAACCCAAAGGTGTGCAGGATAGGTGGGATGGTCACACTAAATTGCCCCTTAATTGATAAAAAATTAATTGAGTACTTTAAATTTTTTTAAAGTGTAGTTGAAGGGACAGGCTATTCAGTTAATCAAATTTGCTGATTCTAATTGAACCATCAAGTCTCATCCTGCAAGTTTTACTTTACTATTACCCTTTACTATTCCATTTTTGTATCAATTATTAATTTCCCTTTAAAAGAATTGGATTATGGACTCCCCTTCAAATAGCTTTGTGACAGTGAATTGCACATTCTAACCACCCTTTCTGTAAAGGATATTTTCCTAACCTCGCCCCTAATTATTTTTATTTGAGAATTTCTTAAATTCACGCCCACTCAGAGATAAATGAAATCAACCTGTCATATTTCCCTGCCAGGAACCTTGCCCATTTTGAAGATCTCTGTTAGGGACTTCAAATTTATTTTTAAAAAGGTAATGGTCTGACTCCGTTTACACGCAAAGTTTGATTTGTAGGAGGTTTGGACATTGCCTACTTGACAGAAACTGGGCGTATGGGCAGTTAAATATCCCTAGGAAACTTAAGTAAGGAAGAGAATCAGGTAGATTTGCATCAAAAAGGGCATTAAAGTGGATAATCAGCCATGATTGTACTGAATGCTGAAGGGCTGAATGGTCTTCTACTCCTACGTTCCTAAACCTCCTAAATTACATGGAATGTACAGCACAGAATCTGGCCAACAAAATCAAGCAAGTACTATCTGAAGTGTAGTCGCTGTTGTAAGGTAGGAAAGGTAGTAACCAATTTGGGTACAGTAAGATCCCACAAACAGCAAAGGACAAATGATCAGGCAGTCTGTTTTTAGATATTAATTGAGGGATAATGCCCAAGAGGATTTCTGAGTTTAACAACCCCATCTGAAAGATGACACTTCCAACAATGCAGCAGTCCCTCACTACTGCACTGGAGTGTTAGCTGGGATTTCATGCTCAGTTTCTGTGATGAGATTTGGCCTTCTAACTCAGAGGGGAGAGTGTCATCACTGAGTCACAACCAACATCTTACAGAAGTAAAATTTGAGTCACTAGTGAGAGCATAGTGACTCACAAATTCAGGGAAGATATTGATCTTTTAATTCATGCTCAGGGTATCTTGTACTTCTCTTCCTTTAAGACATCTTTCACCAAAGATTTCTTCCAGACTCTGCTTCTCTTTCTGTGTCTTGCTCTCACATTTCAACAACAACATACATTGATTGCACATTTACTGTGGTAAAGTGCCTCAGGGTGTTTCACAGGAGCGTAATCAAACAATTTTTGACACCAAACTACATCAGATGATATTTGGACAGTTGGCAAAAAGCACACACACAAAGAGGCATGTTTTAAGGACCGTCTTGAAGGAGGAGAGCGAGGTGGAAAGAGAGTTCAGGGAAGGGATTCCAGATCTGAGGACAAAGAAAGTAAGGGATGCACAGGAGGCCAGAATTGAAGGAGCTCGGGGATCTCACAGAACTGTACGGCTGTAGGATGTTACAGAGATAGGGAGGGATGAGACCACACAAGGATGAGAATTTTTAAATCGCTGTGTTGGGAACCTGGAGCCGACGTAGGCCAGCTAGCAACAGTGGCGGTGGGTGAAGGACACTTGGCGCAAGTTAGAATATGGGCTGGAATTCCCTGCTGCTCTCACAGGTGGGATCTTCCAGTCCCGCCGACGGCGAACCCCCACTGAGGGTTTCCCGGCAGCAGGGGTTGCATGGAGAAACCCCGTTGACAGCACTGGGATCAGAAGATCCCGCTGTTGGCCAATGGCAAGCCACCATGGGGGTTGTGAAAGATCCCGCGCTCTGACTGCCTCTCTCTCTCTTCCCCTTTGCTCATATTCTCTCTCTCTCTTTGGGCTATGTTTCCTTCTGTTTACTTTTCTAATGTTGTCACAGGGTAACACATGAACGATTCAAATCATGAAACATTGCTGTACCCACACAAAGGATTTTGATTGAGCAAATACAGAAATACTTCCTGTGGCATTGGGTCTAACGAGAGCACACAAATTTAAGGTAATTAGCTAACAAACCAGAGGAGAGGCAAGGAGATATATTTTTAGACATGACTTGTTCTGATCTGGAACACATTGCTTAAAAGGAAGCAGATTCAATCATAACTTTCCAAAGGGAATACTTGAAAAGATAATATTTTATACAGGATTACAGGGAAGAATTGGACTGTGATATTAATTGCCTAACTTGATCTGTGCTCTATGACCTTTTTAATATGTTTTCTGGTTATTTTAAAGTACTCTCTTAACATTTATTTATTCCATTAAAAAATATAATGATGGTAAACATGAAAGACCTTTCAGGAACTTGAAAACTTCACTGGTACTCCAAGGGGTAACTGCTTTCTTGTTCGGTGCCGGCTGTGATTCCTTTGGAATATTCCCTCTGTCGTAGTTCAAGGGAATTTCACAGTCCTGGAGTAAGGATGTCCGAATGTCCCCCTGCTAATGCTTTGGGTTGTAAAATTACAGAGATGGATTTGAGGGGTAGTCCAAAATTTATGGGAGTTTTGTACAAAGGGCTCTTCCCGAGCAGCGCGATTCAGAGGATTGTTTGTATGTACATGAACCAACATGCTTTGTTTGCTATTTAGCTCTGTTTAAAATATTTTGTCATCTTTTAATATCTTTTCTTGGAGCAGTCCCGTTACCTTTGGGATCGTACATTTTCGAAGGTCAAATGCCGTGAATCAGAGGTGAAAGACAAAGGGACATGAAAACAGTTTACTTTGGAGAAGTGAAATGCATTCAATAGCTCTTGTGTGAATTGGCATCTAATTATTCCGTCAGTCACAGCTGGTTTGGAAGCCTTTGTTTGAGGTGACAGACAAAGGCTTATGGACCCACTCTTGTGTTTTTAAACTCATAAAGTGAAAGTTTTAAAAAACATGAAATTCTTGGCTTTATCCATAGGCATATACATTCTTTAACTCAGAGGTGCATTGGGAGAGAGAGTTGGGGGACCCTGTATGCCATGGGAAATTCGAGTGCATTCGCCAATGGCATTTTAATGCAGCCAACTTCTTACCATTTTACTTCTGGGTCAGTGGGCATGATAAGGATCCTCAAACATTATCTTAACTCCAGTCCTTCAAGGGCCGATCCAAAGTTCGGAGATGACACAAAAACTGGTGGTGTGGTAAATAGTGAGGAAGAAAGCCTTAGATTACAGGACGATATAGAAGGGCTAGTCAGATGGGCAGAACAGTGGAAAATGGAATTTAACCTTGAAAACTGTGAGGTGATGCATTTAGGGAGGACTAACAAGGCAAGGGAATACACAATGAACAGTCGGAGAGGGACCTTGGGGTGCATGTGCAAAGATCCCTTAAGGCAGCAGGACGGTGGTTCAAAAGGCATATGAGGTACTTATTTTTTATTAGCTGAGGCATAAAATAAAAGAGTAGGGAGGTTATGATTGAGCTGTATAAAATGCTCATTAGGCCGCAGCTAGAGTACTGTGTGCAGTTCTGGTCGCCACACTATAGGAATGTTGTGATTGCACTGGAGAGGGTGCAGAGGAGATTCACCGGGAAGTTGCCTGGGCTGGAGTATTTCAGCTATGAAGAGAGGCTGGTTATGCTGGAATTGTTTTCCTTCGAGCAAAGGAGGCTGAGGGGGACCTGATCGAGGTGCACAAAATTATGAGCGACATAGGTAGGGTAGAAAGGAAGGAACTTTCCCCTTAGTAGAGGGGTCAATAACCAGGGGGCATAATAAGGGGCAAGAGATTTAGAGAGGATTGAAGGAAAAATCTTTTCACCCAGAGGGTAGTGGGAATCTGGAACCTCCTGCCTGAAAGGGTGGGAGAGGCGGGAACCCCCACAACATTTAAGAAATATTTAGATAAGCACTTGAAACGCCACAGCATTCAAGGCTATGGGCCAAGTGCTGGACAATGAGATTAGAATAGCTTGATGGCTGGTGCAGACATAATGGGCCAAAGGACCTCTTTTTGTGCTGTAAAACTCCATGGGCGTCATTCTCCGACCACCCGCCGGGTCGGAGAATGGCCGTTGGCCGCCGTGAATCCCGCCCCCGCCCCCGCCGAAGTCTCCGAAGGGAGAAAAGTCGGCGGGGCGTTAATGGCGCTGCTGCCGCGGAGAATGTCACGGGTCTGCGCAAGGCAGCCGATTTTCGGCCTGCCGATATTCTCCCTTCCGGATGGGCCGAAGTCCCGTCGACGTGATGACCGTTCACGTCGACGTCAATCAAACCTCCTTTTCATCGGCGTGACCCGGTGCTCCAAGCTCACGCCGACCAGCGAGGAGGTGAGTGACGGCCTGGGGGGTTGGCTCTGGGCAGGAAATGGCGTGGCCGCAGACTGATTGCGTGAGGAGAGGTGAGTCTCGGCTTGTGTGTGTGTGTGTGCGGCGGGGGGGGGGAGGGGGGGGTGGTTAGAGTAGGCTGGGCTCCGGGGGAGTGCCGGGAGGGGGTCCGTGCCGGGGTGGCGGTTGGGGGGGGGGTCCGTGCCGGGGTGGATGTTGGGGGTTGGGGAGGGGGTCCGTGCCGGGGTCGAGGTTGGGGAGGGTGTCCGTGCCGGGGTGGAGGTTGCGGGTTGGGGGGGGGTCCGTGCTGGGGTGGAGGTTGGGGAGGGTGTCCGTGCTGGGGTGGAGGTTGGGGAGGGGGTCCGTGCCGGGGTGGAGGTTGGGGAGAGGGTCCGTGCCGGGGTGGAGGTTGGGGGGGGGGTCCGTGCCGGGGTGGAGGTTGGGGGGGGTCCGTGCCGGGGTGGAGGTTGGGGGGGTGTCCGTGCCGGGGTGGAGGTTGGGGGGGGTCCATGCCGGGGTGGAGGTTGGGGGGGGGTCCGTGTCGGGGTGGAGGTTGGGGGGGGGTCCGTGCCGGGGTGGAGGTTGGGGGTTGGGGAGGGGGTCCGTGCTGGGGTGGAGGTTGGGGAGGGGGTCCGTGCCGGGGTGGAGGTTGGCGGTTGGGGGGGGGGTCCTTGCTGGGGTGGAGGTTGGGGAGGGGGTCCGTGCCGGGGTGGAGGTTGGGGAGGGGGTCCGTGCCGGGGTGGAGGTTGGGGGGGGGGTCCGTGCCGGGGTGAAGGTTGGGGGGGGGGGTCCGTGCCGGGGTAGAGGTTGGGGGGGGGGTCCGTGCCGGGGTGGAGGTTGGGGGTTGGGGAGGGGGTCCGTGCCGGGGTGGAGGTTGGGGAGGGGGTCCGTGCCGGGGTGGAGGTTGGGGAGGGGGTCCGTGCCGGGGTGGAGGTTGGGGGGGGGGTCCGTGCCGGGGTGAAGGTTGGGGGGGGGGGTCCGTGCCGGGGTAGAGGTTGGGGGGGGGGTCCGTGCCGGGGTGGAGGTTGGGGGTTGGGGAGGGGGTCCGTGCCGGGGTGGAGGTTGGGGAGGGGGTCCGTGCCAGGGTGGAGGTTGGGGTTTGGGGGGGGGGTCCGTGCTGGGGTGGAGGTTGGGGAGGGGGTCCGTGCCGGGGTGGGTTGGAGGGGGGGTCCGTGCCGGGTTGGAGGTTGGGGGGGGGGGGGGGCCCGTGCCGGGGTGGAGGTGGGGGGGGGGTCCGTGCCGGGGTGGGTGATGGGAGGGCAAATGAGTTGGTCCACCTGGCCAGGTGCCAGCCTCCAACAGTTGGACCCATGAGGTCCATGCCACCTGGCTGGGGGGAGGAGGGGATATGGGCAATGATGACATGTCGTCGTTCCCCTCCCCCCCACCAGGCCGTCATGTTTTCAGACCATCCAGCGATGTTGGCCGCCGTGGTGGCAGCCGCTCATGTCTATGTTGCCCTGGATGAGGAGGAGGAGGAGGAGGAGGAGGAGGAGTGTGCCAGAGAGGCGGCGCAGGCTGCCGCAGAGGGGCAGGCGGCAGCCGCCCAGGCTGGAGGGACCCCTGACCGACAGGACGAGTAGGGGGATGAGGACGTCGCGGCCCCACGGCAACGGAGGCACCCGAGGGCGCCCCGTATGTACCGGCCCCGGCAGTCATACCAGGACCTCACGGACCGGGAATGCAGGAGGAGACTCCGGATGAGGCGGGAAACCGTGGCACACATCTGCCACCTGCTGGCACACCTGTCACCGCGTGGCACTGGCGGGGGACACCCTCTCCCCGTGTCCGTCAAGGTTACGGTGGCCCTGAACTTTTATGCAACGGGGTCATTCCAGGCACCGAGTGGGGACCTGTCCGGCATATCGCAGACATCGGTGCATCGGTGCATCCGGGCAGTGACAGATGCCCTTTATGCCATGGCGCACCGCTACATCCGCTTCCCCGTGGACCGGGCCAGCCAAGATGCCCGGGCCGTGGGCTTCTCTGCCATTGCCGGGTTCCCCATGGTCCAGGGCGCGATCGATGGGATGCACGTCGCCGTGCGGCCACCTGCAGATAACAGGGCCGTGTTCACTAATAGGAAGGGGACCTATTCGATGAACGTACAGGTGGTCTGCGACCACCGCATGATGATCCTGCACGTCTGCGCCCGTCACCCAGGCAGTGTACAAGACTCATTCGTGTTGTCGCGGTCATCCATCCCCGGCATGTACGAGGGACGCCATCCCCGGCTGAGGGGCTGGTTGCTGGGCGACAGGGGCTACCCATTGCGATCGTGGCTGATGACGCCTATACGGAGGCCACGCAATGAGGTGGAGAACCGCTACAATGATGCCCATGTAGCGACAAGGGGAGTGATCGAGAGGTGCTTTGGCGTGCTGAAGATGCGTTTCAGGTGCCTGGACCTCTCTGGGGGCGCCCTCCAGTATCGGTCAGATAGGATCGGCCGCATCATTGTGGTGTGCTGCGTCCTGCACAACATAGCCCAGCAGAGGGGCGATGTGCCGCAGGCAGAGGAGGGCGGAGTGGAGGAGCAGCAGGAAGAGGCCCAGTCCTCCCCAGATGAGGGGGTTGGGGGCAATGGTCAGGGCAGACGGGGTAGACACAGACGGGTGGCTGTCCACCGTTACCGGCTGGCCCAGCGGGCACGGGACAGACTGATAGCCGCCCGCTTCACTGACTAGATGGGCGTGGGAATCGGGTAGTATGGCAACAGACCGCACACCATGACAACAGCCGACCACCCACACCCCCCATCCATCCACCCACCCAGCACCCTCACCCCCCTCCCCAACCCCACACACCCCACCCGCATGCACACCACCCCCCACCCCCAATTGCCGATCCACCGGCGGCACAACGGGCCGGGCTCACCCAGTTGCGGGTGGACGCGTGTCTATCGCAGGCCATGGAGAATGATGACAACCCGCCTCTGATGAGCTCCTGGCTCTACATCGTTGGACTATGTCTGACCCATGGCCACAGTACCACCATCCACCCGGACCATCCCTGCATGCGGCTGTGACACTGCAGCGCACGGTCCCGTCCTCTGCCCGGGGGATGTTGATGGCGGCCCAGGGGGAAGGGGGCAGACTCACCTGGGGCTGAGGTAAGACCACCCCTCACACACACACTTGCGCTCAACGTACATGACACCCCCCGCACACTTTGGACAGAGCACAAAGGCAGCTTCGGTAGGTGTAACATTGACTTTAATAACCAAAGGAGTTCATGCACGTGCCCTAGCCCCTAAAACTCATCTGTGCCCTGCACCCGTGCCAACTTACTCAGTGTCTAATTGTTTGGCCTTACGGGCCCTTTGACTACGTCTACGTGGTTCCCCAGACGGTACAGCAGAACTGGAGGTGGACTCCTGTGATTCCTGCCCTCTGACACTGGATCCCTTTGGCGGCCGTTTCCTGGGGCGTCCTGGCCTAGATGGGCCAGGCTGCGGCCCGGGCGACTGGGATGGCGAGCTGCCAGCCTGTCCTGCCCGTTGCCCACCCGATGCACCTGGGACGGAAGGGGGGGAGTCCGAGGTGTCGCGGTGTACCGGGACCTCCCCTACAGAGGGAGCCGGGACGGACCACACCACCTCCTCCTCCCTCGGGGTGCCCGATGGCCCCCAGGCCTCTACATGGGTGGGGGATGCGAACGGACTGGCCATCCGACGCGCCCCCGACATCTGGCGCTGCCAGTCCTGGAGGCCCGTGCTGGTATCGACAGGGGTCTGCAGGTTTGCAGCCATGGAGCCCAGGGGGTTGTCGAACCCTGTCTGCGACAGTGCGACGCCAGCTCGCACATGGCCACTAGCGCCGATGCCCTCAGCGATGGTCTGCAGAGACTGGGCCATGGCCTGCAGAGACTGGGCTATGGCCTGCTGAGACTGGGCCATGGCCTGCTGAGACTGGGCCATGGCCTGCTGAGACTGGGCTATGGCGTGCTGAGACTGGGCTATGGCGTTGAGCGCCTCTGCCATCTGGCGCTGGCACTGGCTCATGGCCTCCTGTGAGAGGGCAGTCATTTCCTGGGCCACAGACGCCGCCTGCACGGAAGGCCCCAGGCCTCGCAAACCGTTCCCCATGTCTGACACCGTCGCACCCATTGCCTCCACCGCGGACGCCACCCGTGTGGTGTCAGCCTGGGTGGCACGCATGACCGGGACCACTCCCAGCTCCTGGACGCGGGTGGACTCCTCCACCTGTGACCGCAGCCGCCGCAATCCACCCGTCACCCTATTCGCTCGTCTCCGTGTCAGTGGTTGCATCGGATCTATGTGTGGGTGTGGTAACTGCAGGAACCCGGGATCCATCTGGGCGGCAGATGTTCGCTTGGCCTGGGCTGCCCTCCGACCGCCCGGTCCCTCTGCTGCTCCTACCTCCACCTGCTGTACCGGGACGGCTGTGTTGTGCGCACCAGTGAGTGTACCAGACGCCTCATCACTAAAGTGCCCAACCGTGGTGAGTGTTTCTGCGATGGTGGAGGGTGTTGGTGACAGCAGTGGCATTGTGTCGTGCTCTTCGTCCCACTCTGAGTCCATGGCACTTTGGGGTGGGGGTTCGTCTCCACCCATCCACTCTGAGTCACTGTCCGGTATTTCGTCTTCCCGGGTAGGGGTGTCCTGGGTAGTGCTGTCCCGGGTAGTGCTGTCCCGGGTAGTGCTGTCCCGGGTAGGGGTGTCCTGGGTAGTGGTGTCCCGGGTAGGGGTGTCCTGGATAGTGGTGTCCTGGGTAGTGGTGTCCTGGCTCGGGTGTGACGGGGGCCTGTGGCTGCCCCCCTCATCGCTGGATGGTCGCTCCCGCACGTGACGGGGGTGTCGTCTCCCTGTTGCTCCAGGTCTCTCCGTCTCCCGTGGTGTGCGAGGGGCATCCTGCGGGCGTCGCATGCTGGAGGGTGCGGGTCTCTCCGTCTCCCGTGGTCTCCGAGGGGCATCCTGCGGGCGTCGCATGCTGGAGGGTGCGGGTCTCTCCGTCTCCCGTGGTCTCCGAGGGGCATCCTGCAGGCGTCGCATGCTGGAGGGTGCGGGTCTCTCCGTCTCCTGTGGTCTCCGAGGGGCATCCTGCGGCGGTCTGCATCTGCGGGGATGGGTGCCTGGACGTTTGGTCCTGCGATACACAATGAAGCATGCATGGTTAGACATCAGGCAGTGATCAGGTGATACGGGAGAGGGGGATATAGGGGAGGGGGGATATGGGGACGGGCTGTTGGTGGCTCACTTGCTCGTGGGGCCCCGACCTCTGCATCAGCAACCTCCCGGTCCTCAGGTCCGCCAGCCAGTTCCAGGGCCCTTTCCTCGTGTACGGTCAGTGGCCTCTCATCAGCGGGCCCTCCTCCAGTCCTCACATGCTCCCTATTGTTGTGTGCGCGCTTCTCCTGGGGGGGGGGGGGTGGTGGCAGGGGTAAAAGGCAACAGTGTTAGGCAGGTATATGAATGCACGCCATCGGTTGCGCGTGCATTGCAGAGGTTAAGGTTAGGGCTGGATTCACTTGGGGATATGGGGGATATGGGGAGGGGGGATATGGGGGAGGGAGGATATGGGGAGGGGGGATATGGGGGAGGGGGGATATGGGGGATATGGGGGAGGGGGGATATGGGGAATATGGGGGAGGGGGGATATGGGGGAGGGGGATATGGGGGGAATTGGGGGATATGGGGAGGGGGGATATGGGGGTTATGGGGGAGGGGGATATGGGGAGGGGGGAATATGGGGGATATGGGGGAGGGGGGATATGGGGGAGGGGGGAATATGGGGGATATGGGGGAGGGGGATATGGGGGATATGGGGAGGGGGGATATGGGGGAGGGGGAATATGGGGGATATGGGGGAGGGGGGATATGGGGGATATGGGGAGGGGGGATATGGGGGAGGGGGGAATATGGGGGATATGGGGGAGGGGGGATATGGGAGATATGGGGGAGGGGGATATGGGGGAGGGGGGAATATGGGGGATATGGGGGAGGGGGGATATGGGAGATATGGGGAGGGGGGATATGGGGGAGGGGGGGATATGGGGGCTATGGGGGAGGGGGGATATGGGGGAGGGGGGATATGGGGGAGGGGGGATATGGGGGAGGGGGGATATGGGGGAGGGAGGAATTTGGGGGATATGGGGAGGGGGGATATGGGGGATATGGGGGAGGGGGGATATGGGGAGGGGGGATATGGGGGAGGGGGGAATATGGGGGCTATGGGGGAGGGGGATATGGGGGATATGGGGGAGGGGGATATGGGGGAGGGGGAATATGGGGGATATGGGGGAGGGGGGATATGGGGGATATGGGGGATATGGGGGAGGGGGGATATGGGGGAGGGGGAATATGGGGGATATGGGGGAGGGGGGATATGGGAGATATGGGGGAGGGGGATATGGGGGGGGGGAATATGGGGGATATGGGGGAGGGGGATATGGGAGATATGGGGGAGGGGGGATATGGGGGAGGGGGGGATATGGGGGAGGGGGGATATGGGGGAGGGGGGGATATGGGGGAGGGGGGGATTTGGGGGAGAGGGGATATGGGGGATATGGGGGAGGCTCACCCTGCCTGCTCTGACGAGGTCGTTCACCTTCTTGTGGCACTGGGTGCCTGTCCGTGGTGTTAGGGCCACAGCGGTGATGGCCTCAGCCACCTCCCTCCACAGACGCCGGCTGTGGCGTGGGGCAACTCTGCGGCCGTGCCCGGGATACAGGGCGTCCCTCCTCTGCTCCACCGCATCCAGGAGCGCCTCCACATCGCGTGACTCGAACCTCGGGGCTGAGCGACGGCCAGCCATCAAGTCGGGTGTTGCGGTCGGCTGTTCCGGTCGGGTGGGGGGGAGCTGCGCGGCCTTATGAGCCGTCACGCCGTGCAGCGCGTATGACGCTGCATGGCGTGAACCACTGCGCAAGCGCGGATCCCGTTACGTCGCTGCTAGCCCATTTCGGGCCGCAGACTATCGGCCCATTTTTATGACGTGACGCAAGTGGGATTTGCGCCGTTTTTTGCGCCGATCGGCGGACTTTCCGCCGATAACGGAGAATTTCGCCCCATGACTCTAATTTGGAATTTGGGAGAATTTGGAGTTGAAAGCAAAAATGGACACGATGGTACCCAGTTTTGATTATGTTTCCTTCGATGTGTTTCGGAGGTCAATGGGGGGCTGGAGAGAAATACTGGGCAGAGTTTTCTCCTCCGCGGCGGCGGAGGACGGCTCACCGGTGGCTGGTGGCAGGATCTTCTGATCCCTCCATTGTCAATAAGGTTTCCCATTGAACGGTGCCGTGAAACCTGTGGTGGGGGCGTACCATCAGCGGGACCATACTATCCTGCCAGCATGAATGGCCATAAAATCCCACCCACTCTTTGTTTCAAAGTTTATTTGTGGTTTTTACAGGAAGATACATGATAATAATAATAATCGCTTATTGTCACAAATAGGCTTCAATGAAGTTACTGTGAAAAGCCCCTAGTCGCCACATTCCGGCACCTGTTCGGGGAGGCCGATACAAGACAGGTGAGGAATAAGTTTGAAGAAAAAGGGGGTGGAAAAAGAAGACAAAGGAAAAATAGAACAGGAATAGTTGGGGGAAATTTGCCGTCCCGCGTGGGGAGGGTTTCAGATACATGCAGGTGCGGGATTTTGTAAAAAAGGTCTGATCAACCTTTCCAGTGGCTCCGCACGCCTCATTGCTGGCGGGGGTGTTGTCGGTGATAAGGTTGGGCGGGAGGGTCATCTCGGTGATGTATGGGAGGATTTTGGAGTAGGATTTGATGTCTCTGGAGGAGGTTACGGCCAAATGGGAAGAGGAGCCGGGGTGGTGCTGGAGGAGGGGTTGTGGTGTGGGATGCTGCGGAGGGTGAATGCCTCAACCTCGTGTGCAAGGCTGGGGTTGATCCAGTTAAATGTAGTGCACAGAGCACATCTGATGAAGTCAAGGATGAGTGGTTGTTTGAGGGGGTGGAGGCTTTTGTGAACGATGTGAGAGGGGCCCAGCCAATCATGCACACATATTCTGGTGCTGCCCGAAATTGGAGAAGCTTTGGGGGGTCGTTCTTCAGCACCATGTCGGCAATTGTATATGTGGAATTAGAGCCCAGTCCCCTGGGGGCCATATTCGAGGTGTTGAACTTGCAGACGGGAGCGGAGGCAGATGTTTTAGCCTTCGCCTCGTTGATCGCTTATAGGTGGGTCTTGTTGGCGTGGAGCTCAGCTTCTCCACCCTGTGACTTTGCATGGCTGGAGGATCTAATGGAGTTCTTGTATTTGGAGAAGGTGAAATTGACTATGGGGGGGGGGGGGGGGGCGAGTGAGGGATTCCACAAGAGATGGGGTTTGTTTGTATTGCATTTTGGGGAGCTGGTTGCCGCCAACTGCTAGGGGGGATTGGGGGGGGGGGGGGCGGGGGGGAGGTGGTGGTGGTGGTGGGGCGTTGGTTGGGGTGATTAGGAGGCTTTGTTTTAATTTGGGTTGGTTTTATTTTGTAAATGCTATGTGTTTTATTTGTTTAATTGTTAAAATTAGAATGAAATTATTTTTCAAAACCAAAAAAAATAACAATTAAAAAGTTGCAAGAATGAATAATTTTTTAATTGATCCGCATAAGGTATATTTAATCTTTTCAAGTTTAACAAACATCATTATCTCCTCGACCCATTGCACCTGTGAGAGTGGTGCTACAGACTTCCAAATGAATAAGGTAAGTTGGCGTGCAAGCAATGAGGCAAGCGCAATGCATCTGACTGGTGCTATCTACAGCTTTCCCCCAGAGATTACCCCCAAAATTCAATAATAGGGTTAATATCAATAGATTTCACACCCATATATGAAATGTTTGAGAACGAGGGGACCAGAAAGTAGCCAGCCTTGGACATGGCCAAAACATATGAACGAGTGTTGCAGGAGCGAAATGGCATGTCGCACAGGCAGGATCCAGAGTACATCCTAGCAAGTCTAGCTCCAGAAAGATAGAGCCGATGAAGAACATTAAATCAAAGCAGACCGTGTCTAATACACAGCGATGAAGAATGCACTCTGAAAAGAATCAACTATCATAGACCGCCAGAAAGCTCTAGTAAGGAATAGGAATAGAAGGAAGACCAGACTTAAATCTAAAGTAATCACTTAACACAATGCTATATTGTGTACAGCGATTCATACAAGCCGGTAACTGTGATCATAATAAGGAGGCAGGAACGGTGTGGAAGCAAGATTAATGTTCCATATTTGTCCAAACAGGGCCGTCTTTGCCTAAAAATCTGTGAACCCAGTATAAACTTATGAATATTGGCAGACCAAGAGTAATTCAAGAAATTTGTCAAAACAAAACCTGCTTGAAGTTTTGATGTTTCCAAAAAAGAGGATATTAATTAGTCCCGAAATGTTAAAACATATTTTAAAATAAAAATACGAATAGCCTGACTTAATGTAAAAATGTAGATAAAATCATCATTTTTACAGAATTGATACGACCAGCAAGTTATAGGGACAGCGCTGACTAACGGGCATAGTCTTGCTTAATGCGTTCTAACAAAGATCTGAAGTTATACTTACAAAGAGAGTTGAAATCACATGTCACAGATATTCCAAGTAAGTAAAATGATCAGAAGCTAAATTAAAGGGGAATAAGTCAAAAGATAGGCCTAATGCAGAAGAATTAATCAGAAAAAGCAAACTATTTTCAAGGTTTAGTTTGTAGCCCAAAGACTTACTAAATTGGAACATAATGTCAAGAACATTGGGTATTGATGCAAAAAGGCCAGATTCGTAAACAAAAGATCATCAGCATGAACAGAGACCTTATCACATAAACCACCCCTGTTCGGGCAGCACGGTGGTGCAGTGGGTTAGCACTGCAGTCTCACGGCGCCGAGGTCCCAGGTTCGATCCTGGCTCTGGGTCACTGTCCGTGTGGAGTTTGCACATTCTCCTCGTGTTTGCATGTGTTTTGCCCCCACAACACAAAGATGTGCAGGCTAGGTGGATTGGCGACGCTAAATTTCCCCTTAATTGGAAAAAATGAATTGGGTACTCTAAATTTTATTAAAAAACACCCCTGTTCATTTCAATGACATCCTTATTAGATTGTAAGGACACCGCAAATGGTTCAATAGCAATATCAAAAAGAAATGAAGATAAAGGTCAGCCCTGTGGTGCCTCTGTAGAAGAGAAAGTAGTCAGAGTATGAAATGTTAGCACAGATTGAAGCTACAGGTGATGAATATAACATTTTAATCTATGAGATAAGAACTGGACCAAAACCAGATTTTCAAAAACTTTGAATAAATAGGCCCATCCTACATGATCAAATTATTTTTCAGCATCTAAGGACATTTTCACTTCTGAAAGAGGAGAAGAAGCCTTGGAGTAAATAATATTAAATAGCTGTCTTAAATTGGAGAATTACTGTTGACCCTTAATAAAGCCAGAATGGCTGGCAAAATGGGCTCCAAACACAGGGCATGTGTGAAGAATGTAGGAAATTGTTATATATATTTTGTTGCAGCAGCGTTACTAAAAATCTAAAACTGTGATTAATGGGTTGTAAAATGTGAGATAATCATTGATTATAACCATTTACTTGTTTACATATAGATGGCTAATCGAATATTGTTTATAGGAAGGCGATTCCATGGGATGTAGATAATATGAGGAATTGTTTTAGTCCTAGCTAAGCGGATCATGGAACATCTCAGTGGGATACTGATGGTGTAATTAATGGGAGAAGCCAGGTTTGTCTAGTTTTTGGCAGTTTGCTCTAGGATTTTCAGGTTATTTCTGAAAGGGTAACCCTGATTTGCTAACTTTATTTAGGAGTGGATTTTGAACTGAATTGGATTGTTTAGTTGGACAGTGTATAGTGGCAGGTATAGTGGCAGGTGTAGATAGTGAGGTATAAGTTTTTTCCTTTTATTTAGAACTGTTTAACTGTTAATTCTAAAGCTATTTCTTAGATGTTACTGTGGTTAATACTGTGTGTAATTAAAGCTTTTTTTTTAACATAAAAGATACCTAGTGGTCAGAGTCATCATTCTTGGGGTGAAGCATCCTTTCCTCACAGTTCTACAAATTGCAAATTGTTTGGGATTTCTCGTCCAGTTTCCTAACAAAAATTGGGGTCTGGTCCGGTATCCTAACAGCAAGAGCTTTGGATAGTATCTTGCAATCCGTGTTTAGCAGATAAGTAGGATGATACGAGCTGCACTCACGGGGCCCTTACCATTTTTCAGCAATAATAAGATGTTTTCCTGATAATAATAATAATCTTTATTGTCACAAGTAGGCTTACATTAACGCTGCAATGAAGTTACTGTGAAAAGCTCCTAGTAGCCACATTCCGGCGCCTGTTCGGGTACACAGAGGGAGAATTCAGAATGTCCAAATTTCCCAACAGCACGGGCGGGATTCTCTAATCCCGCGGCAGTGTCCACACCGTCGTAAACGCCGTTGCATTTTACGACAGCGTGAACGGGCCACTGCCAGGACTAATTCTGGCCCCTACAAGGGGCCAGCATGGCGCTGGAACGGTTCATGCCGCTCCAGCTGCCGATCCCGGCACGAACTGTGCGCTGTGGGATCCGCGCATGCACAGTGGTGCTGGCGCCAACGCGTGCATATGCAGTGGCCTCCTTCAACATTCTGGCCCAGACGCAACATGGCGCGGGGCTACAGGGGACGGCGCGTAGGAAAGGCGGCCCTCAGCCAGAGAGGCCGGCCCGCCGATCGGTGGGCCCCGATCGCAGGCCAGGCCACATCGGAGGCCCCCCCCCAGGGACGGAACCCCCCCTCTCCCTCCACAGGCCGCTACCCGACCCTTCAACGCCGAGGTCCCGCTGGCCCAGAGCAGGTTAGAACGGCGCCGGCGGGACTCGTTTTTTTTTTTACGGCCACTCGGCCCACCCGGGCCGGAGAATCGCAGGGGGACCGTGTAGAGCGGCCTGTGACTGGCGCTGCACCAACCACGCCGATTCTCCGCGTGCCGGCGTCGGGGCGGCGTGTCCCAGTCGCGGGGATTCTCCGGCCCGGCCCAGGGATGGGAGAATCCCACCCCACGTCTTTCGGGGCTTATGGGTGGAAACCGGAGCAGCCGGAGGAAACCCACACAGACACAGGGAGAAAGTGCAGACTCCGCACAGACAGTGAGCCAAGCCGGGAATCGAACCTGGAACCCTGGCGCTGTGAAGCAACAGTGCTAACCACTGTGCTGCCGTGCTGCCATTTAAAGTAAAAGGAAGATTACTATGAGCAAATGATTCTGAGAAGACTAAGCTAAGTAGGGGACATAAACGGGAGGAAAATTGTTTATGAAAATCAACAGAAAAATCATCATGTCTTGGAGCCTTATGACTTTGTAGTACCTTGACGGCTTGATCTATTTCTAGAGTTGAGAGGGGATTATGTATTAACAGGACGCAAAGTTGGAATATCAAGTTTGTCAAAAAATGATTGAAAACTAGAATTGTCTGCCGTCTTAGAGGAATACAGGGTAGATTAGAAAGTTGAAAATTGATCATTTATACGTTTGGGATCTAGTGTGGAAGTACCAGGTTCAGTGCAAATTTCCGTGATTGGATTGGGGGCCACCGACTTGCGAGTTTGGCGGGGAAGAAATTTGCTCATAATCCTGTTGTCTTGATTTCAGAAAAAGTTGCTCAGCCTGGTTGGTGAATAAAAGATCAAGTTCTATCTGTAAAATGAGTCTGTCCTTACAAATCGCAGGAGTTAGGGTAGAAGTGTCACTGCTCGTCAATTTGGAGTTGGCCAATTCAGATGGGTGATTTAAGCCATGCTTATTGATCCTTGCAGTATATGGAATAACCTGACCATGGACATATGTCTTAAATGCTTCCCAAAGAGTGGATACAATTAAATCAGGGGTTGTACTGATGTCCAAGAACAAATCAATCTGGGAGGAGATAAATTTAATAAATTCTTCATCAGAGAGCAGGATCAATACTCTAAGAACACTGAGAAGGCACATTTTCAGGAAACCAGGGGGGGGGCGCATGGTCAGATATAATGCTATGATATTCACTGGAGTCCAAAAGCGAAAGAAGTTTACTATCCAAAAGAAAGAAGCGGGATTCTCTGATCCTGAGGCTAAATGATGACGCTGTCGTAAAACGCCGTTGCGTTTTACAACGGCGTCAACAGGCCCCTAAGAGCAAAGATCCTGCGCTGCACAGGGGGCCAGCACGGCACTGGAGCACTTCACGCAACTCCAGCTGCCGATACCAGCATCAGAACGGGCGCCACGGGTCCACGCTACGGCCGGTGCAAATTCCTGCATGCGCGCTACGGCCGGTGCAAATTCACACATGCGTGCCAAGTCCGGCGCGAATTCGCGCATGCGCATGGGTTGCCATCTCCGCGCCGGCCCCGACGCAACATGGCGGACAGCTACAGGGGCCCGGCGCGGTGGATCATAGGCCCCCACCAGGACAAGCCGGCCCGCCGATCGGTAGGCCCCGATCGCGGGCCAGGCCACCGTGGAGGCCCCCCCGGGGTCGGATCCCCGCTCCCCCCCAACAGGCCGCCCCCCCGCAGCATGAACGGCGAGGTCCCGTCGGGTAGGGCCACACGTGAACAGCGCCGGCGGGACTCGGCGGCCACTCGGTCCATCGCGCGGAGAATCGGCGGGGGGGTGGGGGGGGGGGGCGGGGGGGAGTGGGGGCCCGGGGTCGGAGAATCCCGCCCAGTATTCTTGAATAAGAACGATGAACTGAAGAAAAAAGAAAAAAAATCTCTTGAATTAGGGAAAAGAAAATGGCAAGGATCCATAAACTCGTAGACAGCTGGGCAGCACGGTGGTACAGTGGTTAGCATTGCTACCTCACGGCACTGAGGACCCGGGTTCAATCCTGGCACAAGGTCACTGTCCGTGTGGAGTTTGCACATTCTCCCCGTGTTTGCGTGGGTCTCACCCCCACAACCCAAAGAGTTGCAGGGAAGGTGGATTGGCCACACTAAATTGCCCCTTAATTGGAAACATTTTTTAAAAAACTCATTGACAGGAATTAATAACAGAAGCTGACTTAGTAAAAGAGGATGAACCAGTTTTGGAGTGGCCAACAGAAGGATTTAAAAGGCAATTAAAGTTCACACCCAGAGTCAGATGATAATTGTGCAAGTTAGGTAAACGTGCAGCATGGTGGTTAGCAGTGTTGCCTCACAGCGCCAGGGACCTGGGTTCGATACCGACCTTGGGTGACTGTCTGTGTGGAGTTTAAACATTCTCCCAGTGTCTGCGTGGGTTTCCTCCGGATGCTCCTGTTTCCTCCCACAGTCCAAAGATGTGCAGGTTAGGTTGCTTGGCCGTGCTAAATTGCCCCTTATGGTGAGGTTACAGGAATACTGCGGGCGGTTGGGCCTAGGTAGGGTGGTCTTTTGATGGGCCAAATGACCTCCTCCTGCACTGTAGGAACTCAATTAATGAATCAGACAGAGGAGAAAAAATTGGTAAAATGTGAGCATCATCCCAACTAGATGCACACAGACTCGCCAGAATTACTTGTTTACTAATTTTGTTTTGTAAGCACATCTTCACACGCATAGTGGGCAGGTTTCTCCGTTTCGGAAACTAAGTGTTGATGCTGGGACTGAATCGGTTAACTTCTATGACAACTAAATTGGTGCTGATCCCAGATCAATTCTGGATCCGTTAATAGGCTGGCACCGGCGCCACGTAGAACACGTTCGATTCCAATGAAAAACGGTTTCCGATTCGTCGGGGTCAGGATAGCCACTCGAGAGGCTGACAAGCTGCAGTCGCATATTAGCACTCCACTCCCCACACACACCATCCCAGCCAAAACGATAGCAGCTCGAGGAGAGGTACCCTGCTTTGTAGACGTCGAGCTGGAGACCCTGATGACACCGTGGAGGAGAGGTGTGCTTACCTGTTCTCCTGGCTAGAGTGGGAAGGACGCTGACACTCGCCACTGTACTCTGGCCTGGGTGCAGGTGGCAGAGGCCGTGCGGGCGTGCGTTGCTCGTTTTTCGATCCCAACAGCGTTGCCAATATTGTTGCGAATATTAATGATGTTGGTGAACCACAAGCCTTCCCTTATATCGATCAAATGATCACACAACCAGTTAGTTAGTTCAAAAGATGGTTTATTTACATACACAAAAGTTACTTCAACATGCAGACACAATATCTACTACGAGTTAAACTACACCTATCAGCTACAATAACCTATACTTAACTTCAGAACAACCGGCACTGTGCAAATGGATAAGGCCTTTATCTGGATTTCACTTGGCTGGTTCAAAGAAAGTGACTCTGTCTCTGCTGGGCTCATCCGTCAGGTAGCGATCGTTGGTCTTGAACTTAACTGGCTGTTCCTGCTGCAATTGGGTGGCACAGGCCGGATCCACAAGAGACAGAATACATGGCTGAGCTCTCTTTTATCCCTCTGGGATTTTGTGCTCTTTGGGGCGGTCCCTAACCTTGGGTCCAATAGTTCGACAGGGGGATCACTGTCTCCGATTTCGGCTAATTAAGGGGCGGGTGCCTTGGTGGCTGGGCGGGTCCTTAGCGGTCATTGACCTTGGCAGTTGTGCTTTCTGAGTAAGGGGAGTGGCGCCGATCAGTCTGTGGCTGTACCGGTTTCTTGATTGGAGTTCTATTGTCCTGGGAAAATGGGCCATTGGAATGTAAACGAGTGGGGGTTTCGATCAGGTCTTGTTACCTGTGTTTTAGATACACATAGGCTCTGTATCTGTCTGAGTCCTGGGTTGGCCATAATTCCCATGGTCCTTTGCAGGTGGCCATCTTAGATGGCTACAGTGCCAAGGGCCCCACCGCCAGAACTGGCCAGTAGTGTTGAAAGAAGGTGCACAACCTCCTCAGGGCGGCCAGGATAGTTGATAGCACTGTGCCCCTCGCAGCAATCTCCGTCCCACACACACGATCCAATAATGTGTCATGGCTTGTATCTTGCAGGATCACATGGCGATGAGGTGGGCCCTTCTGGTGTTCCCCTCCCCAACCCCAAACAGATTCCAGCAACGAGGAGGCCAGGGATAGCAATTAGAGCCCAGAAACCACAGCTCTAGACACCCCGGAGCAGTCCAGGGATGACACTGACTTCCCATCACAGCTGTCGCCCTCCACCACACCAGAGACACTCACCTCGGTTGGTCAATTTAGAGAAGCGGCCCCTGGGGCACTATCTGGTGTACACCACACATTTGCTGCAGTACATCAGGTGGGGGTAGGAACCCCCGAGGGGGCAGACGGTCGGAGGGCGGCCTGACCCCAGGGACTAGCTGCCATCCAGATGAGCTTCGGGCTTCTGGAAAGGGTGGTCCCCAGACACATTGCCAGGGGCTACATAGGGGGCTGTCAGCAACTATCCAGCGCCTCCAGGTGCAGTTGGAGGAGTCCAACCACCTGCAAGGACAGGAGGCAGTACCGATAATGCGTGTCACCCAAGCCAACACCACATGGGTGGCATCCATGGCGGAGGCTTGGGGGGCACAGGTATTGACCATGGGTCAAGATATCCAAGGCCTACAGCACTCTGTGCGGGCAGTGGCCGAGGCACAGGACAGGGCTGCCCTGTCACAAGCGGCTATGCACCAGAGCCACCGAGACATTGCAATGGCGCTTCAGAGCTTGGCCCAGTCACAACGGGTTATGGCTGAGGGCGTCATTGGCATTGCACTGGCACTGGCTGACCTGAGCCCGTCACAGAGGGAGATGGAACAGTCACTGTGCACCACGGCCACAAGTATGGAGACCCTAGTCGAGACGAGAGTGAGCCTCCGGGACTGGCAGGGCCAGTTGGCAGGAGAGCCCCAGGAGTTTGCTCCACTCGTAGCCCCACCCTTCGGAGTAGCCTAGAGGCCATCGAGCACCCCGACTGAGGAGGTCATTGAGCCCATGCCAGTGACTCCCGCAGGGGAAGTGCCAGACCACCACAACATCTTGTACTCCCCCACCCCCCACTCCCCACGGCGCATCTGATGGGCAGTGGGTGGAACAGGGTGACACCAGTCCGCTTGGGACACCGGAGCAACTGCCAGGCTGATCCAGGGCCTGTCACTCCAGAGGACGGCCATCAATGGGGATCCAATGGGCATGGGAGGGGCGGTCGACCGGGGAAGCTGCCACGCTCCTGGGATTGGACTTCCAATACAACCTCCAGAGCTTAACCTTTAAATTCGGCGGCCCTATACCCCCCTCACTGTCTGCAGCCTCGCAACCCTCAAGGTCGACCCGCCTTCCCTTTTTGCGAACCTCACCCCGGATTGCAAACCCGTCGCCACCAGGAGCAGACGGTACAGTGCCCAGGACAGGACCTTCATCAGGTCGGAAGTCCAGCGGCTACTGAAGGAAGGTGTTATCGAGGCCAGCAACAGTCCCTGGAGAGCTCAAGTAGTGGTTGTAAAGACCGGGGAGAAGCACAGGATGGTCATCGATTATAGTCAGACCATCAACCGGTATATGCAGCTCAAGGCGGGCCCTCTCCCCCGCATATCTGATTTGGTCAATCAGATTGCACAATACAAGGTCTTTTCCATGGTGGACTTCAAATCCGACTACCACAAGCTCCCCATCCGCCCAGACGGCCGCAAGTACACTGCATTCGAAGCAGATGGGCGGCTCTACCGCTTCTTAAAGGTTCCCTTCGGTGTCACAAATGGAGTCTTGGTCTTCCAACAGGAGATGGGCCGAATGGTTGACCGGTACGGTTTACGGGCCACGTTTCCGTACCTCGACAACATCACCATCTGCGGCCACGACCAGCAGGACCACGACACCAACCTCCGCAAATTCCTCCATACCGCAAAAACCCTTAACTTAACCTGCAACAAGGACAAATGCATGTTCAGCACCGACCATCCAGTAGTGCATGATGGAGTCATAGGCCCAGATCCCGAACGCATGCGCCCCCTCATGGAGTTTCCCCTCCCCCATTGCTCCAAGGCCCTGAAACGCTGCCTGGGATTTTTTTCATATTATGCCCAGTGGGTCCCCAATTATGCGGACAAGGCCCGCCCACTAATCCAATCCTCAGTTTTCCCCCTGTCGGCAGAAGCCCGCCAGGCCTTCAGCCGCATAAAGGCGGACATCGCAAAGGCCACGATGCACGCAATCGATGAATCCCTTCCCTTCCAAGTCGAGAGCGA
The DNA here is from genome assembly GCF_047496885.1 of Scyliorhinus torazame. Classification (NCBI taxonomy): domain Eukaryota; kingdom Metazoa; phylum Chordata; class Chondrichthyes; order Carcharhiniformes; family Scyliorhinidae; genus Scyliorhinus; species Scyliorhinus torazame. The sequence goes on from NC_092708.1 coordinate 255,516,663, forward strand.
CGCGTCTGACGTAGCTCTGGCGGCCACCCTCAACCAAGCGGGCAGGCCCGTGGCCTTCTTCGCGCGCACTCTCCATGCTTCGGAAATCCATCATTCCTCCGTTGAAAAGGAGGCCCAGGCCATAGTAGAAGCTGTGCGGCACTGAAGGCATTACCTGGCCGGCAGGAGATTCACGCTCCTCACTGACCAACGGTCGGTAGCTTTCATGTTCGATAATGCACAGCTGGGCAAGATAAAGAACGATAAGATCTTACGGTGGAGGATCGAGCTCTCCACCGACAACTATGAGATCTTGTATCGTCCCGGGAAACTAAACGAGCCTCCTGATGCCCTATCCCGCGGCACATGTGCCAACGCACAAATGGACCGACTCCGGGCCCTCCACGAGGACCTCTGCCACCCGGGGGTCACTCGCTTTTTCCATTTTATCAAGACTCGCAACCTGCCCTACTCCCTCGAGGAGGTCAGGACAGCCACCAGGAACTGCCAAATCTGCGCGGAGTGCAAACTGCACTTCTACAGGCCAGAGGAAGCGCATCTGATAAAGGCTTCCCGTCCCTTTGAACGCCTCAGTATGGACTTCAAAGGGCCCCTCCCCTCCACCGACCGCAACACGTACTTTCTGAAAGTGATTGACGAGTACTCCCGGTTCCCATTCGCCATCCCCTGCCCCGACATGACCGCAGCCACCGTCATAAAAGCCCTCCACAGTATCGTTACCCTGTTCGGTTTCCCCGCGTACATACACAGCGATAGGTGGTCCTACTTCATGAGCGACGAACTGCATCAATTCCTACTCAGCAAGGGCATCGCCTCGAGCAGGACGACCAGTTATAACCCCCGGGGAAACGGACAAGTAGAGAGGGAGAACGGAACGGTCTGGAAGACAGTCCTACTGGCCCTACGGTCCAGGAATCTCCCAGTCTCCCGCTGGCAGAAGGTACTTCCCAACGCACTCCACTCCATCCGATCACTGCTGTGTACCCCGACAAGCGAAACACCTCATGAACGTCTCCTTGTCTTCCCTAGGAAGTCCTCCTCCGGGACCTCGCTCCCAACCTGGCTGGCAGCTCATGGACCCATTCTGCTCCGCAAACACGTGCGGACCCATTGGTAGAGAGGGTCCACCTCCTTCACGCTAACCCTCAGTACGCCTATGTGGCCTACCCCGACGGCCGGCAGGATACGGTCTCCCTACGGGACCTGGCGCCCGCTGGATCCCCACTCACCCTGCCCCCCCCTCCCACCAACCCCACCCTCCCTCCCACCAGCGCAAGCCACGGCTGCCCCCTTTCCAGGTGGATCGGTCCTTCCACTGGTCCCACCCAGGGGTGATGATGCTACCGAAGAAGCCAAAGTCATGCTCTCGGAGTCACGGATGCCCGAGCCTGCACCTGCATCACCGCCGAAACTGCGACAATCACAGAGGACGACCAGGGCCCTCGATCGACTAATTGCTTCATCCTGATCTGTACATGTAAAATGAATACTATTATTTGTTGTGACATGTAATAAGGCAAAACCCTGATATGTACATGTGAAGTGAATACTGTAAATAGTTCTGACATGTAATAAGGCAAAACACTGTACCACCGATGGGTACCACCATAACCTCTACCACTGTATGACGCGAGACCATCACCCCTGCCGGACTCTTTTTTAACAGGGCGTGAATGTGGTAGCCTGTATTAGGGGTATTACGGTACCTAGGTTGAGGCTGTAAGATCATTGGTGTGGGAGGTGCCTGAGACAGGAAGATCATTGGTGAAGCCTGCCTGCTGGTTCCGCCCAGTAAGGCGGAGTATAAGAGTCTGAGTCTTCCTAGCAGCTGCATTCTGCGCTGCTGGGGAAAACATCTAGTCCAAAAAAGCTTTCAATTGTCATCCAATCTTGCTTCTGGAGTTATTGATCGAGCATCACCCTCCCTTCCAACAGGGGTACCGGTGGCGGTCACTACCCATGCCAGCGAAATGTTCCACGACCCCCTCCGACACCCTCATGTAGGGGCTACTGTGGGCTTCCCCCTTGATTGGGCCGCACGCTGCCTCACCAGTGGGTGATGCCCGTTTGCCAGAAGGGGTTTGTGGGGTGGAGGAGTGGGTGGGGCGCGATGGTGGTGGTGTGGGGGCAGCCATACGATCGGTGTCACTCTGTGCACCACAGGCCATGGTGGATGGTCAGTGGTGTGTGCAGCAAGATGGCTGCCTCGCAGGCTATGGCAGTGGCAGTCTGTACCTAGACATCCTGGTCACCCCCTCCCCGTCAACCCCACCACTCTCCCCCGGTTCTGGCAGACGCTCTCTCCCCCACCCCTCACCAGCCAACCATGCGGCAACCAGACCAGCAGCCCATGGTCGTGCCCCTGGGAATATGTTCTACCTCCTCTCTCCCCCAGCACGGTAGCACAGTGATTAGCACAGTTGCTTCACAGCTCCAGGGTCCCAGGTTCGATTCCCGGCTGGGTCACTGTCTGTGCGGAGTCTGCACGTTCTCCCCGTGTGTGCATGTGTTTCCTCCGGGTGCTCCAGTTTCCTCCAACAGTCCAAAGATGTGCAGGTTAGGTGGATTGGCCATGATAAATTGCCCTTAGTGACCAAAAAATGTTAAGTGGGGGTTACTGGGTTACGGGGATAGGGTAGATACATGGGCTTCAGTAGGGTGCTCTTTCCAAGGGCCGGTGCAGACTCGATGGGCTGAATGGCCTCCTTTTGTACTGTACATTCTATGATTCTGAGCAGCCTGTTTCACTATTTTTTTTAATGACAAGTGAATCCTGCTGTCGGTAATTCCTCTTGGCGGAGGTGGAGCATCAGGAAGGACCTGGGGAATACCGATGGGCCTGCTGATGTTATGCCAACTGTGTTTACTGTATGTGCGGAGAAGAATGCATTCACGTCGCTGTCGAGGTACCGGAGCATAGCATTCTGTCGAGTGCCTGGCCATGATTTTTACCTCGCCCGCGATTCTCCGCCCAATCATGTCTGACGATTCCAGCATCACTGGACGGAGAATCCTGCTCACTGTTTTTACCCCTTTGGGTGGAAGGATTCCCGAGCTGATTATCAGCCTGTTAAACTGTTTTGAACACTCCTTCTGTAACCAACAAGTATTGGACTTGAACTTGGAGCTTCTGATCCAGCGGTAGGGACGATACCACTGCGCCACAGCACTTCCTGTTTATTCAATAAACTACCAGACACAATCACATCGAGGCCATTAGGATCTGCTATGATACGTGAAGAGACAAATGGGATATTTTTATAGATGAAAATTGCAACACCTCATGATTCATCGTGAAATTTGGAGTGAAGGACCTGCCCCACCCATCCCTTTCTGAGTCTAAAATGACCTAAAGGCCTCTTGCAGAAAAACAATATCAGCCTTAAACTTCTGCAGGTGAGAAAATGCTTTACTGCGTTTCATAGGGTGATTCACTCCTTTTCCATTGCAACAAACTACATTTGTAGAAACTTTGGACATATTAGATAAAACATTCTTAGGTGTCATAACATGAAAAAGGAAAATTATTAACAGGACAAATTGACCAAGTTGGAACAAATGACAAACTGACGACCTGTACTTAAAGGGCAGCCAAAGAAAAGCTCTGGGGCTGGTTTAGCACACTGGGCTAAATCGCTGGCTTTGAAAGCAGACCAAGGCAGGCCAGCAGCATGGTTCAATTCCCGTACCAGCCTCCCCGAACAGACGCCGGAATGTGGCGACTAGGGGCTTTTCACAGTAACTTCATTTGACGCCTACTTGTGACAATAAGCGATTTTCATTTTCATTTTTTTTCATTTCAGTAACAAAGATTTGAAAATCAACAATAAGCGATTTTCATTTCATTTCATTTCAGAAAGAAAAAATATAGGAGCGATAAGAGAAAAGGAGCAAAAGGAGAAAAAATTCCCCAATGCCAGTGTTATAGCCCGCACGATGTTACGGGGTAGGGATGGTGAACTACAAAATACAAGCTCCCCCGATAAGGGCTGGGGACCCTTAACAATACTTGGCTTTGGATAAATTGAGTAGGCCAGTAAGGCACCAACTACAGAAGACCCAGTGGAGAACTACTGGAGCAGTAAATAATAGTTATTGTTAAATAAATAAGCTTTTGTTTCTTTTAAAAAAAAACATTTTGAGTACCCAATTATTGTTTTCCAATTAAGGGGCAATTTAGCGTGGCCAATTCACCTATCCTGCATCATGTTTTTGGGTTGTGGGGGTGAGACCCACACAGATACGGGGAGAATGCGCAAACTCCACATGGACAGTGACCCGGGGCCGGGATCGAACCCAGGTCCTCGGCGCCATGAAGCAGCAGTGCTAACCATGCTGCCCACAAGTTTTTGTTTCTACCTACTCGGTGTGGTCTCTTCGTTGCCCTTACAATAGCCGGCCTTCCACCAAACGAAAGGCTGCATCCACAACCCCCCTTCTAAAGCTAGATATGAATACAGCCATCTTAAGGATAACCCCGAAGAACCTCGGTCCAAAACCCCACCTGGAGCAAAATAAAACATCAGTTTCATCCTCAGCCTCCAATACCAAATGGCCCAGCAATAACATTAAAATTGTCATACTGAAACTGTTATTACAATAAGCAACATCATAATCAGCTTTCAACGTTTGCGGTTACTGTTAATATAGTACTACCATCAAGCGTTCAACATTAGTAACAAACTGTGGGCAGCTGTAGAAGGGGAAAAATCACTCAAAGAGGGAAGGAAGCTTCCCACAGCTAAAATCCGACAGAATGTCAACAGTCATTACAGCCCATCAAACAGATCAGACAGTTAACAAGGAGCTGTGTTTCACGTAATATGATCTTGCACTGATTCTGGATCAAGGAATAATTTTGAAATACTGTTGCTATATATGACTCTTCATCTGGCAGGGTAGAAGACTAAATTCTGCCCTTACACATTGCCATAGGAGACCCTTAACCTCCCCAAAGGCAGCCACCGAATCTTTGCTTTGACGTGATGCATCCAGAACTTCCTAACCCACAGACCACAATCAGTAAGGATAGGCAACAACACCTCCTCCGCGGTCATCCTCAACACCGGTGCCCCACAAGGCTGTGTCCTCGGCCCCCTACTATACTCTTTATACACCCATGACTGTGTGGCTAAATTCCCCTCCAATTTGATTCCAACCTAACCAACCAACAACAAGAACCGATTAGCCATCCTCGGCTATGTGGTTCAGAACGGAGTTCTAGGGCCCGACCCCAATCGCATGGGCCCCCTCATGGATCTCCCCCTTCCCCACTGCCCCTAGGCCCTCAAACGATGCCTGGAATTCTTTTCGTACTACGCCCAGTGGGTCCCTAACTATGCGGACAAGGCCCACCCACTCATCCACTCCACCGGTTTCCCACTGACGGCCAAGGCTCACCAGGCCTTCAACCGTATCAAGGCCGACATCGCCAAGGCTGCGATGCACACGGTCGACGAGACGCTCCCCTTCCAAGTCGAGAACGATGCCTCAGACGTCGCTCTGGCCGCCACCCTCAACCAGGCAGGCCCCTGGCATTCTTTTCCCGCACCCTCCATGCCTCCGAAACTCGGCACTCCTCCGTCGAAAAGGAGGCCCAAGCGATCGTTGAAGCTGTGCGGCACTGGAGGCATTACCTGGCCAGCAGGAGATTCACTCTCCTCACAGACCAACGGTCGGTTGCCTTCATGTTTAACATCACACAGCGGGGTAAGATCAAAAACGATAAGATCTTGTGGTGGAGGATCGAGCTCTCCAACTTTAATTATGAGATTTTGTATAGCCCCGGTAAGCTCAACAAACCCCCAATGCCCTGTCCCGAGGTACATGTGCCAGCGCACAAGTGGACCGACTCTGGACCCTGCACGACGATCTCTGTCACCAAGGGGTCACCCGCTTTATCACTTCATTAAGGCCCGCAATCTGCCCTACTCCATCGAGGAAGTCAGGGCTATCACCAGAGACTGCCAGGTCTGCGCGGAGTGTAAACCGCACTTCTACCGGCCAGACCGTGCGTGCCTGGTGAAGGCCTCCCGCCCCTTTGAATGCCTCAGCGTGGACTTCAAAGGGCCCCTACCCTCCACCGACCGCAACACATATTTTCTCAATGTGGTCGATGAATATTCCAGATTCTCCTTCGCCATCCCATGCCCCTTAATGACGTCTGCCACCTTCATCAAAGCCCTCAACACCATCTTCACTCTGTTCGGTTTCCCCGCCTACGTCCAAAGCGACCGGGGATCCTTATTTATGAGCGATGAGCTGCGCCAGTACCTACTCAACAGGGCCATTGCCTCGAGCAGGACGACCGGCTACAACTCCAGAGGAAACAGACAGGTGGAGCGGGAGAATGGGACGGTCTGGAAGGCCGTCTAGCTGGCCCTACGGTCCAGAAATCTCCCGGCGTCCCGCTGGCAGGAGGTCCTCCCCGACGTACTTCACTCCATTCGGTCACTCCTGTGCACCGCGACTAACGAAACCCCCCATGAACGTCTCTTGGCCTTCCCCAGGAAGTCCTCCTCTGGGGTTTCGCTCCCAACGTGGCTGGCAGCGCCAGGACCTGTTCTCCTCCGCAAGCACGTGCGGCTTCACAAGGCAGACCCGTTGGTTGAGAGGGTCCAGCTACTCCACGCAAACCCGCAGTACGCCTACGTAGCGTACCCCGACGGCCGCCAAGACACAGTCTCCCTCAGGGACCTGGCACCAGCTGGGTCCCCACACACCCCACACCCTGCCCCGGCACCGCCCGCCCTTCCCCCAGCGCACCCCACCACAGCCCGTGCTCCAGGACAATCCGTCCTCCCCTTGGTCCCACCCAGGGATGAAGAGGATGTCGACCCGCTCCCTGAGTCACCGATGACCGAGCCGACGCCTGACTCGCCACCAGCACTGCAGCGCTCTCAACGACGGATCAAGGCGCCCGACCGTCTAAATTTGTAAGTTTCTCTGAAATTTTAATGACAACCTGTATGTAAATAGTTTTCCACCACCCCCGCTGGACTCATTTTTAACAGGGGGTGAATGTGGTAGTCACCACTGTTGTATTATATTATATATACTGCACTGCATACGAGGGTATTACGGTAAGGCCCCTGTACTACAGGTACGGGGGTAGATCCCTGCCTGCTGGCTCCATCCAGTAGGCGGAGTATAAATGTGTGTGCTCTCCGAACTGCAGCCATTTCGGCAGCAGCTGTAGGAGGCCAAACATCTCTGTGTAATAAAACCTCGATTACATTCTACTCTTGTCTCGTCGTAATTGATAGTGCATCAATCTGCTCCGCCAGTCGAGCCAAGTTTATACAGCTGCACCCACCCCATGCCACCTGGATACCCAAATACATGAATCTAGCCCCACCACCCTAAATGGAAATTCCTTCAATCTCCTTTCCTGCCCTCTGGCATTAATTGGAAACACCTCACTCATTCCCGTGTTCTATTTATATCCCGAAAACCGGCGGAATTCCCCCAAAATCTCCAAAATACCTCCAATGCTGCCCACCGGGTCTGAAATATACAATAACAGCACTTCCACATACTACGAGACCCGATGCTCGGCAGCTCCCACCCGCTCAATCCCTCTCCAATCCCATTAGGTCCGAAGCGCCATTGCCAACAGCTCTATCTCCAAGGCGAAAAGCAACGGGGAAAGCGGGCACCCCTGCCTCATCCCCCGGTGTAGCCCAACGTACCCCAAACTCACTTGGTTCGTCTGCACGTTCACAACCGGCGCCTTGTCTAGCAGCCGGACCCAATTCACAAACCCCTCCCCGAACCGGCCCAGCACCTCCAACAAATACGCCCACTCCATCCGATCAAAGGCCTTTTCCGCGTCCATCGCCACCACTACTTCAACCTCCTGCCCCTCCGAGGGCATCATAATTACATTGGGTACCCTCTGCACAAACTGCCTTCCCTTCACAAACCCCGTCTGATTCTCGCCGATCACCCCCGGCACACAGTCCACAATTCGCGATGCCAACACCTTCGCCAATAACTTGGCACCTACATTCATAAATGATATTGGGTGGTCCAACCCACACTGCTCAGGATCCTTATTTAAAATCAGGGAGATGGAAGCCTGCGGCAATGAGGGGGAGGGGGAGTTTACCCCTCTCCCTCGCTTCATTATACACCCTAACCAGCGGTGGCCCCAGGTGAATCGCCGCATCCCCTCGTCCCCGGTCGGGGGCTCCGACTCGTAGAGCCTCCGATAAAAGACCTCAAATACCCCATTCACTCCCTCCGGGTCCTTCCCTTATTATCCCTAACTCTACCAATCATGCTCTCTGCCTCCTGCTTCCTCAACTCAGGGGCCAACATCCTACTCGCCTTTTCCCCGTACACATACACAGCCCCTCTGGCCCTCCGCAACTGTCTCACCGCCTTAACCGTAGAGACTAGTCCAAACTCCATCTGGAGCCTCCCGCTCTCCTTCAACTGCCCCACCTCCGACCCCTCCAAATACCTCCTGTCCACACTCAAAACCTCATCCACCAGCCTTGCCCTCTCCTCCTGCTCCACCTTCTCCTTGTGTGCCTGAATCTATATAAACACCCCTCTGACTACCGCCTTGAGAGCCTCCCACAACGTGGCAGCTGTGACCTCCCCCTTGTCGTTCCACTCCACGTAACTCTGAATGGCAGCGCTCACCCCCACACACACTCCTCATCCACCAGCAACCCCACATCCAGGCTCCACTGCGGCCGTTGGGCCTCCCCCTGAGGCACCTGTAAATCTACCCAATGTGGCGCATGGTTGGAAACCACAATCGCTGAATATTCCGAGTCGGCCACCCCCGCTTGCAGCACCTTCTCCATCATAAAAAAGTCAATCCGGGAGTACACCCAGTGTGCATGGGAGAAGTATGAAAATGTCTTCGCCCTCGGCCTGCCAAACCTCCACGGGTCCAACCCCCATGCGCTCCATGAACCCCTTCACCTCCCTCGCCATTGCCGACACCCTCACCGACTTGGGACACGACCGGTCCAAGCTCAGATCTATGACCGTATTAAAATCCTACCCATAATCTTTTCTTTTTAGAGTACCCAATTCATTTTTCCAATTACTGGGCAATTTACACATTTTTGGCCTGTGGGGCCGAAACCCACACAAACATGGGGAGAATGTGGAGGGACTTCCGGTGGCGGCTATGAGGGAGTAAGTTGCACACTTGGTGGCTCCCGCTCCGGTCGGACTTTTGGACCTTTTCCCCGACTTGTTTGCGCTTTTAAGCGCTGGATTGGAAAATAATAGCACTCAGGCACTGAATCCATACAGTGGTGTATGGAACTAAGACGTAGGAAGGATCGTAAACAGCTGAAGAAGTGGACAAACAAGGGCAAAGGGGAGGCTGTGAGTGAAAGCAATATGGCCGATGTCCAGACCCGGGCACTGCCAGCTCAGCCGACAATGGAGCACCTGTTGCGGGTTCTGCAGGAGAATTTGGGGCAGCACGGTAGCATTGTGGATAACACAATTGCTTCACAGCTCCAGGGTCCCAGGTTCGATTCCGGCATGGGTCACTGTCTGTGCAGAGTCTGCACATCCTCCCCGTGTGTGCGTGAGTTTTATCCGGGTGCTCCAGTTTCCTACCGCATCCAAAGATGTGCAGGTTAGGTGGATTGGCCATGATAAATTGCCCTTAGTGTCCAAAATTGCCCTTAGTGTTGGGTGGGGTTACTGGGTTATGGGGATAGATGGAGGTGTTGACCTTGGGTAGGGTGCTCTTTCCAAGAGCCGGTGCAGACTCATTGGGCCGAATGGCCTCCTTCTGCACTGTAAATTCTATGATAATCTGTGATAATCTATGAATTTCCAAGCACTGAAAAGTGATCATTTGGAACCGCTCCAGAAATCGTTTGACCGAATGGAGAAAAGGCTGAATGCCCAGGCTGAGGAGATCCAGGAGCTGGAGAAGACGGTAGAGGAGCAGGCGGACTTTCAAACGGTGGCGGACATGGAGATTCGAAGGTTGAGAGACCAACAAAAAATGCTCCTGGAAAAGCTGGAGGACCTGGAGAATGGGTCTCGCCGGCAGAATTTAAGAATCGTTGGCCTCCCGGAGGGGGCCGAAGGGCTGGATGCTGCCGCGTATGTGGCAGATATGTTCCAGCAGCTGCTGGGGAATGAGGGGCGAAATTCTCCGTTATCGGCGGAAACTCCGCCGATCGGCGCAAAAAACGGCGCAAATCCCACTTGCGTCACGTCATAAAAATGGGCCGATAGTCTGCGGCCCGAAATGGGCTAGCAGCGACGTAACGGGATCCGCGCTTGCGCAGTGGTTCACGCCGTGCAGCGTCATACGCGCTGCACGGCGTGACGGCTCATAAGGCCGCGCAGCTCCCCCCCACCCGACCGGAACAGCCGACCGCAACACCCGACTTGATGGCTGGCCGTCGCTCAGCCCCGAGGTTCGAGTCACGCGATGTGGAGGCGCTCCTGGATGCGGTGGAGCAGAGGAGGGACGCCCTGTATCCCGGGCACGGCCGCAGAGTTGCCCCACGCCACAGCCGGCGTCTGTGGAGGGAGGTGGCAGAGGCCGTCACCGCTGTGGCCCTAACACCACGGACAGGCACCCAGTGCCACAAGAAGGTGAACGACCTCGTCAGAGCAGGCAGGGTGAGCCTCCCCCATATCCCCCATATCCCCTCTCCCCCAAATCCCCCCTCCCCCATATCCCCCCTCCCCCATATCCCCCCTCCCCCATATCCCCCCTCCCCCATATCCCCCCCTCCCCCATATCCCCCATATCCCCCCTCCCCCATATCCCCCATATTCCCCCCTCCCCCATATCCCCCATATCCCCCATATCCCCCATATCCCCCATATCCCCCCTCCCCATATCCCCCCCTCCCCCATATCCCCCCCTCCCCCATATCCCCCCTCCCCCATATCCCCCTCCCCCATATCCCCCATATCCCCCCTCCCCCATATCCCCCATATTCCCCCCTCCCCCATATCCCCCATATCCCCCATATCCCCCCTCCCCCATATCCCCCCTCCCCCATATCCCCCATATCCCCCCTCCCCCATATCCCCCCCTCCCCCATATCCCCCATATCCCCCCTCCCCCATATTCCCCCCTCCCCCATATCCCCCATATCCCCCATATCCCCCCTCCCCCATATCCCCCATATCCCCCCTCCCCCATATCCCCCATATCCCCCCTCCCCCATATCCCCCATATCCCCCCTCCCCCATATCCCCCCCTCCCCCATATCCCCCATATCCCCCCTCCCCATATCCCCCATAACCCCCCTCCCCCGTATCCCCCCTCCCCCATATCCCCATATCCCCCCTCCCCCATATTCCCCATATCCCTCCCTCCCCCATATCCCCCCTCCCCCATATCCCCCATATCCCCCCTCCCCCATATCCCCCATATCCCCCCTCCCCCATATCCCCCATATCCCCCCTCCCCCATATTCCCCATATCCCCCCCTCCCCCATATCCCCCCTCCACCATATCCCCCATATTCCCCTCTCCCCATATCCCCCATATCCCCAAGTGAATCCAGCCCTAACCTTAACCTCTGCAATGCACGCGCAACCGATGGCGTGCATTCATATACCTGCCTAACACTGTTGCCTTTTACCCCTGCCACCACCCCCCCCCCCCCGCCAGGAGAAGCGCGCACACAACAATAGGGAGCATGTGAGGACTGGAGGAGGGCCCGCTGATGAGAGGCCACTGACCGTACACGAGGAAAGGGCCCTGGAACTGGCTGGCGGACCTGAGGACCGGGAGGTTGCTGATGCAGAGGTCGGGGCCCCACGAGCAAGTGAGCCACCAACAGCCCGTCCCCATATCCCCCCTCCCCTATATCCCCCTCTCCCGTATCACCTGATCACTGCCTGATGTCTAACCATGCATGCTTCATTGTGTATCGCAGGACCAAACGTCCAGGCACCCATCCCCGCAGATGCAGACCGCCCGCAGGATGCCCCTCGGAGACCACGGGAGACGGAGAGACCCGCAACCTCCAGCATGCGACGCCCGCAGGATGCCCCTCCGAGACCACGGGAGACGGAGAGAACCGAACCCTCCAGCATGCGACGCCCGCAGGATGCCCCTCGGAGACCACGGGAGACGGAGAGACCTGGAGCAACAGGGAGACGACACCCCCGTCACGTGCGGGAGCGACCACCCAGCGATGAGGGGGGCAGCCACAGGCCCCCGTCACATCCGAGCCAGGACACCACTACCCAGGACACCACTATCCAGGACACCCCTACCCGGGACACCACTACCCAGGACACCCCTACCCGGGACAGCACTACCCGGGACAGCACTACCCGGGACAGCACTACCCAGGACACCCCTACCCGGGAAGACGAAAGACCGGACAGTGACTCAGAGTGGATGGGTGGAGACGAACCCCCACCCCAAAGTGCCATGGACTCAGAGTGGGACGAAGAGCACGACACAACGCCACTGCTGTCACCAACACCCTCCACCATCGCAGAAACACTCACCACGGTTGGGCACTTTAGTGATGAGGCGTCTGGTACACTCACTGGTGCGCACAACACAGCCGTCCCGGTACAGCAGGTGGAGGTAGGAGCAGCAGAGGGACAGGGCGGTCGGAGGGCAGCCCAGGCCAAGCGAACATCTGCCGCCCAGATGGATCCCGGGTTCCTGCAGTTACCACACCCACACATAGATCCGATGCAACCACCGACACGGAGACGAGCGAATAGGATGACGGGTGGCTTGCGGCGGCTGCGGTCGCAGGTGGAGGAGTCCACCCGCGTCCAGGAGCTGGGAGTGGTCCCGGTCATGCGTGCCACCCAGGCTGACACCGCACGGGTGGCGTCCGCGGTGGAGGCAATGGGTGCGACGGTGTCAGACATGGGGAACGGTTTGCGAGGCCTGGGGCCTTCCGTGCAGGCGGCGTCTGTGGCCCAGGAAATGGCTGCCCTCTCACAGGAGGCCATGAGCCAGTGCCAGCGCCAGATGGCAGAGGCGCTCAACGCCATAGCCCAGTCTCAGCAGGCCATGGCCCAGTCTCAGCAGGCCATAGCCCAGTCTCTGCAGGCCATGGCCCAGTCTCTGCAGGCCATGGCCCAGTCTCAGCAGGCCATCGCTGAGGGCATCGGCGCCAGTGGCCATGTGCGAGCTGGCGTCGCACTGTCGCAGACAGGGTTCGACAACCCCCTGGGCTCCATGGCTGCAAACCTGCAGACCCCTGTCGATACCAGCACGGGCCTCCAGGACTGGCAGCGCCAGATGTCGGGGGCGCGTCGGATGGCCAGTCCGTTCGCATCCCCCACCCATGTAGAGGCCTGGGGGCCATCGGGCACCCCGAGGGAGGAGGAGGTGGTGTGGTCCGTCCTGGCTCCCTCTGTAGGGGAGGTCCCGGTACACCGCGACACCTCGGACTCCCCCCCTTCCGTCCCAGGTGCATCGGGTGGGCAACGGGCAGGACAGGCTGGCAGCTCGCCATCCCAGTCGCCCGGGCCGCAGCCTGGCCCATCTAGGCCAGGACGCCCCAGGAAACGGCCGCCAAAGGGATCCAGTGTCAGAGGGCAGGAATCACAGGAGTCCACCTCCAGTTCTGCTGTACCGTCTGGGGAACCACGTAGACGTAGTCAAAGGGCCCGTAAGGCCAAACAATTAGACACTGAGTAAGTTGGCACGGGTGCAGGGCACAGATGAGTTTTAGGCGCTAGGGCACGTGCATGAACTCCTTTGGTTATTAAAGTCAATGTTACACCTACCGAAGCTGCCTTTGTGCTCTGTCCAAAGTGTGCGGGGGTGTCATGTACGTTGAGCGCAAGTGTGTGTGTGAGGGGTGGTCTTACCTCAGCCCCAGGTGAGTCTGCCCCCTTCCCCCTGGGCCGCCATCAACATCCCCCGGGCAGAGGACGGGACCGTGCGCTGCAGTGTCACAGCCGCATGCAGGGATGGTCCGGGTGGATGGTGGTACTGTGGCCATGGGTCAGACATAGTCCAACGGTGTAGAGCCAGGAGCTCATCGGAGGCGGGCTGTCATCATTCTCCATGGCCTGCGATAGACACGCGTCCACCCGCAACTGGGTGAGCCCGGCCCGTTGTGCCGCCGGTGGATCGGCAATTGGGAGTGGGGGGGTGGTGTGCATGCGGGTGGGGTGTGTGGGGTTGGGGAGGGGGGTGATGGTGCTGGGTGGATGGATGGGTGGGGGGTGTGGGTGGTCGGCTGTTGTCATGGTGTGCGGTCTGTGGCCATACTACCCGATTCCCACGCCCATCTAGTCATTGAAGCGGGCGTCTATCAGTCTGTCCCGTGCCCGCTGGGCCAGCCGGTAACGGTGGACAGCCACCCGTCTGTGTCTACCCCGTCTGCCCTGACCATTGCCCCCATCCCCCTCATCTGGGGAGGACTGGGCCTCTTCCTGCTGCTCCTCCACTCCGCCCTCCTCTGCCTGCGGCACATCGCCCCTCTGCTGGGCTATGTTGTGCAGGACGCAGCACACCACAATGATGCGGCCGACCCTATCTGACCGATACTGGAGGGCGCCCCCAGAGAGGTCCTGGCACCTGAAACGCATCTTCAGCACGCCAAAGCACCTCTCGATCACTCCCCTTGTCGCTACATGGGCATCATTGTAGCGGTTCTCCGCCTCATTGCGTGGCCTCCGTATAGGCGTCATCAGCCACGATCGCAATGGGTAGCCCCTGTCGCCCAGCAACCAGCCCCTCAGCCGGGGATGGCGTCCCTCGTACATGCCGGGGATGGATGACCGCGACAACACGAATGAGTCGTGTACACTGCCTGGGTAACGGGCGCAGACGTGCAGGATCATCATGCGGTGGTCGCAGACCACCTGTACGTTCATCGAATAGGTCCCCTTCCTATTAGTGAACACGGCCCTGTTATCTGCAGGTGGCCGCACGGCGACGTGCATCCCATCGATCGCGCCCTGGACCATGGGGAACCCGGCAATGGCAGAGAAGCCCACGGCCCGGGCATCTTGGCTGGCCCGGTCCACGGGGAAGCGGATGTAGCGGTGCGCCATGGCATAAAGGGCATCTGTCACTGCCCGGATGCACCGATGCACCGATGTCTGCGATATGCCGGACAGGTCCCCACTCGGTGCCTGGAATGACCCCGTTGCATAAAAGTTCAGGGCCACCGTAACCTTGACGGACACGGGGAGAGGGTGTCCCCCGCCAGTGCCACGCGGTGACAGGTGTGCCAGCAGGTGGCAGATGTGTGCCACGGTTTCCCGGCTCATCCGGAGTCTCCTCCTGCATTCCCGGTCCGTGAGGTCCTGTATGACTGCCGGGGCCGGTACACACGGGGCGCCCTCGGGTGCCTCCGTTGCCGTGGGGCCGCGACGTCCTCCTCCCCCTCCTCGTCCTGTCGGTCAGGTGTCCCTCCAGCCTGGGCGGCTGCCGCCTGCCCCTCTGCGGCAGCATGCGCCGCCTCTCTGGCACGCTCCTCCTCCTCCTCCTCCTCCTCCTCCTCCTCATCCAGGGCAACATAGACATGAGCGGCTGCCACCACGGCGGCCAACATCGCTGGATGATCTGAAAACATGACGACCTGGTGGGGGGGAGGGGAACGACGACATGTCATCATTGCCCATATCCCCTCCTCCCCCCAGCCAGGTGGCATGGACCGCATGGGTCCAACTGTTGGAGGCTGGCACCTGGCCAGGTGGACCAACTCATTTGCCCTCCCATCACCCACCCCGGCACGGACCCCCTCCCCAACCCCCAACCTCCACCCCGGCACGGACCCCCTCCCCAACCCCCAACCTCCACCCCAGCACGGACCCCCCCCAACCTCCACCCCGGCACGGAACCCCTCCCCAACCCCCAACCTCCACCCCAGCACGGACCCCCCCCCAACCTCCACCCCGGCACGGAACCCCTCCCCAACCCCCAACCTCCACCCCAGCACGGACCCCCCCCCCAACCTCCACCCCGGCACGGACCCCCTCCCCAACCTCCACCCCGGCACGGACCCCCCCCCAACCTCCACCCCGGCACGGACCCCCTCCACAACCCCCAACCTCCACCCCGGCACGGAACCCCTCCCCAACCCCCAACCTCCACCCCAGCACGGACCCCCCCCCAACCTCCACCCCGGCACGGAACCCCTCCCCAACCCCCAACCTCCACCCCAGCACGGACCCCCCCCCCCCAATCTCCACCCCGGCACGGACCCCCTCCCCAACCTCCACCCCGGCACGGACCCCCCCCCAACCTCCACCCCGGCACGGACCCCCTCCACAACCCCCAACCTCCACCCCGGCACGGACCCCCTCCCCAACCTCCACCCCGGCACGGACCCCCTCCCCAACCTCCACCCCGGCACGGACCCCCCCCCCAACCTCCACCCCGGCACGGACCCCCTCCCCAACCCCCAACCTCCACCCCGGCACGGACCCCCCCCCCCAACCTCCACCCCGGCACGGACCCCCTCCCCAACCCCCAACCTCCACCCCGGCACGGACCCCCTCCCCAACCCCCAACCTCCACCCCGGCACGGACCCCCTCCCCAACCCCCAACCTCCACCCCGGCACGGACCCCCCCCCAACCTCCACCCCGGCACGGACCCCCTCCCCAACCCCCAACCTCCACCCCGGCACGGACCCCCTCCCCAACCCCCAACCTCCACCCCGGCACGGACCCCCTCCCCAACCCCCAACCTCCACCCCGGCACGGACCCCCTCCCCAACCCCCAACCTCCACCCCAGCACGGACCCCCCCCCAACCTCCACCCCGGCACGGAACCCCTCCCCAACCCCCAACCTCCACCCCGGCACGGACCCCCCCCCCCCCCAACCTCCACCCCGGCACGGACCCCCTCCACAACCCCCAACCTCCACCCCGGCACGGACCCCCTCCCCAACCTCCACCCCGGCACGGACCCCCTCCCCAACCTCCACCCCGGCACGGACCCCCCCCAACCTCCACCCCGGCACGGACCCCCTCCCCAACCCCCAACCTCCACCCCGGCACGGACCCCCTCCCCAACCCCCAACCTCCACCCCGGCACGGACCCCCTCCCCAACCCCCAACCTCCACCCCGGCACGGACCCCCCCCCAACCTCCACCCCGGCACGGACCCCCTCCCCAACCCCCAACCTCCACCCCGGCACGGACCCCCTCCCCAACCCCCAACCTCCACCCCGGCACGGACCCCCTCCCCAACCCCCAACCTCCACCCCGGCACGGACCCCCTCCCCAACCCCCAACCTCCACCCCAGCACGGACCCCCCCCCAACCTCCACCCCGGCACGGAACCCCTCCCCAACCCCCAACCTCCACCCCGGCACGGACCCCCCCCCCCAACCTCCACCCCGGCACGGACCCCCTCCACAACCCCCAACCTCCACCCCGGCACGGACCCCCTCCCCAACCTCCACCCCGGCACGGACCCCCTCCCCAACCTCCACCCCGGCACGGACCCCCCCCAACCTCCACCCCGGCACGGACCCCCTCCCCAACCCCCAACCTCCACCCCGGCACGGACCCCCTCCCCAACCCCCAACCTCCACCCCGGCACGGACCCCCTCCCGGCACTCCCCCGGAGCCCAGCCTACTCTAACCACCCCCCCCACCCCCCCCCCCCCCCCCCCCCCCCCCCGCCGCACACACACACAAGCCGAGACACACCTCTCCTCAGGCAATCAGTCTGCGGTCACGCCATTTCCTGCCCAGAGCCAACCCCCCAGGCCGTCACTCACCTCCTCGCTGGTCGGCGTGAGCCTGGAGCACCGGGTCACGCCGATGAAAAGGAGGTTTGATTGACGTCGACGTGAACGGTCATCACGTCGACGGGACTTCGGCCCATCCGGAAGGGAGAATATCGGCAGGCCGAAAATCGGCTGCCTTGCGCAGACCCGTGACATTCTCCGCGGCAGCGGCGCCATTAACGCCCCGCCGACTTTTCTCCCTTCGGAGACTTCGGCGGGGGCGGGGGCGGGATTCACGGCGGCCAACGGCCATTCTCCGACCCGGCGGGGGGTCGGAGAATGACGCCCGAGGTGTTCCCTCGCCCGCCAGAGGTGGACAGGGCACATAGAGCGCAGGTGAGGCAGCCGCGGCGAGGGGGTCCCTCACGAGTGATGGTGCTCCTGTTCCACAGGTTCCTGATAAGGAGCGGGTTCTTCAATAGGCCAAGAGCACACGGAGCTGCAACTGGGACAATAGCACCCTGCGCGTTTACCAAGACCTGAGCGCAGAGGTGGCCAGAAGAGGGACAGGCTACAGGCAAGTTAAAGAGATTTTATATAAGAAGCAGGTGAAATTTGGGCTGGTCTATCCAGCGCGACTGTGGGTTACGCACGAGGGCCAGCACCATTATTTTGAGGAACCCGAGGAGGTGATGGACTTTGCAAAGAGGCAAGGGCTGGTCCCGAGCTGAGGACTCTTGGACTCGTGTTGGAACTTTTAATTCTTTCTCTCTTGTTTCTGTGAGATGCCTGCATGTTTTTTCATGCTTTTGTATCTTGGTTTTTATGTGTTTTTTGTCTTTTTTCTCTTCATGCCTCTTTTTCGCTTTTGTGTTTGAGTTTTGTTAGAAAAAGAGAATAGTTAGAATGGTTCGGATATGGGGGGTGTTTTTCAGGGAATTTTTGGGATCTCTTTCTGCGTTCAGATAGGAATGGTTGACAGTGCCTGCTATTTTGTTTTGTATGACTTAAATTGCACTATTGTTGGGGCTGTCTCTGTCCTGTTTATATTTGTTCAAGCAGGGCTGATTTGGGGAAGTGGTGTGGATGGGCCGGGGGGAGGGGAGCCAGGGAACAACAGGTGAGAGACTCGCTGGCGCCGGAGTTGGGAGCCACCAGGCCAGCTGGGTGGTCTAGTCAACGGAAGTCAGGTGGGGGATGTTCATTTAGCTAGTTTATGTCAGGGGTTAGGTTATAGGGTGGTGTTGCTAGGGGGTGCAGGGGGGGGACCTGGTCTGCTGACAATGTTGGAAATTGGGCATGGTAACAGTGAGGAGGTCAGGGGTGGAGACGGCCAGGAGGCGGGCCAGAGGAAGCGCGACACATGGCTTGGGAGCTGGCCAAAGAAAGCAGATGGCTGATCGGCAAAGGAGAGGTGGTGAGGTGCCCCCCGACCAGGCTGATCACCTGGAATGTTAGAGGGCTAAACGGGCCAGTCAAGAGGGCGCATTTACGGGTTTTGAAGGCGGACGTAGTCATGTTACAGGAGACTCATCTGAAAGTGGCTGACAAGGTCAGATTAAGGAAGGGCTGGATTAGTCAGGTCTTCCATTCGGGGCTCGACACTAAGACCAGGGGGGTTGCGATCTTGATCAACAAGCGGGTCCAATTTGAGGTGGAGGGCACAGTTGCGGACCGGGGTGGCAGATTTGTTATCGTTAGGGGTTAGCTCGAGGGGGTGAGAGTCGTCCTGGTCAACATATATTACCCTAATTGGGATGACATAGATTTTGTTAAGAGGTTGCTGGGGACGATCCCTGACTTGGACTCACGCCAACTGATCATGGGTGGGGACTTTAACACAGTTCTTGATCCTGGCCTGGACCGGTCGTGTTCAAAAACAGGTAGGGTGCCAGCGATGGTAAAGGAGCTGAGAGGGTTCATGGAGCAAATGGGGGGAGCTGATCCATGGAGATTCAGTCGGCCGTCGGCAAAGGAGTTTTTGTTCTATTCTCACGTCCACAAAGTGTATTCCCGAATTGATTTCTTTATCATGAGCAGGGACTTGCTGACAGGGAGACGGGTGCAGAATATTCGGCAATTACCATCTCGGACCACGCTCCGCACTGGGTTGATCTGCAGATTTGCAAAGATAGCTTTCAGCGCCCACAATGGAGGCTGGAAGTTGGGCTGCTGGCGGACGAGGGGGTGCGTGAGAGGCTGAGGAAATGCATAATTATCTGCAGGTAAATGATACTGGAGAAGTCTCAGCAGCGGTGCTCTGGGAGGCGCTGAAGGCAGTGGTGAGAGGGGAGCTGATTTCAATCCGAGCCCATAGGGACAGGACAGGCAGGGCCGAAACGGACCGACTGGTTAAGGAAATTTTACGGACAGACAGGAGCTATGCGGAGTCCCCGAGGCCAGTTACTTAGGAAACGACAGAGGCTGCAGGCCGAGTTTGGGGTGTTGTCTACAGGGAAGGCCGTAGAGCAGCTTAGAAGGTGTGGTGAACATATTGCAGTAACCATTCACCATGTATATAACTGTATCACGCTGTTGCCCATGTGGGCCCCACCTATGGACCATTGTAAGGCATTACCTGTAATGTATCATGTTGGTGCCCGTTGGGCTCCGCCCCGGCTCCTCCCTTTGAGGGGAGGTATAAAGAGCAGTAGCCCTGTAGGCGGCTCTCACTAGCAGACCAGTCGCAGGCAGGCACTGTTATAGTTGATTAAAGCCACAGTTTACTTCTACTCTTGGTTTCGCGTGAATAGATGGTCGCATCAATTTAATCAACTACAGCACCACAATGGAATAGGTCCTCAAACCTGACCGACTGGAACTCGACCCGCAAGCCGCGGAGGCTAAAGGGATTTTTTTTTGCACTGGCTCCGCTGTTTTAACGCCTACCTCGCCGCCTCCTCACCCTCCGTCTCCGACGATCAGAAGCTGGGCCTCCGCCACGCCCGAGTGAGCCATCAAATCTCTGTGCAACTCGAGGAAGCCTCCACTTACGCAGACGCCCGAGCGATGCCCGAGCGCCTCTACGTAAGGCCCGTGAACGAGGTATATGCGCGTCAGCTCCTCACTACTCGCCGCCAACGCCCTGGTGAATCGTTGGAAGAGCACCTACGCAACCTCAAAGTCTTTGCGCGAAGTTGCAACTGCCAAGCCGTTACGGCCTCTCAACATATGGACCTCGCTAGAAGTAGCGTTCCAAAGCCTCAAGGCGTTCCCGTCTGATCACGCCACCCCCTCGTGGACCCCCCGTCCAAAGAATACCCCAGGCCTGTGCCACGCTGCTGCCCGTCCACCATGGGGGGCTACCCTGTTATTTCTGCGGCCAGCATCAGCACCCCAGGCAGCGCTGCCCGGCCCGGAACGCGAACTGCAGTGACTGCAGAAGAAAAGGACATTTCGCTAAGGTTTGCCTGGCCAGGTCCAAACCCTCAAAATCGCAGGCCCGACCCTCAGACCACAGGCCCGCAGATCCCGCAGTGTAGCAGCTTGCCTGCCGGCTCCGCCGCCCCCCCCCCCCCCCCCGACACGTCATCGGTCTCGTGTTTTCCGTGGGGGCAGCCATCCTCCAGCCCGCACAACGTGGGCGACTCACGGGTCCGCCATCTTGGCCATCCTCGCCCACGCGGCCCCCCACGTGCGACTCATGGGGGCTGCCATCTTGGACGCCACCTTCCTCACCGCCCGACACGTGCGACCGACGGGGGCCGCCATCTTGGCCGCCATCTGTAACGCCGCCCGACACGTGCGACCGACGGGGGCAGCCATCTTGGGACCACCCCAGTACCTCCGACCACGCCAGCTACCCGCAACTCAGCGCGGTCACAGTTCACCAGTCGCGTCCCAAACACCTCCGGAGCTCCATGATGACCGTCCGGGTAAATGGACATGAAACGCCTTGCCTGTTCGACTCTGGTAGCACGGAGAGCTTTATTCATCCAGACATGGTAAGACGCTGCTCGCTCCCAATCTTCCCGGCACATCAAACCATCTCCTTCGCATCTGGGTCGCACTCGGTGCAGGTCCGGGGGTGCACTACCACAAACCTCGCAATACAGGGCGCCGAGTACGCCAATTTTAAGTTATATGTACCCCCCGACCTCTGCACGCCTCTTCTATTGGGACTGGATTTCCAGTGTCACCTCAGGAGCCTAACTCTGAAGTTCGGCGGGCCCCTACCCCCACTCACCGTATGTAGCCTCGCGACCCTAACAGTCGACCCTCCCCCGCTCTTCGCAAATCTCACCGCCGACTATAAACCAGTCGCCACCAGAAGCAGGCGGTACAGCATCCAGGACAGGACTTTTATCAGGTCCGAGGTCCAGCGATTCTTGCGGGAGGGGATCATCGAGGCAGCAATAGCCCCTGGAGAGCTCAGGTGGTGGTCGTCAGGACCGGGGAAAAGAACCGGATGGTTGTAGATTACAGCCAAACCATAAACCGGTACACGCAACTCGATGCGTACCCACTTCCCCGGATCGCAGACATGATTAACTAGATTGCACACTACCGGGCGTTCTTCACGGTGGATCTGAAGTCTGCGTACCACCAGCTCCCAATCCGCCCGATGCACCACCACTACATGGCCTTTGAGGCAGACGGCTGCCTCTTCCACTTCCTCCGGGTCCCCTTCGGCGTCACAAACGGGGTCTTGGTCGTCCAAAGAACGATGGACCGAATAGTGGACCAGTACGAGCTGCGGACCACATTTCCGTACTGGGACAACGCCACCATCTGCGGCCATGATCAGCAGGACCACGATGCCAACCTCCAGAGATTTCTCCAAACCGCCCGAACCCTTAAACTCACTTACAAAAAGGAAAAATGAGTTTTCCGCACAACCAGACTAGCCACCCTTGGCTACGTCGTGGAGAATGGGGTTCTAGGACCCCACCCTGACCGTATGCGCCCCCTCCTGCAACTCCCCCTCTCCCACTGCCCCAAAGCCCTGAAAAGGTGCCTCGGGTTCTTTTCATATTACGCCCAGTGGGTCCCCACCTTTACGGACAAAGCCCGCCCACTAATCAAGGCCACCATCTTCCCACTGGTGGCTGAGGCCCGGCAGGCCTTCAGCTGCATCAAGGCGGATATCGCCAGAGCCGCGATTCTCGTGGTGGACGAGTCCATCCCCTTCCAGGTGGAGAGCGACGCATCAGAGGTCGCCCTCGCTGCTACCCTCAACCAGACAGGCAGGCCAGTAGCGTTTTTTTCACGCACCCTCACCACCCCTGAAATTCAACACTCCTCGGTCGAAAAAGAAGCCCAAGCCATCGTGGAAGCCGTGCGGCACTGGAGGCACTACCTCGCTGGTAGCCTTCATGTTCGATAATATGCAGTGGGGCAAGATCAAGAGTAATAAGATCTTGAGGTGGAGGATGGAACTCTCCACCTATAATTACGATATAGTATATCATCCTGGGAAGCTCAACGAACCCCCAGATGCCCTGTTCCGCGGCACATGCGCCAGCGCGTAAGATGACCGACTACGGGCAATCCACGATGACCTCTGCCACCCGGGGGTCGCCCGGCTTCTCCACTACATCAAGGCGCGCAACCTGCCCTACTCCAATGAGGAGGTCAGAGCAATGACCAGGGACTGTCAAATCTGTGCGGAGTGCAAGCCGTACTTCTATCGACCGGATAAGGCCCACCTGGTAAAGGCATCCCGGCCCTTTGAGCGCCTCAGTATCGATTTCAAAGGGTCCCTCCCCTCCACCAACCGCAACACATATTTCCTCAACAGCATCGACGAGTTCTCCCGCTTCCCCTTTGCAATCCCTTGCCCCGATATGACCACGGCCACCATCATTAAAGCCCTACATAGTGTCTTCACCCTGTTTGGTTTCCCCAAGTACGTTCACAGTGACTGAGGCTCGTCGTTCATGAGCGACGAACTCCGTCAGTACCTGCTCGGTAAGGGCATCACCTCAAGCAGGACTACCAGTTATAACCCCCGGGGAAACGGGCAGGTGGAGAAGGAGAGCGCGACGGTCTGGAAGACCGTCCTCCTGGCCCTACGGTCTAGGAAACTCCCAGTTCCCCATTGGCAGGAGGTCCTCCCCGACATACTCCACTCTATTAGTTCCCTACTTTGCATGGCCACAAACGAGACCCCTCATGACCACCTGTTTGTTTTCCCCAGGAAATCCACCTCCGGGGCCTCGCTTCCATCCTGGCTGAAGACAACGGGGCCTGCCCTGCTCCGCAAACACGTCAGGAGCCATAAGTCCGACACCCTGGTCGAGAGGGTCCAGCTCCTACACACCAACCCCCAGTACGCATACATCAAACACCCCGACGTCGGACAGGATATGGTTTCCCTCCGGGACCTGGCACCCACAGATTACCCCAACTTACCCCACCCAACCTACGCTGACCAGTGCCCCCGCCCCTACATGGCACCAACACCCCTTCCCGCTCTCCATTCCCCCTTCATCGACCCACAGGAATGAAGCTCCAGAAGACACGCTCCCGGAGTCCACATCTGTACCCGCACCGGTGACTTCACTACACACGCCCGCACGGATGAGTTTGACCCCTGGGCCAGCTGCGATACCAGAGCTTCGGCGATCACAGCGCATGATCCGTGCACCGGACAGGCTGAACTTATGAACCCTTCACCCCCGCAGGACGTCATTTTTTAAACAGGGGGTGAATGTGGTGAACATATTGCAGTAACCATTCACCATGTATATAAATGTATCACGCTGTTGCTCATGTGGGCTCCACCTATGGACTATTGTAAGGTATCACCTGTAATGTATCATGTTGGTGCCTTGTGGGCTCCGCCCCTGGATCAACCCCTTGAGGGGAGGTATAAAGAGCAGGAGCCCTGTAGGCGGCTCTCACTAGCAGACCAGTCGCAGGCACTGTTCCAGTTGATTAAAGCCACAGTTTACTTCTACTCTTGGTTTCGCGTGAATTGATGGTCACATCAGAAGGGCAAAGGGCGCAATATACGAGCATGGGAAGAAGGCCAGCAGAATGCTTGCACAACAACTAAGAAAGAGAGAAGCGGCTAGGGAAATAGGAAATGTAGTCGACGGGGGAGGGAAACCAGGTGGGGGACCAGGTTGGACTGAGCAAGGTGTTTAGGGACTTCTATAGCAAGCTGCACACCTCGGAACCCCCCTCGGAACCCCCCACGTGACCGGTGGGGATGAGGCGCTTTTTGGGACTGACCTTCCCAAGAGTAGGTAGGGGGTTGGTAGACGGGCTGGGGGCCCCGATCAGGACAAAAGAGGTACTGGGGGGCATGAAGGTCATGCAGTCGGGTAAAGCCCCAGGGCCGGACGGATACCCGGTGGAGTTTTATAAAAAGTTCTCCTAGATAGTGGGGCCGGTGCTGGTCAGGGTGTTCAACGAGGCAAGAGACAGAGGTGTCCTACCCCCGACGATGTCGCAGGCCACTATCTCGCTTATACTGAAACGGGATAAAGACACGGAGGCTTGTGGGTCCTATAGGCCGATCTCTTTGATTAACGCAGACGCTAAGTTACTGGCCAAGAATTGGTGTCTAGAATTGAGGACTGTGTACCGGACGTGATTGCGGAGAATCAAACCAGGTTCATAAAGGGCAGGCAACTGGTGGCCAACCTAAGGAGGCTGCTCAATGTGATTATGTTGCCCCCGGAGAGCAGGGAGGCAGAGGTAGTGGGAGCAATGGTGCCGAAAAGGCTTTCGACCGGGTTGAGTGGGACTATTTATGGGAGGTGCTGGGACGTTTCGGGTTCGGGGTGGGATTCAGTGACTGGGTTAGGCTGCTATATCAGGCCCCAGAGGCTAGTGTGAGGATGAACAGGACGACATCTGACTACTTCAGACTGCACCGCGGGACTAGACAGGGATGCCCCCTCTCCCCACTGCTGTTTGCGCTGGCTATAGAGCCGCTGGCTCTGAGAGCTTCAAGGGACTGGAAAGGGCTGGTCTGGGGGGGAGTGGAACATAAAGTCTCGTTATACACGGATGACCTGCTGTTATACGTGTCAGACCCAATGGCGGGGATGGACAGAATCATGGAAACCCTGAGGGAATTT
This sequence comes from Scyliorhinus torazame, assembly GCF_047496885.1. Taxonomy (NCBI): domain Eukaryota; kingdom Metazoa; phylum Chordata; class Chondrichthyes; order Carcharhiniformes; family Scyliorhinidae; genus Scyliorhinus; species Scyliorhinus torazame. The sequence goes on from NC_092708.1 coordinate 255,542,328, forward strand.
GGTCGGTTCTCAGGATATAAATTGAATATGGCAAAGAGCGAGATGTGGGTAGTGCAGGCGCGAGGTCAGGAGAGTAGGCTGAGGGGTCTGCCGTTCAGGCTGGTAGGGGAAAGCTTCAGATATTTAGGGATACAAGTAGCGCGAGACTGGGGTAAGTTGCATAAGCGAAACTTGTCCCGGTTGGTGGAGCAAGTGAGGGACGAGTCCCGGAGATGGGATGCGCTCCCGCTGTCATTGGCGGGGAGAGTGCAGACGGTGAAGATGTCGATTCTCCCGAGATTCTTGTTCATATTTTAGTGTCTCCCCATTTTCATTCCACGGTCCTTCTTTAAGAGGCTAGATAAAATTATCCTGGGATTTGTTTGGGCGGGAAAGTCCCCACGGGTGAGGAAGGTGATGCTCAAGAGGAACTGAGGGGATGGGGGGCTGGCGTTGCCGAACTTTAGCAACTACTACTGGGCAGCTAATATAGCCATGGTAAGGAAATGGATGGTGGGTACGGGGTCGGTTTGGGGGCGGATGGAGGCTGCTTCATGCAGGGGCACCAGTTTGGCAGCCTTGGTTACGGCGCCTCTGCCGCACCCGCCGGCACGATACTCCACCAGCCCTATAGTGGTGGCGGCTCTACGGATCTGGGGCCAGTGGAGGAGTCACATAGGGGAAGTGAGAGCATCGGTTTGGTCCCCAATCTGCGGTAACCACCGATTTGCCCCGGGGAATATGGACGGTGGGTTCCAATTATGGCGGAGGACGGGGATTGCGAGGATGGGCGATCTGTTCTTGGACGGGAGTTTCCCGAGCGTGAGGTGTTGGAGGAGAAGTTCAGGCTGGCGAGAGGGAATGATTTCAGGTACTTGCAGGTGCGGGATTTCGTACGCAGATTGGTACCATCCTTCCCACGCCTCCCACCAAGGGGGATCCAGGACAGGGTAGTTTCCAGAGGAGAGGTGGGAGAGGGGAGAGCACCGACATTTATAAAGAACTAATGGGAGCAGAGGAGGCACAGACCGAAGAACTGAAGCTTAAGTGGGAGGAGGAGCTCAGGGGGGGAAATAGAGGACGGCATATGGGCAGAGTAGAGTAAACACGACCGCAACATGCGCCAGGCTCAGTCTGACCCAGTTCAAGGTCGTACATCGGTCCCACATGACGGTGGCCCGGATGAGTAAATTCTTTGGGCTGGAGGACAAGTGTGCTGGATGTGCCGGATGACCAGCGAACCATGTACACATGTTCCAGGCATGTCCTAAACTAAGGGGGTACTGGCAGGGATTCGCGGACGTCATGTCCCTTGTATTGAAAACTAGGGTAGCAATGAGTCCTGAGGTGGCAATTTTTGGGGTTTCGGAGGACCCGGGAGTCCAGGAGGAGAAAGAGGCCGACGTCTTGGCCTTTTCTTCCCTGGTAGCCCGGCAATGTATACTGTTGATATGGAGGGACTCAAAGCCCCCGAAGTCTGAAGTATGGCTTTCGGACATGGCGATCTTTCTCGGGCTGGAGAAAATTAAGTTCGCCTTGAGAGGATCGCTGTCAGGGTTCGCCCGAAGGTGGCAGCCATTCGTTGACTTGTTCGCGGAGAATTAATCGTCAGCAGGGGAGGAGTTTAGGGTAGCGTAGAGTAGGGGCTTGCTTAGGCAGGTTCTTGCGAGAGGGGAACCGATGCTTGCATTATGTCTTATTTGCTTATTGTCCACTAGGGTATAATGTTGCTGTTATATATGCGAAAAATACCTCAATAAAATTGTTTATTTTAAAAAAAACACGGGGAGAATGTGCAAACTCCACACGGACAGTGACCCAGAGCCGGGATCGTACCTTGGACCTCAGTGCCATGAGGCAGCAGTGCTAACCACTGCGCTACTGTGCTGCCCCTCCCCCCCCCCCATAGTCAACCTGTGAGAGTCTAAGTCCGGAAACTTCCCAACACCTGCTTCATAAAGTCCACGTCATCCCAATTCGGGGCATAAACGTTTACCAGCACCACTGGCATCCCCTCTAGCTTCCCACTAATCGTCATAATCCCCCCCCCCGGATCGGACACAAAACTCCCCACCTCGAACGCAACCTTCTTAATGACCTTCGCCGCCAACCCCTCGTCTTCATATCCAGCCCCGATTGAAATCCCTGTTCCACCCACCCCTTTTTCAGCCTCGCCTGATCCCCCAGCTTCAGGTGCATCTCCTGCAAAACTGCCACGTCTGCCTAAGTGGACGTGGAGTGAATGTTTCCACTTGTAGGAATAACTAGAACCAGAGGGCACAATCTCAGACTAAAAGGACGATCCTTTAAAACAGCGATGAGAAGGAATTTCTTCAGCCAGAGGGAGGTGAATCTGTGGAATTCTTTGCTGCAGAAGGCTGTGGAGGCCAAATCACTGAGTGTCTTTAAGACAGAGATGGTTAGAATCTTGATTAATAAGGGGATCAGGTGTTATGGGTAGAAGGCAGGAGAATGGGGATGAGAAAATATCAACCATGATTGAATGGTGGAGCAGACTCGATGGGCCGAGTGGCCTAATTCTGCTCCTACGTCTTATGGTCTTATGGGACTGGAGAGGGATTAAGTGGGGGTGCCTCAAGAACAGAGTCTCATTGTATGCGAACGGCCTACTGCTGTATATTTCAGACCCGGTGCACAGTATCAGAGGAAACCTAGGGGAATATGGGAAAAAGCGAGGTGTTCCCAATTAAGACTAGAGGGCAAGAAAGGCGGCTAGGGAGTTGCTGTTTAAGGTGGTGGGGGCGAGTTTCAGGTATTTGGGTATCCAGTTGGCATGGAGTGGGAGCAGTTGCACAAGCTGAACCTGGCTCGGTTAATGGAGCAGATGAGGGTGGACTTTAAGAGGTGGATGTGCTGTCGCTGTCGTGACAGGTGCAGACAGTAAAAATGATGGTGCTGCCAAGGTTGCTGTTTGTGTTTCAGAACCTCCCAATCTTTGTCCCCAAGTCGTTTTTTAAGAAGGTCAATGGGCTGATCTCTGGCTTTGTGTGGACGGGGAAGACCCCGCGGGTTAGGAGGGCTTCCTTGGAGTGGAGGCGAGGCCGGTGGGGAGGAGGGGAGCTGGCGCTGCTGAATATGATGAATTACGTCTGGGTGGCGAATATCGCTATGGCTAGGAAGTGGCCCGTGGGGGAGGGGTCGGTGTGGGGACGGATGTAAGCGGCATCGTGTCGGGGTATATGTTTAAGGGTGTTGGTGTCTCTACCGTTCTCGCCAGCCAGGTACTCCGTGAGCACAGTGGTGGTGTCGGTCCTAAGCGTGCGGGGGCAGTGGCAGCAGCATCTGGGGCTGGAGGGTACCGATGTGGGCACCGATCTGTGATAACCATAGGTTTGCACCAGTGGGGCTGGAGGCGAGGTTTGGTGAGTGATGGCAGGCAGGGATTGAGCAATTTGGCGGTCTGTTTATAGGGGTCAGGTTTGCTGAGTTGGAGGACCTGGAGGAAGAGTATGAGTTGCCCAGGTGGAATGATTTTAGGTACCTACAGGTTCCGGACTTTGTAAGGCGAGAGGTGCCGTCCTTCCCTGGGCTGCCGCCCCTGGGGTTGCTGGACAAGGTGCTGTTAAAGGATGAAATTGAGGCGGGTGGGTGTCAGATATCTATCAGGAGTTGATGGAGTGGGAGGGAGCCCTGGTGGGGGACATTAAGCGCAAGTGGGAGGAGGAGCTAGGAGGGGAGGTGGGGGTGAGACGTGGGCGGAGGCCTTGCAGAGGGTGAACGCATCCGCATTGTGTGAAGCTAAGCCTCATCCAGTTCAACGTGGAACATAGGGCTCATATTACGGTGGCGAGAATGAGTAGATTTTTTGAAGGAGTGGAGGATAGGTGTGGGCGGTGCACGGGGGGGGCCTGCAAATCACGTTCACATGTTCTCGGTGTGTCCCAGTTTGAGGGGGTTCTGACAGGGGTTTTGGGTGTGGAGGTGGCCCCGAGTCTAGAGATGGCAATATTTGTGATGCCGGAAGACCCGGGAGTCCAGGGGGTGAGAGAGGACGACGTTTTGGCCTTTGCCTCCCTGATAGCCCGGAGGCAGATTTTACTTGGGTGGCGGAACCGCCAAAAGTGGGTGTGTGGTTGAGCGACCTGCAGAATCCCTGAGGTTGGAGAAGGTTAAATTCTCCTTAAAGGGTGGGGGTGGGTAAGTGGGTTAAAATGAAGGCGGTAGGATGTGAGATGGGGTTGGCGTAAGGAGAACGAGGGGTGGGGGAGTGGGTGTTGGTTGTTTATTGAGTTGTTTGGTTGTTCCTCTGATTCTGTTTGCACATATGAAAATGCCTTAAATAGAAATATATTTTTGAAACTGATTGAGACTGTAAGATATGGCAGCCTATGCATTTTGTTGATTGGCGTATTTGATCCTGCACTGGACTGATTCATTTTTGTCCTGTACTGCCCTGTGCTGCAGTGCTGTCATCAGCTAATTTATCCATCTCGGTTCTCATTGGCAAGTTCCATGTTTGCTAGCCTCAAGACACACATATCGCAATATTGACCATCTTTACTGTCATTCTGACAAGAGGTAACCTTGGATTTCAGTTCAGCAACTATTCATACAGGCGTGTGTTTACAAGTCAAAAGTCAGTGATCAATTTGTGTATTTTTGTGGCTTCTGTCTTTGCGGTCTGTTTGGTTTGTGGGTGGGATCGGGAGGGGTGTGAGGTTGAGGGAGGGGGCATGAGTTTGAGCTCCATGAACTGTAAATCCGCCTCTGTCTGCATGTGACCTAACAGATGTTGGGGGCTGGATTCTCCGTTCCTCAGACTAAGTGTTGACGTCAGCGCAGGACTCGTGGAGTTCCACAACAGCAAAACTGGTGCCGCACCTGGACCGATCCAGCTACTGTTAAGGGTCTAGCACCGGCGCCACATGGAACACAATGGATTCCAATGAGAAACGGTGCGGGATTCGCCGGTTTCGTGGTTGACACTCATGAAGCTGACAAGCTGCAGCCGCATATACACACTTCACTCCCCACACACACCATCCCAGCCAACAAGATGGCAGCGAGGAGAGTGGCTCCCCGTTTCATGGACACCAAGCTGGACCCTCCTGCACGTGTTGGAGGAGAGACGGGCCACTCTGTATCCTGGCCCGGGAAGGAGATTGCCATCAGCCACCGTTCGCCTGGGCGCATGTGGCAGAGATGGTCAGCGCCAACAGCAACACCGTCCAGACCGACCTGCAGTGCCAGAAGAAACTGCACAACCTCCTCAGGGCGGCCAGGGTGAGTAGGCAGCACTCTGCCCCATGGCACTAACCCCGTCCCACACACCCGTCACCTTACCCCTCTCCCCACAATCCGGAGGGCGGCCAAACCCCACACTTCACCACATGCCAGTCATGGCCGGGTTCCCCGGCCACTGAGGCCACCAGCTACCCAACCTCTGGTCGCATGCGTTAGACTGTCTAACACTGTCGTTTTCTGTTTACTTCCCCACCCCCACCCCAGGGGAATACAATTGCCGGGAGCGGGAGAAAACTGGAGGGGCACTGCCAGACCTGCGGCCCCTCACTGTGGCAGAGCAGAGAGCCCTGGACATGGGCGACAGCCCGGAGGCAAGGTAGGCCGCCGAGGGGGAGTTCGGCCGGGGGCAGGTTGGTGAGACCCTGCAGAGTTGCGGTTCTCCGTGACACGTGTGTCAATCCCACCCCAACAGCACACCCACACCACAACCCCCTCACCCCTAGCCTGACCCTCACCCCCACCCTCACCACCCCCTCACACCCCCCTCACCCACCACCCCCACTCCCCCCCATGCGTCTTGTCTTGTGTCTTGCAGGTCCTGCTGGGATTGGAGCGGGTCCATCCGGTGTCCCCTGCCCCCAGCCAGTGCCACAGCTGGAACCTCCCCCGTGAGCTAAGCCAAGGCGAGAGCAGCTCAGATGGCAGCCTCGACACAAGACACCCCGGAGCTCGAATCTGAAGATGACACAGATTTCCCGTCACAGCTGTCTCCACCATCCCAGAGACACTTGCGTCAGTTGGGCACTTTAGTGAAGAGGCACCTGGGACACTCTTTGGGCACACCGCACAGCTGATCAGGTACAGCAGGTGGAGGTAGGAACACCCAAGGGGGTGCCGCCGTCCCCTCCCCGGGACTGTTTTCACCACCGTCACCCCAGGGATTCGATACAACCGTGTGATGGAATGACCAGCTTTTCCAGGTAACCAGTGGAAAGTGCTGCTGTGGGCAGGAGTCAGACTTTGTCAAAGAATGCGGAGCACCAAAGTTCATCAGAGAGCGGATTGTCATCATCCTCCATCCCATGGACCAGACCCGGTATTACTGCCAACCCAGGGCCCCCACCCCGTAGTGCAGTAGGTATGTATCATGGAGGGGGTACAAGCGGGGGAGGGGGGGAGGGGGTATGCGGTGGGATGCCTTGTCCATGCCCCTGACCAGTGTCCCGCCCCCCCCCCCGTCGGTGAACCTGGAGGCGATCAGAGCGTCCCATGCGCATTGGCCCTGGTGCACATGTCGTGCGGCCCCTCCGTGCCAGCGCCTCATGACATGCCCACCCTCACCTCCTCCTCGTCGGACGAGGCCTCGCGTTCATCCCCCTTTACTGCGCGATATTGTGGAGGCCGCAGCACGATGTGGGCGACCCTCTCAGCGTCATACTGGAGGCACCTGAACCGCGTCTTCAGGAGGCCGAAGCACCACTCGATCGTGGACCTGGTCGCAGCATGGACGTTGTTGTAGCAGGTCTCAGCATTGGTCTGTGGCCTCCGGGTAGGCATCGTCAGCCACAACCGCAGTGGATAACTCCCTGTCACCCAGGAGCAGGTGTTGGTTGGTGTAGAGCGGCCTGTCATCTGCAGGTGCTCGTAGGGGGACATGCATCCCATTGATCACCCCCTGGGCCTGGCATTAAAGGTCCTCCTTGAAGGCTCGGATGTCTGTGAGACCGAGGTCTGTGAGATCACGGACAGGTTCCCACTCGGTGTCTGGAAGGATCCCATGGCATAAATGTTCAGGGCAACCGTCACCTTGACGGTCACTGGGAGCGGGTGTCCTCCCCAAGGGCTGCAGCGACTAGCAGGAAGGTCACCATTGCTGGTTGAATTCCAATATCCATTGTCTGCAGGGGGTGAAAGGTTGCCATGTTAGCATGATATGTACCCCCGTGCTCAACCAAGTCCAATGGGCTACATGGTAGTCCTGGTTGGCACTGCGGGCTCTGCCGCCCCATGTTCCCCCCCCCCGCCCCACCCAACCCCCCATACTCACATCCCTGGCCCCTTCGGTGCCCGGCATGTGAGGGCCTCTGGCCCTGGTACCTATCCCTGATGCCAGGGGTACCGTTGACTGCCACTGCCCTTGCCAGCGGTATGCTCCACGGTTCCCGTCTGGTGCCCTCATAGATGCTACTGTGGGCGTTGGCCTGGATGGGCTGCCTCATGCCCAGCCGTCGGGTGGTGGCCGGGCGGGGGTATGGTGGACGGTGGGATGTGTGGGGGCACCCATAAGGTCGATGTGACTCTGCAGAACCAGGGGCCAAGGTGCTTGGTCAGTGGGGTGCACAGCAAGATGGCTGTCTTGCAGGTTGCGGCAATGGCGGTCTGTGCCTGAACACCCCCCCCAGCCCCGTGGGCGGGGAGGGGGCACCTGGCCACTCGGCCTGTTTCCCTGTCACCTCCCCTCCCCCCCTGCCCTGGCAGGGTCCACCGCCACCCCAGCCAGCCCGGTTAATGTCTGGCCCATCAGCCCACAACCCCACCTCTCTGTGTCCTACCTCCTCTCTGTCCCTCATCAGCCACGATGTCAGTTTCACAATTTTTGAAAGCACAAGTGGACCATGCCGTTGGGAACTTGGCCCATTGGTAGCGGAGAATTGCGGAGGCCCCGGAGAATACCGGGTCAGGCCCGCTAATGATATGCAAACAGAATCTAGTGCACATGAGTCATGGACCACATTGATGCCGCTGTCGAGGTGACAGAGAATTGCGATTTGGCGTCAAATCAGCGCCCGCCGCGATTTTGGCATCGGAATCTATTCTCCGCCCAATCGGTTTTGTCGTCCGCCAACAGAGAATCCCGCCTGGGTCTTCTTATCAAACTCGCAGATAGTTTCTACCCTTTGTAAGTACTCAGATTCCGAATTGATAAAATACAGTTTGACAAATCCATGATATACTTACAATTCTGAAGCATTTGGGGTCATGGACCTTTCACGGTTACTGTGTTGTAATTAAATGTGGTCAGTTCAATGTTGTGTCCCAGATTATTTTAATTGAATTCTTCTTGCTCAGTTTCATGAAGCCCTTTACATTTTTCCACTCCTTATGCTGTGTCTCTGATGCTTTCCTTGTTGTTCCACTGGTGCTTGTCTCTCCATCGATGAGAGTCCCACTGACAGTATTTAGGTTCTACTACACAGAACAAAAGACTAGCATAGAATCATAGAATAATTACTGTACAGTTGGAGGCCTTTTGGCCCCTGCCAGCTGTGGACAGAGCTTGGTCTTTTGCTTCCAATCCAGTTTTTTTTTAAAAGCTATAAACAATTTATTAACATTAACTGTGGGTCAAATATATACAAAACAACAGATGAATAACAGTATGAATCTGTCCAAGCAACCTCTCTCCCTAGTCAGTTTGAAGTCCCCTGACTCTAACATTCACTTTTTTAAAAAAAACATTTTTATTAAAGGTTTTCATAAAATATCAATAAACAAAATGAGAAAGAAAAAAGAACCCAACAGGGTTAAGTACAAAACACAATTTAAAAAAGCAACCCCCCAAACCCCTCTCCCCCTGTACATAAATAATAAATTAACACCCCGACTTAACACAACAGGTGTATACACCCCCTCAAATCCTCCAGTGTAAATAACATAGACAAAAATAAAGTAAACCCCCCCCCCCCCCCCCCGCCGAGCTGCTGCCATTGACCAATGTCTATCGTTCTGCCAGAAAGTCTAAAAACGGTTGCCACCGCCTAAAGAACCCTTGTACCGACCCTCTCGAGGCGAATTTCACCCTCTCCAATTTAATGAACTCTGCCATATCGCTGATCCAGGGTTCCACGCTTGGGGGCCTCGCATCTTTCCACTGAAGGAGAATCCTTCGCCGGGCTACCAGGGACGCAAAGGCCAGAATTCCGGCCTCTTTCGCCTCCTGCACTCCCGGCTCCTCTGCCACCCCAAATATTGCGAGCCCCCAGCCCGGTTTGACCCTGGATCCTACCACCCTCGACACTGTCCTCGCTATGTCCTTCCAAAGTTCCTCCAGCGCTGGGCATGCCCAGAACATATGGGTGTGATTTTATGGGCTCCCTGAGCACCTAACACACCTGTCCTCACCCCCAAAGAACCGGCTGATCCTTGTCCCGGTCATGTGTGCCCTGTGCAGCACCTTAAACTGTATGAGGCTGAGCCTCGCGCACGAAGAGGAAGAATTCACCCACCCGAGGGCATCTGCCCACGTCCCCTCTTCGATCTCCTCTCCCAACTCCTCCTCCCATTACCTTTCAACTCCACCACCGAGGCCTCCTCCTCCTCCTGCATCACCTGGTAAGTTTCCGAGATCTTCCCCACTCCCACCCAACCCCCCGAGAGCACCCTGTCCTGTGCTGTGTGTGGCAGTAGCCGCGGGAATTCCACCACCTGCCGTCTGGCAAACGTCCTTACCTGTAAGTACCTGAAGGTGTTCCCGGGGGGGAGCCCGTACTTCTCCTCCAGCTCACCCAAGCTCGCAAACTTCCCGTCCACAAACAGGTCCCCCAACTTTCGTATCCCTGCCCTGTGCCACCCCGAAAACCCTCCACCTGTTCTTCCTGGGGCGAACCGGTGGTTCCCCCATAATGGGGTCCATGCCAAGGCCCCAACTTCCCTCCTATGCCGCCTCCACTGCCCCCAAAATTTGAGGGCCGCCACCACCACCGGGCTCGTGGTATACCTCCTTGGAGGGAGCGGCAGCGACGCCGTTGCCAGCGCCCCCAGATTCGTACCCACACAGGACGCCGTCTCCAGCCTCTTCCATGTAGCCCCCTCCCCCTCCATCACCCACCTGCGCACCATCGTCGCATTGATGGCCCAGTAGTACCCACAGAGGTTGGGCAGCGCCAGCCCCCCACTATCTCTACTCCGCTCCAGGAACACCCTTCTCACCCTCGGAGTCCCTCGCGGCCACACAAACCCCATTATACTCCTGTTAACCCACCTGAAAAAAGCCTTCGGATAAACACGAGGAGGCACTGGAACAGGAACAAAAACCTTGGGAGCACCGTCATTTTGATTGACTGCACCTTACCCGCCAAGAACAGCGGCAACGCATCCCACCTCTCGAACTCCTCCTCCATTTGCTCCACCAGCCTTGTAAAGTTAAGCCTATGCAGGGCCCCCCAGCTCCTGGCCACCTGGACCCCAAATATGTGAAGCTCCTCTCCGCCATTTTTAGTGGGAGCTCGCCAATCCCCCTCTCCTGGTCCCCTAGCTGAATTATGAACAGCTCGCTCTTCCCCATATTGAGCTTATACCCTGAAAAGTCCCCGAATTCCCTAAGGATCCTCATTACCTCTGGCATTCCTCCCACCGGGTCCGCCACATACAGCAGCAGGTCGTCCGCATAAAGCGACACCCTATGCTCCTCCCCACCCCGCACCAACCCCCTCCAGTTCCTTGACTCCCTCAGTGCCATAGCCAGGGGTTCAATCGCCAGTGCGAAGAGCAGGGGGGACAGGGGACACCCCTGTCTCGTCCCTCGGTGCAACCGAAAGTATTCGGACCTCCTCCTATTTGTGGCCACACTCGCCATCGGGACCTCATACAACAGCCTAACCCACCTGACAAACCTCTCCCCAAACCCGAACCTCTTCAGCACCTCCCACAGGTACCCCCACTCTACCCTATCGAAGGCTTTCTCAGCGTCCATCGCCACCACTATCTCCACCTCCCCCTCCGTCGCCGGCATCATGATAACGTTCAAAAGCCTCCGCACATTCGCGTTCAACTGTCTCCCCTTCACAAACCCCGTCTGGTCTTCATGGATGATCTGCGGCACACAATCCTCAATCCTCGTGGCTAAGACCTTCGCCAGAACCTTGGCATCTACATTTAGCAAGGAAATCGGTCTGTAAGACCCACATTGCAGGGGATCCTTGTCCCGCTTCAGGATCAAGGAGATCAGTGCCCGGGACATCGTCGGGGGTAAAGTCCCCCCCCTCCCTTGCCTCATTAAAGGTCCTAACTAACAGCGGGCCCAGCAGGTCCATATATTTTTTATTGAACTCGACCGGGAAACTGTCCGGCCCCGATGCCTTCCCCGCCTGCATGCTTCCTATCCCTTTGATCAGCTCCTCCAGCCCAATCGGGGCCCCCAGTCCCGCCACCAGTCCCTCTTCCACCTTTGGAAACCTCAATTGGTCCAGGAAACGGCCCAGCCCTCCCTCCTCCCGTGGGGGCTCGGATCGGTACAATTCCTCGTAGAAGTCCCTGAAGACCCCATTGATGCCAACCCCACTCTGCACCACGCTCCCTCCCCTGTCCTTAACTCCCCCGATCCACCTAGCTGCGTCCCGCTTCCGAAGCTGATGCGCCAGCATCCGGCTTGCCTTTTCCCCAAACTCGTAGACCGCCCCCTGGGCCTTCCTCCACTGCAGCTCCGCCTTCCTGGTGGTCACCAGGTCGAATTCGGCCTGGAGGCTGCGCCTCTTCCTCAACAATCCTTCCTCAGGCTCTTCTGCATACCTCCTGTCTACCCTCACCATCTCCCCCACCAGTCTCTCCCTCTCCCCCCACTCCCTCCGCTCCTTGTGGGCCCTAATGGAGATCAGCTCTCCCCTCACCACCTCCTTCAGTGCCTCCCATACCATCCCCACTCGGACCTCCCCATTGTCGTTGGTCTCCAAGTACCTCTCTATACTTCCTCGGACCCGCTCGCTCACCTCCACGTCCACCAACAGCCCCACCTCCAAGCGCCACAGCGGGCGCTGGTCCCTCTCCTCCCCCATCTCCAAGTCCACCCAATGCGGGGCGTGGTCCGAAATGGCTATTGCCGAATACTCGGTATCCTCTACTCTCGCTATCAGCGCCCTACTCAAAATGAAAAAGTTGATTCGAGAATAAGCCTAATGGACATGTGAGAAGAATGAAAATTCCCTCGCCCCCGGCCTTGCAAATCTCCAAGGGTTCACCCCTCCCATTTGGTCCATAAATCCCCTCAACACTTTAGCCGCCACCGGCTTCCTACCCGTCCTAGACCTGGAGCGATACAGTGCAGGATCCAGCACCATGTTAAAGTCTCCCCCCATTATTAGGCCCCCCACTTCCAAGTCTGGGATCCGACCAACATATGCCGCATAAAACCCGCATCGTCCCAGTTCGGAGCATACACATTGACCAGTACCACCCTCTCTCCCTGCAACTTAGCACTTACCATTATGTACCTACCGCCATTATCTGCCACAATGCTCGACGCCTCCAATGACACCTTCTTTCCCACCAAGATCGCCACCCCTCGATTTTTGGCATCTAGCCCCGAGTGAAACACCTGACCTACCCACCCTTCCTCAGTCTTACCTGGTCTGCCACCTACAGGTGTGTCTCCTGGAGCATAACCACATCCGCCTTCAGCCCCTTCAGGTGTGCGAACACGCGGGCCCGCTTAACCGGCCTATTCAGTTCCCTTACATTCCAGGTTATCAGCCGGATCAGGCGGCTACCCGCCTCCCCTCCCCCGCCGAAAAGCCATGACCCCTCCTCGGCCAGCCACGCTCCCGCACCCCACACCCGGCCAGTTCCCCACAGTGGCATACCCCCGTCTCAACACCTCCCCCCCCCCACTCACTCCAGCTCCTCCATGACCTTAGCAGCAGCAACTCTTTCCCACCCCCCACCCCCCTCCACCCCCCACCCCCGGCTAGGACCCATCCTAGCTGGTTTACTCCCCCCATTGCACTTCCGCAAGTCAGCTGGCTCCTGCTGACCCCGGCCACTCCCGCCTCCCCTTCGACTCCTCCCATTGTGTGGCACACCCTCCTCTCCCGCTCCCCATCCACAGGCTCTCCTCCTCCCCCCTCCGTTCCAAGCACGGGAAACAATCCTTGCTTCCCCGCCCCGGCCCCGCACCCCCCAGTCTTCGGCGCGGGAAAAGAGCCCGCACTCTCCACCTCCCAGTCCCCCCCACCAACCAAAACAGTGCCCAACACGCCCCATCCACCCTCCCCAACCCAAAAGAGAAAAACACAGAGAAAAAGAAACCCAAAACAATGCAAAGGCCCCCCCGCCGAACCAGAAATAGGCATAACATATCCACCGCAGTCCCCAATCGCCCATCCCGACCCTCAGTCTGTGTCCAGCTTCTCGGCCTGAACAAAGGCCCACGCCTCCTCCGGAGACTCAAAATAATGGTGCCAGTCCCTGTAGGTGACCCACAGACGCGCCGGCTGCAACATGCCAAACTTCACCCCCTTCCTGTGCAGCACCGCCTTCGCTCGATTGTACCCGGCCCTCCTCTTCGCCAGCTCCACACTCCAGTCCTGATATATCCGAACCTTCGCTTTCTCCCACCTACTGCTCCTCTCCTTCTTGGCCCACCTAAGCACACACACCCGATCGTCGAACCGATGGAACCGCACCAGCACCGCCCGCGGAGGCTCGTTAGCCTTGGGCCTCCTCGCCAACACTCTATGGGCCCCTTCCAGCTCCAGGGGCCCCTGGAAGGACCCCGCCCCCATCAGCGAGTTCAACATGGTGACCACATAGGCCCCCACGTCCGGCCCCTCCAGCCCCTCCGGGAGGCCCAGAATCCACAGATTCTTCCGCCTCGACTGATTCTCCGTCTCCTTGAACCGCTCCTGCCATCTCTTGTGGAGCGCCTCGTGCGCCTAAGATCTCGTCCTCATTGTCAGAGATCTTTTGTAGAGCCTCTCGGATCGCCACCCCCTGGGCCGTCTGTGTCTCCAGCAGCTTATCAATAGAAGCCTTCATCAGCTCTAGCAGGTATGTTTTAATCTCTCTGAGGCAGCGCTGGATACCCTCTTGTTGCTCCTCCGCCCATTGCCTCCACGCTGCCTGGTCTCCGCCCACCGCCATTTTGTCCTTCTTCCCTCCCTTCTTCTGGTCCACCACCACCTTTTGTGTCACCCCGCTCTTAGTTAAAGCCATGTACTGACGGGGAGCTATTATTAACTCCTTCCCACACCGGGAAACATCGCAAAAGTGCCCTTTGGGGGCCCCGAAAAGAGCCCAAAAGTCCGTTTATGCGGGAGCCGCCGAATGTGCGACTTAGCTCCGCATAGCTGCAACCGGAAGTCTCGAGAGAGAGAGAGAGAATCCTTTTGGCAGTGTTCGCTTCACCAATCTGCCCCCAAAGGTCTGTGGAAACTCCTGAAAAAGGTCTGAGAGTCCGTTCCAGACGGGAGCTGCCGAATGTGCGACCTACTCCTCTATGGCCGCCACCGGAAGCCTCGTCCCCGCTTCTTCAATGGCCTTGGTGAGATCTTTTCACAGTTGTTCCCTCTGCTGCTAGAATTCACCTTTAATAAAGGCCCTCAAGTCAACTTGCAGCTTTAAGCTTGCCCTTCCCCCGCCTGCAAGCTGGAAGAGGCCCCTCTCTCCCCTGCAGTTACAGCCAAATCTTTTACTGTTTCTGCCGGGTCTGGTAACCAAGCGACATACCATTCCTGGGGGACACTGTCAGGGGAATGTTGCAGTCTTCTTCCCACACCGGGAAATGTCAAACAAATGCCGTGGGGGCCCTGTAAAGAGCCCAAAAGTCCGTTCCAAGCGGGAGCTACCAAATATGCGACCTAGCTCTGCATAGCCGCACCCGGAAGTCCTTCCAATTCAGTTGAGTGATAAAAATAATTGATATTGACCATTGTTGCCTTACAAATTGTTCTTTGCTTGGATTACATGGAACTTCATGGAATTGGGGTTCTCAATGTTATTGTCACCCAAGGTTTGGTTGAAGGAATCCGAAAAAGGACTGCTGAAATTTCTAGATACTTATTTATGGTTTCGGAAAACGGTTTAAAGTCACAGTACAGGTTAAGTACTGTATTTCCCTGCTGCTGGTGATTTGTTTTGCTTCTGTATAAACTTTTGTTCTGCTATAAATATGTTTTATCATTTAGCCTGAAATATATTAATTGCTTACAAAAAGTCCAAAGGCATAGAGTGAGTGCCCTGTTCTACATGCAGTCTATACCCTGGGTATAGATTGTTAGTCTTGCTATTTTGATCACCATTTTGTACTGATTTAATAGCTCATAGGTGCTGAGCTTACCTGTGGAAATTATCCAACTAGAATCAGTACAAATGAAGTGTAAGTTCAAAGTAAATTATTCCTTCTTAATGTGTGTTAGGCTCTGGTACTTACTGTGGTAACATTAATAGAGCTGTGCCAAAGGTGAACATGGTTTGTTCCTCAATGAGTTTTTTTTTTAATTCATTTTTTTCCAATTAAGGTGCAATTTAGCGTGGCCAATCCACCTAACCTGCACATCTTTGGGTTGTGGGGGCGAAACCCATGCAAACACGGGGAGAATGTGCAAACTCCACACGGACAGTGACCCAGAGCCAGGATCGAACCCGGGAACCCAGTGCCGCGAGGCAGCAGGGCTAACCCACTGTGCCACCGTGCTGCCCTCGTTCGTCAATGAGTTAAGTACGATTGTGCTCCCTAATGTGCTAGTTATTGCTGTTCCATGACTGAGTTAAATAGTCCTTTGATCATAAGGGAGTAGATAATTGGAATAAGGCATTAAGCTAAAGTGAGAGCTGAACATTAATGCAAAGCATAAATCAGCAGTGTTGGCGGTTGACAGGATGTGGGGTATAAAATCCAAACCTGAACTGAGCAGGAAACTGAGGTTTTGCAAGGTCTTTATTTACTTGTTTTTCATTCACAGGTTCCCAGGCAAGGCCTGAATTTAGTGCTGAGGGAACAGTGAGAGCACCGAGGACCTGACCTGGGCAAGGCCAGAGGAGCGCGGAGTCCACATAAAAAGCCCAGAAGGAGCAGCGAGAGGACCGGGAGCAGCGAGGATGCGGTGAAAGCAAAGGAGATCCCCAATGCCAGCTGTGCCCTGGGAATTGACATCGCACTTCAAAAATGGTGTCACTGATCGGCAGGGAGATGACTGGTGAACGACGAATGTTTGTTAGTCCCCATCCTACAGCAGAGCCTGTTCTCCAGTCATCTCAGATTCCCCTGCCACTGGGCCAAGACCTCGCTCCGTTGGTACTGTGTGGTGGTTGCTGTACGATCACTATGCCACCCTGCTGCCCTTACAATCTCAGCCTGAATATTAGACTCTAAAATCTTAAAAAGCTAAAGGGAAGAAGAACTCAGGAGATGTTATTAAGGGAGGTGTTACAATTCAAAAAGAAGGTTAAAAAACTAGCATAAGGGCACTTTACTTGAATGCTCGTAGCATTCGAAGAAGACTTACAACACCAGGTTAAAGTCCAACAGGTTTATTTGGAATCA
Source organism: Scyliorhinus torazame (assembly GCF_047496885.1). Classification (NCBI taxonomy): domain Eukaryota; kingdom Metazoa; phylum Chordata; class Chondrichthyes; order Carcharhiniformes; family Scyliorhinidae; genus Scyliorhinus; species Scyliorhinus torazame. The sequence goes on from NC_092708.1 coordinate 255,558,766, forward strand.
CTAGCTTTCGGAGCGCAGCTCCTTCATCAGGTGAGTGACCCCCGCACTCCTCTGTTCACTCACCTGAGAAAGGAGCAGTGCTCCGAAAACTAGTGATTCCAAGTAAACCTGTTGGACTTTAACCTGGTGTTGTAAGACTTCTTAATTTGCCCACCCCAGTCCAACACCAGCATCTCCACATCATGGGTAGCATTTGAAACAAGGTAAATGAGTTAACGACCCAAATCATCGCGAATGAGTGTTTTTGTGGCTATTACAGAATCATGGTTGCAGGGTGGTCATGACTGGGAGTTAAATATCCAGGGGTATCAGACTATTCGAAAGGACAGACAGGAAGGTAAGGGAGGTGGTGTAGTTCTGGATATGTAAGGATGACATTAGGCACATTAGGAACAGTGGAGGACTTTTAAAGCAATTTTTCACAATGCTCAGCAAAAGTATACATCTTTGAAGGGGAAGGACAATAGGAAAATTGCTAATCAGCCATGGATATCTAAGGAAATAAAGGAGGGTATCAAATTGAAAGAAAATGAATACAAGTGGCAAGATTAGTGGGAAACTTGAGGATTGGGAAATCATTAAGTGTCAACAGAATGCCACAATAAAAGCTATAAAGAAAAGTAAGACAGATTATGAGAGTAAAGTAGCTCAGAATACAAAAACAGAATAGCAAAAGTTTCTGTAAATATATAAAACGAAAAAGAGTGGCTGAGGTAAACATTGGTCCTTTAGAGGATTAGAAGAGGGATTTAATAATGGGAAATGAGGAAATGGCTGAGGCATTGAACAGGTATTTTGTGTTGGTCTTCACAATGGAAGACGCAAATGACATGTCAATAATTGATAGCAAGGAGACTATGGCAGGAGAGGATTTAAAAACGATCATTATCACTAAGGAGGTAGTGTTGGGCAAGCTATGGGGTTAAAGGTAGACAAGTCTCCTGGCCCTGATGGATTGCATCCAGAGTACTAAAAGAGATGGCGGGGGAAATAAAAAATGCGTTCGTAGTAATTTACCAAATTCACTGGGGCGGTCCCGGCAGATTTGAAAACAGCAAATGTGATGCCACTGTTTAAAAAAGGAGGTAGACAAAAGGCTGTTTAGCTTAACTTCTGTAGTGGGGAAAATACTTGAATTTATCATCAAGAAAGAAATAGCGAGACATCTGGGTAGAAATTGTCCCATTGGGCAGGTGCAGCATGGTTTAATGAAAGGCAGGTCATGTTTAACTAATTTATTGGAATTCTTTGAGGACATTACGAGTGCGGTGGACAATGGGGAACTGGTGGATGTGGTGTATCTGGATTTCCAGAAGGCATTCGACAAAAAGGCATTCGACAATTTGAGTAGACTGGGACTATACTCATTGGAATTTAGAAGAATGAGGGGAGAACTGAAAGAAACATGTAAAATTCAGAAGGGAATAGTTAAGATAGAAGCAGCGAGGTTATTTCCACTGGCGGGTGAAACTAGAACTAGGGGGCATCGCCTCAGAATAAGGGGGAGCAGATTTAGGACGGAGTTGAGGAGGAACTAAATCTGTGGAATTCCCTGCCCAGTGAAGCAGTTGAGGCTACCTTGTTGAATGTTTTTAAGGCAAAGATAGGTGGCACGGTGGCACAGTGGTTAGCATTGTTGCCTCACAGCACCAGGGACCTGGGTTCGATTCCGGCCTTGGGTGACTGTGTGGAGTTTGCACATTATCCCTGTGTCTGCGTGGGTTTCCTCCGGGTGCTCCAGTTTCCCCCCAGTCCAAAGATGTGCAGGTTAGGTGGATTGGCCATGATAAATTGCCCCTTAGTGTCCAAAAGGTTAGGTAGGATTACTGGGTTACGGGATAGGGTAGGAGCGTGGGCTTAAGTAGGGTGCTCTTTCCAATGATCCACCATGATCTTATTGAATGGCAGAGCAGGCTCGAGAGGCCAGATGGCCTTCTCCTGTTCCTAGCTCTTTTTTTCTTATGTTCTTATATTAATCTGCTATGTGAGACCTTGTCAAAAGTTTTCTGAAAGTCTAAATAAACTACTTCCATCGGTTCTTCCTGGTCAACTCTACTAAGAAATATTTTCAAAGAATTCTAGTCGGTTTGTCAAGCATGCTTTTCCTTTCATAAATCCATACTGACTTTGTCTGATTACACCGCTGCTTTCCAAATCCTGTGCTATTAAATCCTTGATAATGGACTCCAGCAACTTCCCTACGACCGACATTAGGCTCACTGGTCTACAGTTCTTTGTTTTCCCTCTACCTCCCTTTTTGAATAGCGGGGTTACATTCTCTACCCCCCAATCTGTAGGAACCATTCCAGAGTCCAAAAAACTTTGGAAAATGACCACCAATGGATCTATTATTTCTAGGGCCACTTCCTTAAGTACTCTGGGATGAAGATTATCAGGACCTGGAGATTTGTCCGCCTTCAATCCCATTAATTTCCCCAAAACTATTTCTCCACTAAGACTGATTTCCTTCAGCTCCTCAGTAAAACTTGTGTTTCTCAGAACTTCTGGTATATTATTCATGTCTTCCTTTGTGAAGACAGAAGCAAAGTACGGATTTAGTTCCTCCGCCATTTCATTGTTCCCTGTTATGAATTCCCCTTTTCTGACTGTAAGGGGGCCTATATTAGTTTTTATCAATCTTTTTCTCTTTACATACCTATAGAAACTCTTACAGTCAGTTTTTATGTTCCCTGGTAGTTTACTTTCAAATTGTATTTTCCCATTCTTAGTCAATCCCTTGATATGCCTGCTGAATTTTAATCTGTTCCCAAACCTCAGGTCTGTTGTTTTTTTCTTGCTCACTTGTATGCCTCTTCTTTGAATCTAATACCATCTCTAATTTCCCTTGTAAGACATGGTTTGGCCAGAGTTCCCTTTTTAAGGATACATGGTTTCAAGGTGATCAAGGATCAGAACTAAACATTGAGGGCTACTCAGTTTTTAGGAAGGACAGACAGAAAGTAAAAGGTGGTGGAGTTGCAATGTTGATTAAAGAAGATATTGATAAAATATTGAGGAAAGATATTAGTACAGATGATGAATGTTTTTTGCTCCTTGATGTTTGTTAACTCGACCCAGACAGATTCCACACCATCTGGCTACCTTTGAAGTCCGACTTCTCAACTTTCTTCATAAATCCCTATATTCTGCTTTCAGGGCCTCGTCCCTTTTTGTACCTATGTACCACAACCACTGGCTGTTCACCCTCCCCGTCCAGAATGTCCAGTACCCGCTCCGAGACATCCTTGACCCAGCACCAGGGAGGAAACATACCATCCGGGACTCTCGTTTACAGCCACAGAAACACTATCTATTCCCCTTACAATCGAATCCTCTATAACTATTGCATTCCCACACTTTTTACTCCTCCCCTCTACAGCAGAACTAACCATAGTGCAACGAATTTGGCAGTTGCTGCTTTCCCATGCGAGGTCATTCCCCTCAACGGTATCCAAAATGGTATATCTGTTTTGCAGTGGAATGGCCACAGAGGATTCCTGCATTGCCTTTCCAGCTATCTTATTCTGTCTGGTGGTCACGCACTCACTTCCTGCCTGTGGAGTCTGGCCCTGCAGTGTGACCACCTCTCTATATGTGCTATCCACGATACTCTCCATCTCATGGATGCTCCACAGTGTGCCCAGCTTCCGATCCAGTTCCGAACCTTGGGCTTCCAGGAGCTGGAGCTGGTGATACTTCCTGCCCACATGCTGGCCCCAGCCTCTGGAAATGTGCCCGGCCCCGCACATGGAGCAAGAGGAGCAAACCAAGACTTCGAGTTATTCTGCCTTGACTTACCCTTTTAAATTAAAGCTTTGGAAAATGCTTGATATTAGGTTAAATCCAATTCTCAATGGCCCTTCTTTGCTTGTCCTTGTGACTGCCAATTATAGCCCTTACAGATTATAAACCACAAAACCTATTTTCAAACAATAATTGATGAAAGTTGGAAAGACTTACCAACCTTGCCCACTACTTACCATTCAGCTCTTTCTTGTAACCTCAGCTGCAGCAGGGCAAAACCTCTCTGAAGATTTACTGGTTACAAAGCAAGGAGAAAGGCAAAGAGCACCTCTTCTCCCTTGCACCGAATTCCCACTCTGCTTCATATTCCCAAGTTTGAAGCTCAGTCTCTCAGTGGCCTCACTCCAGATGTGGCCTCTCTCCAGTGCTCGTGCGCAAAGATCCTCTGCCATTTCTTTGTTCCCCATTCCTACTTCTATAGCCTCATTTTCCAATGGTCCAATGTTCATTCTTGCTTCTCTCTTACCTTTTATATATTGAAAAAATCTCTTGCAATCTTTTTATACATCACAAGCTAGTTTACACTCATATTTCATCTTCTCTCCCCTTATTGCTTTTTTAGTTGTCCTCTGCTTTTAAAAGCTTCCCAAACCTCTGGCTTCCCACTAATCCTCGCCACCTTGTATGTTTTTTCTTTTGTTTTTATACTGTCCCTGATTTCCCATGTCAGCCCATGGTTGCCTCACCCTCCCCTCAGCCTGTTTCCTCTTTCTTGGGATGAATTTATGTTGAGCCTCCTGAATAACCCCCAAAAGCTCCTGCCATTGCTGTTTCACTGTCTAGGTTCCCTTGCCAATCCACTCTGGTCAGCTCCTCCCTCATGTCTTTATAGTTACCTTTATTCAATTGTAACACTGTTACATCTGATTCCAGCTTCTCCCTCTCAAACTGCAGGGTAAATTCTATCATATTGTGGTCACTGCTCCCTAAGGGTTCCTTCACTTTAAGTTCCCTCATTAAATCTTTCTCATTACACATCACCAAATCCAGAATTGCCTATTCCCTTGAAGGCTCTGTCACAAGCTGCTCCAAAAAAACATCTCTTAGACGTTCCACAAATTCCTTTTCTTGGGATCCTCTACCAACCTGATTTTCCCAGGCCACCTGCATATTGAAGTCCCCCATGATTATTGCAGTATTGCCTTTTTTACACGCCTTTTCTATCGCCTGATTTATTTTCTTCCCGGCATCCTGATTACTGCTCGGGGGTTTGCACATAACTCCCATCTGGGTCTTTTTTCTTTGGGTTTTGTCAACTCTACCCAGAGAGATTCTATGCCTTCCGAACCTATATCGTTTCTTGCTTTCAATTTAATTTAATTTCTTACTGACAAGGCAATCTTGCCCCTGCCATTTGCCTGTCCTTTTGAAAGGACACATATCCTTGGATATTTAGATCTCAGCCCTGATTCCCTTGTAGCCACGTCTCTGTGATGCCCACAACATCGTACCCGCCAATTTAAATTTGCGCTACAATCTCATTTGCCCTGTTTTGTATACTGCGCGCTGTCACCCTCAGTCCTGCGCTGACTGCCCTCCTTCTCATATTGTCCCCTTACCTGCTTTGCCTGAAGTTAGATTCCTGCTGTTTCCATATTCTCTGTTCCATTACTTGTTCTGGAAACTTTACTAACCTCTCCTGAACCCTCGGTCCCTTTAACTAGTTTAAAATCCTCACTATTAACCTGCACTCCTACCTTCTCCTTTAACTTTGATTTTCTAATTTTCCATGCAACTGAACCCTCCCCTTCACTATTTAGTTTAAAGCCCTATCTAGAGCCCTAGTTATGCAATTCGCCAGGACTCTGATCCCAGCATGATTCAGATGAAGACCATTCCACCGGAACAGCTCCATCCTTCCCTGGTACCGCTGCCAATGTCCTATGAATTCAAACCCATTTCTCCCACACCAACCTTTGAGCCATGCATTTACCTCTTTAATCTTATTGACCCTGTGCCAATTAGCTTGTGGCTCGGGTAGTAATCCAGAGATTATTACCTTTTTGGTTCTGCTTTTTAATTTAGCCCCTAGCTGCTGATATTTCATCAGCAGAACCCTCTATCCTTGTTCTACCTATGTCGTTGGTACCTACATGGACTACGACAACTGGATCTCCCACTCCAAATTCCTCTGCAGAACAGAGGAGATATCCCGAACCCGAACACCAGGTAGGCAATACAACCTTCGGGAATCTCGATCCTGGTCACAGAGAACAGTGTCTATGCCCCTAACTATACTATCCCCGATTACGACTAAATTTATTTTATCACAATCCCCGCTCTCACCCACACAGGGAGCAACAATCTTGAATCCATTGGACATGGGCTGAGGCTCCTGCAGCCCTACCTCTTGGATCACTCTACCTGCCTCACTGACAGCCACACCCTCCTGTCCCTGACCACTGGCCGAATTCAAGGTACTTTTGAAAAACAATTTTAATTTTAATTTTTAAAATAAATTTAGAGTACCCAATTCACTTTTTCCAATTAAGGGGCAATTTAGCACGGGCAATCCACCTACTCTGCACATCTTTGGGTTGTGGAGGCGAAACCCACGCAGACATGGGGAGAATGTGCAAACTCCACACCAACAGTGACCCAGAGCCGAGATCGAACCCGGGACCTCGGCGCCGTGAGGCTGCAGTGCAAACCCACTGTGCCACCGTGCTGAATTCAAGGTACTTAATCTAAGGGTACATAATTGCCTCTTGAAACACAGTGTTCCCCCTCCCTGATGCGTTGCAGAGTCCAAAACTCAGACTCCAGCTCATCAACCTTGAGCTGAAGCTCCTCAAACAACCAACACTTGCGACAGATGTGTTCACTTGGAACCACGATGAGGTTCACCAGCTCCCGCATCATGCAGGTACAACACATTGCCTGGCCCTGCATCTTTATTTTATTTAATTAGGTTTTAATTTGCTTTTTTACATTTCCAGTTGGTTTTTAGTCTTTCTCATCTGTAAAATATTTCTCTTTTTACCTTTAATCCGAAGCAATTTAGACTAGGTAATGCAGATTAGCAGTTACTTACCAGCCAATTAACTTACTGTTTTCCTTTGGTGTCACTCCTGGATTGTTTTTCAAACCCAGACCATTGCCCAGAGGTGTCCCTCTCAGCTCTCGCCCTTTTAAAATCTTCGCTCTAACTCTCAACTTCCGCGTTTTTTAAATCTCCACGTGATAAGTGATAAAATTAGTAAACATTACCGACTTTACCCACTAATTATCAATCAGCCTCACAGTGGTGAGGACCCGGGTTCAATCCCTGCCCCGGATCACTGTCCACGTGGAGTTTGTATGGGTATAACCCCACAACCAAAAGATGTGCAGGATAGGTGGATTGGTTCCGTTAAATTGCACCTTAATTGGAAAAAAAAAGAATTAGGTACTCCCAATTTATTTAAAAAAAATAAAAACTTACAAAACCTCTTCCTGTTCTGCACTGAATTCCCACTCTGTTTCAAATTTCCGATCACCACGCTCACTCCAGCTGTGTTTCACTCAGGATGTGGTCTCTCACACTGCTTGGGCGCAATGCTCACTGTCAAGGGCGGGGACCACAGCTGCTCCATAGACCATGAGCTTGGTGCTGAATTTGAGGTCTCAGTCATCAAACACTCTGTTCCTCAGGTATCCGAATGCTGTGTTGGCGCATTGCAGGCGATGTTAGATTTCATCGTCGGTGTTTGCTCATGCTGAAAGGAGACTCCTGAGATATGGGAAATGGTCCACATTGTCCAGGGCTTGCTGTGGAACTTGGATTGGATTGGATTGGATTTGTTTATTGTCACATGTACCGAGGTACAGTGAAAAGTATTTTTCTGCGAGCAGCTCAACAGATCATCAAGTACATGAAAAGAAAAGGAAATAATAGAAAATACAAAATAGGGCAACAGGAGGTACACAATGTAACTAAATAAGCATGGCATTGGAAGTAGCATACAGGGGTGTAGTGTTAATGAGGTCAGTCCATAAGAGGGTCATTTAGGAGTCCGGTAACAGTGGGGAAGAAGCTGTTTTTGAGTCTGTTTGTGCGTGTTCTCAGACTTCTGTATCTCCTGCCCGATGGAAGAAGTTGGAAGAGTGAGTAAGCCGGGTGGGAGGGGTCTTTGATTATGCTGCCCGCTTTCCCCAGGCAGCGGGAGGTGTAGATGGAGTCAATGGATGGGAGGCAGGTTTGTGTGATGGACTGGGCTGTGTTCACGACACTCTGAAGTTTCTTGCGGTCCTGGGCCGAGCAGTTGCCATACCAGGTTGTGATGCAGCCAGATAGGATGCTTTCTATGGTTCTTGAAGGTCAGGGGGCAGTGTTGTGTAGCAGGAGCAGGCTCGTACAGAAACTTTGGGCTGGATTCTCCGATTCTGCGGCAATGTCCAGAGGATACACTGGTCTTACGACCAAAACGCCGACCAAGCCCCACACCGAAGCTCCGTCCGGTGGTGGGCTAGCATTCGCGCCAGGTAAAGCCCCCGGCTTTACCTGCCGATATGGACTCAGAATGGCCGGTCCATGGCCGTGCATGTGCACGGAGGTGGCTGCACCGTGCAAAATGGCGCCGGCCATGCGCAGACATGGCCTGCCAAGAATTGCCCCCACCCCCTTTAACTCCCCACGCCACCCCCGGACTACCCCCCACCAGCCAACTGTCAAAGCCTCTCTGCCAGCGGAACGGCTCCCTCCCACCCCCCCCCCCCCCCTCCCCCCCGACTGTGATGGCGCTGGACACAGTCCGTAGCCACCACCCCAGGTTTATGAAAGTTGAGAGGACACGCGACCGACGCCGTCGGGTAGTCAGCCCATCGGGGCCGGAGCATTGGAGGAGGCCCTCAGGTGACATCCTGAGGCCGTACCAACGGCGCGCCGTACTCCTCGATTACGCCATTTTTGAGGGGCGGAACATCAAAAAAACGGCACAGTCCCTGATTTTGGCGTATAAATGGATTCTCTGGCCGATCACCAAATGCGATTTCGGCGTCAGCAATCGGAGAATCCCGCCCTTTGTTTTTCGGATGTTTAATCTAGGGTCCATTCTCTCATACACCTCGGCGAATGCGTCAACTATGGTTTGTTGCTCAGCCTCTGAGTGTGCGCACATGCAGGCGCCATCTGCATACTGCAGCTTGATGACAGATGTTGGGGTGGTATTGGTTCTGGCCTGGAGGCATTGGAATTTGAACAGTTTCCCTCTCGTCCTGTAGGTTAGTACCACTCCAGTGGGGAGCTTCATGATGATGTGGTCAGGTTTTGCAGCCGGGAAGATTGAGAAGAGCGTTGGTGCAATGACGCAGCCCTGCGTGACCTCTGTTTGCATTCGCATTGGATCTGTGGTGGATCCTTTGGCGAGGATCACTGCTTGCAAGTCATTGTGGAGCAGGTGGAGATGGTGATGAATTTCTGCGGGCAGCCTAATTTGAGGAGGATGTTCCACAATCCCTCACGGTTGACAACAAGGCCTCTGCGAGATCGAAGAAGGCCATGTACAGAGGTTGGTGCTGCTCCTGCACTTTCCTGGATTTGTTGCGCGCCGAAGATCATATCCATTGTCCCTCTTGATGGGTGAAAGTTGCATTGAAACTCAGGGAGGAGCTCTTCGACCACTGGTAGGAGATGGCTGAGGAGGATTCTCGCGATGATCTTTCCCGTGGTGGACAGTAGGGAAATCCTGCTAATTTTCGCAGCCGGATCTGTCTCCTTTCTTGAAGATGGTCACAATTACGACATCTCGACTTCCGGTGATGGGGATGTGATGACAAGTTGCACATCAGGTGGCTCTCCGCCCTCAAACCTGAAGAAAATAGGCTCTTTTCACCTGAAATAGCCTGCTAATACAAAGGAAGAAACATCCCCACACCTCAACCAGCAGCAGCACGAATGGAAAATGCCGAACAACAGCCACTCCAGAGGCTGCATGGAAACTAGGAGTGGAAAAAGCCAGGAGAAACAAATGGCTGAGTCGGTTGACGCATGAGGCGTGAGACTCGGGCCTTGTCAGAGCAAGGAGGACTGACCCGCTGCTCAAGGAGCTTCCCCTCCTCCATCTCACTGCTAAACACAGACAAGATTATATTGGCCAAGATCTTAGCCAAAAGGCTGGAGGACAGCGTACCAGAGCTGGTAGCAGAAGACCAAACGGGCTTTGTTAAGGGTAGGCAGCTAACATTAAACATCAGACGCCTGTTAAACGTGATCATGACCCCATCCGGGGAGAGAACACCAGAGGTGATTGTCTCCCGAGACGCAGAAAAGGCCTTGGACAGAGTAGAATGGAAGTACCTCATAGAGAAAACAAGGATCCCAAAAAGGGTACTGCAGAGAGCGTGTACCATGGGGGGCCTCGCCCTTCCAAACCTGCAATATTACCACTGAGCTGCAACCGCGGACAGGGTAAAGGGGTGGATAAATGAGCCAGAAGCTGAGTGGGTGCTTATGGAGGCGAGCTCCTGCAGAGGGACCTCCCTCCAGGCCCTGGCCACAACGGCACTTCCATCCCCACCGAACAAATACTCAATGAGCCTGGTGGTGATAGCAACATTCCTGTTGTGGAATCAGCTGCAAGAGCACTCCGGGCTAACCGAAATGTCCGATAAGGCCCCCATCTGCAACAACCACAGGTTCACGCCCGCGACAATGGACCTTCAAAAGGTGGTGACAGGACAGGGGGACGCTGACAGTTCGGGACTTCTACACTGACCATAGATTGACGACGCTTGAGAAACTAACAGAGAAGTTCCAGCTGACAGGGAGGAACAAACTAAGATACATGCAGGTCAAAAACGTCTTACGTAGGGAAACAAAGCCACACCCACGACCACCGCAACAATCATTGTTAGAGGACCTACTGGACACAAACATCTTAGGGAAGGAGAACTGCGGCGTCATGTATGGACGACTACTGAGGAGGGCTAACACACAACTGGACGAGACAAGAAAAATGTGGGAGGAGGACTTGGGGTTTGAAATAGGGTGGGGACTCTGGAGCGAAGCACTGCACAGGGTCAACTCCACCTCCACTTGCACAAGGTTAAGCCTAATGCAGCTGAAAGTGGTACACAGAGCCCACTTAACTAGAACCCCAATGAGCAGATTCTTCCCAGAGGTGGAGGACAAATGTGAATGGTGCCAAGGAGACCCGGCCAACCATGTCCACATGTTCTGCTCTTCCCCCAGACTTGTTGGGTTTGGACAGCTTTCTTTGGGGCAAAGTCCAAGTTGGTGGGGATGAAGTTGGAGCCTTGCCCAAGTGTGGCGGTCTCCAGGGTATCAGATCAGCCAGATCTCTTGATGGGGAGGAGGGCCGACGTCTTGCCTCCCTAATCGCCCACCGGAGAATCCTGCTCGGCTGGCGATCAGCAGCACCACACAAACCTGCAGACTGGCGGTCGACCTATCGGAATTTCTCCAGGTGGAGAAAATTAAATTGCCATCCTGGGATCGGAAGAAGGCTTCCACAAAGCATGGGAGCCATTCACCCAGTTGTTCCAAGACCTGTTTGTAGCCAACAGCCAATAAACCAGAGGAAGGGAGAGGGTAGCCACGGTATAACAATGAGAGAGGGGGGGGGAAGGTACAGAGGGGGAAATAAAAAGAAGTATGGAACCCACCATGCCCCAGAAAATAACAAAATACACGGCATCACGCCAACCCAACAGGAACAGGATATAAGAGCTGATGGGGGAAGAAGGCACACCAGGTGGCCAGAAGGGAAAGGGCCACAACGATGAAGGCATGTCGGAGGAGGATCGCTGAAAGGGACAGAATTAGAGACTCATAGTCTTGGTTGTGTGGGACTGTACTGCCTCGTTCTGAGCAGAAAGACCAGTTACAGGAGAAAGCGAGGACAGGGAAAGCAGGGGAGGGGGCAGATAGGGAAAACAGGAAGTCGGCGGGCATAGACAAAGGGCAAGACCAGCCCTGGGAGGGGAACCACCGTACTAGCAAGGAGAGCTAGCACGGGAAGACAGGCAGTAAGGGGGGGGCAATGGCGCACCTCTTGGCAGAGAGGGAGTCCCTGGCACGGGGGGGTGGGGGGGGGCGGGGGAGACACAGGGGCAGGAAAGGGGAACATGGGGTGGGGGGACAGGGAGACATGGGGAGGGGGGGGTCAGAGGGTAGCAGGGGGAACAAAGAATACCTAGGGAATAGAACAGAGAAAAGAGGTGGCAATCGGATTGGCTTTGGCAGGCAGGGAGCAGGCCAAAGAAACAAGATGGCGCTGCAAGCAGCCACTTTGGAGAGTCCCTAAATAAAAGGAAACCCCGGAATGCAGAGGTGCACCCACATGGCATACACATAGTTGGCGGCCATGTTGGGTACACTCTGGAAAAAGGGAAACCCCGGGGCGCATGAGCCCGACATCATGGCGAGAATGGTGACCGCGGCCAATTTGGACGGCCCCCCAACAAAGGGAAACCCTGGAGTACAGGGTGCATCCACCAGGTAAGTAAGGTTGATCCCGCAGGAACGGGTAGACAGAAACCCCCAATCAGGAGAGTCACCTGGAATGTAAGGGAACGTAATGGCCCAGTGAGCAGATCCAGAGGCTTCGCCCACCTAAGAAGCCTGAAGGCAGAAATAATCTTCCTATAGGAGACGCGCCTATTTAAAAAAATCTTTTTATTGGTATTTCCCATATTTATAAACATTTGTATATGTACTGATGCACGTTCAATTTGGTTGGAGAAGAAGTTGAATTCAAACTGAGGTTTTATTAGTATCTGAAGTGTGGCCTCCTACAGCAGCTGACGAAATGGCTGCTAGCTGGAAGCCACACATATTTATAACCTGGCTCCTGGGTGGAGCTAGAATGCAGGAGCCCAGGTGAACCTGTAGTGCAGGTTCTACCGTACAACCCTTAATATAGCAACACAGTGGTTTACCACATTCCCCCCTGTTAAAATTGAGTCCGGCGGGGGTGGTGGATAACTATATACAATTCGCAATCTTTAATATTTACAGAATAGTGAAAAAAAATGTCTCTGGTCATCTGGTGGGCCGGTCAAAGGTTCAGCTGGCAGTGCCAAGCTGCTAAGCTGGCACTTTTTGCGCAGTGGCGACCAGGCCGGAAGGTGCACTGCACAGGTGTGGAGGGGGGCCCGGGACCCCTTATAGTAAGTTGGGACGTGGGGGGATTCGGGGGTCACATTGGGTGCTCAAGAGATCGGGTTAGCAGTTTAAAATGGCATCACGATCTCTTACTGCAGGGTCGGCACGGTGGCACAGTAGTTAGCACTGCTGCCTAATGGCGCCGAGGACCCGGGTTCAATCCTGGCCCTGGGTTACTGTCCCTGTGGAGTTTGCACATTCTCACCCCCACGACCAATAGATGTGCCGGGTGGGTGGATTAGCCATGCTAAATTGCCCCTTAATTGGGAAAAAAAGAATTGGCCACTCTAAATTTATTTTTAAAAACGATCTCTCACTGCAGTGAGGTGTTCCGGCCAGCAGAACTCCTTCGTGTCGGAAACGGGGCTCAGTGCGGCCTCGAGCGTGCGTTCCCCACTGAGACCCCATATCTAACTGGATGGGCGTTAGATAGCGTGGTTTTCTCAGCGCTGTGAGCACCGGGAAACACGGGGTTAAACACGCTCGCTACGGGACTCTGTTCCCATTTGCTTAGATCAGGCTCATTTACTCTGTTTCTCGCTCCATAGGTGTTGCCAAGCCTGCTGAGTATTTCCAACACCATCTGATTTTATTTCAAATTTACAGCATCGGCAGTATTATACTTTTGACATGTTGAGCGTGATCTAACGGTTTCTGAGTGTGATTTCATGGCCACGTTGCATTTAAGCGTGAGCGTGACCAGGCCGTTAAATTGCGGGAGAGGCCAAAATCGAGAACTGCGCTGGGCGCTGATCTGTTTGTGAAATAATCACCACTTAAGACCAATCTCCACGCAATTAACGGGAGAGACCCCCTATCTGACGACCCCCCAGTGATCAGAGGGGGTGGGGGAACCACCGGGGGCCTAGCCTCAGTCAGGTGGGCCGCCATTGATGGGGGGAGGTTGTGGAGCAGGGGAGGGTGGCCACCCATGGCCTGGGCCAGTCTGGGCTGGGGGTGGAGGGGTCGAGTGGCGGTGCGGGTGGCACTGCTGGGCATGAGTGGGCCAGGTCATGGACCAGTGCTGGGTGAGGGCGGTGTCAGAAGCATTCCTGTGGCAGGTGGGGGTGGGGGGGGGGGGGGGGGGTGGGGGGGTGAGTTTGGGGGTTCTGTGCCAACCCACCAGTGCGGTCTGGTGGAGGCCGTTGATCTTCTTACAGCACTGGATGCCTGTCCTCCAGGGCTGGCGGCTGCTGCCACCTCCTCCCAGGTGGCACTGACTGCCCTGTGGCTGACCCTCCGAGACCCTCCGGGGATCAGGGTATCCCGTCTGTCCTCGGCCTTGTCCAATAATCTGCCCAGTTCGGCATCCCCGAATCGTGGAGCTGGTTTCCTCAGTGGCATGGCTGCGAGTTCAGTGGGGTTGGCTCTGCAGGAGTGCTTTAAGTGCTGCTCACCCTTCTTGGTGAACGTGGTCCCTGCGAATCAGCCGGATTAAGTGGACTAAGTAATATTTTATAGCGGTGATGGCCTCACCGGGCAGGGCGTCGGGGAGCTCGTGGCAGTTCCCACTCATCACCACACATAGGGGGTGGAATTCTTCGACCCCCCCGCTGGGTCGGAGAGTCGGCACGGCGCCGCGTGAATCGTGCCACTCTGCCCCGGCCCCGGGACATAATTCTCCGCAATGCAGAGAATTGCTGCCATCGGAGCGGCGCCGGTTGGGGTATGCGCCGACTCTCCGGCCCGGGCCGGCGCGGTGATTCTCCGGGTCATATGGGCCGAGTGGCCGTCAACAAAAAGCCGAGTCCCGCCGGCGCCCTTGTAACCTGCTATGGGCCAGCGGGACCTCGGCGTTGAAGGGTCCGGGTGCGGCCTGTGGGGGGGGGGGGGGGGGGGGGGGGAGAGGGGTCCGACCCCGGGGGGCGTCCTCCGTGGTGTCCTGGCCCGCGATCGGGGCCGCCGTGGGGAAGAAGGCCACTGCGCATGCGCGGACCCTGCGGTGCCGGGTTCAGGCTGGGATCGGCGGCTGGCGTTGCGGAGCGCCGACCTAGCCCCTGTGGACTGCAGAATGGGGAGCCGGGACGGGCGCTGAAGACGGAGTAAAACACTCCTGTTTTTACTCCGGCGTCGGCACGTAGCCGCCCGTTGGGAGAATCACGCCCAGGAAATGTTCCATTAAATCGCGCCCTTTTGTGCCATTTGTGCTAGGCTTTGCTCGGAGTTTGCTGCCGGTCCGTCGGCGGGTTTCCCGCCGCTAAATAACCACACTTAGTCATCTGTTGGGGTTCTGGGGAGCTTCTCCCAGGTCAAGCCCACACTTAGAACTATTTTCATCACTGGGGAACTGAACTCGCTGGCCAGACCGGCTCCTTAGAGATCAGGCCACCATTTTGAAAGGATGGCTTGATCACTAAGTGAGCTTGTGGGTCCCCCACCCATGGGCAATGTCACCACCTATGCATATGGGCATTACCTCCTCCACCCCAAGTGATGACACCCCATTGTGGGGTCTCTGAGGGCCACCCCTTTTTGGGCCTTCCCACACCCCCTTTTGGGCCCTCGCTCCTTCCAGGACCACCACCCTTTACCCTCCAACCTTCAAGAGGCCCCATCAAACCTTCCCTGCACCCCCACCCTTCATACTCCCCCTCCACCCTCCTTTCATAGGCATGATCCCCTCAGGTCCTGACCCTTGGCAGTGCCACCCTGGCCCTGGCAGTGCTTCTGCTGACTTTTCAGTGTCACCCGGGCAACTTGGCAGTGCCAGGGTGACAGTACCAAGGTGCCAGGCTGGCAGTGCCAAGGTGCCCATGTGCCGGGGGAGGGCCAGGGAGCCACCCTGACTAGTTCTTGACCACCCATGGGGCCTCCTTTTGCCTGGGGAACCCTTGAGTGTCGTTCCGCCTGGTCCACGTTTATGTGGACCAGTACGGAATGGTGCCTGGCAGGGGCTCCCTGGGGAGGCTGTTGCTAACTTCCTGTCGTCTCTTAATTTGGCTCTGTTTAATTACGTTTGCTCAAGAGTTGCCAGGTATCTTTCAACACGGCCACAAGGTTCAAAACCGAATACTGATCAAACACTCGATACACCAGGTAGTAAGTTCAAAAGCAATGCTCATTTATTTAACACACAGTCAAATCTACTCATGCATAAAACTCTACAACCTAAACTATCACTATTACTAAAAGCCTATACTTAGCTTCGGGTGCCCACTCAGTCAGAGGAACAATGGCCGTTGCTCGGTTCTGAGGCTGCTGGATGAGCTATTTACAGGATAGCAACTGGGAGCGTCTATCTCGTAGCATGCGTTGACTTGGAACTTACTTGGTCTGGAGTAGCTTTGGCGGGTCTCTCCTCGCTGAGAGCCAAGGCCAAGAGAGAGATTCTCTCTTGGGGAATCCTTTTTATACCCAAAAGGGCTTCGCGAGCTTTTGGGGGGGCCTTGAACTTGGCCCCAATTAATTGGGCCGTTTCCCAATTATCCTTATCGATTTTCCTCCAATAGAGGGGTGGGTTCCCTGGTTGCTGGGCGTGTCCTAGGGGGCTGTTGGTTTGCTTTGTTTTAGTCTCCTCTGGGTCCGGGATGTCTGGCTTAGCACTGTTTTTTTAAAAATATATATTTTATTCAAATTTTTTGGCCAAACATAACAATACAAAGTTTGTCCTTTTTAACAACAATAAAGCAATATAAATAACAGTGGCCAGTTTTTAACAAATAAATAAATAATATATAAACAAAAAACTAAATGGCAACTGCCTTATCAAAAATAATTACTCTCCAAAAATACAATCCAACAGTCCAATATACATTACCTAGTACAAAGATCTATACATATACAGAGACATCGCTGAGAACCCGCCCGGGTCCTCCCCCCCTCCCCCCCCTCCCCCCCACTCCCCCCTGGGTTGCTGCTGTTGCCTTCCCATTCCCTCTATCGTTCTGTGAGGTAGTCAATGAACGGTTGCCACCGCCTGGTGAACCCTTCAGCCGAACCCCTTAATGCAAACTTTATCCGTTCTAGCTTTATGAACCCTACCATGTCATTTATCCAGGTCTCAACGCCCGGGGGTTTGGCTTCCTTCCACATAAGCAATATCCTTCGCCGGGCTACTAGGGACGCAAAGGCCAAAACATCAGCCTCTTTCGCCTCCTGTACTCCCGGCTCTTCTGCAACCCCGAATATAGCTAACCCCCAGCTTGGCTCGACCCGGACCCCCACCACCTTCGAAAGCACCTTTGCCACCCCCACCCAGAACCCCTGTAGTGCCGGACATGACCAGAACATGTGGGTGTGGTTCGCTGGGCTTCTCGAACATCTCCCACACCTATCCTCTACCCCGAAAAATTTACTGAGCCGTGCTCCAGTCATATGCGCCCTGTGTAGAACCTTGAATTGTATCAGGCTTAGCCTGGCACACGAGGCCGACGAGTTTACCCTACGTAGGGCATCAGCCCACAGCCCCTCCTCAATCTCTTCCCCCAGCTCTTCTTCCCATTTCCCTTTCAGCTCATCTACCATGATCGCCCCCTCGTCCCTCATTTCCCTGTATATATCCGACACCCTACCATCCCCCACCCATGTCTCTGAGATCACTCTATCCTGCACCTCCTGCGTCGGGAGCTGCGGGAATCCCCTCACCTGTTGCCTCGCAAAAGCCCTCAGTTGCATATACCGAAATGCATTCCCTTGGGGCAACCCATATTTTTCCGTCAGCGCTCCCAGACTCGCAAACATCCCATCTACGAACAGATCTCTCAGTTGTACTACCCCAGCTCTTTGCCATGCTCCAAATCCCCCATCCATTCTCCCCGGAACAAACCTATGGTTATTTCTTATCGGGGACCCCACCGAGGCTCCCGTCCTTCCCCTATGCCGTCTCCACTGCCCCCAAATTTTTAATGTTGCCACCACCACTGGGCTTGTGGTGTATTTCTTCGGGGAGAACGGCAACGGCGCCGTCACCATTGCTTGTAGGCTGGTCCCCTTGCAGGACGCCATCTCCAATCTCTTCCACGCCGCTCCCTCCCCTTCTCCCATCCACTTACACACCATTGAGATATTGGCGGCCCAGTAATAATCACTTAGGCTCGGTAGTGCCAGCCCCCCCCTATCTCTACTACGCTGCAAGAACCCCCTCCTCACTCTCGGGGTCTTCCCGGCCCACACAAAACTCATAACACCTTTCTCAATTCTCTTGAAAAAAGCCTTCGTGACCATCACCGGGAGGCACTGAAACACAAAGAGGAATCTCGGGAGGACTACCATTTTAACTGCCTGCACCCTTCCTGCCAGTGACAGGGACACCATGTCCCATCTCTTGAAATCCTCCTCCATCTGTTCCACCAATCGTGTTAAATTAAGCCGGTGTAAGGTTCCCCAATTCCTGGCTATCTGAATCCCTAAGTACCGGAAAACCTCAGCGGTAAATCATCTATTCCCCTGCTCTGCTCCCCCGGATGCACCACAAACAACTCACTTTTCCCCATGTTCAATTTGTACCCCGAAAACTCCCCAAACTCCCTAAGTATCTGCATTATCTCTGGCATCCCCTCCACCGGGTCCGCAACATACAGCAATAAATCATCTGCATACAAAGATACCCGGTGTTCTTCTCCTCCCCTAAGCACTCCCCTCCACTTCCTGGAACCCCTCAGTGCTATGGCCAGGGGCTCAATCGGCAATGCAAACAGTAACGGAGACAGGGGACACCCCTGCCTCGTCCCTCTATGAAGACGGAAGTAATCAGACCTCTGTCTATTCGTGACCACACTCGCCACCGGGGCCCTATACAGCAGCTGTACCCATCCGATATACCCTTCTCCAAAACCAAATCTCCTCAGCACCTCCCACAGATAATCCCACTCCACTCTGTCGAATGCTTTCTCAGCATCCATCGCCACCACTATCTCCGCCTCCCCCTCTGGCGGGGGCATCATCATTACCCCTAGCAACCTCCGTATGTTCGTGTTCAGCTGTCTCCCCTTCACGAACCCGGTTTGGTCCTCCTGGACCACCCCCGGGACACAGTCCTCTATCCTCGTCGCCATCACCTTGGCCAGAATCTTAGCATCTACATTTAAAAGGGAAATGGGCCTGTAGGACCCGCATTGCAGCGGGTCTTTTTCCTTCTTTAAAAGGAGCGATATCGTTGCCTCCGACATAGTCGGGGGCAGCTGCCCCTTTTCCCTAGCCTCATTAAAGGTTCTCGTCAAAAGCGGGGCCAGCAAGTCCATATACTTCCGATAAAATTCCACCGGGAATCTGTCTGGTCCCGGGGCCTTCCCCGCCTGCATGCTCCCAATCCCTTTCAGTACCTCCTCCATCTCAATCTGTGCTCCCAGTCCCGCCCTCTCCTGCTCCTCCACCTTAGGGAATTCCAGCTGATCCAAGAAACACATCATTCTCTCCTTCCCTTCCGGGGGCTGAGCTTTATATAACCTTTCATAAAATGCCTTGAACACCCCATTCACTCTCTCTGCTCCCCGTTCCATCTCTCCCTCCTCATCTCTCACCCCCCCTATCTCCCTCGCTGCTCCCCTCTTCCTCAGTTGGTGGGCCAGTAACCGACTCGCCTTCTCTCCATATTCATACTGTACACCCTGTGCCCTCCTCCATTGTGCCTCTGCATTACCCGTGGTCAACAGGTCAAATTCTACGTGTAGCCTTTGTCTTTCCCTGTACAGTCCCTCCTCCGGTGCCTCCGCATATTGCCTGTCCACCCTCAAAAGTTCTTTCAACAACCGCTCCCTTTCCTTACCCTCCTGCTTTCCTTTATGTGCCCTGATGGATATCAGTTCCCCTCTAACCACTGCCTTCAACGCCTCCCAGACCACTCCCACCTGAACCTCCCCATTGTCATTAAGCTCCAAGTACCTTTCAATACACCCCCTCACCCTTAAACATACCCCCTCATCCGCCAATAATCCCATATCCATTCTCCAGAGTTGGTGCTGTTCTTTTTCCTCTCCTACCTCCAGGTCCACCCAATGTGGAGCGTGGTCCGAGATAGCTATGGCCGTATATTCCGTCCCTGTCACCTTCGGAATCAGTGCCCTTCCCAAAACAAAAAAGTCTATCCGTGAGTATACTTTGTGGACATAGGAGAAAAACGAGAACTCCTTACTCCTAGGCCTGCTAAATCTCCAGGGGGGCTTAGCACTGTTTACCCAAATGTTGCCTTTTGTTCCCGGGGATGGCTCATTAGTATGTAGAAGGCTTAGCATTACCGGTCCTGTCTGAGAGTTAAGGCTCTAATCAACAGACCGACCTTGCACCTGCTTGCTTTTTCGGTATTGTCCAATTTTCCCTGCATTCTTTGCAAGTGTCCATTTTGTAATCGGGACGTGGCCATCCCAGATGGCTACAAGGCCATTAGTTGCTGGGAGGCCAGTAGATCCCGGATAAATAAACCTAAGTTTAAAACCTACTTAGGCGCGCACAGCTTGGTTATGCCCATTGTGGGCGTGATCCAGATCGCACTGCCTCACGAGTTCTGGATAGGTCTCGTGAGGCATACTAGCTGCCGGGAAGCTCGCGGGAGGCTTCTCCTGGCCTCTTTCGTCCCATTGCATTGCCGTTCGGGTGCAACACTGCCGGTAGATCGCGCTCGTTGTGTTTATAATGGAATTGAGGAGATGGCTTAACAGTTGGGATTGAAACATAATGTGATAGGACCTGACTTACAAAGCATTCCAGGATGCAGTTTTGATTTCTATATTTAAAGTAGGATATACTTGCTTTGGAGGTATAACAGCGAGGGTTAACTAGATTGGTCCCTGGGATTAGAACGTTGTCCTATGATGAGGGGCTGGAGTTTAGAAGAATAAGAGGAGAGGGGCTTGACAGGGGAGACAGTGAGAGGTTGTTTTCTCTGGCTAGGGAATTTAGGGCAACCATATAGGACTGAGGTGAGAAATTTCTTTGCTCAGATGATTGTGAATCTCTGCAATTCTTTACCCCAGAGGGTTTTAGATTCTCCATCGTTTAGGGCGGCACGGTGGCTCAGTGTCTCAGCACTGCTGTCTCACGTCGCTGAGGAATCGGGTTCGATCCCGGCCCCAGGCCATAGTATGGAGTTTCCATATTCTCCCCACAACCCAAGATGTGCAGACTAGGTGGATTGGCCATGCTAAATTGCCCCTTAATTGGAAAAAAAATAATTGGGCACTCTAAATTTATTTTTAAAAAGATTCTCCATCATTTAATGAATTTAAGGTCGAGATAGACACATTTTTGCTCTCTCAGGAAATCAAGAGATATGGGGAGCAGTTGGGAGGGTGGAGTTTTTTCTTTCTTTCATGGGATGTGGGCATTGTTGGCAAGGTCAGCATTTGTTGCTCATCTCTAATTAATAATAATAGCTTATTGTCACAAGTAGGCTTCAAAGAGTTCCTGTGAAAAGCCACATTCCGGCGGATGTTCGGGGAGTCCGGTACAGGAATTAAACCCACGCCTGGCCTTGTTCTGCATTACAAGCCAGTTGTTTAGCCCACTGTGCTAAACCAGCCCCTTGAACTGAGTGGCTTGTTAGGCCTTTCCAGAGGTCACTTCAGAGTCAAATACATTTCTATGGGTCTGGAGACATAGAAACGGTAAAGACGACAGATCTTTCTCTCTACAGGGACATTAATGAATCAGATGGGTCTTTATAACCATTACTGATAGTTGTCATGGTCACCATTACTGTGACTAGCTTCATATTCCAGATTAATTAATTAAATTTATGATAAATCAGCTGCTATGGTGGGATTTGAACCCACGTTCCCCAAAGTATGAATCTGAGCCTCAGAATGACTAGTCCAGTGATAATACCATGATGCCATCATTGTCATGATATTCAAACACACACATCATGATAGACACACCAACAGACAAATCAGAACACACAACACCACAACCAATCACAGAAAGATATAAAAGCACAAACACGACACCTGGTGGTCAGTATTGGCTGGAGACAAGGACAAGGACAGACCTGCTACATGACACACTCAGGGAGACAGCACGTGCAGAGTATCCAGAACGAACTGTATACAAGAGTTAAAATAAAATAGAGTTGTACCACATACAACTGTGTTGGCTCATCTGTGCACCGGAGCACCCAACACCACATGATACAGGAGTGGATCGATACCTGCCGGCATACCTCAGTGTACACAGACAACCAGCAGTGCCCAGGCAAAATGATAGAGCTCCCGGTTCCGCAGCCGCTCCAGTGCCACGGCGATCTCCGCGGAAAATGGCGGCGATTCCGGCAAGTGTTCGAATTGTTCCTGGTGGCAGCTGAACTCCAAGACCTGGATGATAGCGAAAAAATTGAATTTCTCCTCACCATCGCCGGTGCAAGGGCAAGAGAAATATTCACAAGGTTCAGGTTCTTCAGGAGGCAGCAAAGGTACGATTACCAGGCAGTCCTGGACAAATTCTCCAAGTACTGTGAAGAAAACGCAATCCAATCGGCAAGTAAAGGTAAGAAAAGCGGCAGTACTCACCTCGTGGCCGGGATCCCGGAGCCCGAATTCCCAGAGGCCGAAATCCCGGGCCTGAGAGAGGGCTGGGTCGAGGTCGGCGACCATCTTGCTAAAGGTATCACGCTAGCACAGTTGCGCGAGCAGTGCGCAGAACCGGAAGTTTTGTTTGCGCATGCGCGAGATGCTGCGCATGCGCAGTCAAGAAAACGGCCATCGGTAAAGGAACAGCGATCTGCGCATGCGCAGTCGCTTCCTACGTGCTACATACCGAGCGTCAGGATGGCAGTGGCGACCAGCACCGGCGGTCCAAGACGGACACACCAATTCGCGCCATCGCCAGACGTTGATGCGAGCAACAATTCTCTCTCCAAGGCGACATGCTTCGACGTTTCTCTGCGGAGTCGCCCTTCCGGCACAGCAGTTGGCCGGAACCAGCGTGCACGGTCTCGGCCAACTTCCACATCTGGCACAGTCATCGCCTTGCATGATATTAGTGATGGTGCTTCTTCAATGGCAACGACCCATCGGCTACAAGATGCCGTCCACCACAAACATAAAAAGAAAAAAGACTCCACCTTGTTCCTGGCATGCAGGGCGGATGGATTGGGGCGTAGGCGCAATCAGCGAGCTTTGCGCCGCCTTCCACGCTCGCAACTGAACCGTACGCACACGCCGGATCCTCCACTGGTTCCCAAGGATGACTTCGTGGAGATGCCACGGATCATGCCCCTTCCATCGCCACCCGTGACCAGGCCACAGCAGCTAAAATCCTCCCCATGCAGAAGCTAAGGCTGTTCCTGGGACCTTGCCACCTGTCAAATCCAGGGCAAACTTTATTGAAGCAGACAAGTATTTTCTCCCTTTTGAGTTGGCATGCCAGTCGAAATGTCCCCGCATAGTCAGCACATCATCTGAGTGTTTACAGAAATTAATTGATAGAATTATAGAGACAATATGTGGTTGTTCTCAAGGACCACAAACCGACGAAGGTGTTCAGTTGCAGATAATTAAGGCCTTACTAACTACAGTAACATCTCAGCACATAGAAATACACAAAGGAACTGTGTTACAGGCTGTTAGAACGCGCTACAATATACACCTGGCCAGCAAAAAAAACTTAGTAAACCAAACCACAGCCAAGGCAACACTAACAAAGATGTTGAATGTTATATTTGCACAAATGAAAAACCAAGCACTGCACGAAGTACAACAAATGGAAAAGTAGAGACTTTGGCAACAGCATCACCTCCAACAGTCCAAGGTGAACCAGTGTGAACCCAAATCTCCACAGCTGAACTGGCTTGAAGACCAGCCTATTCTTGAGGCGGTCACCCATTAGACTGGACTTATAACGCTGTTCATACGTTCAAAAAGTCAAACACTTCTGTATTATAACCTGTTGTTGTTTATCGTTCCAGATATCGTCTGACCGGACCACTGTTCAAGTTTTTTTTTCTCGCATTCATGTTTTGTTATGGTACAACCTTGTTAGTGTGACGCACCCGACATCGCCCCATGTAAATAGTTACGTCATATACACACGCTGTACACAACACACACACACACTCTTAGATGCACTCACGACACGATCATATTTATAACCACGTAGGCACATATCTTTTTTTTTTAAAAAGGGGGGATGTCATGATATTCAAACACACACATCATGATAGACACACCAACAGACAAATCAGAACACACAACACCACAACCAATCACAGAAAGATATAAAAGCACAAACACGACACCTGGTGATCAGTATTGGCTGGAGACAAGGACAAGGACAGACCTGCTACACGACACACTCAGGGAGACAGCACGTGCAGAGTATCCAGAACGAACTGTATACAAGAGTTAAAATAAAATAGAGTTGTACCACATACAACTGTGTTGGCTCATCTGTGCACCAGAGCACCCAACACCACAATCATCTCTCCAGTTAAGACAGAAGACCAGCCATGATCATATTGAATAGCGGAGCAGACTTAACAGGTCATATGGTTTACTTCTACTCCTATTTCTTATGTTCCTAATCATACTCTTTCCTCTACTGCTCTGCAGCTTAATGAATGCTATCCTAGCTGGGATCATAATTAGGCATTTAGAGTCTTGGTAATTTAGACTGCTCTAGTCCATAAAGTAAAGTGATTATATTCTGACTATGACTGTTCTAAATTGTCTCATTAGTGGGCCTCTCTCTTCTCCCTGTTTATTGCATTGTCTGAAAATTTACCAATTCATCTATTGCATTCATGAGAGATTAAATCAAGTGTTTCTCAAGGAGATCAGGAGTAAAAATTACCAATAGTCTTACAGTGCACATCAGAAGTGCCCAGGTGCAATGAAGGCAGAATCTGTGGGTGCAATACATTCAGAAGGAAAAGAGGGAAACTGGGAACCATTTTGGGTTTATCAATGATGAGTATGAACTTTTACTTCATATCTGCCAGTTCTCAGTATAAAAAATAAAGATTAAGCTGCTCACTTCTTGGGCAGGATTCTCCATCCAGTGACGCCGGAATCGTGAAGCGGGATTGGGCGTAGAATCGACGTCAGCCGAAAAACAAGACCGGGGATCGGCACCCAACTGAATGTCATGCTCCGGTGCCTTGACAGTGGCGTGAATGTGTTCTGTGCCACACACTGGCGTGGACATGCAAATTGTACAGTAAACACCATTGGCATATCATTAACGGACCCGACCCAGCAATTTCCAGGCCCTTCACAATGTAGGGTTGAGACCCACACACACACATGGGGAGAATGTGCAAACTCCACGCAGACAGTGAGTGGGGCCGGGATTGCATCTGGGTCCTCGGCACCGTGAAGCAGCACTGCTAACCACTGTGCCACCGTGCCGTCCTTGGTTTCACAACTATTAAAAGAAAGAACAGGGGACTTCTGGTGGCGGCCATGGTGTGAGTCGCTGCACATAGCAGCTCCTGCTTCAGGCTGTTTTTGCAGACCTTTTCCCCATTTGTAGGGCGGATGTTTTGTGGAAAAAAGTTGCAGGGGTGACTGGAGAAATGTTTAAATCCACAGGTGGGGCTGGTGGATGGATCCACGGACCAGAAGTGGGTTGAGAAGAAGGGAGCAATTGGGGCAAGAGATTCTTTGTGCGCCACAGGTCAATATGGCGGAGGGTAAATGGTCTGCCTTGCCTGTCCAATGGTCGACGAAGCAACTGGTGGACATCTTAAATCAGAAGTTTAGCCATCGGATGAAGGAGGCCCAGGAGGATCTAGTCAAAACGGTGGAACCACTAAAAGTGGGAATTGACCACATGGAGCAGAGGCTGTAGTCCCAGGGCCAGACTATTAGGAAAGTGGAGGAGATGGTGGGGGAACAGAAGGAGCAGCTGCCTCGTTGGCAGCAGAAGTAGATCTGATTCGAGAGACCCAGAAGCAGTTAAAGGAGAAGTTGGAGGATCTGGAGAACCGCTCGTGGAGACAGAATATAAGAATCGTGGAGATGCCTGAAGGCATCGAGGGAGCGGATGCTGGCATGTATGTAGCCAAGATGCTGGAGAAGCTGATGGGGAAGGGTACCTTTGACTGGCCCCTGGAGGTTGACCGAGCGCACAGGGCGCTGATGAGGAAGCCACAGGCGAAAGAGCCGCCAAGGGCGATGGTGGTGCATCTTCACTGGTTCCTGGACAAGGAGAAGATATTGAGATAGGCGAAGCAGACGAGAAGATGCACCTGGGGGGGAGGGGGGGCGAGCTTTGGGTGTACCAGGATCTGGGCGCGGACCTGGCGAAGAGGAGAGTCGGGTTTAATCGGGTGAAGGCTGCCCTCATTAAAAAGGGGGTGAAGTTTGGGATGTTGTACCTGCTCACCTCTGGGTGACTTTTAATATTTTGGAACACCAGAGGAGGCGATGGAGTTTTTAGGAGACTATGGACTGGCAGGAGAAGGAGGACATTGAACTGTGGAGCAGTTGTGAGGTCCATTGTTTCTTGTTCCCTTTTTCTCATTTGTTGGTTGTGGAGAACTTTTCTCCTTCAAGATATTTTGTTGCGTTGAGGCTGAGTGCATCTTTTTCATTGTTTCATTGTTGTTTGCGAGTGAGGGCAGCACGGTGACGCAGTGGTTAGCACTGCTGCTGCACGCGCCGAGGTCCCAGGTTCGATCCCGACCCTGGGTCACTGTTTGTGTGGAGTTTGCACATTCTCCCTTTGTTTGCGTGGGCTTCGCCCCCACAACCCAAAGATGTGCAGGGTAGGTGGATTGGCCACACTAAATTGCCCCTTAATTGGAAAAAAAGAATTGGGTCCTCTAAATTTTAATTTTTTAAAAAACTTGTTGTTTTCGAGGTGTGCAAGTTGGGGGGGGGGGGTGAATCAGCAGGGGGTAGGAGGCTTAGGTGTCTCAGGCGGGGTCTGCCAGGCTAGCTGTGTGGGCTAGTTAACAGCACAATGGGAGGGTGTGATCAGGTGGTTAGTGTAGCAGAGGGGATGGGGTTGTTGTTTTGTTCAGCGGAAGGGGTGGGGGGAGGGTGGGGCTGCTGACAAAGATGTTGCTCTGGCATAGCATGGGAGGAAGTGGTGATGGTGGACATCCGAGGGTGGGCCTGGAGGGTCGCATGGCATGAGCTGGGGCCTATCTCATGAAGGGATATGGTTGATTAGCTGGGAAGGGGCACTGGGTGCCCTCCAACCAGGCTGGTCATGTGGAATGTGAGAGAGCTGAATGGGCCAGGTAAACGGTTGCGTGTTTTCACGCACCTGAGGATCTTGAAGCCGACATGGCCTTTTTACAAGAAACACATTTGAAGTTCCGGGATCAGACAAGGCTGAGGAAAGGGTGGGTAGGGCAAGTTTTTCATTCGGGTAGACACGAAGATGAGGGGGTGGCGGTGCAGGTAAACAAACAGGTGGCATTTGAGATGGGGAACATAGTAGCACGTTCGGCTGGAAGGTTTGTGATGGTGAATGGGAAACTGGAAGGGATGCCAGTGGTCCTGGTAAACATTTCTGCTCCAAATTGGGATGATGTAGAGTTCATAAGGGGAGTGCTGGGGACGATCCCGGACCTGATCTCGCACCGGTTCATTATGAGGGCGAAGGTGCACAAGATGTACTCATGGATTGAGTACATTTTAGACCGTGATTTTAGACCAAGCATGCATTGGGTGGACTTGCAAGTAGATCGGGGGAGGGGGGCCCAGCGCCCGCAGTGAGTGCTGGACCTAGGGTTGTTGGTGGATGAGGAGGTGTCTGAGTGGGTGATGGCTGCCATTCGGGCATATGTGGAACTAAATGGAGTAGATGAGGTTTCGTCCGCCACGCTGTGGGAAGCAAGAAATGTTAGGGGGGAGTTCATATCGAGGGAGCATAGGGTGAAGGAGGAGCGAGCAGAGATGGCAAGGTTGGTGGACGGGATTCTGCGGGTGAACAGGAGATATTTGGAGGCCCCGGAGGCTGGATTGTTGAAGAAGAGGACATGTCCTGGGTCCGGATGGCTTCCCGGTAGAATTTTAAAGAAGGTCTTTTGGGAGGGGTGGCGCAGTGGTTAGCACTGGGACTGCGGCGCTGAGGACCCGTGTTCGAATCCCAACCCTGGGTCACTGTCCGTGTGGAGTTTGCACATTTTCCCCCACAACCCAAAGATGTGCAGGTAAGGTGGATTGGCCACGCTAAGTTGCCCCTTAATTGGAAAAATAAATTATTGGGTCCTCTAAATTTATTTTTAAAATAGTTTTTGGGAGACCTGGGGCCCCTACATTTAATGAGGCGAAGGAGAAGGGGGAGCCACCCCCGCCCCCCTCCACGCCGCCCCCCCCCCCCCCCCCGCAGATTGAGGACTGTGTGTCGGGGGTAATAGGAGCAGACCAAGGGCAGCACAGTGGCGCAGTGGGTTAGCCCTGCAGCCTCACGCCGCCGAGGTCCCAGGTTCGATCCCAGTTCTAGGTCACTGGCCGTGTGGAGTTTGCACATTCTCCCCATTTCTGTGTGGGTTTTGCCCCCACAACCCAAAGGTGTGTAGGCTAGGTGGATTGGACATGCTAAATTGCCCCTTAATTGGAAAAAATTAATTGGGTGCACTAAATTTATATATTTTTTAAAAATAGGGGAAGACCAGGCTGCGTTTGTAAAGGGGAGGCATCTGTTAGGCGTTTGTTGAACGTTATAATGATGCCCTCGGAGGGACGGAATGTGTTGGTGGCGGTCGCTCTGGACGCGGAGAAGGCCTTTGATCAGATAGAATGGGAATATTTGTGGGAGGTACTGGGGCGGTTGGTGTTTGGGCAGGGGTTTGTGGAGTGGGTCCGGTTGTTGTATCGGGTGAAGGCAGCGAGTGTATAGACGAACCAGGTGAGTTTGGGGTATTTTAGGTTGGATCGTGGGATGAGGCAGAGATGTCCAGTCTCCCTGTTCCTCTTTGCCTTGGCGATAGAGCCACCGGCAATGGCACTTAGAGCGTCAACGGCTCGGAGAGGGATACTGCGGGGCGGGTGGGGGGGGGGGGGGGGGTGGGGGAGCATAGGGTTTCGCTAAATGCAAACTATCTGTTGCTCTATATATCGGACCTATTGGAAAGCATTGGTGGTATCATGGACATTTTGGTGAAATTCGGCCGGTTCTCTGGGTCTAAGTTAAACACGGGGAAGAGTGAGGTCTTTCCGATCCAGGCGAGGGGGCAGGAGAGGAGGTTGGGCAAACTGACATTTAAGCTAGTGGGGGTGAGTTTCAGGTACCTGCGTATCCAGATGGCGCGGGAATGGGAACAGTTAGATGATCATAATAAAAATCTTTGTTATTGTCACAAGTAGGCTTACATTAACACTGCAATGTAGTTACTGTGAAAAGCCCCTAGTCGCCATACTCCGGCTTCTGTTCAGGTACGTTGTGGGAGAATTCAGAATGTCCAATAGCCTAACAAGCACGTCTTTCGGGACTTGTGGGAGGAAACCCACGCAGACATGTGGAGAACGTGCAGACTTTGCACAGACAATGACCCAAGCCAGGAATCGAACCTCGGACCCTGGCGTTGTGAGGCAACAGTGCTAAACACTGTGCTACCGTACCATAAATTGAATCAGGCGCGGTTGGTGGAGAGGATGAAGGGGGATTTTAAGAGGTGGTACGTGCTCCCGTTGTCGTTACTCCCAAGGTTTCTATTCATGTTCCAGAACTTTCCGATTTTTATTCCAAAGGCCTTTTTTTAGGAAGATTAATGCATTGATCTTGGTGTTTGTATAAGCGGCGAAAACACCTCGGGTGAAGAAGGTGCTGCTGGAGCAGGGACGTTGGGGAGGGGGGGCTGCTGACCTTGCAAAATATGATGAACAACTACTGGGCAGCAAATATAGCCATTGTCAGGAGGTGGGTTGTGGGGGAAGGATCGGTGTTGGAGTGGATGGAAGCAGCCTCATGTTAGGACACTAGCTTAGGGGAATTATTTTTAAAATAAATTTAGAGTACCCAATTATTTTTTCCAATTAAGGGGCAATTTAGCTTGGCCAACCCATCTAACCTGCACATCTTTGGGTTGTGGGGCGAAACCCATGCAGACACGGGGAGAACGTGCAAACTCCACACGGACAGTGACCCAGAGCTGGGATTGAACCTGGGACCTCGGCGCCGTGAGGCAGCAGTGCTAACCCACTGCGCCACCGTGCTGCCCATGAGCAGGTTTTTTGAGGGGATGGAGGATAGATGCGGGTGGGCGCGGGGGGGGGCCCGTGAACCACACCCACATGTTTTGGGCCTGTCTGAAGCTGGAGGGATTTGGGCTGTGGTTCGCTGACATGATGCTGCAGTGCTGAGGGTGAAGGTTGTCCCGAGTCCAGAAGTATCATTTTTGGAGTGTTGGAAGACTCTGGAGTCCAGGGGGTGAGAGAGGCCGACGTTTTGGCCTTTGCCTCTCTAGAAGCCCGGTGACGGATCCTGTTGGAGTGGAGGGACTCAGGGCTGCTGATACCAGGGGTGTGGGTGAGCCACCTCGCGGAATTCCTAGGTTGGAAGAAATCAAGTTCGCCTTGAGAGGGACTGAGTAGGGGTTTACCTGGAGATGGAAACCGTTTATCGACTTCTTCAAGTTTAGTTAAGAAGTCAGCATGGGTGGGTGGGGGGTTGGTGCGGGGGGACTTTGGATTTTAAAAAAAGAGAGGCAGAGTGGGTGGAGGGTAATGGCAGGGCGGTTGGGGTGTGGGGCTGTTGGTTATTTATTTGTTTTGTGATTTCCTGTTTGTTCTCTTTTTGGTTTTGGTTGTGTTTGATGTATGTATATAGATGCCTTAATAAAAACATTTTTAAAAGAAGAACAGGGGCGGGATTCTCCGACCCCCCCACCGGGTCGGAGAATCGCCGGGGGGGCAGCGTGAATCCCACCCCCGCCGGCTGCCGAATTCTCCGGCGCCGGGGATTTGGAGGGGGCGGGAATCACGCCGCGCCAGTCGGGGACTGTTGGCAGCAGCCCCCCCGGCGATTCTCCAGCCCGCGATGGACCGAGTGGCCGCCCGTTTACGGCCAGTCCCGCCGGCGTATGTTACGACAGGTACTTACCGGCGGGACCGGGCTCTGCGGGCGGCCTCCGAGGTCCTTGGGGGGGCACGGGGGGATTTGGCCCCAGGGGGGGCCCCCATGGTGGCCTGGCCCGTGATCGGAGCCCACCGATCCGCGGGCGGGCCTGTGCCGTGGGGGCACTCTATTCCTCCGCGCTGGCCGGTGTAACGGTCCGTGATGGCTAACATGGAGATGAACCCCCCCTGCGCATGCGTTGGGATGATGCCAGCACACGCTGGCGCTCCTGCGCATGCGCCAAGTCGCGCCGGCTGGCGGAGGCCCTTCAGCGCCTATTGCCGTGGCGCCAAGCCCCTTCCGTGCCTCTGGCGCAGCGCGAACCACTCCAGCGCTGGCCTAGCCCCTGAAGGATTCCGCACCTTCGGGGCAGCCCGACACCGGAGTGGTTCACACCACTCCTTCGCGCCGGAATTGCCCGACCCGCCGGTTTCCGAAGAATCCCGTCCCAGATCCTTCGTTGGCAAAGGAGACCCGGGAAATAAATTGGGAGGGCCACTCCATTTGAATTTACCAGGATCTGAGCACAGGCCTGGCAAAGAGAAGAGCAGCCTTCAACAGGGATCCTATACCATCCCATACCAAAGGGAGTTAGGTTTGGCATGATCCACTCAGCTCGCCTCCGTGTGACTGTTGGGGAGAAGAACCGCTTTTTGATTCTCCAGATGAAACAATCTCACTTATTCAAAAATATAATTCAAATTCTGTTCGTGTTTTTTTAAATTATTTTTTTCCAATTAAGGGGCAATTTAGCGTGGCCAATCCACCTACCCTGCACATTTTTTGGGTTGTGGGGGCGAAACCCACGCACACATGGGGAGAAAGTGCAAACTCCACACGGACAGTGACCTGGGGCTGGGATCGAACCTAGGACCTCGACGCCGTAATGGTGTCCACTGCGCCACCGTGCCGCCCAATACTTGTTCATGTTTGTTTCCCAGTGTATGGCCGTTTTATATTGGATGTTTCTATCAGGTTTAGGGTATGTGCTTGTTGTTGGGTTTAAAATTTGATTGCTATTGTTACACTGAAAATTACCCCCTGGACATGGGGCAACCCAGTGATGGCGGAGAAACCTGTTACCTGGGCATCTTGCTGGGCTTGGTCCATGTAAAAGTTGATGTAGTTTTAGGCCCAGGCATACAGGGCATCCGTGACCTGTCGGATGCACCTGTGGGCATCCGCTCGAGCCCAGGAAAGATCCTGAGGCATAAAAGTTCACAGCTGCGATGACCTTGACGGCCACCAGGAACGGGTGTCCTCCCCCTCCATGTGGTACCAAGTCCGCGAGGACATGGCACAGGTGCCGCACCGTATCTTTGCTGAGGCGGAGCCTCCTACTGGCACATGTTGTCCGTCATCAGTTCGAATGACCAGCAACGTCTGTACACCCTGGGCCGTCGCGGGACTCCCCCTCCGGCTCCCTCCCTGGTCTGATGGGCGGCTATGTCCTCAGGGTGTGGTGCGGGGTCCAGCACATGAGCCGCCGCCTCGTGCATCTGCAGACACTGCTACTGCCACCATCTCTGGCGTCTGGCTGCCCGGCCTAGCAACAGCACCACTAGGGCAAGTTCTGCTGAGTCCAAAATCCTTGCCATAACGTTCAATATCTGCAAGGCATTGGGAGAGAGTGTTAGACTGACAAACAGTGGTGGCTCCCACCCCGGGACCCTCCATTCCCCCATTAATCCCCCCCCACCTGGAAAGCTTTGTCCACACAGTGGGCTCCCCTCAACAGACCCCAGACCCTGTACCCTGGACATCCGCTCATAACATCACCTGGATCGGGCACTGGTCCCCTCCCAATGACACTCACCCATCCTCCGACCGTAAACTTGTCCCCCGGAGCTGTGTCCAATCCCCTGGGAGTTCGGATTTTGGCTTCTGCGTCAATAATGTTTCCTATCACAGTATTCAGGCACAGGCATCATGGCCTGATTCAATGACTCCCACATGCTATATGGCCTGCCCATCCACGGGAATCCAGTTGAGTTGTGTGAAGTGCTCACTTAACCATGATTGCCAATTCCCGATTAGCAATAGCGTTCAGCTGCACGGCCAGAGGTCTCGGCAGTCGGTGGGAGTTATGGGTGATCGGTGGGGCAGACAGGTAGGGATGGATACACATGATTCAGGAGTTGGCATGCTGGTGCCGCGCACGATTGCCCCCAGTGCTTCCCCCCATCCTTCCATGGCAGCCCACCCCTGCGGAGGGTTCCCCCACCCCCACCGTGGTCACAAACACCCTGCCGAGCACTGGAGTGGCAAGCCTAATGCCCTCGGGCTCTTGCCTGTGAGCAAAGATTGCTACTCACCCTCTCGGCTCACCGCAGAAGCCCTTCCGCCAGGTTCAAGTTTTTCAAAAGTAGTACTATTCGGCGCCAGCATGGATAAGGGGTGGCTCCTGTTAATTGTATGGAAATGAGAATTAAGTGGTGATAATTGGTTTCTCACCACGCTATGCCGAGATCCTGATTTCGTCTGAGGGAGCGGGCCGGTTGCATCACAAACTATTTAGCGCCTGGTGCGATTCTCGTTTTTGGCCTCTCCCACTATTCCCTGGCCTCTTCTTCCTTGAGCGAGAGCACAACAAAGTCCTTAGAATTATTTTCAGCACTGGGGAGCTGAACTCCGAGATCGGGCCGCGTTTTGAAAGGATGGCCCGATCTCGAAGTTTCCATGGGAAATGGCACCCCACACACATGGGCACTAACACATACAACCCCCCAAGTGAGGACAGCCCACTATCAGATCCCTGGGAACCCCCCTCTTCAGGCACCCCCCCAAGCTCCTTTCCAGCAAACCCCCCTTCCAGGACCCCTAACTGTCACCCACCAGCCTCCGAGGCCCCTATGTACCAGCCCTGTACACCCCCACCCTTCAAACCCCCCCCATCACCCTCCTTTATGGGCAAGGCCGCCCTTGGGCCCTGAGCCTTGTCAGTGCTTAGGTACCAGGGCCAGCTTGGCAGTGCCACCCAGAGACCTCGGCAGTGCCAGGGTGGCAGTGCCAAGGTGCCAGGTGGGCAGTGCCAAGGTGCCCACGCTCCAGGGGGAGTGCCAGCTGGCCACCCTGCACTATCACTGACCACCCAGGGATCTCCGATAGCCCGGGAGAGCCCCTGGGTGCCATTCCGCCTGGTCCACATTCCAGCACAGACCAGCACTGATCGGCGCCAGGCTGCAGCCTCGCTTGGGAAACCGGTGAATCGAGGGAGGCCGGTGTATCCCAGGTACATAGGCCTTAG
This sequence comes from Scyliorhinus torazame, assembly GCF_047496885.1. NCBI lineage: Eukaryota > Metazoa > Chordata > Chondrichthyes > Carcharhiniformes > Scyliorhinidae > Scyliorhinus > Scyliorhinus torazame. The sequence goes on from NC_092708.1 coordinate 255,592,863, forward strand.
GACTTACTTAAGTGAATGCCGTCTGATCCCTCCCCTTTTGGGCGGAGTTTCGATTCTGACGCCCCGCGGGATTTGGGTGTATCCCATGAGGCGTGGTGGCTGCCAGGAGGCCCGTGGGAGGCCTCGCCCAGGATTCAAGCACGAGCTTGAGCGCAATGCAGCCAGAGAATATCGCCCTTTATTGTTCTGGGATTGCTTGCTTGGTAATCCTCTTTGGATATAGCTGAATCTGGTGGAAGAGGCAGTGGGGAACCTCTACTTCGATTTGTAACTTGGAATGCTCGAGGTCTGAATGGTCCAGTAAAGCAGGCTAGGGCTTTTGCCCAACTTAAGAATCTAAACACTGATGTGTTTTTACAGGCAACCCACCTACATGTAAAGGATCAGACAAGGCTTTGTGAGAATTGGATGGGGCAGGTCTTTCACTCGGGTTTTAACGATCGGGCTAGAGGCAAGGCAATTCTAATTCATAAAAGGGTACAATTCTCCTCCTCTCAGGTTATTGATGATCCTAATGGTCGCTATATTATGTCTGTGGTTCACTGGCAAACACTCCAGTTATCCTGGTAAACATCTGTGCCCTAATTGGAATTTCTTTTTTTTAATTTAGAGTACCCAATTCATTTTTTCCAATTAAGGGGCAATTTAGCGTGGCCAATCCACCCACCCTGCACATCTTTGGGTTGTGGGACGAAATCTACGTAAACACGGGGAGAATGTGCAAACTCTACATGGACAGTGACCCAGGGCCGGGATCGAACCTGAGACATCAGCGTCATAGGCAGCAGTGCTAACCACTGTGCCACCGTGCTGCCCTTGTCCCAAATAGGATGATTCAAACTTTGTAAATTTGCTAGTGAATTCTCTCCCCAACCTAGATTCACACCGGATAATTTTGGGAGGCAACCTGAATTGTATCTTGGACCCTAAATTAGACTGTTCCAAACCAAGATCTCTGGTCCTATCTGGGATGGCTAGGGAATTGTCCTCATTTGCAGGGCAGATGTGTGGGGTTGATCCGTGGCATTTTCTGCATCCAAACGATAAAGAATTAATTTTCTTTTTTTCCACATGTCCATCTGATTGATTCCCTAATCGACTTCTTTACTTTTGATAAAGCCTTTCTCCCTTCAGTGGTGGCAGCCGATTACTCGGCGATTGTCATCCCAGACCATGCCCCTCATTTTGTTGATTTACGCTTATATTTTGATCTTTCCCAATGCCCGCCTTGGGGATTAGACATGACTTTGCTGTTTGACAACAAATTCTGTGAACATTTGCCTACTGCCACAATGGACTTTATTAAGCCCAATAGGTCGGAGTCAATCGCTCCTTTTATTCTCTGGGAGACTCTCAAGGTCATCAAAAAGGTTGGGGTGGGGGGGGGGAATGATTTCATATAGGGCTTATTGCATGAAAATGGAGCGGCAGAGGCTTCTTTCTGGAAGTACCGCCAGTACTCACTTGCTCCTGCGCCGGAGCTATTGACTCACAGGAAAAAAACTACAACTCCAATTTCAACTGATATCTACTAGTAAGGCTTTGCGTCAGTTATGGAACTCTAGGGGCACCATCAACAAACATGGGGGTGGGAGCAGGCCAGTCACTTTCTAGCTCATCAGCCCAAACAGCAAACTGCCTCTCGAGAGATGCCTATGATTCGGAACGGGGAGGGTAATCTTGTCTCCGCTCCTCTCTAGGTCAATGCAGCTTTCAGTTCATATCACCGTGAACTGTATGAATCAGAACCTCCTCTGATCAAATTAGGTGTGATGGGTTTTCTAGATGGTTTGCATATTCCAACCATCGGGGAGGGCTGGAGACAGGAATTGGATTCCCCTTTACGCTCGGGAGAGATATTGAAGTGCATTGGGTGACTGCAGTCTGGCAAAGCCCCGTGTCCCTCGGCTTCCAGCCGAGTTTTATAAAATGCTCTCGGAGCAGCTCATACTTTTAATAATGGATATGTTTAACAATTCGCTGTCTAGGGGTTTACGACCCTGACCTTTACTCAAGCTTCAATTTCTTTGCTCCTCAGGAGATACAAGGACCAGTAGATTGTGGGTCATACCGACCATCTCACTTTTGAATACGGATCTGCAGAGGTGGAGTAGCCACCCTTTATCCCTGGCAGGTAGGATTCAAACAGTCAAAATGAATGTGCTTCCCAGATTTCTTTTTTCCTTTCAATATATCCCCTTTTTTTGTCCAAATCATTTTTTATTATGGCCAACAAATTGATTCTACTTTTACTTGGGCGATAAGTGTCCCAGAGTCTGCACCATTCTGCTCCAGAGGGACAGGGGATCAGGAAGCTTGGCCCTCATGAATCTGTTTTAATACTGAGCTGCCAACATTCAAAAAATACTGCAGTGGCTTAGCGCTCCTGACAAGATTTGGGGCAAGGTGGAGGCTCAATCATGCACCATCGTCTCCTCCCTTCACAATATAATTACTTCACCGCAGCCTTTCTCCCCTGTAGGTTTTTCCTCCAGCCCTGTGGTGATTTCCTCCCTCAGGAATTGGAAACAGATTTGACAGCATTTCTACTTTCTCTCCCTGTTTTCGTTATCCCCGATTTGCGGTAATCATCTCTTGCCTTCGGGCTTGGACGCATTGTTCAAGTCTTGGCGGAGCAAGGGGACTTTTGCATTTCGGGAATCTATTTGTAGAAGGGAGATTCGCCAGTTTTGAGAAGCTGGCCGACAAATTTCAGTTGCTCAGTTCTAACCTCTTTCGGTATTTTCAAATTTGTGATATTTTTCGTAAGTTTTTTTCCTTCTTTTCCTTTGGCCCAATCCCCCTCCTTGCTGAGGAATATTTTGTCCTTGACGCAACCGGACAAGGAGTCTTTTTCAGATCTGTATGGCTTTATCCTTTCATCGGATCTCGCCGCTTTGGAGGAAATGAGGGAAAGGTGGAAGAGGGAACTGGATCCTGCACTTACTGATGAGGCTTGGAGAGGAGCCCTCTACAGGATGAACTCCACGTCTTCCTGGCCTGACTGTGTCTAATTCAGTTTAAAGTATTGCACAGAACGCATTGGACCAAGGCGACGATGAGTGTTTTTTTCAAGATGTGGAAGACAAGTGTGACTGTTCCTCGCTTGTGCCAGCTAACAACATTCATGTTTTGGTCTTGCTCCAAACTTGTTAGCTTCTGGGTTACCTTTTTTAATTCTATTTTTATTTAAATTGAATTTAGAGTACCCAATTATTATATTTTTTCAATTAAGGGGCAATTTAGTGTGGCCAATCCACTGAACATGTGCTTCTTTTGGGTTGTAGGGGTGAGGCCATGCAGTCGTGGGGAGAATATGCAAACTCCACACAAACAGTGACCCGGGGCGGGATTGACCTCGGATCCTCAGCACCGTAGGCAGCAGTGCTAACCACTGTGCCGCCCTCTTTTTAAAATTCTATATCGGAGATTTGTCGGGTGGCCCCAGAACCATGTCCATTAGCAGCCATATTTGGGGTCTCAGACTCATTTCACTCTGGGGTGGGAGCAGATGTTCTCACCTTTGCCTTGTTGGTGGCCAAGAGTGAATACTGCTTAGCTGGAGGTCTCCCACACATCCTAGTGCATCCACCTGGTTGGGCAACTTGATGTCATTTCTACACTTGGAGAAAATTAAGTATGCCATCAGGCGTCGGTGGGGAAGTTCTACCTGAGGTGGCAGTCTTTTATCTCATTATTTAAGAATCTAGATACTGTCAGATGTTAAGGGGTTTAGTTTAAAGTAGGGTTAATCTGTTACAATTCTAAGGAAAGATGTATGTGTAACCTTTTGCCTTTGTATTTCTATGCCTTTGCTGTTTGACTGTTGATAATATGCTTAATGATTGTTTATGAAACTCAATAAATATATATATACTTTTAAAATTAATACCGCAGACCAAGTGATCGTGGAGCATATCGGACAAAACAGTTCCATTCTCACAAAACCCGGCTATCTTCCGTAGCTGAGACACAAACTCGGTGACGGACTCACTGGTGGACCTCTCCGCCGAATCAAACTGATATCTTTGAACGATTATCAATGGAGTTGGGTTACAGTGTTGCGCCACGGGTGTACTGAGCTGGCGGAATGTACACGTATCCGGCGGCACTGCTCACGTGAGACTCCAGATCACCCCGAATGTATGCGGTCCATGGGCCGTCAACAGTATGATCTGCCGCTCATTCTCCATGATATTGTTGGCCCGGAAGGAATAACGCATTCGTGCAGCATATTGGTTCCAGTCCTCAACACCTATGTCAAATGAATTTATCCACCCAAATAGAGGCATGGCGAATCAAGAAATCCAAATCTGGGTCCAGAAAATCGGGGAGGTGGCTCAGCTGAGTAGGTCGCAGCATCTAAACCAGTTAACTCCACGTCGCCAGTTTAAAAAGGATACAAGGAGTCCGGATGGGAGCAGATGTTCTCACCTTTGCCTTGTTGGTGGCCAGGAGGTGAATACTGCTTACCTGGAGATCTACAGGGAGTCCACACCGAGTAAAAATAAGAACGATATTTTTTTTACAAACAATATATAGACACTTCCTGGTAGACCCCTACTGGGTTCCTTCCTGGTTGGTGCCTTATTGTACTATATACACTGGGTAATCGAGACCCCCCCCCCCCCCCCATAGGGGGAGCTCATACTCCGTAAGGAACACTGGGAAGACAAGCATTCCCACCCCGTAGGTATTGTGCTGGATATTACACTCACCCTCACTTTGAATAAGCTCCTTGAGGTTGGTATTGTTGAGTTCTGACAGAATTGATAGACAGAATTGGCAGCACGGTGGCACAGTGGATAGCATTGCTGCCTCATGGCAGGGGACCCGGGTTCGACCCCGGCTCTGGGTCACTGTCCGTGTGGAGATTGCACATTCTCCCCGTGCCTGTGTGGGTCTCACCCCCACAGCCCAAAAAGATGAGCAGGGTAGGTGAATTGGCCATGCTAAATTGCCCCTTAATTGGAAAAAAAGAATTGGGTACTCTAAATTTTTTTTTTTTTTAAAGAATTGATAGAGAGAAACTGTGTTCACTGGCAGGAGTGTTGGTAACCAAGGGACACAGATTTAATGAAAGCATAGAGTACAATAAAGTAGGGAAGTTTTATAAATCAATGGTTAGGCCAAAGCTGGACTTTTGCCTCCAATTCTGAGCTACACAATTTAAAAAATATATTTTATTCAGGCATTTGCATAAACAAACAACAAATGAAAGCAGAACGGTAGCACAGTGGCTAGCACTGTGGCTTCACAGCACCAGGGTCCCAGGTTTCATTCCCCGCTGGGTCACTGTCTGTGCGGAGTCTGCATGTTCTCCCGTGTCTGCTGGGTTTCCTCGGGTGCTCCGGTTTCCTTCCACAGTCCAAAGACGTGCAGGTTAGGTGGATTGGCCATGCTAAATTGCCCTTAGTGACAAAAGAAGGTTAGGTGGGGTTATTGGGTTATGGGGATAGGGTGGAAGTGAGGGCTTAAGTTGGTTGGTGTAGACTCGATGGGCCGAATGGTCTCTTTCTGCACTACATGTTCCATGATCAATGTTCTAAAATTATACAATGTAATAAATAACGAAAACACACTCCCCTCCTCGCCTTACCCCTCCTCCCATCCTGCCTTCCCCATTTTAACCCCTTAAACCCCCTCCACCTCTGTTGACACCTCATTCCTCCTTAAAGAAGTCAAAGAACAGCTTCCACCTCCGAGCGAACCCATCAACTGACCCCCCTCAGGACAAACTTGACCTTCTCCAGCCGAAGGAATTCCACCAGGTCGCTCACCCACTCCCCTGCATTTGGCGGTTCTGAGTCCCTCCACCCGATCAAAATCCGTCTCCGGGCTATCAGGGAGGCAAAGACCAAAACATCGGCCTCTCTTGCCCCCTGTGCTTCCAGGTCTTGCAACATCCCAAATATTGCTACCTCTGGACTCAGGACCACCTTTACCCCCAACACCTCAGACATTATGTCCGCAAACCCCTGCCAGAACCTCTTTAGCTTTGGACATGCCAAAGCATGTGGCCATGATTCGTGGGCCTCACCGCGCACCACTCACATCTATCCTCCTCCTCGACTCCCTCAGAAAACATACTCATCCGCACACTGCCCACACCTGTCCTCTACTCCCTCAAAGAACCTACTCATACTCGCCACTTGTCATATGTGCCCTATGAACAATTTGTTTTAAATAGAAATTTAGAGCACCCAATTCTTTTTTTCTAATTAAGGGGCAATTTCGCGTGGCCAATTCACCTGCCCTGCACATCTTTTTGGGTTGTGGGGATGAGACCCATGGACATACGAGGAGAATGTGAAACCTCCACGCGGACAGTGACCCGTGGCCGGGATCGAACCAAGGTCCTCGGTGCCGTGTGGCAGCAGTGCTAACCACTACGCCGGGAAACAAAGAAACAGAAAAAAGGTGCACTCACCCTTGATGCTCCCAAGCACCCCACCACCAAACCAACCAAAACATTTCAAAAGGAAAAAGATTTTCCAAGAACAGCAAAAAGAAAACACCTCCTCAAAAGCTCAGTGTCTTCCTTCTCCCGCCAGTCCATTATCCTTCAAAAACGTCATTGCTTCCTCTGATATACCAAAATATTCTGGAAAGTCGCCCAGAGGCGGACCGGATACAGCACTCCAAACTTCACCCCCTTCTTGAAGAGGGAAGCCTTGACCCGATTAAACCCGTCCCTCCTCTTCACCAGTTCTACACCAAATCTTGACACACCCGCAGCTCATTCCCTTCCCAGGTGCACCTCCTAGTCTGCCTCGCCCACTGAAGAATTTTTTTCTTTGTCCAGGAAGCGTGCAACCGCACCACCAGTGCCCTAGGCGGCTTGTCCTCATCAATGCCCTGTGCGCTCGGTTAACCTCCACAAGCCAGTCGAAGGCCCCCTCCCCCATCAGCTTCTCAAACACTTTGGTGTGCTGACCTCCGCTTCTTTGATGTCTTCGGGCATCCCCATGATCCTCAAATGTTGCCTTCTGGAGCGGTTCTCCAGGTCTTCCACCTTCTCCTTCAGCCCCTTTTTGGTCTCCTGCATCACCCCCACCTCGGCCACCAACGAGGCAAGCTGCTCCTCGTGCTCACCCACCACCTCCTCCACTTTCTGGATCACCCGGCCCTGGGACTCCAGCCTCTGCTCCACTCGCTCAATCCCTGCTTTCAGCGGCTCTACCATCTTCGCCTGGTCCTCCAGAGCCTCCCTTCACTGCTAGCTGAACTATCATTTTAAAAATCCACCAGCTGCTCCTTTGACCACTGAGTGGGCATAACAGGACCTTTGCCCTCTGCCATCTTAACCTGTGGCGCACCTCGAAGATTCTCCTGTTCCAACAGTTCCCTTCTTCTCGACCCACTCCTGGTTCGTGGATCCATCCACCGGCCACACCCGAGGAGTTACATCTTCTCCTGGCACTCCTACACATCTTTCCACCCAAATGTTTCATCCCTCTGATGGGAAAGGACTGAAAAATTCCACTTTGAGCAGGAGATACCGAATGTGCAACTGTCACTCCATGGCGGCCACCGGAAGTGAGCAGCACACTTTAAGAGTCCAAGCCCTTGGAGAGGATGCGGAGCAGATTTATTAGCTTGGAAATTGGAACTGGAGTTTTGTGGAAGAACTGAGGAACTTGTGGAAGTAGCTGAGATTTTTCTCCTTAGAGCAGAGAAGATTCAGCGGTTGGTTCAATAAAGATGTTCCAAATTATCAGGTGCTTTGATAGAGTAAATGGAAACTGTTTCCATTGGCAGGAGGGTCGGTGACCAGAGGACGCAGCTTTAAAATATTAGCAAAAGAACCAGAGGGATAGATATGTTTTTATTTTTTAACTTGCAAAGGATCTGGGATGCACTGCCAGAAAGAGGGGTGGCAGCAGATTCAGTAGCAACTGTCAAAATAGAATCAGATAAATACTTGAAAAATAAATATTTGTAGGGCTGTGGGGAAAGAATTGGCCAGGAGGACTGATAGGATAGCTCTTTCAAAGAGCCAGATGGCCTCCATATGTGCTGCAAGATTGTATGATGCTGCATATTATGGGGAGACCCAAGAAAGAGATGGAAAAGTATCCAAAAAAGAGAGATACTCAAAGAATAAAGGAAAAATGTTCTAAGATGTTTGTGGGATTAACACCATTTCCTCATCTTTTGGTAATTGTATGATGTTATGACATTGATTAACACACATTAGGTAACTGGTTAATTGCTGCTTTATGCTTGATTACCATACTGAACTGAGAATGTTTCGCAGAAATTAATTAGTTTGGAAGAGGCCTCATTAGGCTCTCTGTGGAAGACATGTGTTTGCTTTCTCCTTGAGGACCTCTAATAAGAATACAGATAAGAGTCAATAATTTTCTAGATGATCCCATCTTTGGGATTTCCAAGGGGGCAAAGATAGCTTCTAATTTTGCCATGTGTTACTCATTCTTTGATCCTGCTCAGAACTTAAGAAGTTTCCCCAAGCTCCAAATTGTGTGGCATGTAAATTGCAGCCAATTGGTGCGCTGAACCAAGAATAGCATGACTGTCCTTGCCCAAGATTAGAGTACTTCAAGCAGAAATCAGTGATCAAAAGTTAACTGTTATAACCCTCGCGGAGATCACTGTATCAGGACTATCAGATTCCTCGTGAACTCCACGGAATACGAGCTTTCCCAGTAATGGAGGCGGGCCTCCCCTGAACAGGGATTAGATCACTAGTATATAAACCGGACCTGGGCGCAAGTCGTGGGGGAAGAGCCTTTGGAGATTGGAGATTCTTGTACACTGTAAATAAATCTAAACTTTGCTGCTTGGTTCATGCATGCTACTTTAGCAGATTCTACACAAACTCTCTGTGATCAGTCATTGCAGTGTTAATGTAAGCTTACTTGTGACAATAATAAAGATTTTTTAAAAACTTAACTCAAAAAATAGCGTTCAATCCCAGGACACTCTTGGACTGTGTGGTCCACTGTTCCACTAGAATTCATTAAAGAACAATGTAAGACCTGTATTTACGTGTGTGGTGAATGTATAATTACTGATAATTCACCAGTGCACTGTGTTATGTTATTAACCCTGTGGGCTCTACCTATGGGCCATTGTGTGGCTTCACCCACAGGGGATATGTTGGGGCATGTACGGGCTCCGCCCATGGCTCCACCCCCTTTACAGGAAGTATAAGAGCTGCTGACCTGCGGGGCCGCCTTTAGTGGTGTACCGGTCACAGGCAGGCTCAGTTCTAAGCTGATTAAAACCACGGTTTACTTTTCCACGTGTCTTCGAGTTAATTGATGGTCGCATCAACGTTGCATCTCAGGACATCCCAAAGTACTTTACAGAAAAGTGAAATAGTCTTGGCTATGTTGTTGGCTATGTTGTTGGGCAGCACGGTAGCATTGTGGATAGTACAATTGCTTCACAGCTCCAGGGTCCCAGGTTCGATTCCGGCTTGGGTCACTGTCTGTGCGGAGTCTGCACATCCTCCTTGTGTGCGTGGGTTTCCTCCGGGTGCTCCGGTTTCCTCCCACAGTCCAAAGATGTGCAGGTTAGGTGGATTGGCCATGATAAATTGCCCTTAGTGTCCAAAATTGCCCTTAGTGTTGGACTGGGTTATGGGGATAGGGTGGAGGTGTTGATCTTGGGTAGGGTGCTCTTTCCAAGAGCCGGTGCAGACTCGATGGGCCGAATGGCCTCCTTTTTGTAGCCACCTAAAATGGCTGATTCCCTATTAATTTGGCCAAAACCCGATTTAAAATGGCTCACCGAAAAGGCTGATGGGAAAAGCAGCCAACAGGACACAAACGGACAGCTGCAGACAGAATAGCATATTCGTCTCTGGGGAAGTCAGCCCAGATCGATACTCAAGACCATTAGCAGCACATCAACCCAGACATCTGCAGTTTAATCGGCTATCCCCGGGAACAATTGCAACATATTAGCAATTGAATGCCGGGCCAGACCTGTCGGTGCCTGCAGTGGCCGAAACAAAGACAGGTGAACGACTACCCCCCGATCGAGGAATCGCCCCGTTATAGGACGTATCGAACCCAGTGATTGGGAACAAGTCCAATCACTTGGGACCATAAAACCATAAGACCATAAGACATAGGAGTGGAAGTAAGGCCATTCGGCCCATCGAGTCCACTCCATCATTCAATCATGGCTGATTTCAACTCCATTTACCCGCTCTCTCTCCATAGCCCTTAATTCCTCGAGAAATCAAGAATTTATCAACTTCTGTCTTAAAGACACTCAACGTCCCGGCCTCCACCGCCCTCTGTGGCAATGAATTCCACAGACCCACCACTCTCTGGCTGAAGAAATTTCTCCTCATCTCTGTTCTAAAGTGACTCCCTTTTATTCTAAGGCTGTGCCCCCGGGGCCTAGTCTCCCCTGTTAATGGAAACAACTTCCCTACATCCACCCTATCTAAGATCAGGGTCAAAGGCCGCCCCGAGAGGCGGGAAGCCCCTGGGCCCTATAAAATAAGGGGCCAAGTTCAGATCGCTCTCTCTCTCCCTTCTTCGCCTGCTCGCGACCTTCGCAAGAACATCGACCAGAAAGCGTAAGTTTGACTCCAGCGATCGCTACCCGATAGAGACTCCTAGCCATCGACCCGTATCAGCCTTTTGAATCGCGCGGGCCAGATCCGATTCAATAAGCCATTTGTTCCCCTGACCTGGTGGGCCCTTCCTAAAGTTAAGTATTGGCCAGTAGTGATAGGTTTCTATATAGAGAGTAGCATTATTGTGTAAGCATTACTTGTTGTATAATAAATGACCGTTGATTTCAATCTTACGAAGCGGTGTGCTGACTTATTAATCATAACTCGAGCTTGAACCACGTGGCGGTATCAGAAAGATACCTGGCGACTCATGAACAAAGGTGACATAATCAGAGGTAATAAACTAAGGCTAATAAGAGCAACATTCTGCACTGTAAATTCTATGAATCTATGAATGTAGGAAATGCAGCAACCAATTTGCACACAAAATCCCACAATGTGATAATGGCTATATAATCTCTTTTCATGATGTTCATTGAGGTATAAATATTGGCTATAAATGTTGGCCAGGACATCAGGAATAGCTTCCCTGCTCTTCTTCAAAATCATTTCATAGGAGAAGGCCACCTGAAAGGTTAAGCAGAACCTCAGTATATTGTCTCATCAGAAAGAAGGCACTTCAGACAGTGCAGTGCTCGCTCAAATGCGATCCATACTTTCTAAGTAGTTACAATAGAAATCTATTTCAACAGGTTTTGTACAACCCATGAACATCAATATGATAAATTTCAAGCCACGCTGTGTTTCAGCCTGAAGTCAAGAGGGCTTAAACATCATCACCAGATGAAGTGGCATTATCAGCCCATTATATCTCTTGACAGAGAAGCCAATTTGTACTGCTGGCTTATGCTCTGCATCATTAGTAACAGAAAATGTAAGTATAATAGATTCTGGTCATACTCAATATCTCCGAAATCCAGCACTTCTGAATCTACCCATTTTCAAACATAATATTTTTATATGTGCCAAGGCCATGTGCTTCCTGTCAAAACTATTTAATGCAATACATCACAACCTCATCATTTCACCTCAGAGAAAATGAGAGATTTGTGTAGGGAAGTGTGGGTTGTTTAATGGGAGGAAAATCCATTCTTCCAGATTTAATGGTGGAATCTGTTGACCATTCTGCCAGACTGTCAGGTGAGTAATCTGCGGCACGAGGCCACGACCATAATGAGGTAGTGAGAAATCAGTGGTGAGGGAGGGGGCATCAATGGGGGAGACAGGAGAGTTCGGGAGGGGCATCAAAGGAGTATCTGCAGAGATTGAGGAAGGAGGGTAGAAGATAGCAGGAGGCCTGTAGAGGATGTTATGGGATAATGATCTAGAGGAGAACACAGAGGGCCATGGAAGACCTAGAGGGAGAAAAGAGCAGGGAGGATATTATGGGCTGTAGAGGAGATTGGGAGAGTGTTGGATTCTGGGATTGGGAGTTGATCCAGGTGCTGGGAGGTTAACAAAGTAATTTGGTTGGCTGGGGATGGGTGGATGTGTGGGAGAACACCTTTGCTCCTCCTAAGCAACAAGCAGTTCTGGTCTCTCCAGCGCAAAGTTTAGTGCTTATACCGTTTGTTTTTTGTACAACTGTGTTGTGAACTGTTTTAATAATCAAGAATATCCTCCCCTCCACTCCCCGTATGTTGATACAGAGGAAAGGGTACCCCGTTTCTCCAATGCAAAATTAGTGTTTGTACCATTTGGCCTTGTACAAATGTAATGGTTACTGTTTTAATTTTAAAAATATGAACAATGCTGAAAAAGCATTTGTCTATTTCATGTGGTAGTCCTCACCTTCCTTCAGTGGTTGGGTTACCTGAGGTAGAGGAAACCTGGCCAGAAATGAATGTGCCATTGAGTGCTCTTCCCCTTATTATTAATTAGGAACCAGGTTATGCTGAGTTAGGTATATAAATTATACTGCCAAGCAGGCTGAAAATACCCTATGAAAAATAAAGTACAAGTCAGAAATCGATTCTACCCATGCATCACCAAATCCATGTGTCATATTCATATACAAATCCACCAGTTGGGGCAGGGGAGTGTATCTTCAATCACATGACACATAATTTCTAAAACGGTTGTCCACTGAAGGAGGCTGACATTAGATGATGAGCTTCGAAGCTCAGTAGGTGTAGCACTCAATTTTTGATGGAATCTTGTGGCATCCCATTTCCCTGTTGCTTGCTGAAGTAATTCAATTGCAAAATACATTGCAATGTGTACCTTGGGTAATCTATAGAGCTGGAGGGAATTGGTCAATGTGTAATTAAGGGAAGATAACTTAAGGGCATTATCTGCAATTTGAAACAGGTTGCTTGGCCATCAAAAACACGATAATTAGACTACAATCAGAATATTGTGATACGTTAAAAAGACATTGATTCAATGGAGGTGGTTAAGAAAAAATAGCAAATATTTCAGATAAGACTTACTGAGCAGAACATCTCCTCATTGGAGAAAGGAAGAATGAGGAGAGATAGGATCGAGGTTTTTAAAATGAGATAATGAATAAGATGGGTGGAATTTGAACTGTGGATGTTCAAAGGGCACAACTGAAACATCAATAAGTCCAAAGCAATACCTGAGGTTTTTGCCACAGTGAGCACGTGAAATAAAACTCCCAATATTTAACCTCCTTAACAAAAAGCTTAACTGGTTAAGAAAGGGGTGAAATGTTAAGAGGACTAATTTTAGGTCCATATAGTCGTGTTGTGTTGCCCTATTATGTTGTGTTGCCCTATTATGTATTTTCTTTTATTCCCTTTTCTTCTCATGTACTTAATGATCTGTTGAGCTGCTCGCAGAAAAATACTTTTCACTGAACCTCGGTACACGTGACAATAAACAAATCCAATCCAATCCAATCTTTGGAATGTGATGCGTCATGCGCTGTTGAGAATTTGCAATGGAGGGGGTATAAGTGCAGTTATTATTTTTTTTAAACGTCTTTGATGACCATAAGATGTCGCAAAGTGGTCTAAAACAATTAAAGAATTTTGACAATATAATCACTGTTGATCAGTTGGAAAAGCAGCAATAAATATTAGGACAGGTGACCAAGGGGTTAGTCAAAGAGGTAGGTTGAAAGGAAGGTTTTAACAGAAGGGAGGCAGAGAAGTCTGTAAAAAATTTCAGAAATGAGGCTCCAGATGGTACAGCTACCATTGGTAGAAAAGAAAGTCTGGCATTTATATTGCATCTTTTTATGACCTTATGACATCCAAAATACTTTACAGCCAGAGGTACTTTTGTAGTGTAGTCGCACTTCGCTGTTGTAATATGGAAAACACGGCAGCCAATTTGTTCAATAATAATAATCTTTATTAGTGCCACAAGTAGGCTTACATTAACACTGCAATGAAGTTACTGTGAAAATTCCCTCGTTGCCACATTCCGGCACCTGTTCGGATACACTGAGGGAGAATTCTGCATGTCCAATTCACTTAACAAGCACGTCTTTTGGGATTTGTGGGAGGAAACCGGGCACCTGGATGAAACCCACACAGGCACGGGAAGAATGTGCAGATTCCTCAGTGACCCAAGCTGGGAATCAAACCGAGGTCCCTGGTCCTGTGAAGCAACAATGCTAACCACTGTGTCACCGTGCCAAAGGGAGCTCCCACAAACAGCAATGTAATAATGACCAGATAAACTGTTTGTGTGATGTTGAGTAAGAGACAAATAGTGGCCAGGACACTCCCCTACTCTTCTTCGGAATGATATCACTGTATCTTTTACATCCACTTAAGAGAGCAGATAGGACCTTGGTTTAAAGTCTCATCTGAAAGATGACATACTGCATGCTTCCAGTTCTAGTTTTTTGAGCTCAGATCCTGGGGTGGAACTTGGAACCCACAACCTCCTGACTCAGAGGTTGACGCGATACCACTGAGCCATGGCAGAAATGGATGCTGGACAAGAGCTCAAAGTTGGAGGAAAGGAGTCTGGGAAACTGTAGGTTCTGAAGAGATAGGGAAGGGAGGGGTCACAGAGGGAGATGAACATGGGTGGTATAGGGAGGCTTGGTAATGAAGAGGACATAGGGTCAACTTCGAACAGTCAAGGCGGTGGAGTCTGGTTCAAGCTGAAAGGGAGTCCCCTTAAAACAGGGAATAGGAATCTAATGGAGTTTGAGGGAACGGGGGAATCCGTCAGTGTAGAGATTCAGTGGACAGTATTGTCTTAAAGGAGATACAATTTATCATGTGTACATAGGTATCTGATTTTGAATTGTCTTTTGGGAAAAGAGCCAGGAGAATCATGTGTCACTTTTATCACGGTGATGTCATGTACGAGTAACCTGATTATGTTACACGTGGTGCGCTCCAAACGAGATAAAAAATTTGCCAAACATTTGCCTCAGTTTTGTCGAGATTATCCACATGGTTCTATTATTTTGTTAAAAGAGACCGACGGTTCGCAAACTTTTAGCGCCAATGATGAGCAAGCGTTGACCACAGTGGCAACGGCTGCACACTGGATCGAGCAGGTGGAGACTGGTTTGTGTGTTTACTGCATGTTGAGGGGGAGGTGGGTGGAATTGGGACAAATCTGCTCTTGGCCCGTGTCCGGAGATGGCGCAGTAACGCTGGCACCAGGCGTAAGGGTGGCGTCTACTTGTGTTGGGGGAAAGGGGGAAAAGATGCTCTGTCAACAATCCAGATTTCTTCTTAGGTGGGCTGACTTCTTGTGGCGCAAGGGGGCTTAGTGCATTCTCGACGGCCAAACATCACTTTTTAATCTTACGGGTTTTTTTTTAGTGAATCTTCAGGTCGATGAGACAGACGAGAGAGACGAGGGGAACGTGTGTGCGTGATTTGCAGAATGTTACATTCCACCTCCCGGCGAAGTCACGTTCCCGGAAGCGGAGCAATGACATGTTTTCTTTCTCTGGGGTTGGGTGTTGGATCGCCAATTGAAGTCGTGCCGGACTCTTGGAGCTCTCAGGTCGGTGGATAGAGAGAGAAAGAGGCGTGGGTAGGGGAGGAAAGAAGGAGGAGGAGGGAGAGCGAAGAATGTGCTGGAAATTGAAGTGCGTGCCTCGCCGCGTCTCAGCTGCTTGCAAACTTCGACACAAGGTACAGTAGTGACCCGGGCTCCGCACACACTCCCACTGATGCACTTTCAGCTGATCGGTTCCTCCTTTCTCTCTCTCTCCCCCCTCCCAGCCGAGCCCAGCCCTCCTCCATTGCAAAATGCGAAACAAAAACAAACAACCAAAAAAAATGAAGTCCCGTCTCAAAACCCAACTCTCTCACTTTGTTGTTTTTTTCGAGTGCGGAGCAAGTTTGTGCAGAATACCAAATGCACAAGCGTGCGTCGTGTTTTTAGTCTTGTTTCTCCCCCCCCCCCCCCCCCCCCCCCCCAAAAAAAAAAACGTCCGCTCCCTGTTGACCAAGAGCAGGGAGGAGAAAAATATATTCTTTAGAACTCCCATGGTCGTTTCTTCGCTCCCTCCGCAAACAGGGGGGGGGGGGGGGGGGGCAATGGATCGATTATTTGCGATCGGGAAGTGATCCCACTCGCAATGTTCCTCTGACTTGATTTTGCATTTTTATCCCGGGGAAGGGAGTGGAACTGATGTATTTATTTTTGTATATGTGTGTGTTAAAGAGAGGAGGCAAAGGTTATCTTTGCTGTTCCAAGGCGGCCCAATCCCCCACGCTCTGGTCGTGTTGAGGGGGGGGGGGTGTACTTTCTGCATAGAGCCCCCCCCCACACACACTCCATCCCCTCCGTGTCCCCGCCTCCATCATTATTTATCCATTACCGCGGCCCATATGGCAACCGTTACTTTTACTTTTGTTATGCAAATGTAATTTATTTAAAAAAAAAATTCGCGCACGTAATATTACCCACCAGCAGAAAAAAGCCAACATGGCGCTGGTCTGAGGGGGGGTGGGGGGTGTGTGAAGAGAGAGAGAGAGAGAAAAGTTGCTGCTTTTGGGGGGTGGTGGTTGAAAGAGGAAAACAATAACAGGCGAAAGAGGAAATGTTTTGGTAGCCGGCCTGCCTGCCTCTCTGTCCCCGGTGGAGGGTTCTGATGTGTGGTCCGCCAGCAGCTCCAGCCGCAGGTAAATGTCAGCTTGTCAATCAGCGAACCCCGGGGGGGGGGGGGGGTAACTGGCGTGCGGCGCTGGGCTGCACCCCCCACCACCACCCCGGGGGGGGGGATCGGCGCGCGGCGATGGTCGCCAACATCGGATGCAGCAGACCGGCCAGAGAAAGGAAAAGGTGATGGATGCATACATGGATGGGTTTGCAGGCAGGCTCCGGTTGCACGGGGTGCAATGCAACGAGTCGGGCCGGGTCGCAGCTTTTCGAAGTTGTTTTATTTGAAAGGGGAAGGGTGCAATTTTGAATTTAAAAATAAAAGGGCGATGGATGATTAGGCGCGGGGAGTGTGTGCGCGTGTGGGGGTAGTGATTGACGGGCCACGGCCGGGCGCGCGCCGTGTCAGTTGGACCCCGTCCGCGAGCCCCCTCGTCGGGGTTTGAACCCCCCCCCCCCCCCCCCCCCCGTGCTCCCAACCGCCGTCCGCCCGTGTGGCGCAGGCCGAGATTCCACCCTCGGAAGGCCGGCCCCACTGAGGGAGGAACGATCCGGCCCGTCCTCCCTGACAACCCCCCCCCGCCAGCCCTCCCGGGGTCGGGCAGTGCAAAGGACAGGGACGGGGAAGCTCAACAGTCCACAGGCCTTCCTCACTCTCTCTCTCTACCTCTACCCGAGCCTCTTCTCTCTCTCTCTTCCCCCCCCCCCCCATCTCCCTCAGCCGAACCTGGAGATGGGTAAAGAGTGGAAGGAGGAAGTGAAAGTCGGGTGGGAGAGAAGAGATGTTGAGAGGGAGGAATAAGGTGTGAGGAGTACTCAGTAGGGAGGGACGGGGGGGGGGGGGGGGGTGGAGAAGAGGAGGAAACAACCGGGAGAGTGGAAAAGTGAAAGGTGTGGGGGATAAAAAGAGGAGAGGAAAGAAGTGAAAGAGAAAAATGTAAAAACCGACCGAGGGGAAAAAAGGAGACAAACGTGGGAGGAGGCGAGAAAGGCAAAGGGTGAAGAAAAAAAATGGGAAAGGAGAGGAAAATATAAAGAGATGGGGCTGCAAAGGGAAAGAGGGGGATGATGACAATAACCCAAGCGAGAAGGAAGGAAAATTAAATGGGGGACGGAGGACAGGCAGTCATGGTGGGGTAAGAAGAATAAAGATGGAAGGAGGGAGGTGAAAAGACAGCACAAAGGTGATGGGTAATGGGAAGAGCAAATTAGCGAGGGAAGAAAAAGATAAAGGGCGACACCAGAGCAGAGGCTGAAGGGGGAAATTGAGAGAATGGTCTCTGAGGGAAGAGGAAATGAGGTAAGTTGAGAGAATTGTAAAGAGGAAACCTGCATGATGGGGTAAAGGATGAGAGAAAAGCATGAGGGATGTGACATAAAGGAGAGAGAATAATGAACGTAAATAAGAGCAGGCGAAGACCATATAGCCCGTTGAGCCTGCTCTGCCATTCAGTATGGGCATGACTAATCTGTGGTCTCAACTCCATTCCCCCCCCCCCCCCCCCCCCGCGCCCCATATTGTTTGATTATCTGCAACACCAAAAATGTGTATCTCAGCCTTAAATATAATCAACGATGGAAGAAAATTACAAAGATTCACAACTGTTTTGAGTGAAGAAATGTCTCCTTCTCTCAGTCCTAAATGCTGCCCCCTTATCCTGAGACACTGTCTCCTTTTTCTAGATTATCCAGTCAGGGAAAATTAGTGATGAGTGAGAAGGAAGAGCAGGCAGAGAGGTGAATTACGAAAGAAGGGAGCAGATAAACTGAGGGAGAGAGGAATGGCAGAGTTGTATACTGAAGAGAAAAGGAGATCTAGAGCAGAAATGTAGGGTTAGGTGTTATAAAAGAGTGAGGAAAATAATATCAATTGAGTCGAAACAAGCAAGGGAAAAGAAAGTGAGCGGAGGTAGGAGTAATCGGGAGGGGAGAGGAAACAAAGGTTCAAGGATCATGGGGAGGATAGGAGGAAGTGAAGGATCAGGGAAGAGGAAGTGGAGAGAAGACGTGGGGGAATAAGGGAGGAAAAAGTTAAGGGCTGATGCTGGAAATGGATGAGAAGAAAATGGAAGATTGATGAAGGATAAAAGGGAAGAAGTGGAAGTTAAGGGCTATATGAAGAGCTTAGAGAATGAGGTAGCAAGTAGGAGGAAATGGAGTGTGAGGAAATGAAAATAAAGGAGAATGAGAGGAAGGGATGCAAAAAATGATTGTGAAAGGAATTAGTGAAGAGCAAATGAAGAGAAGGACAGAGGAGGAGTGAATAAAAAGGGGATAATCGAATCATACAAAAGAGAAATATGAACTGAGACACCAAGTGGGAAAGCATGTTTTTTTAAAATATAAATTTAGAGTAGACAATTATTTTTCTTTTCCAATTAAGGGGCAATTTAGCGTGGCCAAGCCACCTAACCAGCACATCTTTGGATTGTGGGGGTGAAACCCGCACAGACATGGGGAGAATGTGCAAACTCCAAACTTTAAATTGAGGGGAGATAGATATAAGACACATGTCAGAGGTAGGTTATTTACTCCGAGAGTAGTAAGGGCGTGGAATGCCCTGCCTGCAACAATAGTGGAATTGCCAACACTAAGGGCATTCAAATGGTCATTGGATAGACATATGGACGATAAGGGAATAGTGTAGATGGGCTTTAGAGTGGTTTCACAGGTCGGCGCAACATCGAGGGCTGAAGGGCCTGTACTGCGCTGTAATGTTCTATGTTCCACATGGACAGTGACCCAGGGCCAGGATTCGAACCCGGGTCCTCAGCGCCACAGTCCCAGTGCTAACCATTGTGCCACCTGCCGCTCTGGAAAATCATGTTAAGGGAAGTGCAGAGAAGAACTAATTATTCTGTCAAAGATCTGAGTTTGAGGAAAGATGGCACAATCCTGGGTTTCTCAGTCTGAAAAGCAGTCTGGATTTGGTCTTGCAGAAGTGTTTGGTAATTGTATGGAGCAGGAAAATCTGGAAAATTAAACTGGAGGAGAGGCAATAAACGAGAAAAGAATGGTGCTTAAGTGAAGGAGGTGGGGAGATGGGTTAAGAGAAATATTTTGAAAGATGTGAGGACATGTGAATGAGAATTTGGGAAGGGAGGGAATGGGTGACAGACATTGGGGGAAAGTGATGGGACAGTGGGGAAGAAGGCAGTCCATGATGAGGAAAGGAGAATCATGACCAGGTGTAGGAGGGCAGAGAAAAGGTGGGACAGAGCATGCAACGAATTGAGGGTAGGGTGAATAACATCTTTGTTTTCTCAGCAATGGATCCACAATGTGCTTAGGGCAGCACGGTAGCACAGTGGGTATCACTGTTGCTTCACAGCTCCAGGGTCCCAGGTTCGATTCCTGGCTTGAGTCACTGTCTGTGGAGTCTGCAAGTTCTCCCCGTGTCTGCATAGGTTTGCTCCGGTTTCCTTCCACAAGTCCTGAAAGACGTGCTGTTAGGCGCATTGGACATTCTGAATTATCCCTCTGTGTACCCGAACAGGTGCTGGAATGTGGCGACTAGGGGCTTTTCACAGTAACTTAATTGCAGTGTTAATGTCAGCTTATTTGTGACAATAAAGATTTTTTTTTTTCCTTAGTTTAATTAGATGAAGATGGAAGGTTGGGTGGAGGATAGAAGGAATTTATTTTTACTACTTCCAATGTACTCCTGACATGTTGTTTGAGGTGGTGGAACCATGTCTAGTGCTACCATGTGCTCATGCTTGTGGGTATTGGATCTGGTTATTATACCAGCAGATTAGGTAGGACATTGATCTGATGGGGTAAGGATGTTGAAAGCAGAAACTGGATAGTTGACTTGAGTGGCATGAGAATGCTGGGTTTGATATGGGCGGAGGCACAAATTACTCAGATGAAACATTTGAATGATGGAGATTTGTGCAATGGTGAGGTTGAAGACATGGCTATGTATTGGTTAGGAAGATTGAGGGTGAGAATTTATAAGGAAGTGGCTTTGGGAATGCAGGGTGCAGCTCATGAAGGTGAAACCACAGCTTATGAAAGGTTAAGTGAGGATAATATGGAGGTATTTCAACAAGAAAAGTTACGGAATGCTTTTGGATATTCCAACCCAGTGAGGACTATGACGTCTGTTAGGAGATGACGGTGGAATCCTTCCAATGAAAAGATAATGGAGAAGTTGGTGTGAAGCTAAGATGGGAAGCTAAGAATGAGGAAACAGGTGGAGTAGGAGAAATGTGAGAGTATAAGCAGGAATGGTGTATACAAGGGGGGTTGTGTGATATTTAAAGTAGTTCAGGGTGATTCTAGGAGTATGAAGGGAGAAACTGATTTAGATGCATTCGAGTTTCATAGTTTTATAGACGCTGCCTCATGGCGCCAAGGACCCGTGTTCGATCCCGGCCCTGGGTCACTGTCCGTGTGGAGTTTGCACATTCTTCCCGTGTCTGTGGGTCTCGCCCACACCACCTAAAAATATGTTCAGGTTAGGTGGATTGGCCATGTTAAATTGACTCTTAATTGGAAAAAATAATTGGGTACTCTAAATTTATATTTTAAAAATGCTAGTTTTATAGATGCTGGATCTTCTGGAATGACAGTGAATTTGCCTTTGAGAGGAAAGCAACTGAAAGTTAGGTGTAAAGTAACTTTGGGGCAGATGGCAGAAAGACATGTGTCTCCTGTGTGCAAGGATGGAAGAGAGTTAACTGCATTTTATTGACAAATTGTAACCTGTCCACTACTTTGAGACTCATTTGTCCTCCTTGACCTGCATCTAGCTCTGGTACAGTTTGTACTTGATGTGTATGCTGTTGTACCAAAATAGGATTGTGGGGAGAAATGTGTTAAGGAGCTGTATTAACTATTTTACTTCATGTTAGCACTTATGATAAGCTGTTTTGTGTGCACTGGGTACAGGCTACTTGAAATCCAGGCTAATTGGCACCAATACTGTGCAGTGGCAGCTAATGCGATTTGGAAAATGACTTTCGAAAGCCTTTTTGTGAGATGGCAAACACTTGGACCAAAAGATTTTTAAAAAAGCTGTCATGGAATATGTCCATTTTGTGTAAAGTGACTTCTTGCGCCTCATTGCTTTGGGCAAGCTATAAGCTTTTGGGTAGGATGAGATGTGATGCCATGCTGGCTCGGGAGGATCACAGCCCACCTACGCCTTGTCAATGTTGGGGCATTTTGATGTTCCTGATTCTGTGTGGGTTGTACTTTTGCCAGTGAATGTCCTGTTGATTGATTGCAAATTGTTTTTAAAAGTGGTTGGGGAATATTTTCAAAGGACTGTGGTGCAGGGGTGATAACATTTTGGCTTCAAAAGAGCAATGAAAAAGAACAACTCTGGACGAGAGGAACATTTCAAGGAGAGAACATGTATAATCATTTTGTGAGCTATATTTCACAATTTTGAGAGAATTGTTATTCTCACGCCAATGCTAAAACTTCTGTATATCTCTTTAGTTGATACCTCAATGGGGTTTCTAACATCAGCTACCACCACTACCTAAGTCACATATAGGTTTTTGACAGAGTGTTGTCACTTGTGCAAATCCTGGTAAGGTAGGGAATATCATAGACTACCTGATCCTGTCTTCACCGTAAGACAGCCACATGTGTACTTTAAGAGTGGGTCATTCTGCTTGAACCTGATCAGCAACAGGAATGTGAATAATTTTCCTCTTTCCCCCAACACTGTGGCACTGAAGCCATTTATATTGTTTCAACCTCCTTCCCTGATGGAACAAATAATAAGAATAATGTTTATTGTCACAAGTAGGCTTACATTAACATTGCAATGAAGTTACTGTGAAAAGCCCCTAGTCGCAAATACCTCAGCACAGACTTAGGAGTGAGATGGGGAGAGGAGAGTTCAGCACTGCGGATAGTGTCAAGTATACAGAGGATTGGAGAATAGCTAATAGTGTTCCATTGTTTAAGAAGGGTAGCAAGGATAATCCAGGTAATTACAGGCTGGTGAGCCTAAACAGGATTTACTCCCATTTGGAAATAACATGGTTTTGTGAAGGGGAGGTCGTGTCTCACTAACTTGATAGAGTTTTTTGAGGAAGTGCCGAAGATGATTGATGAGGGTAGGGCAGTGGATGCTATCTACATAGACTTCAGTAAGGCCTTTGACAAGGTCCCTCATGGCAGAAGGTGAAGTCACACGGGATCAGAGGTGAGCTGGCAAGATGGAAACAGAACTGGCTCAATCAAAGAATCGGAGGGTAGCAGTGGAAGGGTGCATTTCTGAATGGAAGGCTGTGACTAGTGGCGTTCCACAGGGATCAGTGCTGGGACCCTTGCTGTTTGTAATATATATAAATGATTTGGAGGAAAATGTAACTGGTTTGATTAGTAAATTTCCGGACGACACAAAGGTTGGTGGAATTGTAGATAACGATGAGGACCGTCCAGAGGATACAGCAGGATATAGATTGGTCGGAGACTTGGGTGGAGAGATGGCAGATGGGGTTTAATCCAGACAAATGTGAGGTAATGCATTTTGGAAGGCCTAATACAGATGGGAAATATACAGTAAATGGCAGAACCCTTAAAGTATTGATAGGCAGAGGGATCTGGGTGTACAGGTATACAAGTCACTGAAAGTGACAACGCAGGTGGCGAAGATGGTCAAGAAAGCAACGGCATGCTTGCCTTCATCGGCCGGGGCATTGAGTTTAAAAGTTGACAAGTCATGTTGCAGCTCCATGAAACCTTAGTTAGACCGCACTTGGAGTACAGTGTTTCTAGTTGCAACACTACCAGAAGGATTTGGAGGGGGTACAGACCAGATTTACCAGGGTGTTGCCTGGTATGGAGGGCATTAGCCATGAGGAGAAGTTGGAGAAACTTACTTTGTTCTCACTGGAATGATGCAGGCTGAGGGGGAACCTGATAGAAGTCTACAACATAATGAGGGACATGGGCAGAGTGGATAGTCAGAAGCCTTTTCCCAGGGTGGAAGAGTTAATTGGTAGGGGGCATAGGTTTATGGGGCAAGGTTGTAAGGATATGTACGAGGCAAGTCTTTTTACACAGAGGGTGGTGGAAGCATGTAACTCGCTGTTGGGGGAGGTAGTGGAAGCAGATACGATAGTGACTTTTAAGGGGTGCCTTGACCGGGGGAGGGGGGGAAAATAGGGATGCCTTGACAAATACATGAATAGGATGGGACTAGAGCAATATGGTCCCTGGAAGGATAGGGGTTTTTAGTTCAGACAGGCAGCATGGTTGGTGCAGGCTTGGAGAGCCAAAGGGCCTGTTCCTGTGCTGTAATTTTCTTTGTTCTTTGATATAGGTCTTTCACAAATAGGTTCAAATTTTAAAAGTTGATAATCAGGCCAAGATAAGAACTGGGGGGATAGAGGAAAGTTAAAAATAAATGAACAATTGAAGTACTGAGGAGGGTTGATTCGGGAAATGTGCTGCAACAACTTCAGTTGTCTTGATGGTGTGTGTGCGCGCGTGCGTGATTAATAGTGTAATCCTGTTTATATCATATGCATTGTCCACTTCTGATGTAACAGACCTATGCAGGTACAATGGGGACTGTAGTGGATATCTCGCTCTTGTATGTTCTTTGTGTCAATTTATGGACATTGTTCACCATCTGTTTCACTAATGTCCTTTAGGGAAGGAAATTTGTGTCCTGTTGCTAACTTTTGGTTGGCTCTTAAATGTTGCTCGTTGCGTCTTTACTTAATTTGCTCTGTTTCTATAATCTTTGCTCTAGAGTCGCCAGGTATCTTTATGATACCGTCACGAGGTTCAAGTTCAAGTACTGATCAATAACTCAATACACCAGTTAGTAAGTTTCAAATCAAAACACATTTATTATACACAGTCAATCACTACTCGTGCCTAAAACGCTACTTACTAGACTATCTCTTAACACTATAGGCCTATACTTAGCTTTGGACTGGCCCACCAGGTCAGGGGAACAAATGGCCTTTCGTTCGGGATCTGAATCTGCAGGCTTCAAAGCTGGTACGGACTAGTAGCTAGGAGCGCCTATCTTGTAGGGTGCGTTGACTGGAGACTTACTTGTTTGGTGCAGAAACTTAGGCAGTTCGCTGTCAAGGGTTGGTTCGATCTGCTGAGTGACCCTGCCAAGAAGGACAAATTGAACTTGGGGACTCTATTTTATAGTCCGCAGGGGCTTCACGCCCCTTTGGGCGGACCCCGTACCTGGTTCTAAGTGATTGGACTGCGTTCCGATCACTTGGATCGATTTCTCCAATACTGGAGCTGTTCCCTGATCGCTCGGTGTTCCCTAAGTGTCCGTTGGTCGTCTTTGTCTTGGCTCCTGCTGGCGCTGAGGAGTCTGGCTTGGCCTTGTTTATCTTAAATGTTTCAATTGTTCCTGGGGATCGCTCATTAATATGCAGATGGCTGTTGGTTTCAGTGCTGTCTGGGTTTCTGCAAGTTTTAATACGCAGGAAACTTTGCACCTGCTAGTTTTTCCTGGCTTGACTAAATTTCCCTGCAGTCTTTGCGGGTCACCATTTTAAAGTCGGGAAGTGGCCAACCCAGGTGGCTACAGTAATGTGGTTGACTCTTAACTGTCCCCTCAATGGCAATTAGGGATGGGCAATAGATGCTGCCCCAGCCTGCGACGCTCACATCCCATGAACAAATTTTTAAAAAGTATCTGTTGTCTCACATTAAAGTATGGATTGTGTGACAGGATTGTTGCTTTGTAATAACCCCCTGTGAAAAACATAGGGGATGTTTGCAGCATAGACTGGGTGATGATTTCGCTCTAAACAATTCTCAATACTGGGAGTCTGTATGATCAGTTAAAATCACTTTTGAGGGAGACTTGCAAATTACAATGTTCAAACAACAATTTAACAAGAGATTGCCTTGGGGCAAGTGCTTAACATTGCCTGTAATTAGCTTGTGTTAATCAGTTCTGATTTATAGTGAATGAAGGTGTTTGTACATGCTGCTGGGGGAGAAGAAGAAAGATGATCAAAAGGACATGGATTTTTGAAAATGTAGCCTAGTTCGTAAAGATGTGACATGGCATTTGTTAGAAATAGTGAACTGACTTATTGGGAAGGGGATTGAAAGCATGTCAAATAACAATATTGCATAAAAATTGCAACATGGATGCAGACCATATTGGTGTTCATCTTCACACAAACAGTGGTTCTAATCCTTTGACCACCCTGTGCTTATATTCTATATTTCCCTCTTAACCGCCTATTTTTACTTTTTAAATGTTGGTTGTATTCGCTCTGATCAATCATTAATTCGGGTTGTGTACTTCACAATTTCACAATCTATTTTTCTCCTTTGTTTTAAATCTCTGGAGAAGCTAGGGAGATTGCTCTTGGAGCATAGATTAAGGGATGATTTAACATGAGGTGCTCAGGATTATGGGGAACGTTTGATACGTGGATGGTGATGGACGTTTTCCATTGAAAGGATTGTTGGATTTCTTAAAAAAGAAACTTACAAGGCTGTGCCACAACTGAAGTGCAAATTTTCAACAGCAGTGCTTCAATTTTCATTTTTTATTTCCAAGCTATTTTCTTTCAGACAAGACATCAAACCAGTTCTGGTGGACATAAACATGGCACTGGTTGAAGGGGAATAGGGAATACGTGAAATCCTGACAATCATTTTGCCTTCAGCCAATGTCACACAAAAAACAATTGGTTAGCACCTCATTTGCTATTTGTGAGATATTGTAGTGTACAATTTGGCTGCTCTGTACCTACGTAATGATGATTATACTTCAACGGTAATTAATTAGCTGTGAAACGCTTTGGTACATCTTGAGTATGTGAGAAGGACCTATGCAAATTCACAAAGAAAGACCTGCGTCAGCACCTTTTGCTGGTTGTCTCAATTGCTTTATAGCCAATAAAACAGATTTTTGAAGTGTGAGCACTTTTGTAGTGAAGGAAATGCAGCAGCCAATTTGCACGCAGTAATATAACATTGATGAGATAATGTACTTTGGGATGTTTAGTGAGGATAAATATTGGCCAGAGCACTGGGGATAAATCCCCTGCTCTTTGAATTAGTGCCATGGGATCTTTTTACGTTCACCTGATGGGTCAGATGTACTATGGAGCACCTGTTTAACAGCTAATCGGAAAGGCAGCACCTCTGGCCGTGCAGCACTCGCTCAGTACTGCATTGAAGTGTCAACTGATAATTTTGTGCTCAAGTTCTGGAGTGGAACTTGAACGCAGAACCTTGTGACTCAGGTGAGTTGGCTACCAACTGGTAATGTTCAACACATTTAAGTTTGACAAGTTTGGTTTTCTTAGCTTTGATGGAAAAATATGCCACATCAGATGTGGCATGAAGCCAAATAAATGAGACCGGTTCCTGATTTTATCTCTGCTCAGTGTTGGCTAATTTCACCTAGCCTGAATGTGAAATTGGAATAGGAATGGTGGATGAACAAAATGGTTTGACTGCTGGAATGAGCTTGCCGAAGGGCAGAGGACAAGAATAGGATTCACTTTCGATGCAATAAACTCCGCAGTTGAATAGTCAGCTGGGAATGTATTATTTGGTCGAGAAATTTTGAATTATTATCCAATGGTTTGAATCTGAATAAAACAGTTTATTTGTTGAATTTGAATGCAGCATTTATGAATTGAGAAGGAGCGATACTATATTACTCAGTCTCTCAGCAAGAAAGACTATTTGAACAAGATGTTGCAGAGCTACTGGCACCTGTGGTTTACACCTTCAGAGAAGAGAGAAAAAAACCTGTTGACCTGAATACAGAGACACCAGTGTGTTCTCAGGTCACAGCTGATGTAATATTTACTATTTTATAAACTTTTAAAGACCTATGGTGTGCAGATATATTTGTTATTCTGAGAATGCATGGCACATCCTCTTCTGATTTAATCAGTAGTGACACAGCCACTCTCAGTAATTCTACCACCAGGCTTGCCTGACCTCTTGTCCAAATGCTGACATTCCCGTATTTCTATGCTGAAGAAGTGTCGGATCTTCCCTTGCTGGCAGTTTAAATTGGTTTTCCGAAACATGGTTTCAGTGTCTGGTTAATGCTGTGTGGATTTGATTGTCAGGCGGGCTGAGGAGATTTGCAAACTTGGCAAGTTGAGTTTCTTTAGAAGTGGTTTTTGCCTCGCGTTTCACTGTTAGTGCAGCACCACGCTACTGAGTCTGCAGAAATGTTGTATGCTTCACAGGAGAGCCTCTTGAGCTCGGTGCTAAAGGGGTGGGGTGTGTGTGTACAATGGTAAATTGTTAGGATCTTTGAGCTTTCTTCCCTGTTGCCTCAACAGCCACCTCTGGTTACAAAGAATAACGCTGAGGCCTAATTGAAGGTAAAAATCCTTTTAATGGCATGTGCTGATTTGAAATGCTTGGGTTTGCTCAGTCTTGTTGCAACTTTACAATGACTTCAGCAATTGCTAGCTGCTAACTCTAGCAGAAGCCTTGGAGACCTTCTCCTCATGCCACCTGGGGTTTATTTGCAGCATGCATACGTGGTATAACAAATTAACTGCACATTATCTAATGGATTGAGTGGAATAAACATCTGATATGTGTTGACTAATCTTTAAGAGAGCTACAAGAAGTCTCAATTGATCTGCTGCCAGTTAGTAAAGAAAGAACTTGCACTCTAAAGTACCTTTCACAACCTCAATGTCCAAAAGCGCTCATCTGCCAATGAAGTATAGTCCCTAGTATAATGTAGGAAACATGGAAATCCATGGGCAACACGGTGCCGCAGTGGTTAGCACTGCTGCCTACAGCGCTGAGGACCCAAGTTCTATCCTGGCCCTGGGTCACTGCACACGAGTTTGCACATTCTCCCTGGGTTTCACTCCCACAACCCAAAGATGTGCAGGCTAGGTGGATTGGCCATGTTAAATTGCCCCTTAATTGGAAAAAAATAATTGGGTACTCTAAATTTATTTTTTTAAAACATCGAAACCCGCTTAAACCCACAGCTTTTTGACTCAGGTGAAAATGGCACCAGCTGAACCACAATTGGCTTGTAGTTCTGAAACAGGAGAGAATTAAATAAATTGCCTAGCTAGGATATTCTACTCGCTTCCAAAAATCAAATGTTCTATTTGTTTTATGTAAGATTTTATTGAATCTAGCATTTTAAAAACTCATTATTTTATGAAAAGTGAGAAGTAGAGGTAAATGTCTCCATGGCCTGCTAGCTGAATAGTATAGGAGCTTGGCTGGAAT
This sequence comes from Scyliorhinus torazame, assembly GCF_047496885.1. Lineage (NCBI taxonomy): Eukaryota > Metazoa > Chordata > Chondrichthyes > Carcharhiniformes > Scyliorhinidae > Scyliorhinus > Scyliorhinus torazame. The sequence goes on from NC_092708.1 coordinate 255,621,676, forward strand.
CCATGTACCACCAAGGTTTGGCAGAGCTGAGGTCACAAAGTCTATGTAATGAGTTCTGTATCTCTGGCTGGCCTCTAAAATTTAAAGTAGACCCGGGGAGTTGTGTTGAAATTTGCGTGCTTGTATATCTGGTGGCGGGTTGGGAAAATTTCAGCACAAAAGCACCTTGGTATTGAGGCAAAGGATGGACCATTGGCAAGAGCTCAGCAATTTGAAGGGGAGATGATGGCATAGGGACTAATGTCATTGGATTAGTAATCCAGAGGCCCAGGATATGCTCCATGGGCATGGGTTCAAATCCCACTATGGCAGTTGGTGGAATTTAAACACTTCCTCTAAAGGCAGTGGAAGCAGAGTCTTTGAATATTTTTAAAGCAGAGATGGTGAACATGTATTTGGTGTAGGAGGGAATGTGGTGTTGAAGTTAAAATGAGATCACCCATGATCTTACTGAATGGCGGAGCAGCCTTGAAGAGGCGAGTGACCTGCCAATCCAAATGTTTGTATGAAGCACATTAGACAAAAGCACCTGGTTCCAATTTTCAGCTGAACATGGGTGATTTTCATTGGTTCATGGAGGAATGTTCTCCTTTATATTCCCGCGCCCCCTGCCCCAATATAGCTGTGTTCTCATCACCACTAGCTGTTAGCAGGATAAATGGATAACCTGTTTTGGCCTGCATCAACATTGCTTTGAGATTGGTAACTGGGAGTTGCCTAAGATGAGTTCAAGTTGACCATTTCCCTGTCTCAACAGCCCTGTTGTGATCAGGAACAAGGTGAAAGTACCATGACCATGAGCCAGGACCTGTTCCTGAGAGACTCACTGCACTGCCAGCCTCTGTGCTATGAACATGTCATTCTGAAGCAAAGGAGTGGACCGTTGATGTCAAATGCCAGATCTAAGTTTTAAACATATATTCAGTCCTTCAGCTGAAATTGTAACCATCAGTCTGTCTGCCTTCTTGGGCTATTGATGTAAGATCCCACAACACTACTTTGTAGAAGAGCAGGGAAGAACTTCCTGGGTTCCTGGTTGATATTTATCCATGAAATGACACCAGTAGAATAGAATACCCAATTCTTTTTTTTCCAATTAAGGGGTAATTTAGTGTGGCCAATCCACCTACCCTGCACATCTTTTGGGTTGTGGGGTGAGACCTACACAGACATAGAGAATGTGCAAACCCCACATGGACAGTGACTCAGGGCATGATCGAACCCGGGTCCTCGCTGCTGTGAGGCAGCAATGCTAACGACTGTGTCACCATGCTGCCCACCAGTAGCATAGATAATAACAGAAAATTCTGAATACCCAGTAGGCGAAGTAACAAATTTTATAATCTTTATTAGCGTCGCAAGTAGGCTTACATTAACATTGTAGTGAAGTGACTGTGAAAGTGCCTAGTCGCCACACTGCGGCCTGTGCGGGTACACAGAGAGAATTCAGAATGTCCAATTCATCTTAACAAGCAAGTTTAATTTAGAGGGAAATGCAGAGATAACCATTTAGGCGGATGATGTATTGTCAGAAATGTTGCTTTTGTGTAGAATAGATGTTTGATCATTAGCACATTGCTGTTTGCCAGACCTTGATGTGCACAAATTGGCTGCCACACTTTGTAAATTGCATCAGTGACTCCACCTATAGTACTCAATTGGATGTAAAGTGCTCTGGGACATCCTGATATCATGAAAGGCACTATATACATGCAAACCTTGTATCTGCTTTTGCATTTTCTTGCTCTCTCTTTCATCAGGGATTCAAAGGTCTTTGTTCTCTTTCTGGAACCCTGTCATGGGGTGAGTGCACTTGTGGTCCCTGTTACGTATGCATCACACAGGTAAATCTAGCCCTGCATTCTGCACTGGACGGTAGGCACAAATTAATTTTGGAATATTGAAACAATGCCAAATTTTTGGAGATATCCCACTTTAAAAAAAAAATCATATTTTATTTTTGTAAATTTAGAGTACCCAATTTTTTTTTTCCAATTAAGGGGCAATTTTTAGCATGGCCAATCCACCTAACCAGCACATCTTCGAGTTGTGGGGGTGAAACCAACGCAGATGGGGAGAATGTGCAAATTCAACACGGACAGTGACCCAGGGCCAGGATCCGAACCCGGATCCTCAGTGCCACAGTCCCAGTGCTAACTACTGCGCCACATGCTGCCTCCCCCGCAATATTGATTATTGATAATAAAGGAAGTCTGCAGTGGTTTATCAATCAGATGTTGACATTTGGTATACAATTAATAGAAAATCAATTCTGTACAGACTGATGCACATTTGATTTAAATTGTGAAAGCTGTCTGGATTCTGAATGGGTGTTTCCTAGTTTCTGTGTGGTCCACATATCTTGATAAGGTGGACAGGTCCTGGAGGCTGTGGGCTAGGTAAGCCACACTAGATACGACACCCCAGAGGCTGAGATCATGTGATGTGGAGTGAGCTCATGCAAATGCAGATCATCTCCATGAATGGAGAGTTTTGTCTTAGGTTGGACGGCACGGTGGCACAATGGTTAGCACTGCCTCACAGCGTCAGGTACCCAAGTTCAATTCCGGCCTTGGGTGACCGTCTTTGTGGAGTTTGCACTTTCTCTGTGTCTGCATGGATTTCCTCCGGGTGCTTCGATTCCTCCCACAGCCCAAAGATGTGCAGGTTAGGTGGATTGGCCATGCAAAATTGCCCCTTAGTGTCCAAAAGATTAGGGTGGGTTATGGGGTAGGGTAGTGGTGTGGGCCTAGGTAGGTTGCCCTTTACAAGGGGTGTTGCAGAATCAATGGGCCATATGGCCTCATGAGAAGGTCCTCACCCGTACTTCACTCCTGCAGGGACCCTGACTCGCGTGAGACAGACTATTCCCCACCAACTCTCTTATCGCTATGTCCCAGTGTGTGAGACCACTGTATACAGAGCCTGACACATGTGTCCTAGTTTATAAGATTACCTGCAGGTTTCCATTATAGGATGATGTGCTACAATTTCAGTAAAGCACAATCTGCAACGCTAGGTATATTATATGTTTGTTTTGTGTTTAATTCAATGATCAGGATAATCAGCAACAACAGTTTATATTTTTGAATGTAATAAAATATCCCAAGATGCTTCACAGGTTCATAACTAAAGCAGCATTTGATACCGACTGGGATATTAGGGTGGATGATCAAAACCTTGGGCGAAGAGGGTAGGTCTTAAGGAACATGTTAAAGGTTGGAAAAAAAAATGGAGGGGCTTAGACGGACTTGCGCCGCTAGTCTGTAGAAAGGCTGTTGACCAATATTACTCTCAGATTTTTCGACATTTTTCATGGGATGTCCTTGGCAAAGCATTAATTGCCCTCAAAATGGGTGTCTTGTGGAGCCATTTCAGAGGGCAGTTGAGTTAGTTGCATTGCTGTGGGTCTGGAGTCACACGTGCAGTAGACCAGACCAGGTGGATGGCAGATTTCCTTGCCTAAAGAAGATTAGTGAACCAGATGGATTTTTTACAAACATTAATAATCGTTTTCATGGTCACAATTGCTGAGACTAGCATGTTCCAGATATATTAATTTAATTTTAAATTCCACCAGCCTCCGTGGCCAGCTGCAGTCGTGGGACTTGAACTCATGTTCCCAGAGAGTTTAACCTGGACTTTTGGATTACCAGCCCAGTGACATTTCCACAAAACCAGCATCGCCCCACAGCTGAAGTACTGGAGGCTGCAGATCTGTAACTAGTGGGCATTTAATGTGATTAGTTGACAAGTATTGTAAAAGAGGATATTGCTCAACATGAAAGCATAGTTTCTGAAACATATATTTGTCAATATAGTAAAGGTGCCAAATTCTGAAGGGTCAGGGGGGAAAGAGCTTTTTGTCTGTTCTGGCTACTGCATTGTTTGGTTAAGTGACCTATCGTGTGGTTACCTGAGCTGCATGCTGAAGGCTCAGCAGCTTCTCTGGAATGGATTTTAAATACAGCATTACAAAATCTGAACTGAAACCGTGACAGTGCGCAGAGGTGAATTTGTGGGCTGCTGTGTGATGTGATTTGATATCTGTCGGGCTGACAGAGTAACTTGTATCAGCAAGCCAGCTCTGGTCAGCTGGTGATTTGGTGATATTTATTACTGTCACAATACTGCCCAGAATGTCCCGTTTGTTCTGGTTTGGAAAGCATTTCCTGCCTTGGCAAATGAATTTGGATGACTGAACAGCACAAAGCATTCAGCTAAACCTGTAAGGCTAGGGCAGCACGGTGGTGCAGTGGTTAGCACTGCTGCCTCACTACACCGAAGACCCGCGTTCGATCCTTGCCCTGGGTCACTGTCCGTGCTGAGTTTGCACATTCTGTGTCTGCGTGGGTCTCACCCTCACACCCTAAAGAGATGTGCAGGGTAGGTGGATTGGCCACGCTAAATTCCCCCTTGATTGGGAAAAAAATTGGGTATTCTAAATTTTAAAAAAATAATAAAAAACTCAACCTGTTTTCAACTCAACTCAACTCAAGCTTGATATGTTATAAAATGCCACAATGGTTTATGCACTTCTTAAAGTGTGGGCGAAGATTTCATATAAAAATCTTAATAGTTTGTCCCAATGAAAGAGAATCTTGGAATGAAAGAAATTCTGCTTTTAATGAATTTGGAGCAATCCAAAAGCATTTCTAATTAGTCACATAGTCACTGTTGTAATTTAGGAAACTGTCCATTGCCAGATCATTTGTTGTGTATTCACTAAAGAGTAAATATTGATCAAGACATTGGGAAGAACTCTACTGCTGCTGTTTGCAATAGTGACTTGTGCTGATCTGTGCCTGCGAGGACAGACTGGGCCCCAGTTTAATGTGTCATCCAGAAGATGGCACCTCCGACTTGTTATGGGAGCTAAACCAAAAGTAAACTAGGCATTCAATTCTTGTTTCTGACCTGGAAGCTAGCTTTTTTGACCTCGAGCTGCGGTTACCAGGATTCCCCAAGACGTGCTTGAGCAGTGGCCTTGAAACAGGTCACGTTAAGCAACTCCAATGTTTTTAACTATTCTCCACACTCCAAGGCATCTTGTGAGAAAATACCAAGAAATACCAGCGGCTAACTAGTAATAAGCTCGAACAGTTATTGGGCGAGATAGTTGAGGTGGACAAGGAGTATTCAAGGACCCCCACCGCGGATGGATTGGCGAGAAGGAAAAAGTTACAGGGACAATTCGATAGGTTGATGATGAAGGGGAGGGTGGTGAGGCAGCTGCGCAGGGCGAGGGGGTTGCAGTATGAGTATGGAGAGAAGGCAAGTCATCGTTTACGGAGCTGGCTGCATCCAGGGAAATTTTGAGGGTACAGACAGGGACGGGGGAGGTGGTGTCAGTGCTCAGGAAGATGAATGAGGCGTTTAGGGAATACAGGGTGGACCGGGAGAGGGGTGGGGGGGGGGTCGACGAAGAGGGGGATATGGGGTGGTTCTTAGATGGGTTGGAGTTTCCCCGCCTGGAGGAAGAAAAGAGGCAGGCGCCAAAGGAGCCTTTCAGGCTGAGGGAGGTAAAGGAAAACATAAGGGTGATGAAGTCCGTAAAGGCTCCGGGAGCCAGATGGTTACCCGGCGGAATTTTAAAAGGTGTTTGCGGTGAAATTGACACCGCATCTGTTGGGGGCGTTCAGTGAGGTGCTGGAGAAGGAGCTGCCGGAGACGATGACACGGGTGACGATTACGCTTATACCAAAGAAGGGGAAGGAGCCATTAGTATGTAGGTCATACAGGCACATATCACTGTTAAACACAAATGCAAATGTACTGGCCAAGCTGGTGGTGGGGGTAATGGAAGAATGTGTCCCGGGGTGGTTGCGGAGGACCAAACGGGCTTTGTAAAGGGCAGGCAACTCTTGAAAAGTACAAGGCGATTCTTGAAGGTGATTATGACCCCGTCGAGAGGACGCGTACTGGAGGTGGTGGTGTCCATGGACGCGGAGAAAACATTTGATCGGGTGGCATGGCAGTACCTGGGAAGGTTTGGGTTCGGGCCGAAGTTTGTGTCATTGGTGACCTGTTTATGTGGCCCTGGTGGCGAGCATACGGACCAATGAGATTAATTCAAAGTTTCAGGTCGCCACTGCTATTCGTGCTAACGATAGAGCCCTTCTGGGGTCAGTAGAGTGACATGGGATTAGGAGGGGGCCCAGCGAGCACCGGGTGTCACTATACGCAGACGACCTGATATTGTATGTGTCCGACTTGCTGAAGAGTATGGGGAGGTTTATGGGCTTATTAGAGAGGTTTGGGGCTTTCTCAGGTTATAAGCTGAATGTGGCGAGAAGTGAGTGTTCCCGGTGAACGAGTTGGGTCGGAGAGCCAGCTTTGGTGGAGGGGGCTACCATTCAAGGTAGCCAGGAATAGGTTCAGGTATTTGGAGATCTAGGTGACGGTGCTGGAACTGAACAAAATTGGTGGAGGGTTTTAAGAGGTGGGATACGTTGCATCTGACTCTGGCAGGGGCGGCCCAAGTGGTGAAAATGAATGTCCTGCCAAGGTTCTTATTCATATTCCAGACACTTCCGATTTTTGTACCAAAGGCCTTTGTTCGGAAGTTGGATACTGTTATTTCAGAGTTCGTGTGGGTGGGGAGGGTACTAAAGCTAAAGAGGATCCTGTTGCAGAGGCAAAGGCAGAAGGGGAGCTTGCTGCATTATTATTGTGTGGCGGTGGTGGGAGGGAGAGGGGGCAGAATGGGTTAGGACCGAGGAAGAGTCCTGTCGAGGGTCCAGCCTGAAGGCTATGGTGACGGCGGCGCTATCGCTGGCACCAAGGAAATATGCGGAGAGCCTGGTTGTACAGTCCACGATTAAGGTGTGGAACCAGCTGAGGAGGCGTTTTTGGATAGAGGGGATGTCGGTGTTAACATTGGGATGTGAGAACCACGGGTTTGAGCCGGGGGGCGGATGGTATGTGTAGGAAGTGGAGAGAGGTGGGGTTGGTGAGGGCGAGGGATTTGTACCAAGAAGAAAGGTTCACGAGCATAGAGGAGCTTGGGGAAGGGGTAAAGCTACCAAGGGAAAGCAAATTTAGATATTTACAAGTAAGGGACTTTGCACAGAAGGTGTGGAAAGGGTTCCCCCAAGCTGCTGACGCATGCCCTATTTGAAGGGTTGCTGCTTCCGCATGTGGAAGGGTAGGGTAGGATTGGGGACATTTATGGACGGTTGGGAGAGCAGGGGTGTGTGCAGGTGGTGAGGATCAAGGAGAAGTGGGAGGAGGAGTTGGGAGGGGAGATAGATTGGGGGGTGTGGAGTGAGGCCTTACGCAGGGTGAATTCGACCTCCTAGTGTGAGGATGAGCCTGATGCAGTTTAAGGTGGTACACGGGGTGCTTATGACATGGGCGAGGATGAGTGAGTGGGTTCTATCGGGGTAGCAGATGAGTGTGAGAGGTGTGGGCAGGGGCCAGCGAATCACGCGCACATGTTTTGTGGGTGTGAGAAGCGGGAGTGTTCGGGACGTTAACAAAGATTATGGGAGAGGGGGTTGGGCCGGACCCTATGGTGGCGATCTTCGGGATATCGGAGAAGCCGGAGCTGATGGAGGGGAGGAAGGCCGATGACATGGCCTTCTCTGATTGCCTCGCGGAGAATTTTATTGGAATGGTGGTCGGCAACGCCTGGCTAAGGGACCTTCCTCCAGTTGGAATATGAACTGAGGGGCTCGGCGGAGGGCTTCCAGAAAAGGTGGGGACTGTCCGTGGCTGGTTCGAGGTGGAGTTTGTCACCGCGGGGGCTGGGGGGACCCTGCGCAGACTGTAAAATTGAGTTGGGGTGTATGTTGCCCGGATTAATTATATTTGGAATAAAATACATTAAAAAATAACAAGTAAGAAGCTACATTGTAAGCTCAGCAGAGACACTGGGTACAGAAAAGGCCTTGGGCTGGATTTACCGACCCTGCATCCGCTGACTGCACCCCTCGTTGACTGGAAATCCGTGTGTCAGCATGAGAACCAGAATATCCCACTGGAGTGAACCTCCGGTAGATTCCGCCCCCTATGTCTATTAAGAAATTGGGCAGACAAACAACCAAACAGATCTGACAATGGGAAATGTCATACGAGGAGCAGTTAAGGACTCTGGGACTGTACTCAATGGGGTTTAGAAGGATGAGGGGGGATCTCATTGAAATTTACGGACTACTGAGAGGCCTAGATAGAGTGAATGTGGAGAGGATGTTTCCACGAGGAGGAGAAACCAGAACCTAAGGGCACAGCCTCAGATTGAAGGGACTATTCTTTAAAACTGAGATGAGGAATTTCTTCAGCCAGAGGGTGGTGAATCTGTGGAACTCTGCTGCAGAAGGCTGTGGAGGCCAAGTCACTGAGTGTCTTTAAGACAGAGATAGATAGGTTCTTGCTAATAATAAGGGGATCGGGGCTGTATGGTGGCACAGTGGCTAGCACTGCTGAGGACCCGGGTTCGATCCTGGCTCTGGGTCACTGTCCGTGGGGAGTTTGCACATTCTCCCCGTGTCTGCATGGGTTTCACCCCCACAACCCAATGATGTGCAGGTTAGGTGGACTGGCCACGCTAAATTGCCCCTTAATTGGAAAAAATTATTGGGTACTCTAAATTTATATTTAAAAAAAAAAAGGGGACCGGGGTTATGGGAAGAAGGCAGGAGAATGGGGATGAGAAACATATCAGCAATGATAGAATGTCGGAGCAGTCGCGATGGGCCGAATGGCCTAATTCTGCTGCTACGTCTTATGGTCTTAAATGTGAAGTATCAGCCGTAACACAAGGTTGAGGGTGACATTACAAGCCAGTACAGTACTGAAGGCGTGTCAGATGCCATCTTTCATATGAGCCATTAAGTTGAGGTTCCATATGGTATGTCTGTACTATTTAAGGAGTCCTCCCCAGCACCCTGGCTAATATTTATCCCTCAATCTACAAGCCTGGGAATCAGGAGAATGGTTGAAATGTTTAGCTGTGATCTTGAACCTGTTTCTTAAGTGTATTGCTCAAACACTCACCTGTGAAATCTCAGTAACTATAGCTTGGGCGTCGACAAGTTGAAAATGTTAGCATCCAGATTAAAAATGAGAATTGACCATTGATATTTGTGGAACCTTGCCGTATGCAATTTGGCTGCTACATTTCTTGCATCACAACAGTGACTACACTTCAAAAGTACTTGTGTCTGGAGTTTGTGAAAGGGCCTCTTGTGTAATTGCAAGTTCATTCTGTTTTAAAAAACTAGTGCCCACCATTGGGAAAGTGGGGGGGGGGGGGACTGTGGGGCGGAATGATGTGGGTTCTAAGCGACAATAAATAGAAAATCATTAGCACAGGGGTGTCAGAGGACCTGGGAAATTTGCAGTGATTACTTTCAATTGTCTAGGCTGTGAAGTAATTAAGGAAGCTAATCGAGTGCTGTGCTATACAACCTACAGAACTGTACTGTGGCTACACACCAGGCCTTTATAATACACAGGGCTGACAGTGTGTGGGATACAGTTCTGGTCACCGTGCGAGAAGAGAGAGGAGCAACAGAAGTAAGTGCATGAAGAAAGATGACAATCTCTATCTCTACAGTCCAGAATGATGGTAGTTCAAAAGTGATCTTCCATAAAATACCAAGTGCAAGTTAAGAGCTGCTTTAGACTCCTTTTTAACTCCCATTTCCTGGATCGATTTAATGTTTTTGGAACAATCTTCAGTCAATTAAGGGAAAAGGCAGGTTATTTTAAAATGCAATGGATAGTTGTGGTTTTGGAGGGTTCCTCTTGTCCATGACTTTTCCGATTTATAGCTGCCTGCAAGGTTTCATTGTGCCATGTTGATCATCAGCTACTGCTGGAAGTGAGGGGCGATCGTAGGGCAGAGGGGATAGTTATTTAATTTTGGGAATTAAATGCAGCACCCATTTGCTGTCCTTGTCTGGAAAGGTGGTTTTTGACTCCATTGGCTACTCTGAGTGAGAAGGTTGAGATCAAGTCCGACTTCAGCATTTCACATGAGGAACAATTAAGTGTAGTACTCAGTGCTCATTGTTGGGTGCTTCCTGTGATTTTAAACAGAGGCTTCATCCGCTTATTCAGTTGAAGTAAAAAAATTCTTGTATAAATAAAGACTTGCACCTTTCACAACCGTGGGATGTTCCAAAGTTGTTTACAGCCGAAGCTACTTTTGAACTGTAGTCACTATTATAATGTGGGGAACATGGCAACAAATTTGTACACCACAAGCTCCCACACGCAAGAAATGCAGTGATGACCAGACAATCTGTTCTATTAATGTTAGATTCAGGGATGAATATTGACCAGGATGCTTGGGGAACTCGCTTGATGATTTCATATAGTGCCATGGAATCTTTTACCTGAGATAGATGACTGGGTTTTCACACCTAAATGAACTATCTTGCCCAAAAGACAGCACCTCCAACAGTGCAGCACACTTGTCAGTCTGAGTGTCAGCCTGTATTGTGCTCAAAAGTTTCTGGAGTGAGACTTGAATCCACAACTTTCAGATTCAGCCATCATCGAGTGAGACCAGAGACTTGAACAAATTCTGTCTTTCCTTCCCTGCCCCCACCAAAGAGATTGGTAGATGGTATTGATGACTCAGTGAGAAGTTGTTGATATGTTAGGTTTTGATTGAAAGAACGACGTGCACATGCTGTGCAGAACACAGCGATACAGTGTTGGGACAAGGGCACTTGAGTAGGATATTGCAACACAAATGTGCTGCAGCTTAAATCTGCACTGGAATTTTTCAGAATCATTTCTCGTGTGTTCCCAATATCCATTCAAGACCATGTTCTTTCTGATTTCCTTTTAGAGAACTCTGCTTCAACATTATCATCCACTCTGCATTAAAGATTTTCTTCCTGACAGCACTCTCCCTGCAACCAACCCCCATTCCTTTTGTGATCATTTTCAATTTTTGCCCATTTGTTACCACCCTACTGGTCAATGGGAAAAATCTCTTCACTTAGCTTGGGAGTTATGCTTTCAAGTTCCACTCTAGAAGCTTGGGCATATAATTCCGACTGGCAACATTGGAGGGAGCACTGCACTGTCAGAAGCTGTCTTTCAGCTGAGATGCTAAACTGAGGGTCCGTGTGCCCGATGGATGAGATGTAGAAAATCTCATGGTGCTGTTTGAAAAGAGCAAGGGAATTCTCCCTGCCATCCTGGCTTTCATTTGATTTCATTCAATTTCATAAAATCATTAGCTGTTCATTATCTCATTGCTGTTTGGGAAGCTTGCTGCTATGTTTCCTACATTATAATAACCATGATGTGGAGATGCTGAATTGGGGTGGGCACAGTAAGAAAGCTTACAATGCAGGGCGGCACAGTGGTTAACATTGCAGTCTTACGACGCCGAGGTCCCAGGTTCATTCCCGGCTCTGGGTCACCGTCCGTGTGCAGTTTGCACATTCTCCCCGTGTTTGCGTGAGTTTCACCCCCCACAACCCAAAGATGTGCAAGGTAGGTGGATTGCACATGCTAAATTGTCCCTTAATTGGAGAAAATGAATTGGATACTCTAAATTTGAAAAAAAAAGTCTTGCAACACCAGGTTAAAGTCCAACAGCACTCGCCTGATGAAAGAGCTGTGCTCCGAAAGCTCGTGATTCCAAACAAACCTGTTGGACTTTAACCTGGTGTTGTGAGACTTCTTACTATATTATAATAGTTGCTCTCCCAAATTATTTAATTGACAAAAAGTATTTTGGGACTTCCTGAGGTCATGAAAGAAAATTTAGTTCTACTTGTAATTCTTCTAAAGCTTGCAGTGATCAGAGAACAATTTTTCCAAATGTCCCAGTATATGAAACTAGTTGTTAGTTTCATTGTTGTATTGTTCCTCTGTGTAGAAAGAACAGGACTGATGTGACAAATGACCTTTCATTAAGTCCTTGTGCTGGGTTTTGTACTGAAGGAGTGCATCAGTATTTGATCTAAAGAGCTGTGATTGTTGCAGAGAAATGTAGTGATTTTGCTGTGAGTGGATCCTCTCCAGTCATGCAATTTCCTGAAGCTTCGAACATGGAACACAGCAAAGGGTGCCTTAAATTGGGTGCAGAACAGAGATCCTGCATAAGAGTAAATTTGTTCTAAAGGGCTAATTAAAATAGGGAGCAGGGTGGTAAAGAAATTACCCCATGACCTACCCCTCACTGTCTCTGTACCCTCCACAACCACCACCTCTACAACGGTCAGATCTGTGGTCATATAATTCTGGCATCTTGTGCATCTGGATTTTCATTGCTCCATTGTTGGTGACTGTCTTCAACTGATGAATCTCAAAGCCCTAGAATTCCCTCAAAACGTTTCTGCCTTTCCACACCTTGACTAAGTGTTTGGTCACCAATCTTGATGCATCTTGCTTTAGTTTGGTGTTGGTTTCTGTCTGATTTTGCACTTCTTATAGATGCATATTACTGTACTGTGGGTCCCAGAGAGAATTCATAACTAAACAGTTCTTTTTTTGGCTTTGCACTGTCTTGTGTCTAAAATCTTGTGATTCCTGGTAGTCTAACTCTCACTTAAAAATAAAGTTTTTTTTTAAACTTAAGAGCACCCAATTCATTTTTTCCAATTACGGGGCAATTTGGCATGGCCAATCCACCTACCTTGCACATCTTTGGGTTGTAGGGGCGAAACCCATGCAAACACTGGGAGCATGTGCATCCACATTTAAGGGCAACACGGTAGTGTAGTGGTTAGCACAATTGCTTCACAGCTCCAGGGTTCCAGGTTCGATACCCGGCTGAGTCACTGTCTGTGCGGAGTCTGCACGTTCTCCCTGTGTGTGTGAGGGTTTTGGTGCCGTGAGGCAGCAGTGGTACCCACTGTGCCACCGTGCTGCCCTCAAACCTAAAAATGAAGTTGATGTCCTGACAGTATGCTATTTGCACCAGCAAGCTGCTGAAATACTAACCTCACTGGGAGATTGTTTTGTTTTGTTGTATGATGCAGAATACTGGGTGACTGAGTGGCTCTTGGAGCAGTCCAGCGAGTGCCTGAGCTGTGAGAGTACTTGGTCAGTATATTTTTCATGCTGGCAGTTACTATTCTTGCATCTCATCTTAGTTCTGTCAGGAGCACGGTGTAAAAAAATAAGTATTTTCAATGGAATTTGGGAAGCAAAAAAAGCAGCCTGGTCTGCTGTTAGTTTCCCCAGTTTAAAGAGAATCCATCGTGGCTCAGTAGGTAGTACACTTGTTTGAGTCAGAAGATTGAGGTGAAGTCCTACTCCAGATACTTGGGCACATAATTCCGATACTTCTAGTGTAGGATTGAGGATACATCTACCCCATCAGCTGGACAGAAAAATCCAGTAGGTCCAATGTGCACTGTGGGTTTTCAAATTGGGGCACCACGGTAGCATAGTGGTTAGCACAGTGGCTTCACAGCACTAGGGTCCCAGGTTCGATTCCCTGCTGGGTCACTGTCTGTGCGGCGTCTACACGTTCTCCCCGTGTCTCCGTGGGTTTCCTCCGGATGCTCCGGTTTCCTCCCACAGTCCAAAGATGTGCAGGTTAGGTGGTAGGTGGATTGGCCATGCTAAATTGCCCTTCGTGTCCAAAAAAGGTTAGGAGGGTTTATTGGGTTAGGGGGAGAGGGTGGAAGTGAGGGCTTAAGTGGGTTGGTGCAGATTCGATGGGCCGAATGGTCTCCTTCTGCACTGTATGGCCTCCTGCACTGTATGTTCTATCCAATTCAAAGAGGAGCAGGGAAGTTCTCCCTTTTGTTTTGAATGATGTTAGCCTTTAACCAAGATAACTGAAGCAGATTTTCCAATCATAATTTTTGTTTGAGTTTGCTAAGTGCAAATTGGCTGCTGTGTTTCCTACTTTACCACAGTGACTAGTATGCTTTCAGATTTCCTGAGTTTGTGAAAGACACAGCTGGATTCTCCGATTTTCAGGTTATGTCCTGACGCCCGGCATGGGAACGCTGGCGTTTTATGACCCAAACATTCGGCGCAAAATGGCCACCGCCCCCCTATCTGGTGGGGAGCTAGCAGGCAGTGTAGAGCACCTGGCTCTAGCTGCGGTATGGCCGGAGATCTGGCGGGTCTGTGGCCGCGCATGTGCACGGCGGCGGCCTGCAGCGGCCCCGCCGTGCAACATGGCGCCATCTGCGCGTGGATCGGGCCTGCCAAATAGTGTCTCCATTTTGGCCGGCTCGTGACCTCCGAACCATGCCCCAACAGTGCCCCCAGCCCCTGCCAAAGTCTACCCTGCTCGCGGATCAGCCCTCCCCCGATTGTGGCAGTACTGGACTGAGTCTGCAGCCGCCATGCCGAGTTCCCGACAAATAATGTAGCATGAGAGACCCAAGCCGCCGGGAACTCGGGGCATCAAGGGGAGGGCCTCGGGCAACGTCCTGAAGCCGTCGATGCGGCGTACTCCGAGTACGTCGCTTTGTAGGGGGCGGAGCATTGCGAAAGTGGTGCCGCCCCCGATTTCAGTCCGAACGTTGATTCTCCAATTGGCAAACGTGATATCGGTATCGGAGAATCTCACCTACTATTTTATGCAAACATCCCTAAAAACATCGGGTTATTGACATTTCTGAAACTCTGCACTATCAGATCAAAAGGTTTCCAAAGGCTGAATAGAAGAAGGGAAATTTTGTGGAGGGCAAATTTAATTTCAGAAACCTGTGTAAGTATAATTGAAGATCTCTTGATAAGAGTCTGTGTGAGAGGAAGGAGAATTAATCTGCCCACACCTGGAGAGCCCCTTTTAATGCAGTAATAAATTGAATGGAAAAAAAAGTGTAGAGCAAGTATGTTTTCCAATCAAAGTTCACTCACATTGCCGAATGCTGAAAGCTTTCCCTTATTTAAATAACAAATTGATCTCCCATGCCATCGTTAATAGAGAATTTGCAAGAGATGTTAAATTACCTGCGCAAAGCTGATGTTGTCATTTTCACCCATGTCCAAGTCTTCCCCCTCCCTCCCTTTCTCGCCCCCTCCCTCCCTTTCTCGCCCCCTCCCTCCCTTTCTCGCCCCCTCCCTCCCTTTCTCGCCACCTCCCTCCCTTTCTCGCCCCCTCCCTCCCTTTCTCGCCCCCTCCCTCTCTTCCTCGCCCCCTCCCTCTCTTCCTCGCCCCCTCCCTCTCTTCCTCGCCCCCTCCCTCTCTTCCTCGCCCCCTCCCTCTCTTCCTCGCCCCCTCCCTCTCTTCCTCGCCCCCTCCCTCTCTTCCTCGCCCCCTCCCTCTCTTCCTCGCCCCCTCCCTCTCTTCCTCGCCCCCTCCCTCTCTTCCTCGCCCCCTCCCTCTCTTCCTCGCCCCCTCCCTCTCTTCCTCGCCCCCTCCCTCTCTTCCTCGCCCCCTCCCTCTCTTCCTCGCCCCCTCCCTCTCTTCCTCGCCCCCTCCCTCTCTTCCTCGCCCCCTCCCTCTCTTCCTCGCCCCCTCCCTCTCTTCCTCGCCCCCTCCCTCTCTTCCTCGCCCCCTCCCTCTCTTCCTCGCCCCCTCCCTCTCTTCCTCGCCCCCTCCCTCTCTTCCTCGCCCCCTCCCTCTCTTCCTCGCCCCCTCCCTCTCTTCCTCGCCCCCTCCCTCTCTTCCTCGCCCCCTCCCTCTCTTCCTCGCCCCCTCCCTCTCTTCCTCGCCCCCTCCCTCTCTTCCTCGCCCCCTCCCTCTCTTCCTCGCCCCCTCCCTCTCTTCCTCGCCCCCTCCCTCTCTTCCTCGCCCCCTCCCTCTCTTCCTCGCCCCCTCCCTCTCTTCCTCGCCCCCTCCCTCTCTTCCTCGCCCCCTCCCTCTCTTCCTCGCCCCCTCCCTCTCTTCCTCGCCCCCTCCCTCTCTTCCTCGCCCCCTCCCTCTCTTCCTCGCCCCCTCCCTCTCTTCCTCGCCCCCTCCCTCTCTTCCTCGCCCCCTCCCTCTCTTCCTCGCCCCCTCCCTCTCTTCCTCGCCCCCTCCCCCTCTTCCTCGCCCCCTCCCTCTCTTCCTCGCCCCCTCCCTCTCTTCCTCGCCCCCTCCCTCTCTTCCTCGCCCCCTCCCTCTCTTCCTCGCCCCCTCCCTCTCTTCCTCGCCCCCTCCCCCTCTTCCTCGCCCCCTCCCCCTCTTCCTCGCCCCCTTCCCCTCGCCCCCTCCCCCTCCTCCTCTCCCCCTCTTCCTCGCCCCCTCCCCCTCTTCCTCGCCCCCTCCCCCTCTTCCTCGCCCCCTCCCCCTCTTCCTCGCCCCCTCCCCCTCTTCCTCGCCCCCTCCCTCTCTTCCTCGCCCCCTCCCTCTCTTCCTCGCCCCCTCCCTCTCTTCCTCGCCCCCTCCCTCTCTTCCTCGCCCCCTCCCCCTCTTCCTCGCCCCCTCCCCCTCTTCCTCGCCCCCTCCCCCTCTTCCTCGCCCCCTCCCCCTCTTCCTCGCCCCCTCCCCCTAGCCCCCTCCCCCTCCTCCTCTCCCCCTCTTCCTCGCCCCCTCCCCCTCTTCCTCGCCCCCTCCCCCTCTTCCTCGCCCCCTCCCCCTCTTCCTCGCCCCCTCCCCCTCTTCCTCGCCCCCTCCCCCTCTTCCTCGCCCCCTCCCCTCTTCCTCGCCCCCTCCCCCTCTTCCTCGCCCCCTCCCCCTCTTCCTCGCCCCCTCCCCCTCTTCCTCGCCCCCTCCCCCTCTTCCTCGCCCCCTCCCCCTCTTCCTCGCCCCCTCCCCCTCTTCCTCGCCCCCTCCCCCTCTTCCTCGCCCCCTCCCCCTCTTCCTCGCCCCCTCCCCCTCTTCCTCGCCCCCTCCCCCTCTTCCTCGCCCCCTCCCCCTCTTCCTCGCCCCCTCCCCCTCTTCCTCGCCCCCTCCCCCTCTTCCTCGCCCCCTCCCCCTCTTCCTCGCCCCCTCCCCCTCTTCCTCGCCCCCTCCCCCTCTTTCTCGCCCCCTCCCCCTCTTTCTCGCCCCCTCCCCCTCTTTCTCGCCCCCTCCCCCTCTTTCTCGCCCCCTCCCCCTCTTTCTCGCCCCCTCCCCCTCTTTCTCGCCCCCTCCCCCTCTTTCTCGCCCCCTCCCCCTCTTTCTCGCCCCCTCCCCCTCTTTCTCGCCCCCTCCCCCTCTTTCTCGCCCCCTCCCCCTCTTTCTCGCCCCCTCCCCCTCTTTCTCGCCCCCTCCCCCTCTTTCTCGCCCCCTCCCCCTCTTTCTCGCCCCCTCCCCCTCTTTCTCGCCCCCTCCCCCTCTTTCTCGCCCCCTCCCCCTCTTTCTCGCCCCCTCCCCCTCTTTCTCGCCCCCTCCCCCTCTTTCTCGCCCCCTCCCCCTCTTTCTCGCCCCCTCCCCCTCTTTCTCGCCCCCTCCCCCTCTTTCTCGCCCCCTCCCCCTCTTTCTCGCCCCCTCCCCCTCTTTCTCGCCCCCTCCCCCTCTTTCTCGCCCCCTCCCCCTCTTTCTCGCCCCCTCCCCCTCTTTCTCGCCCCCTCCCCCTCTTTCTCGCCCCCTCCCCCTCTTTCTCGCCCCCTCCCCCTCTTTCTCGCCCCCTCCCCCTCTTTCTCGCCCCCTCCCCCTCTTTCTCGCCCCCTCCCCCTCTTTCTCGCCCCCTCCCCCTCTTTCTCGCCCCCTCCCCCTCTTTCTCGCCCCCTCCCCCTCTTTCTCGCCCCCTCCCCCTCTTTCTCGCCCCCTCCCCCTCTTTCTCGCCCCCTCCCCCTCTTTCTCGCCCCCTCCCCCTCTATCTCGCCCCTCCCCCTCTATCTCGCCCCTCCCCCTCTATCTCGCCCCTCCCCCTCTATCTCGCCCCCTCCCCCTCTTTCTCGCCCCCTCCCCCTCTTTCTCGCCCCCTCCCCCTCTTTCTCGCCCCCTCCCCCTCTTTCTCGCCCCCTCCCCCTCTTTCTCGCCCCCTCCCCCTCTTTCTCGCCCCCTCCCCCTCTTTCTCGCCCCCTCCCCCTCTTTCTCGCCCCCTCCCCCCTTTCGCGCCCCCCTCCACTCTCCTCTTTCTCGCCCCCCCCTCCCTCTCCTCTTTCTCGCCCCCTCCCTCTCCTCTTTCTCGCCCCCCTCCCTCTCCTCTTTCTCGCCCCCCTCCCTCTCCTCTTTCTCGCCCCCACCTCCCTCTCCTCTTTCTCGCCCCCACCTCCCTCTCCTCTTTCTCGCCCCCACCCCCTCCCTCTCCTCTTTCTCACCCCCACCCCCTCCCTCTCCTCTTTCTCGCCCCCACCCCCTCCCTCTCCTCTTTCTCGCCCCCACCCCCTCCCTCTCCACTTTCTCGCCCCCCCCCCCCCTCCCTCCCTCCCTCTCTTTCTGATTGTCCCAATTTTAGATACATTAAAATGAACAGCTTGATTTGTCTGCTACAGAACTGTGTTGAATTCTTCAGGGTTGGTTTCTGAATTTATTCAGCAGGATAAAAGTTGTACTTAAACTTCGGAGATAATTGACTACTGTAATGTAATGGTATTTGAGGGTTACTTGTTGTGAAACGTGTTGCTGTTTACTCGACAGGTAATATGTACTTCCATGTTCACTACCATAAGGTGTCCATGATGATGTGGGTTGACAATTTATAAATACAAGATTACAAAGTATTTACAACATGGAAATAGGCTATTCGGCCCATCACTTCCATACTGGTGGTTACACCCTGTGCAAACCTCCTCACACCTCTTTGTCTGACCACGTCTACTGCTTTCTCCCTCATGAACTTGCCTAGCTTCCCCTTAAATTCATCTGTGCTATTTGCCTCAGCTACTACTGAGTTTCCAATTCTCATCATTTGCTGGTTAAATATGTTGTTCTTGAATTCCGTATTGGATTTATTAGTAACTCTCCTGTAAATGTGGCCCCTAGTTCTGGTTCCTTTTGGGCAATGGAAACATCCTCTCCATGTCTCCGTGTCAAAATATTTCAACTCCCTAGTCTTTTTTTCTTAAATATTGTTCAGTTCTTGATGGGTATAATCTCTGGGTTCTGGTATCATTACAATAAATCATTTTTGTATCTTCTCCAGTGCCTCTATATACTTTTTATAATATGGCGGTACAAATTGTTGACAAGTGTTCGGAATGGTCTAACTAGACTGCTACACCAGTGTAATGTGACTTCTCTCATATTCAATTCTATCCTAGAAACGACCCCTAGTGTTATTTTTCAAAGAAGTATGTATCATCCTTATTCTTCCTACCAAAATTTACATGCCCATTCTGAATTTTGAAATTGAGTCATGGAGGTCTACAGCACAGAAAAGGCCCTTCATCCTATAGCTTCTGCACCCGTCAAAAACAACCACCTAAGTATTTTAATTCCGTTTTCCAGCCCTTGCCCCGTAGCCTTGTGTGTGCCTCTGTATCGCATGCATACATCTAAATACTTCTTAAATGTTATGAGGATCTGTGCCTCCACCACCCTTTCAGGCAGTGAGTTCCAGACTCTCACCAAGATCTGGATGAAAACGTTTTTTCTCACGTCCCCTATGAACCTCCTGGACCCTTGCCTTAAATTTATGCCCCCGGTCATTGATCCCTCCACCAACGTTAAGTTTCTTCATGTCTTTATTTATGCCACTCATAGAGGGCAGCACGGTGGTGCAGTGGTTAGCACTGCCATCTCACGGCATCGAGGTCCCAGGCTCGATCCCGGCTCTGGGTCACTGTCCGTGTGGAGTTTGCACATTCTCCCCGTGTTAGTGAAACTCACCCCCACAACCCAAAGATGTTCAGATAGGTGGATTGGCGACGCTAAATTGCACCTTAATTGGAAAGAAAAATAATTGGATTCTCTAAATTTTAAAAATAAAGTCTATGCCACTCATCTGACAACTTAAATTCCATTCATTTTTGTAAAAATTGAACAACAATGGCCCTAGTACTGATCTGCCACTTCCCACCATTTGCGCAATCCGAGTATTTACCTTTTAAATCTCACTGCTATCTTTGTTTTAATAAATTTAGAGTGCCCAATTTTTATTTTCCAATTAAGGGCAATTTAGTGTGGTCAATCCACCTACCTGAACATCTTTGGGTTGTAGGGGTGAAACCCATGCAGACAAGGGGAGAATGTGCGAACTCCACACGGACACCATGCTGCCCGATATCACTGCTTTCTTGTGTTGTAGCCAAATTGTTATCCCCGTTTTGTTATCTGTTACCTGACTGCAATTATTTGAGAACTTGGTCATAAATGTTAAGAGGGAATTCAGGAGAAACCTTTACTCTGGGTAGAATGTGGAACTTGCTGCTATATAGAAAAGTTAAAGGAAATAGCATCGATGCATTTTAGGGAGGGTTTGATAAACACATTGGAGAGAAAGAAATAGAATACATATTGATGGGGTGAGATGAGATGAGATAGAGCAGGAGGAGGCTCGAGTGGAAAATATTCACCAGCATTGACCAGTTGGGCTGACTGGCCTGTTTGTGCTGTAAATTCTCTGCTCATTGGAGTTGATTTTTGGTCAGTCGGTCGGCGGATTGTTTTCGGTCAGTCGGTCGGCGGATTGTTTTCGGTCAGTCGGTCGGCGGATTGTTTTCGGGCAGTCGGTCGGCGGATTGTTTTCGGTCAGTCGGTCGGCGGATTGTTTTCGGGCAGTCGGTCGGCGGATTGTTTTCGGTCAGTCGGTCGGCGGATTGTTTTCGGTCAGTCGGTCGGCGGATTGTTTTCGGTCAGCCGGTCGCCGGATTGTTTTCGGTCAGCCGGTCGCCGGATTGTTTTCGGTCTGTCGGTCGCGGGATTGTTTTCGGACTGTCGATCGCCGGATTGTTTTCGGTCAGTCGGTCGGCGGTTGGTTTTCGGTCAGCCGGTCGCCGGATTGTTTTCGGTCAGCCGGTCGCCGGATTGTTTTCGGTCTGTCGGTCGCGGGATTGTTTTCGGACTGTCGATCGCCGGATTGTTTTCGGTCAGTTGGTCAGCGGTTGGTTTTCGGTCAGTCGGTCGCCGGATTGTTTTCGGTCAGTCGGTCGGCGGTTGGTTTTCGGTCAGTCGGTCGGCGGATTGTTTTCGGTCAGTCGGTCGCCGGATTGTTTTCGGTCAGTCGGTCGGCGGTTGGTTTTCGGTCAGTCGGTCGGCGGATTGTTTTCGGTCAGTCGGTCGGCGGATTGTTTTCGGTCAGTCGGTCGGCGGATTGTTTTCGGTCAGCCGGTTGCCGGATTGTTTTCGGTCAGCCGGTCGCCGGATTGTTTTCGGTCAGCCGGTCGCCGGATTGTTTTCGGTCTGTCGGTCGCGGGATTGTTTTCGGACTGTCGATCGCCGGATTGTTTTCGGTCAGTCGGTCAGCGGTTGGTTTTCGGTCAGTCGGTCGCCGGATTGTTTTCGGTCAGTCGGTCGGCGGTTGGTTTTCGGTCAGTCGGTCGGCGGTTGGTTTTCGGTCAGTCGGTCGGCGGATTGTTTTCGGTCAGTCGGTCGCCGGATTGTTTTCGGTCAGTCGGTCGCCGGATTGTTTTCGGGCAGTCGGTCGCCGGATTGTTTTCGGTCAGTCGGTCGCCGGATTGTTTTCGGTCAGTCGGTCGCCGGATTGTTTTCGGTCAGTCGGTCGCCGGATTGTTTTCGGGCAGTCGGTCGCCGGATTGTTTTCGGTCAGTCGGTCGCCGGATTGTTTTCGGTCAGTCGGTCGCCGGATTGTTTTCGGTCAGTCTGTCGCCGGATTGTTTTCGGGCAGTCGGTCGCCGGATTGTTTTCGGTCAGTCGGTCGCCGGATTGTTTTCGGGCAGTCGGTCGCCGGATTGTTTTCGGTCAGTCGGTCGCCGGATTGTTTTCGGGCAGTCGGTCGCCGGATTGTTTTCGGTCAGTCGGTCGCCGGATTGTTTTCGGGCAGTCGGTCGCCGGATTGTTTTCGGTCAGTCGGTCGCCGGATTGTTTTCGGTCAGTCGGTCGCCGGATTGTTTTCGGTCAGTCGGTCGCCGGATTGTTTTCGGTCAGTCGGTCGCCGGATTGTTTTCGGGCAGTCGGTCGGCGGTTGGTTTTCGGTCAGTCGGTCGCCGGATTGTTTTCGGGCAGTCGGTCGCCGGATTGTTTTCGGGCAGTCGGTCGGCGGTTGGTTTTCGGTCAGTCGGTCGGCGGATTGTTTTCGGTCAGTCGGTCGGCGGATTGTTTTCGGTCAGTCGGTCGCCGGATTGTTTTCGGGCAGTCGGTCGCCGGATTGTTTTCGGTCAGTCGGTCGCCGGATTGTTTTCGGGCAGTCGGTCGCCGGATTGTTTTCGGTCAGTCGGTCGCCGGATTGTTTTCGGTCAGTCGGTCGCCGGATTGTTTTCGGGCAGTCGGTCGCCGGATTGTTTTCGGGCAGTCGGTCGGCGGTTGGTTTTCGGTCAGTCGGTCGGCGGATTGTTTTCGGTCAGTCGGTCGCCGGATTGTTTTCGGTCAGTCGGTCGCCGGATTGTTTTCGGTCAGTCGGTCGCCGGATTGTTTTCGGGCAGTCGGTCGGCGGTTGGTTTTCGGTCAGTCGGTCGGCGGATTGTTTTCGGTCAGTCGGTCGCCGGATTGTTTTCGGGCAGTCGGTCGCCGGATTGTTTTCGGGCAGTCGGTCGGCGGTTGGTTTTCGGTCAGTCGGGCGCCAGTTGGTTGGTTGTCAGTCAGTACACAGGAGACAAGATTAATGGAAATTTAGTGTGGCCAATTCATCTACCCTGCACATCTTTGGGTTATGGGAGTAAAACCCACACAGACATGGGGAGAATGTGCAAACTCTACACCGGACACTGATGCGGGGTGCTTTGAGGCAGCAGTGCTAACCACTGAACCGCCGTGCTGCCCTGGGTCTGGGTCTTTGGGGGTAAAGCAAATTACTGCGAATGCTGGAATCTAAAACAAAAACAGAAATTACTGGACAATCGCAGCCAGTCTGACAGTGTCTGTGGAGAGAGGAGAGAGAACGTTTAGAATCTGGATGACTGTCAAATCTGGAGGGAACTGGAAATGGGGTCAGATTTATATTGTTGTGTGGGTGTGGAGTGGAAATCCAGCCCCACCGCACTCCCCATACCCCAAAAACAATAAGGGGGGTTTTGAATCTATGCCACCAGACCATTTGTGGACGACATTCCATCATAGCTAACAAATGTGGAGAGTAGGCATAGAATCATAGAATTTACAGTGCAGAAGAGGCCATTCGGCCCATCGAGTCTGCACCGGCTCCCGGAAAGAGCACCCCACCCAAGGTCCACACCTCCACCCCATCCCCACAACCCAGCAACCCCACCCAACACCAAGGGCAATTTTGGACACTATGGGCAATTTAGCATTGCCAATCCACCTAACCCGCACATCTTTGGACTGTGGGAGGAAACCGGAGCACCCGGAGGATACCCACGCGCACACGGGGCGGATGTGCAGACTCCGCACAGACAGTGACCCAAGCCGGAATCGAACCTGGGACCCTGGAGCTGTGAAGCATTTGTGCTATCCACAATGCTGCCGTGCTGCCCTGACGCATGGACGTCATCCGTGAATCTTACATTAATTGATTTTAACTTGGCACATTACCACCTCCAGTTTGCTCCAGTTAGAAATTTTTAGTTTTAGTCTGAAGGATGCAACACTAGTCACTTCTAAGCATGGATTAGTAAATTTACACTGATGGGAATGATTATTAGGGTGTGGAAGCTCTTCCCTGTACTTGAGGGCTTGAGGCATATAATCCAAGGACTCTTTGAAGAACAGTGGTGCTTTAATTTAGATTTAATAAATTTAAAAGGAAGCTAGAGAGTACGTGAGGGAGGGAGGGAGTAATAAAATAATTCTATGATCACAGGTAAAGCTAGAAAGATGCACAAACACCAGCAGAGACCTGGTGGGCTAAATATTTCTGCACTGCGATCCTGTGTAATTTACATTTATTTTAAAGGCCATAGAAGCCATACCTACAAAATGACTCTCCTGTGCAAATGGTTAGCAGAACCTTTGCATGTGTTCCTGTTTTATCTGGAATGCACATACTGAAAGAGAGGTAGAAGCAGATTCGCTAAGTTTCAAAGTGAATTCGGAATTAAATCTATTAAGAGGCAAAAACTGCAAGATTCTGGGAAGTGTGGGCTAGGAATTTGGATAGCTTTTTGAGCTGGCACAGGCATGATCGGATGAATGGTTTAAAAAAAATTAATTTACGGGATGTTGGTGTCGCTGGTTAGGCCAGCATTTATTGCCCATCCCTAGTTGCCCTCCAGAAGGTGGTGGTGAGTTGCCTTCTTGAACTGCTCCTTGAGGTGTCGGTACATCCACTGCTGTTGGGGACGGAGTTCCGGGATGTTTCCCCAGTGACAGTGAAGGAACAGCGATACATTTCTAAGTCAGGGTGGTGAGTGACTTGGAGGGAAACCTTCAGGTGGTGGGGTTCCCAGGTATCTGCTGCTCTTGTCCTTCTAGATGGTAGTGGGTTTGGAAGGTGCTGTCTAAGGAACCTTGGTGAGTTCTTGCAGTGCATCTTGTCGATGGTGCACATGGCTGCCACGGTTTGTCGGTGGCTGAGGGCTTGAATGTTTGTGGAAAGGACAGCAATCTTGCGGGATGCTTTGTCTTGGATGGTGTCAAGCGTCTTGTGTTGTTGGAGCTGCACTCATCCAGGCAAGTGGAGAGTATTCCATTACACTTTTTAAAAAAACAAATAAATTTAGAGTACTTGATTCATTTTTTCCAATTAAGAGGCAATTTAGCGTGGCCAATCCACCTACCCTGCACATCTTTTGGGTTGTGGGAACCCATGCAGACACGGGGAAAATATGCAAACTTCACACGGACAGTGACCCAGAGCCAGGATCAAACCTGGGACC
The DNA here is from genome assembly GCF_047496885.1 of Scyliorhinus torazame. Lineage (NCBI taxonomy): Eukaryota > Metazoa > Chordata > Chondrichthyes > Carcharhiniformes > Scyliorhinidae > Scyliorhinus > Scyliorhinus torazame. Next base: position 255,646,297 of record NC_092708.1, read on the forward strand.
TCGGTGTGGCAGCAATGCTAACCACTGTGCCACCATGCTGCCCTTTTCCATTATACTCCTGACTTATGCCTTGTAAATGGTGGACAGGCTTTGGGGGTCAGGAGGCGAGTTACTTGCTGTAGGATTCCAATCCTTTGACCTGCCCTGATAGCCATAATATAAGGCCATGAGACATAGCAACAGAATTAAGCCACTCGGCCCATCGTGTCTGTTCCGACATTCAATCATTGCTGGTATTTTTCTCATCCCCATTCTCCTGCCTTCTCCCCATAACTCTTGATCTCCTTATTGATCAAGAACCTATCTATCTCTGTCTTAAAGATACTCAGTGATTTGACGTCCACAGTCTTCTGTGGCAAAGAGTTCCACAGATTCATAGAATTTTTTAATAGATCATAGAATTTACAGTGCAGAAGGAGGCCATTCGGCCCATCGAGTCTGCACCGGCTCTTGGAAAGAACACCCGACCCAAGGTCAACACCTCCACCCTATCCCCATAACCCAGTAACCCCACCCAACACTCAGGGCAATTTTGGACACTAAGGGCAATTTATCATGGCCAATCCACCTAACCTGCACATCTTTGGACTGTGGGAGGAAACCGGAGCACCCGGAGGAAACCCACGCACACACTGGGAGGATGTGCAGATTCCGCACAGACAGTGACCCAAGACGGAACCGAACCTGGGACCCTGGAGCTGTGAAGCAATTGTGCTAGCCACAATGCACCACCCTCTGGCTGATTGAAATTCCTCATTTCTGTCTTAAAGGATTGCCCTTTCCGTCTGAGGTTGTGCCCTCTGGTTCTAGTTTTTCCTACCAGTGGAAACATCCTCTCCACGTCCACTCTATCCAAGTCTCGCAGTATCATGTAAGTTTCAACAAGATCCCCTCTCATCCTTCCTTCTAAACTCCCAACGAGTACAGACCCAGAATCCTCAACCGCTTCTCCTATTACAAGCTGATTATTCTTGTGAACCTCCTCTGGACCCTTTCCAAGGCCTGTACAGCCTTCCTTCGATACAAGGCCTAAAACTGTTCACAGTGCTCCAAATGAGGTCTGACCAGAGCCTTATACAGCCTCAGAAGTACATCCCTGCTCTTGTATTGTAGCCCTCTCTACATGCATGCCAACATCGTATTTGTCTTCCTTTTCTTTTATAAATTTAGAGTACCCAATTCATTTTTTTCCAATTAAGGGGCAATTTAGCGTGGCCAATCCACGTACCCTGCAGATCTTTGGGTTGAGGGAGCTAAACACACGCAAACGGGGAGAATGTGCAAACCCCACACTAACAGTGACCCAGAGCTGCGATTGAACCTGGGATCTCGGTGCTGTGAGGCAGCAGTGCTAGCCACTGCACCATCGTGCTGCCCCTGCATTTGCCTTCCTAACTACCGACTGAACCCGCACGTTAACCTTAAGACAATCTTGAACAAGGACTCCTAAGTCCCTTTGTGCTTCTGATTTCCGAAGCATTTCCCCATTTAGAAAATAGTCTATGCCTCCATTCCTCCTTCCACCGTGCATAATCTCACACTTTTCCACATTGTATTCCATCTGCCGTTTCTTTGCCCACTCTCCTAGCCTGTCCAAATCCTTCGGCAGCCCTCCTGCTTCCTCAATACTACCTGTCCCTCTGCTTATCTTTGTATCATCTGTAAACTTAGCAACATTGCCCTCAGTTTCTTCTTCCAGATCGCTAATGGTTAATCCAGTTCAGTTTCTGATCAATGGTAACCCCATGATGTTTATAGTGGGAGATTCAGCGATGGTAATGCCATTTGAATCTCAAGGGGCGGTGGTTAAATTCTCTCTTGTAGGAGATGGTCATTGCATGGCACATATGTGGCGCGAATGTAACTTGCCACTTGTCAGCCCAAGCCTGGATATTGTCCAGGTCTTGCTGCATTTGAACATGGACTGCTTCATTATCTGAGGAAATGCGAATGGTGCTGAACATTGTGCAGTCATCCGCAAACATCCCCACTTCTGACCTTATGATGGAAGTGAGGTCATTCATGAAGCAGCTGAAGATGGTTGGGCCTTGGACACTACCCTGAGGAGCTCCTGCAGTGATGTCCTGGAGCTGAGATGATTGACCTCCAACCACCACAACCATTTTCCTTTGTGGCAGGTATGACTCCAATCAATGGAGAGTTTTCCCCCTGATTCCCATTGACTCCAGTTTAGCTAGAACTCCTTGATGTCATACTCTGTCAAATACTGCCTTGGTGCCAAGTGCAGACACCTCTGGCATTCAGCTCTTTTTGTCCATGTTTGAACCAAGGCTGTGTTGAGGTCAGCAGCTGAGTGACCCTGACGGAATCCAAATTGAGTGCCCGTGAGCAGGTTATTGCTGAGTAAGTGACGCTTGATAGCACTGTTGATGACTCCTTCCATTGCTTTGCTGATGATGGAGAGTAGACTGATAGGGCAGTAATTGGCTGGGTTGCATTTGTCATGTTTCTTGTGTACAGGACACACATGGGCAACTTTCCACATTGCCGGGTAGATACCAGTATTGTAGTTGTACTGGAACAGCTTGTCTAGGGGGGGCGACCAGTTCTGGTGCACAAGTCTTCAGTACTATTGTCGGAATAGTGTCAGTGCCTTCAGCCGTTTCTTGATATCACGTGGAGTGAATTGTACTGGCTGAAGACTGACATCTGTGATGCTGGGGACCTCCGGAGGATATCGTGATGGATCATCCACTCGGCACTTCTGGCTGAGGATTATTGCGAATGCTGCAGCCTTGTCTTTTGCACATATGTGCTGGGCTTCTCCATCATTGAGGATGGGGATATTTGTGGAACCTCCTCCTCCAGTGAGTTGTTTAATTGTCCACCACCATTCACGGCTGGGTGTGACAGGACTACAGAGCTTAGACCTGATGCATTTGTTGTGCAATCGTTTGGCTCTGTCCATTACTGGCTGCTTACGCTGTTTGGCACACAAGTAGTCCTTTGTTGTAGCTTCACAAGGTTGGCACCTCATTTTTTGGTATGCATGGTGTTGCTCCTGGCATGCCCTCCTGCACTCTTCATTGATCCAAGGTTGATCCCCTGGACTAGTGGTAATGGTAGAGTGGGGGATATGCTGGCCATGAGGTCGTAGATTGTGGTTGAATACAATTCTGCTGATGGCCCACAGCACCTCATGGATGCCCAGTATTGAGTTGCTAGATCTGTTCGAAGTCTATTCCATTTAGCACAGTGGTAGTGCCACACAGCACGATGCAGGGTATCCTCAATGTGAAGTTGGGACTTTGTCTCCATGGGGACTGTGCGGTGGTCAATTCTACCGATACTGTCACGGACAGATGCATCTGCAGCAAGCAGATTGGTGAGGACAAGGTCAAGTATGTTTTTCCCTCTGTTGGTTCCCTCACCACCTGCTGCAGTCCCAGTCTAGCAGCTATATCCTTTAGGACCAGGCCAGCTTTGTTTGTGGTGGTACTACTGAGCCACCCAGAGCACATTCTGCACCTTTGCCAAGGGAGTTATCCTTGGTGTTCAACATGGAGGAGTACTGATTCATCAGCTGATGGTGGCCAGGACGTGGTGATCAGCAGGAGCTTTCCTTGTTTAAGCTGAAACCATGAGACTTCATGTGGTCCATAGTCGATGTTGAGGACTCCCAGGGCAACTTCCTCCCGACTCTTGGTGCGGCCACCCTCCGGATGAGACAGGACATACCCAGGAATGGTGATAGTGGTGCCTGGAACATTGTCTATAAGGTATGATTCTATGAGTCTGACTATGTCAGGCTGTTGCTTAGCTAGTCTGAGACAGCTCTCCCAGCTTTGGCACAAGCCCCAGATGTTAGTAAGGAGGACTTTGCTGGAATTGTCGTTTCCGGTGCCTGGTTCGATCCCGGGTGGTCTGTCTGGTTTCATTCCTGTTTTGTGTTTCTGTAGCGGTTGAGTACAACTGAGTGGCTTGCTCACATTCTCCCCATGTCTGCGTGGGTTTCACCCCCACAACCCAAAGATATGCTGGTTAGGTGGATTGGCCATGCTAAATTGCCCCTTAATTGGAAAAGAAATAATTGGCTACTCTAAATTTTATTTTTTAAAAACTGAGTGGCTTGCTAGGCCATTTCAGAGTCAACCACATTGCTGTCACATGTAGGCCACATGAGGTAAGGGTGGCAGATTTCCTTCCCTAAGGTTTTTACAACAATTGACAATGGTTTCATGGCCATCATTAGACTTTTGATTTCAGATATTTTATTGAGTTTGAATTCCATCACGTCCTGTGGTGGGATTTGATCCCAGGTCCCCAAATCATTATCCTGGATCTCTGGATTACTAGTCAGTGATAATTCTACTGCCTCCCCCATGCGCTACAATTCTGTTAATTGAAGAATCAGCAGAACAGCTGGCCTAAAACATGGTGTGTGATTGTAGGTGAGATTGGGCATTTCTGGGGAACCTACAAAGGTAAGCAAAAACTACATTTAAGTTGTGGCTTCCATGACCTCCGAGAACATCTCAAAGCAAGTTTCTGGCAATGAAATAATTTTTGAAGTATAGCCACTGTAGTGTAGTAGGCACCTTCCATCTTTCCTCACCTAACACTTTTCGTTATAACCCTTTACTAGATCTCTCGCATATGCTTATCGAGCAGCAAGTGGTTAGGATCTGGAATGCACTCCCTGTGTATGTAATAGTGGTAGATTCAAATGTTAGTTTCAAAGTGGAATTGAATGAGCACCTGAAGAGAGAAAATGGGAAAGGGAGGGCGGGGGGGAGGCAAGTAGGCTAACTAAGTTGCTCATTCAGAGAGCTGGCACAAACATGGGCTGAATGGCCTGCAACCCTGTAAAGATTCTATGATTCTAGCCTCCCCCCCCTAGGTGCACCAATGCTGTTCCTCTCAACTTTTCCCTATGGTGTGATGGTGACCAAGTAAACTGAATTTAATGATGTTGGTTGAAGGGTAAATATTGAACTGGACAGTGGGACAAATTCACCTGCTTTTCCCTAGGGGGCTGCATAGGGATCTTAGTTCTTGTGGGTAACTTTATGGATTCTGTGGCAGCAATCTTTGGAATGGAGCTTGAATATTCTGACTTTGACAAGAGTATTAATTACTTCATCTTAAAAAGAAACTTTACTCTCTGCATATTATTTCATAAATCTTATCGGTCAAATTAGAGAGTACTATATGTCGACACTTTTGTGCTTTGAAGCTTCTACAGTGAATTTCATAGGATCTGTAACTGTATAAATCATCAAATTCAGATGGGGCATGTTGGGATATGAAATTCCAACACAATTTTCCGACTAGAAGTCAGCAGAAAATCGGAATAAATCTTTACAAATTGTTGATTATGCCAGCAGCAAATCGGATTAAATCTTTACAAATTGTTGATTATGCCTCAGCTGGATCAGGTATATTAATAAAGTAAATGATTGGGCAAAACCATGACCAATGAATTTCGATGTATGCAAATGAGGGTATTCATTTCGGGCCTAAAAGGATAGAACAAGGTTCTTTCCAAATAGTCAGAAAAAAGAAAAGTAGGGCCAGATACATGGATCATTTGACACATCATGAACAAGTGAAGAAAATAATCAAGCTATCTAATTGAACGCTGGCCTTCAGCTATTTGAAAATTAGAATTCAAGGGGGTAGAATCATGCTTTAGTTATGCAAAGCTTTGGTTAGGTCACTCCAGGAATACCGAGAATAATTCTCGGCACCACCTCTTCAGAAGGATATATTGGTCTTGAAAGGAGTGCAGCATGGGGCCTGATTACACAAACTGCCTTTTGTATTCCTGAATACAAGTGGAGATTGAGATATGAAGGGGAGCTGATTGGGCAATCTAAGAGGAAGACATTTTTAAAGGTTAGAGCTGACCGTAAAAAGGTGGAAATTAATAAACACCTCCAAACGTCTTCCACCTTTTGTGTGGAATTGACTTCCGCAAATAGCAATGAATGCTAGATCAATTACTAATTTTAAAACTGAAGATTTTTGTTATCTGAAGATATTAAGAGATATGAGGAAAAGGTGGGTTTATGGAGGTAAAGTTCCAGATCAACCCTGCTCTGATTGAATGGTGGAACAAGCAGCTGAATTGTGTACTCACTTCTTATGGTGTCCAATTTTGGATATCACTTTACAGCCAAGGCTGTAGTAGAGACAGTGGAGAGCAGATTTGCCCTAACATAAGGGATGGAGGACTGCAGTTCTGTAAAGACTAATGAAGCTGCAGTTCTTATTAGAGCAGGAAAGGTTCCAAGGTATTCAAAATCATGAGGTGCTTTTCATAGAGTACATGGAGAGAAATTCTCATTGGCAGCACAGCTGGTAGCTAGTGTTTGGATCTTTGTCAGTCTGGCCTTGCTCAACATCTGTGTTTTCTACCCTTCCTTCATCTGCCTTCCCCTAACATATGAAATGATGTCTGAATATTGCATCTTGCTGCCAGTGCCATTTTTGCAATCTGGCCACGACAGGGCCCTTTGGTGATTGCTGCTGCGATGTGCATCCATCCTAAAGAGGCATAGTCTTCAATTTTTCCAGTCAAAAATGAAATGTGCTGCATAGGAATAGGAGCAAACCATTCAACCCTTGAGCTTGTTTACTATTCAGTCAGATCATGTCTGATCTGTATCTTGACTCCGTGTACTTGGCTTTGTTTTGTAACATTAAAATGTTGCCCAATAAAAATCTATCCAGCTGTTTTGCAATTTTCAGTGGGCATGCCTCCTGCACTTATCCCCCACCCTTCTACCAAGGCTCAGTGGCTTTTTTTTGTTCGATTCCACATGAAGACCTATTTCCTGTGTGATGAATGTAGAAATTTTATATTTGTGGCAGTAATGTTACTTAAATACCTTGGCTTAAAATACATGCAGTGTGTCTACTAACTCTGCAATTAAGGAGTCGTGGAAGGTGAGGTAATTAATTACTTTAACCATTTACCACTTTACAGAATTATGGTTAATGGGATATTGTTTTGATTGCTGGAGATTTCCTGAAGAGTTGATAATATTACGATCCCAGACCAGACCCCAACAGTGGTAGGATACTGGGCAGAAACGCCAATATTATATTTTAATTTTGTAAGACTGTGACGAAAGGATACCTCGCTCCAGGAGTGGTTTCATGAAGAAATAGGGAGATAGTATTTTAAAACAATCTCATTACTAACACTATTAAAATAACAATACACCAGAAAATAACTTACAATTATCCCATAAACAATGCTACTTCATACAGTTAATACAATACCCTTCACTGCTATATTTATTCCCACTCAAAACAACAAGAAAAAAACATTTAAATACCATTAGCGCAAAGGAATACTTGCTGTACAGAGAAAGGCGGATCTTGAACCATTGCTTCAAAGAAAGACCTGAATTATCATAGAATTTACAGAGCAGAAGGAGGCCATTCGGCCCTTCGAGTCTGCACCAGCTCTTGGAAAGAGCACCCTGCCCAAGGTTCACACCTCCACCCTATCCCCATAACCTAGTAACCCCACCCAACACTAAGGGCAATTTTGGACACTACGGGCAATTTATCATGGCCAATCCACCTAACCTGCACATCTTTGGACTGTGGGAGGAAACCGGAGCACCCGGAGGAAATCCACGCACACACGGGGAGGATGTGCAGACTCTGCACAGACAGTCATCCAAGCCAAATTCTGATAGTATGTCTTCAGAAGATGCTGCTCGGCTTGTTTCAGTTCCCCCTGTTCTCAGACAATTATAGAACATAGAAAATACAGCACAGAACAGGCCCTCGTACTGCTTTAAAGACTGTTATCTCTTTTAACTGAACTTCAGAGAGCAAACTGCTTGACCTCTGTTCATAGCTTCATCTGGAACTCCACTGACCTGTTTTCCCTGCAAAATACCTGATACCTTAGCTCCACTCAGTAGCAACCTCATTTTACCAAGCTGAAATCTAATTAGCTCCATAGGGACTCCTTAATCCAAACAAAACTGCATTAACCCAAACCTTTTACAATAGCTTAATTGTACCCGGGATCCCTTGTCTTATATAGAATCCCTACAGTGCAAAAGGAGGCCATTTGGCCCATCAAGACTACACCGACTCTCTGGACGAGCACCCTACCAAAGCCCACTCCCTTCACCCTATCCCTGTAACCCCACCTAACCTTTCGGAAACCACGGGCAATTTGACATGACCAATCCACCTATCCTGCACATCTTGTGGGAGGAAACCGGAGCACCCTGAGGAAACCCACACAGACACTTGAGAGAACGTACAACTCCACCCAAAAACAGTCGACAAGGCTGTAATTGAACCCGGAACCCTGGCGCTGAGGCAACAGCGCTAACCGCCGTGCCAGTTTGCGCACCAACTAGGATTTCTTTTAAAACACACTGCAGCAGTCAAACTCTAACCCAGGCTTATAATCCTTGCTACACCAAATACCTATAATATAATCTGAAATTCCTACATTCATCACAATTTGAGGGATTATATTTAGTCCTAGCTAAACAGGCGATGGGACATCTTAGTGGGATACAGATGTAATTAATGGGAGGAGACCGATCTGTCTAGTTTGCAGTTTTGCAAAATGCTGTTAGGTTGAGCAGAAGAGTTCGACAAAACAGAATACTGGATCTGCTCTTAAGGGTGTCTCTCTCCAAATGTTTGCACAGATAAACAAGATATGTGTTTTTGTTAACTTTATAAGTGGCATTTTGAACTGTATTGGGTTACTTAGTGGCAAGTGTAGATAAGGTTTTTTTCCTATTTATTTGATGATGCGGGTAATGCCGTGTTTCAATGAAAACTCCTGGAGTGAAGTATCCTTTCATCAGAGTTTTACAAATTGAAATTGTTTGAGGTTCTCGTCCGATACCCTAACAGAGATCTTGGATCTGGTCTGATACCCTAACAGAGATCTTGGATCTGGTCTGATACCCTAACAGAGATCTGGGATCTGGTCCGATACCCTAACGGAGATCTGGAATTTGGTCCGATACCTAACGGAGATCTGGGATCTGGTCCGATACCTAACAGGGATCTGGGATCTGGTCTGATACCCTAACAGAGATCTGGGTTCTGGTCTGATACCCTAACAGAGATCTGGGATCTGGTCCGATACCCTAACAGAGATCTGGGATCTGGTCCGATACCCTAATAGAAAGCTGGGATCTGGTCCGATACCCTAACAGAAAGCTGGGATCTGGTCCGATACCCTCACACCTGACATGAACTCCCAAATGGCCGAGATTTAATTATAGGGTTATGACCCCTTGTTTCAGTTTCCCCCCTGTTTACAGAGGCAAGGGTTTCTCGAAGATTGAAGGATTTGTTAGCGTAGGTAAAGATCTCCGTTCGATCACCCCTGACCAAAGTGCAGAACTCTCCAAATCCCAGGTTGCTTTAATCCTGCCATGTTTAGGAATTATTAAGTAAACCCCTCAGTCAGCAAATATGGCAAGAATTAAAAATGTTACCAGATTTGACAGCAAGCCAGTTGGGGGAAATTATTGTTGTCTCAGTTTACTGCAGCTAGCTGCTTCCCCTCGACAAGGAATGTCCAAACTTTACATCAATAAAATATTTTTGCCTGATTTGTAATGATTCTAGCTGATTTTAATGATTTCTTTTCTACCTGCATCTGTCTGTTTGTGTTCACTTGGTGCCCCAGGCAAACACCATTTATAACACAGACACAAGCCATTCTGTAAGGATTGATGGTGATTACTTCAGCTCACTTCATGATTTAAAATACATCCTGAGAGTCTATGGTTTAGCTCCATAACAACCTTTGCCCAGGAGAGGGAATGTGCAGTCTGTCTTTGGTGCCATTAAGTTTGAACTTCTAGTGGGAGCTTTCCATTCATTTATACTTTGTGTCTCTTCCCCACGCTCCACCCTTCCCACTACTCACCCCCTGCCAGAGAATGATATAGTCTCATTGCGTGGATGGCAAGGTAGCACAGTGAAGCACTCTGTTGCTTCACAGTACCAGGGTTCCGGGTTCGATTCCCGCTTGGGTCACTGTCTGTGCGGAGTCTGCATGTTCTCCCCGTGTCTGCGTGGGTTTCCTCCGGGTGCTCTGGTTTCCTCCCACAAGTCCCGAAAGACGTGCTTGGTAGGTGAATTGGACATTCTGAATTCTCCCTCTGTGTACCTGAACAGGTGCCGGAATGTGGCGACTAGGGAATTTTCACAGTAACCTCATTGCAGTGTTAATGTCAGTCTACCTGTGACAATAATAAAGATTATTAATTATTGTATGTTTCCAATGAAGAATCTCCGGTCCATTGCATGGTAGTGTAGTGCTTATGTTTTTGGATTTGTGATCCATCTAGGGAATGAAACGTCAAATCCTGCAATGGCAACTGAGTTTTTAAACAAAGTTGATCTAAAAACCTGGTATCAGTAAAAGTGACAATGCAACTAGCACCTGGCCTTAAGAAAAAACCTGACCCTGATTCAGTAATGCCCTTTAAAGAATGAGACTTGCCAACCTGGCCTGATCTGAACTTGTATCCAGCCTCCCATCCCTCTTGGTTGGCTCTTTCATGCCCTCTGCAGTGGCCTAACAAACCATTCAATTATGCCAAATCATTACATCTTGCCAACCAGGAATCGGCAGTAACTGCAGGCATTGCCGGCAAAAACTGTATCCAGAGAATGAATCGTAGAGAAAAAAATACTGACTAATCCATTCAATTTTGGGTGGGTCTGAGAGGTGTGTGCAGATAATCATCTTTATTATTGTCACAAGTAGGCTTACATTAACACTACAATGAAGTTACTGTAAAAAGCCCCTAGTCGCCATATTCTGGCGCCTGTTATTGCTAATCGAGCGCTAGTTCTTTATTGCTCACATTCCCAAGTTCTACTCGAATACATCACTGCTCTTAGCTGAGTAGTAGTATTTAAACCTGCAGTCAGCTGCTTCAATAAAGTGCGAGTTTAATAGTGTCTGAGGCTCTCCTGACACATAGAACCTTGTGTATTCTAGCAATGGCGAGGGAGAAGCCGCCTTTGGTTAAGGCTGTGGATGCGAACCTGCCTTATCGCCTCATGATCCATTGCAGTGTGCCCGTGCAAGGAAACAGGATAATTGGATAATTTGAGGGCCATGCTCAGGTGGGGTAGTGTGTGCTGTGTTTTCCGAAGACTAACAGGCATTGTTGCTCTCCATTCCATTTGATTTTTGCTGTATATTTGAACATAACCGTCAAAAAAACAAACTGTTTGCATTGACAGTCACATCTCTTAGGGAGTAATGACAGGAATTCCTAGGGATGATTCCCTCTTTACTTGGGGGAATGCCAGGCCTCATTTTCAGTAATCCTTCATTTAAACTTAGTTGTTGGTGCAAACCTTTTGAATTAAGGGAGAGGATGGCCATCAAATTAGATTATGGGTGGAACCCCACAAGTTTGGGGAGGGGGAGATCAGTAACACAAATCTATTGTCCATTTTGCCTGGGTGATTTTGAGTGTTATATTTGGTAAATGAGTCTGTCATATGTTTAAAACTTCCATTCTGCTCTTGTTTTACAGGTGCAATTATGAAATGTCCTGCCTCTTGATGTCATACAACATGAACTGCACTGATTGTAATGTATCCAGGTTAAGCAGCACAACCATGGGTAAGATGATGTTGGGACACAATGGGGTCAGAGGCAGCAGAGACTATGATGAGGGAGTGGCCGAAACCGAGAGCAAACATCGCAAGACGTACCCACTCCGGAAGCGCATGCATGCGCAGCCAGGCAATTTCTCTTCCCAAGGGGTTGCCAAGGAGCTGCACGGGACAGTAGTCCATGAAATGAGCACCACGCAGGATATTGTGGAGCAGTGGAATTACCAAGGCAGTCAGGACAGACTTCGAGGAGAGGCACCCCAGGCAGAGAGGAGCGAAGACACTGGCAAAGAGAACTCGAAGATTGCTGCTGTGATGCCACGTGTTGCTGAGTCACGCCCACGAAGGCTGGCCAGCCTGAATGCGGAGGCGGTCAACAATCTGCTGCTGGAGCGTGAGGACGGCCCAACGTCCAACAGGCGATGCCGGAAGGGTCCCAGCTGCGGAATGGAGTACGCTGAGAACCGGCCCGAGGGCAGGACAGGCCACCCAGCCAAAAAGCGAATTGGTAGCTCGTGTGGTTCATTGGACGGTGACGTTTTCACCTGCACTGAGAGTGAGCCTGCACCAGGCAGGAGTGGCTGGGAGAGCGGATTGGCTGAGCTACCCGCTAAGAAACGCATGGCCAGTCTCAATGCTGCCGCATTCCTCAAGTTGAGCAACACAAAGGACGTTTCAACTGGGCGGCGCAGCCGCGTGGATGGTGAGAGCAAAGCGGGCAAGGCGAATGGTGGGACGCGGCCCTCCTGCCCACATCCACTGGCTGGGCGCCGCTGTCCGCGAGCCAAAAGAAGGGACTCTAGGAGTGACATCGCAACGAAGCTCAACCCTGGCACTGGGGATGTCAAAGGGCACAGTGAGGAGCTGGCCAGCGCAGGGCAGCACGCTAGAACATTGCCCATTAACACGGACCTTCCCTGCCCATATACGGACGAGACCAATGGATATTTCCATCGGCTATCGATGCTTGTGGGAAGCCAAGCCATGATTCAGCCCAAGTACCAGGCTCTGGAGGAGAGCTCTGTTTCTGGTGCCGAGTTTACACAACCAATGGCTCCATTTCAGTCACACTCTACGTTGACTTTGCTAGACAATTTTGTGTCTGGTCCGGACCACTACGAGTTTCTGCCTCCTGAAGTCTGCCTTGCTTCCCCGGTGGATGATCTCTACCTACACTACGATCGAAGTGATCTGTTGCCCATTGACTGCAATTCTCCGCATGGCTGTCACATGTGCCCAGCTGCTTTCACCTGCTGTACTCCGCCCGATGATGAAGGGAGTCTCCTCATTTCGCAGAGTGCCGTGCCTTCAGGTGTCCCCTACACTCATGCTCCATGTGGGGGCAGCCTTTGCTATGTGGGAGATACAGCCACCATGCAGTGCATGGGCATGACTGGCTATGATCTTTGCAGAGTGCTCCATCCATCATTCAACAGGGATGTAGTCAGGAGGACTTTACCCTCCGATCGGACAAACTGTTTCCACGAGTTGGGGGTGAAAACGGGTAAGTGGGTGAAAACTTACATTACACAAACATTTAGTAGGCAAGGTTGTTTAAATATCATGGTACACCAAAATTTGGGGCCATAAGTATCAGATAGTCACAACTGAATCCAACAGGAAATTAAGAATCTTGCCCAGAGTGGTGAGAATGTGAAACTTGCTACCCATAGAGTAACGGAGGCAATTAATATAGATGCATTTAAGGGGAAGCTAGAGAATGCTGAAGAATCATAGACTGGTTAGAGCATGGGAAGCACGGTGGCGCGCAGTGAGTAGCACTGCTGCCTCACGGCGCCGAGGTCCCGGGTTCAATCCCGGCTCTGGGTCACTGTCCGTGTGGAGTTTGCACATTCTCCCCGTGTTTGCGTGGGTTTCACCCCAACAGCCCAAAGATGTGCAGGGTAGGTGGATTGGCCACGCTAAATTGCCCCTTAATTGGAAAAAATGAATTGGGTACTCTAATTTAAAAAAAGTAAACTCTTACAAAATTATTAAAATTCGTTTTGAAAGCCAAAATTGAAGCTGCTTCCACCACACTCTTAGGCAGTACATTTCAAATCTTAACTATACTCTGTATAAAAAGCTTTTCTCATGTTGCCATTAGCTGGGGTGGCACAGTTGTTAGCACTGCTGCCTCACGGCGCTGAGTCACTGTCCGTGTGGAGTTTCCACATTCTCCCCATGTCTGCATGGGTCTCACCCCCATCACCAAAGATGTGCAGGATAGGCGGATTGGTCACGCTAAATTGCCCCTTGGAAGTTTGTTTTAAAAACTAAAAAAGAAAATGTTGCTGTTCTTGTGGGGGAAAATAAATAGGACCATTAAGCATTGGAGGGTTATGCTGATGAGGAAGGCTATGAGGAGGATTGAGGGAAGTATAAATGCTGACATGGACTGGCTGGGCTGAATGATTTTGTGTTTACATTCTATTTAATTATGGAGAAACATCTTGTGCGATAACCTCCTGGGAGTGTTGTGGGGGTGCAAGAAAAGCACCTCTTCTATATGCAGAGTGCCCTTCATCTGGTACGCATGCTGATTTGTGGGTAAACGGGGTAATTTGAGTTGTGGTTTATAATAATCTTCTTTATTGTCACAAGTAGGCTTACATTAACACTGCAATGAAGTTACTGTGAAAATCCCCTAATCACCACATCCCGGCGCCTGTTCAGGTACATACAGGGAGAATTCAGAATGTTCAAATGACCGAACACACGTCTTTCGGGACTTGTGTTAGGAAAGCCAGAGCACCCGGAGTTGGCAGGGTAACCAGAATGATTGGACTGTTGCTCATCTTTAAAGTAGCAGTATTCAATATGTGGGACTTGGAGCCTACTCCTGTCCTTTCCTGCAGCCACTTTCAGGCCCACATTAAAGGTCCAGGAGCGGGAGGGAGATTGGTGAGTGGAGTTGAGTAGACAGAATTAGTCAGCTAAAAGTGAGTGTCTGGAATGAGCTGCCAGAGGCAGTAGTAGAGGCGGGTACAATTTTGTCTTTTAAAAAGCAGTTAGACCATTATATGGGTTAGATGGGTATGGACCTAATGTGGGCAATTGGGACTAGCTTAGTGGTAAAAACTGGGTGGCATGGACAAGTTGGGCTGAAGGGCCTGATTCTATGCTCTAAACCTCTATGACTTGAGTAACTGTACACTTTTGTTTTTCTTTTTTAAATTTAGAGTACCCAATTCATTTTTTCCAATTAAGGGGCAATTTAGCATGGCCAATCCACCTAGCCTGCACATCTTTGGGTTGTGGGGGCGAGGCCCATGCAAACATGGGGAGAATGTGCAAACTCCACATGGGCAGTGACCCAGAGCCGGGATCGAACCTGGGACCTCAGCGCCGTGAGGCAGCAGGGCTAATCCACTGCGCCACCGTGCTGCCCTGAGTAACTGTACACTTGAGGTGCTGTATACAGTAACAGTTACCCTTTCTCTTTTAAAAAATAAATTTAATAACTGTTGACCAGGACACTGGGGACAAATTGCCTGCTCATCATTGACTAGCACCATGGGACTTTGGGCAGATGGGGCCTCCGTTTAGTATCTCACCTGAAAAGTAGTACCTCTGACCGTGCAGGACTCCCTCAGTACTGCAACAGCATGTCAGCCTAGATTTATCATGTGAGGACAGGTTGGGCCTGTATCATTGCAGTTTAGAAGAATGAGAGGCGGTCTTATTGAAATCTAGAAGATCCTGAGGAGATTGACCAAGTGGATGCTGAAAGGTTGCTTCTTGTGGAAGACGCGAGAACTCCAATTTAAGATGGAATTGAGGTTTCCTCCAAGGGTCGTGATTCTGTGGAACTACGTTCCCAAGAGAGCTGTGGAGGCTGGCTCTATTTTTAAGGTTGAGTTAGAAAGATTCTTTCCAGCAACTCTTCAAGACCATCCACCCCTTCCTTGCCGTGTATTCACCATATCCCTGACCGCCGCCCCCTGTTGAGACTGTCCGTGCTGTACTCAGCAAAGTACTCTGCTTTGTACCCTTATGGCCCCACCTCAATGAATTTCAGGCTCGACATGCGGGTGAACTTTTCAACCACCTTCAGCTACATGTTCACTTCTTCAGGCAGGTCTTCCCCACTCAAATTCAACAGATCCTTTTACCCGCCTCCAAAATTCTCCCTCCATGTGGAACCCCTCCCTTAGGCCGGTTACCTGCCCTTGATCTTTTGACACACAACTGTCGACATGAGATTGACCGTCTCCATTTCTCTGGTCCCCTCACCCAGTCTAATCTGTCACCTTCTGAACTGGCTGCACTCTGCTCTCTTGGGTCCAACCCTGCTTTGTCATCAAACCTGCCGACGAGGGTAGGGCTGTTGTCTGGCCTACTGACCGCTGAACGCCAACTCTCAGGCACTTCCTCCCCTTGAACCATGACCCCATGACCCCATCACTGAGCATCAAGACATTGTTTCCAGGACTGTCACTGACTTCATCTCCTTGGGAGATCTTCCAACCTCAGTCTCCCAACCCTGCTTCTACCTCGCCCTCAAAATAGACAAACAGGACTATCCCAGTAGGTCCATCGTGTCAGCATGTTCCTGCCCCTCCAAACTAATTTCTTCCTATTTTGACTCCATACTCTCCCCTTGCCCAGTCCCTTCCAACCTACATTTGTGATTCCTCTATTGCCCTACTTCATATCAACAACTTCCAGTTCCCCGGCCCTAACCGCCTCCTTTCCCATGGATGTCCAATCCCTCTGTACCTCCATTCCCCACCAGGGTGGACTGAGGACTCCTTCTTCAAACAGATGCCTGAACAATCCCCATTTACTAACACTCTCTTCCATCTGGCTGAACTTCTCCTATCACTGAACAATTTCTTCTTCAACATGTCTCATTTCCTCCAAACCAAAGGTGTGGCTATGGCTACCCACATGGATCCCAGTTTGCCTGTCTCTTTATGGGGTATATGGAACATTCCTTGTTCCAGTCCGACTCCGGCCCCATCCCACGACTCTTTTATCGGTACATTGACGCCTGTTTTGGTACCGCTTGTTCCCGCCTGGACCTGGAAATTTTTTATTAATTTTGCTTCCAATTTCCACCTCTCTTATCACCTTCGCATGGTCTGTCTCCGACACATCCCTTCCCTTCCCTGACCGTTCGATTTCAATTTCTGGGGATAGACTGTCCACTAATATCCATTACAAGCCTATTGACTCCCACAGCTACCTCGACTACAGCTCTTCACACCACACATCCTGTAAGAATTCCATCCCATTCTCCCAATTCCTTCACCTCCGCACATCTTTTCTGATGATGCTACTTTCCAAAACGGTGCTGCTGACATGTCTTCGTTCTTCCTTAATCGAGGTTTCCCACCCATTATGATCGACGGGGCTCTCAACCGTGTCCGTCCCATCTCCCACACCTCTGCCCTCTCACGCTCTCCTCTCTCTCAGAACCAGGATAAGGTCCCGCTTTGTCCTCACTTTTCACCCACCAGCCTCTGCGGTCCACTCCTCCATCACCCCCGACACATCACTCTCTTCCCATGGCACCTTCCCTTGCAATCGCAGAAGTTGTAACATCTGCCCCTTTACCTCCTCCCTGCTCACCATCCCAAGCCCTAAACACACTTTTCAAGTGAGGCAGTGCTTCACGTGCACCTCCTTCAATCTGGTCTATTGCATTCTCTGTTCCCAATGCGGTCTACTTTACATTGGAGAGACTAAACGCAGACTGGGTGACTGCTTTGCAGAACACCGCTTGTCTGTCTGCAGGCAGGTCCCAGACCTTCCTGTCGCTTGCCATTTCAACTCGCCGTCCTGCTCTCATGTCCGTGAAGCCCAGTGCAAATTGGAGGAACAGCGCTTCATCGTCCGATAAGGCACATTTACAGCCTTCCGGACTTGACATTGAGTTCAACAACTTCAGACCGTGAACTTTCTCCTCCACCTTCACCCCCTTTTTTATTTCTATCAATTTATTTTCATTTCTTCCATTGATCTGTTTTCCCCTCCCCAGCCCACTGCACTTGGGCCATCAGTTCCGAGTTACCCTTTCAATCACTGCTCACCTTTCTTCTGCCTCTTATGTGCCGCTGTCAGCCCCCTTTTTTAAATTGGAAATTTAGAGTACCCAATTCATTTTCTTTCCACTTAAGGGGCAATTTAGCGTGGCCAATCCGCCTACCCTGCACATCTTTGCGTTGTGGGGGCGAAACCCACGAAGACATGGGGAGAATGTGCAAACGCCACACGGACAGTGACCCAGAGCCGGGATCGAACCCGGGACCTCGGCGCCGTGAGGCAGCAGTGCTAACCACTGCGCCACCGTGCTGTCCTATCAGCACCCTTCTTAGCCTTTATCGCCCCCATTCACATTCCTTTTGTCTTCTGTCCTCGAGATCCTTGTCCATCTCCACCTATCGCTGGCCCCCTATCCAGCCCACCGTTCCGCGCCCCCTACAGCACTATGAATCTGACCCTATTTCCAGTTCTTTCTAACTTTAACAAAGTCATACAGACTTGAACTGTTAGCTCTTTCTCTCCACCGATGCTGTCAGACCTGCTGAGATTGTCCAGTATTTTCTGGTTTTGTTTCAGATTCCAGCATCTGCGGTAATTTGCTTTTATCTTAAGTCTTCCTTGTCAGACAAGAATATTTATAAGAATATGGGGATAGGAAGGAAAGTGGAGTTGGAGTCACAATCCGATCAGCCATGATCTTACTGAATGGCGGAGGAGGCTTGAAGGGGCCCCCATTGGTCTGTTCCTTCTCCTAATTCTTATGTTAGTATTTTTGTTCAAGTCTCTGGAGTGCGACTGGAGCCCACAATTTTGGACTCAAGGTTAGAATGCTATCCATTTGAGTCACAGCTCACAGCAGCCATCAATATTCTACAATTCCTCTTTCAAACATTATTAATTGGTTTCAGAGTTCACCTTCATAGAATATGGAGCTTTGTGACCATGGATTTTTGTACATGATTAGCTCTTCTAGGATTTTGTTTCCAAGTCATTGTCCTCTGAAGATATGACATTCTGTTCCACATGTATTCTTACAGCATCCATCTCTTCCTCTCGACAGCCCGTTATAAATTCTCCATTCTGGGGCAGCACGGTGGCACAGTGGTTAGCACTGCTGCCTCACTGTACCGCGGTCCCAGGTTCGATCCCGGCTCTGGGTCACTGTCCGTGTGGAGTTTGCACATTCTCCCCTTGTTTATGTGGGTTTCGCCCCCACAACCCAAAGATGTACAGGGTTGGTGGATTGGCCATGCTAAATTGCCCCTTAATTGGAAAACATTAATTGGGTACTCCAAATTTTTTTTTTAAATGAAAAAAAATCTCCATTCCCTCTGCCTTGTCGGGCTGCTTGTCTGGCATCTAGCTTTTGATGAGCCTCAATTTCCTCCACTTAATTATTTGGGAAGAGGGTTAAATCTTTGTGTCCACAACTCTTTGATTCAGTTTAAGTTTCTACATCTGTTGCTCTATCATATTTGGTTTAGCAGATTTAACAAAATATGTCAGCAGTTGATGAAAAGTTTTCAATTTTGTTAGATGCGCTGGTGAGATGGGGCGGCACAATGGTTAGCACAGCTGTCTCACGGCGCAGAGGACCCGGGTTTGAACCCGGCCCTGGATCACTGTTCATGTGGAGTTTGCACATTCTCCCAATGTCTGTGTGGGTCTCACTCTCACAACCCAAAGATGTGCAGGGTAGGTGGATTGGCCATGCCAAATTGACCTTTAATTGGGAAAAAAAACTGGGTACTTTAGATTTATTATAAAAACATTGGTATGCTGGTGAAGGGAAATGGGACCAATGTGGAGGGTTGAGGGAAGAACCTTCAGATGAGCAGCCACTTAGTGTGGTGTAATGAGCTTGGGAGGGGTTCGGAATCCACTGATAGAAGATGATAGGCTGGAAGTTGTGGGGGGCAATGCCCAGTTTTGCTATTCCCACTGCTATCCTACATACCCTGCCTGCCAGGGCCAGGAATCCATTCTTTGCCTTTATCCTGAGTGAGAAGGTGTTCCCCATCTGTGTTGCAAGTGGATACAGCAGTAAAGCTGTGTGACGCTAAATGAGTAAAAGAAAACCTGTGAGCTGGATTTAATGTTGGCCAAGGAGTTCTTGCCTATTGTTTGGTGAACTGGTGGGAAATGTGATTTGCTTCTGTGTGGGAGGTACAATTAAATTAAGTGCCTGTCAGGCACTTAACTGGCCAGCTTCAGGCATTGTCCAGGATTTAGGACCTTGGTGGTGGAAATCCCGCCTGCTGAGAGCTGCCAGCCAATTGAAGGTTGACCGTGCTGTTTTGGCAGCAGTTCCAATGGGTGCATCCAGGGGCTTCACCAGGGATCATCATTGGGTCATCAGGCGAGTGAGGGTGAGATGGGGGGTCACAGGGAAGAGGTTGCGGGAGTGGAGAATGGATGGCGTCAGAGGCAGTGGTATTCAGCCTGGCACCTAGGGAACGCACCAGTAAGCAGCTGGCAAATCTGACTGAGCTTGCTGAGCAGACTTCAGGAGGCACGAGAAAGCCATGCAATTCATTTAATCCCCGTGCCACCGCTAAATTCCGATGGACTCAGATATTTGGTATCAATTTGCTCATTAATGAGACTAATGGACATCCCACCATGTGCAGGAGATTTCCCTGCTGGTGGGAGACTAACTGTCGCTCCTCTGGTTACAGAGCCCAGCTGCCATGTTTGCTGCAGTGATGGACTTGATTAAATCCTGCCCTGTATTTCTTTTACACCTTTCATCCCCCAAGTGCCTTTTATTTTGAGAAGTGTAGCCACTTTTAATGTAGGAAGTACAGCAACCAATTGGCGTACAGGATGGAACCAAAGAACAGTAATATGATGATGACCGTAATCTGTTTTGATGATGGTGTTTGCTGGATAAATATTCGCCAGGACACTGGGGTGAACGACTCTGCTCTTTTTCAAAATCGTACCATGGAATCGTTTTGTGCCCACCTGAAAGACCAGATGGGGACTTGATTTCATGTCTCATTTGAAAGGGGGCACCACAAACTGTGCAGCCCTCCCTCAGTACTGGGGTTCTACTGCTGAGCTACAGCTGACACCTCGGAAAAATTAATTGTACTGCCCACCTCTGCCCCAGCTGAGATCAACTAACCCCTGGCCTTGTCTGCCATGACGTGCGTGTCCTGGAACAAAAGTAGAAATTTGCCCTGCGAGAAGAAACTACTAAAGAACCGATTTATTCCAACATCCAGTCTTTATGGGGACAGAGTTCTAGATTCCTACTGGGAGTTTCCTGATTTCCCTCCTGAATTGCCCAGAAAAACCATTTTTCCCAGCAGAGAAAATAGTTCCTCAGTAGCTACTGGTAGAATTGTACAGCACGGAAGAAGGTCTTTAACCTATCGTACCAATGTCTCATCTTTGAAAGAGCTATCCAGTTATTCCCACTCCTGTGTTTTTCCCAGAGCTGCTGTTCTAGGAACAGACAAAGCCCTTGAGGAATAAAAGAAAAGGAGGAAGGAACTTGAGCAAGGAGGATTAAAAGGGGTCATGAAAAGTCATTGGCAAACCGGATTAAGGAGAATCCCAAGGCTTTTATACGTGTATAAAGAGCACGAGGGTAGCCAGGGAAAGGGTTAGCCCACTCCAGGACAGCGGAGGGAATCTGTGTGGTGCCAGAAGAAATGGGCGAGGTACTAAATGAGTACTTTGCATCAGTATTCACCAAAGAGAAAGACTTGGTGGATGATGGGTCTAGGGAAGGGTGTGTCGATAGCCTGGGATCATGCCGATAACAACACGGAGGTGGTGTTGGGTGTCTTGAAAAACATTAAGGTAGATAAATCCTCAGGGCCTGATGGGATCTCACCCAAAATACCGAGGGAGGCAAGGGAGGAAATTGCTGGGGCCTTGACAGAAATCTTTGTACCTCTTTCTCTACAGGTGAGATCCCAGAAGACTGGAGAATAGGGCAGTACGGTAGCATTGTGGATAGCACAATTGCTTCACAGCTCCAGGGTCCCAGGTTCGGCTTGGGTCACTGTCTGTGCGGAGTCTGCACATCCTCCCTGTGTGTGCGTGGGTTTCCTCTGGGTGCTCCGGTTTCCTCCCACAGTCCAAAGATGTGCAGGTTAGGTGGATTGGCCATGATAAATTGCCCTTTGTGTCCAAAATTGCCCTTAGTGTTGGGTGAGGTTGCTGGGTTGTGGAGATAGGGTGGAGGTGTTGACCTTGGGTAGGGTGCTCTTTCCAAGAGCCGGTGCAGACTAGATGGGCCGAATGGCCTCCTTCTGCACTGTAAATTCTATACAACTATATCTATATAATAGCCAATATTTATCCTTTGTTTAAGAAGGGTAGCAAGGATAGTTCAGGAAATTACAGGCTGGTGAGCCTTACGTCAGTGGTAGGGAAATTATTCAAGAGGATTCTTCGGAATAGGATTTACTCTCTTTTGGAAATAAATGGACTTATTAGTGAGAGGCAGCATGGTTTTGTGGACGGGAGGTTGTCTCAATAACTTGATCGAGTTTTTTGAGGAAGTGATGAGGATGATTGAAGTGAGGGAAGTGGATGTTGTCTAAATGAACTTCAGTAAAGCCTTTGACAAGGCCCCTCATGCCAGACTGGCACAAAAGGTGAAGTCACATGGGATCAGAAGTGAGCTGGCAATATGGGTAGAGAACTGCCTCAGTCATAGAAGCCATGATGTGGAGATGCCGGCGTTGGACTGGGGTGAGCACAGTAAGAAGTCTTACAACACCAGGTTAAAGTCCAACAGGTTTGTTTCGATGTCACGAGCTTTCGGAGCGCTGCTCCTTCCTCAGGTGTGTGTGTTCACCTGAGGAAGGAGCAGCGCTCCGAAAGCTAGTGACATCGAAACAAACCTGTTGGACTTTAACCTGATGTTGTAAGACTTCTTACTGTGCTCAGTCATAGAAGACAGAGGGTAGCAGTGGAAGGGTGCTTTTCTGAATGGAGGACTGACTAGTGGTGTTCCACAGGGATCAGTGCTGGGACCCTTGCTGTTTGTAGTATATATAAATGATTTGGAGGAAAACTTAACTGGTCTGATTGATAAGTTTGAGGACAACACAGGTTGGTGGAGTTGCGGATAGTGATGAGGATTCAGTTAGAATGTGAGGGAATGCATTTTGGAAGGTCTAATACAGGTGGGAAGTATACAGTAAATGGCAGAACCCTTCGGAATATTGACAGGCAGAGAGATCTGGGCGTACAGGTCCACATCACAGAGTGGCAATGCAGATTGAGAAGGTAGCCGAAAAGCCATATGGAATGCTTGCCTTCATCGGTCGGGGCACTTGAGTATAAAAATTGGCAAGTCATGTTGCAGCTGTATAGAACCTTAGTTAGGCCACACACACTTGGAATGTAATGTTCAATTCTGGTTGCCACACTACCAGAAGTGGAGGCTTTGGCCAGAGTACAGAAGAGATTTACCAGGATGTTGCCTGGTCTGTATGGTATTAGCTATGAGGAGAGGTTCAATAAACTCTTGATTATTTTCACTGGAACGATGGAGTGTGAGGGACGACCTGATAGAATTATGAGGGGCATGGGCAGAATGGATGATCAGAAGCTTTTTCCCAGGGAGAACGAGTCAATTACTAGGGGACATAGATTTAAGGTGCGAGGGGCAAAATTTAAAGGAGATGTGCAAGGCAAGTTTTTTGTACAGAGGGTGGTGAGTGTCTGGAACATGCTGCCGGGGAGGTGGTGGAAGCAGGCATAATAGCGATGTTTAAGAGGCATCTTGACAAATACATGAATACGATGGGAATAGAGGGATATGGACCCCGGAAGTGCAGAAGGTTTTTGTTTAGACGGGCAGCAAGTTCGGCGCAGGCTTGGAGGGCCTGTGCTGTTCTTTGCTGTTATCGAATGCCCCTTTGAAAGCTATGATTGAATCTGCTTCCATCGTCATGTTAAAGTCCAACAGGTTTATTTGAAATCACAAGCTTTCGGAGCGCTGCTCCTTCTTCAGGTGAAGTGGAGGCAGATTCACAATCATAGCATATAAAGGAGAGACACAATTGCAAGATGATTACAGGTTGGAATGTGAAGAATGGTTGGAATGTGAGTCTTTATAGGTAAACAAATTTTTACAGGAACAAACAGCGTGAGTGGAGTGAGTGATAATCGAGGTGTAAATTGTCTCAAGCCAGGACAGTTAGGATGGGCAGTATGATGGGGGTTACATGTAATGTGACATGAACCTGAGATCCCGGTTGAGGCCATCCTCATGCGTGCGGAACGTGGCGACCAATTTCTGTTCGGCGATTCTGCGTTCTCGTGTGTCTTGAAAGCCGCCTTGGAGAATGTTTACCCAAAGATCAGAGGCTGAATGTCCTTGACTGCTGAAGTATTCCCTGACTGGAAGGGAACATTCCTGCCTGGTGAAGGGAACATTCCTGCCTGACGATTGTTGCGCGGTGTCCGCTCATGCAGACATTACGATAACGGATGAACGGAAACTACGCAACAATTGCCAGGCAGGAGTGTTGCCTTTCAATTGGGGAACTCTTCAGTCAAGGACATTCATCCTCCGATCTCCAATGCGGCTTACAAGAGACACAACGCAGAATCGCCGAGCAGAAACTGGTAGCCAAGTTCCGCCCGCATGAGGACGGCCTCAACCGGGATCTCGGGTTCATGTCACGTTACACGTAACCCCCCACCATACTGCCCGGGTTTGCAGAATCCTACTAACTGTCCTAGCTTGAGACAATTCACACCTCGATTACCTGTTATCACTCACTCCACTCGCACTTTTTATGTTCCTGTAAAGATTTGTTCACCTGTAAAGACTCACATTCCAACCATTCTTCACATTCCAATCCGTAATTATCTTGCCATTGTGTCTCTCCTTTATATGCTGTGATTGTGAATCTGCCTCTACTTCACCTGAGGGAGGAGCAGCGCTCCAAAAGCTTGTGATTTCAAATAAACCTGTTGGACTTTAACCTGGTGTTGTGAGACTTCTTACTGTGCCCACCCCTTCCAGTGCCGGCATCTCGACATCAGGATCATCATCTCGGGCAGTGCATTTAGATCATCATAACTTCTGTTTAAATAAAAACTAGTCTCTTCCCTGGTTCTTAGAACTGCATCCTTTGGTTACCAAGCCTCTCACCAGGAGGAAGTTTCTCCTAATTTTCACTACCCTTTTTAACATTTTGAAATACTTTTGTCATATCGCTCTTGAATCTCCTATGTTCAAGGGAATACAAATCAAGTTTAAACCTTAATTTAATCCTTTAAGCTCCATCGTTCTTGTGCCATCTTCCAGCTTTCAAACACCACACTTGCTAACTGGAGGATATTGATCCCTCCAATTTTAGCCAAGGACGGCCAATACTTTTTGACTTGAAATGTTAAACCTCCACGGATTGTATGGAACAAATGGAAAGACAAGAGGTCAGCATGTGAATGTTTTATTGAGCTAGCATTGGCTTTAACCCGAGTAGTATTATAGGGCCCAGGGTCCTGAAAATGTTATAGTCGGATAAAGTTAAGCTACCATGAGATTAGCGCAACAGGTTTCTAAAGGAGACCCAAGAGAGTAAAATGATGTTTACCTCAGGACTTGGCCAGCAATATGTTGTATTATTAAAAATACTATATTAAAACCGTTGCCAAATAGGGAGTTAAAGGTTCACAGGCTAAACAAGCAGATTTAAAGGAAATTTTGGCATTGGGGCCCTATTGACACATTTTGTTTAGTTAGTGAGTACTCCTGACCTGACTGATGTTGAAATAATTACTGAGCCTGGCCATGTAAGAGGGCTGTATTAACATCCATATATTAACTCTCAGAATGCTGGCTGCGAAGTGTTAGTGATTCTAGACTGTTAGTGATTCCAGACTTGAGCATGTCAGTATGGCTGAAACAATGATGATTATTTGTTGAATGAGAGGACCTGACCAGAGCAACCAGTGGTTTTGTTGCTGTTGTCTGTTTCTGTACTTTGTGATTATGGTGCTGTGTTTTGCGTTAGCCTTATTGAAAATTGCTGAAATTTGACTTAGTTCCCTAAGATTGCGAGTAATGTGAAACTGTCTTGTGCAGGTACTTGTTTACAGCAAATACTCGGAGACTTGCAGACATAAGCCTGGTCCTGGGGTTTATAGTGAACCCTATGTTCCTCCTCCAATCGAACAATTGTAGCGGACTAGTGAGCCAGACTGATTTGTTCAAACGGTAGGAGTTGGAATGTGTCCATAATGGCTCAATTGGTTACGCTCTCTCAGCTGAGTCACAAGGTCATGGGTTCATTCCCTGTTTCAGAGACAAGAGCACAAAATCCAGGTTGACACCCAGTATCTGAATGAGGGGTCTAAACTGGAGTGCTCAGGTTGAAATAAAAAAAATCCCACTGCATTCCGAGAAAAGCAGGGGCATTCTATCTGCTGTCCTGGGCCAACATTTATTTCCCCAAACTGCATCACCATTAATAATTTATCCCTGCTGTTTGTGGGACCTTACTGTGCACACATTTTCTAGGCATCATTTTCTGGGACAATATTTGTTCTATCCTTAATTGCCCTTAAGATGGTGGTGGTGGTGAGTTGCCATATTTCCTACATCCAACAGTGACTAAATTTAAAAATGCTTCACTGGCTGTGGAATTTTTTGAATGACCTGAGGTCACGAAAGGTGTTGTATAAATGCAAGTCTTTCTGTCTTCACATTCATTCTACTAACGGTGCTCTTGTGTAGGGCCATTTAGGATTCTGGGAACTATTATTGTTAACCCAAGTTCACTTTGCTCTTCACATTGTTATGATGCACGGAGTTACTTCACCATTTCTGAATCACTTCAGATGTGCTATGGTGTTTGCAAATCAAGCTAAGGCAGCTCACTGAGGTCGGTCTCTCCTGGTCAAATAGAGTAGCTGCACCTTAAATGTGGCTTGGGAAACTAGAAGAAAAACATAACTGAAGTAAAACATAGCTGTGTGTATATAATGTATTTAAGATAATGTCCTGGACTTGTTTAATGATTTCTGTGAGAGGAAGGAGAGCAGCTAAAAGTCTTGATATGTGTTGAAGCCAATGACAGCGGATCATAAACCTGGAACTCCCTAACAACACTCTCGGAATCCCTATACCATATGGACTGCAGGAGTTCACTATCTTTTGGAGGGCAATTCATGATGGGCAACACTTGCTGGCCTTGTCAGCAACACTTGCATTCAGTGAAGTAATAAAAAGGGAAAAAGTTTGACATCCTTCAGGTAGAGTTGGGCATGGTGGCACAGTGATTAGCACTGCTACCTACAGCGCTGTGGAACTAGGTTCGATCCCGGCCCCGGGTCACTGTATGTGTGGAGTTTGTACATTCTCCCCGTGTCGGCGTGGGTCTCACCCCCACAACCCAAAAATGTGCAGGTTAGATGGATTGGCCACACTAAATTGCCCCTTAATTGGGAAAAAAGTAATTGGGTACTCTAAATTTGTAAAGAAAAAAGTCCTTCAGGTAGAGTTTTCGGAATTAGGAAAAACGTTAACAAACACGACTTCCAAAGGTGATAATCTCTGGATTATTTCAGTGCAGGTGCTACCAAGTACAGAAAGGGAAAAATAGCACAAGTGAATGCATGGCTGGGGAAATGATACAACACCAGGTTAAAGTCCACTAGCTTTCAGAGGACTGCTCCTTCACCTGAGGAAAGAACAGTACTCCGAAAGGTAGTGATTCGAAACAAACCTGTTTGACTTTAACCTGGTGTTGTAAGACTTTTTACTGTGCTCACCCCAGTCCAACGCCGGCATCTCCACATCATGGGGAAATTATGCCAGAGGAAGTGCTTCAGAATTCTGGTGTATTGGGACCAATTATGGGACATGGGGAAAGTTGGACGAGTTCACCTGAATATCTTTATGGGGAGGTTAAAATGTTAAATAGTGCCGTGGGGAGGGGTTAAATTAATTTGGGGGGGGCATCAAGACTCAACAGCAGTGTCAAGAGTGAGAGGCAAATAGCAACAAAATAAAGAATTATGCCGAATGAATCAGATGGAGTGAAAGAAATCAAGCAGATCAGCAGGCATTGGAATACATGAAATGAAATGAAAATCGCTTATTGTCACAAGTAGGCTTCAAATGAAGTTACTGTGAAAAGCCCCTAGTCGCCATATTCCGACGCATGTTCGGGGAGGCTGGTACGGGAATTGAACTGTGCTGCTGGCCTGCCTTGATCTGCTTTAAAAACCAGCTCTTTAGCCCTGTGCTGAACCAGTACATGTCTGTTAATGAGAGGAATGTTAGAAATAAAGTTGATTGCACGAGTTGTGATAGAGCTGCAATGGAGACCTGGTTT
Source organism: Scyliorhinus torazame (assembly GCF_047496885.1). NCBI lineage: Eukaryota > Metazoa > Chordata > Chondrichthyes > Carcharhiniformes > Scyliorhinidae > Scyliorhinus > Scyliorhinus torazame. Next base: position 255,674,220 of record NC_092708.1, read on the forward strand.
ATATATGGGCATAAATGGGAACTAAACGTTCCTGTTTACAATGTGTGTGGTCAGGAGGGAAGGAACAATAGACAGACGGATGATGGGTGGTTGTTTTGCTTGAGAATAACAGTGCAGCTCTACAGAGGAACAATGTGTTTGAGGACTCGAAGACTAAATTAATTTGATTAAAGCAGTTGAGCAGCAAAGGAGCTATTACATTGCTCGTGTTTACTGTAGCCCCCCAAATAGTGAGGCGATAGATAAGATTTAGATTTATTGTTATGTGTACCGAGATACAGTGAAAAGTATTGTTCTGCGTACAATCCAGGCAGATCACTCCATACATGAAAAACATAGGGCATACGATAAATGCACAGTGTAAATACATAGACATGGGATGAAGTACGTGGAATGTAGTGGGGTTTTCACAGTATCTTCATTGAAGCCTACTTGTGATAAGCTATTATTATTATTACACAGTAGAGAAGATGCATAGAAAGATTAGTTCAGACCATGAGAGGGCCATCCAGCAGCAGGGAAGAAGCTGTTTTTGAATCAATTGGTGCGTGTTCTCAGATTTTTGTCTCTTCTGCCTGATGGAAGAGGTTAGAAGATAAAATAATCTGGGTGGATGGGGTCTTTGATTATGCTGCCCGCTGTCCCAAGGAGCGGGAGGTGTCGACCGAGTCAGTGGATGGGAAGTGGCTTCGCGTGATGGATTGGGCTGTGTTCACGACTTTCTGTAATTTCTTACGGTCATGGACCGAGCAGTTGCCATACCAAGCTGTGATGCAGCCACATAGGATGCTTTCTATGGTGCATCTGTAAAAATTGGCAAGAGTCACTGTGAACATGCCAAATTTCCTGATGAAGTATAGGTGCTGTTGTGCTTTCTTGATCGAGTGTCGACATGGGTTGACCAGGACAGATTGTTGGTGATAGTAACATCATAAATAGGTGCAGGAGCAGGCCCTTCGTGCCTGCACCACCATTCAATATGATCATGGCTGATCATGCAAATTCAGTATCCCACTCCCACTTTCTCTCCATACCCATTGATCCCTTTAGCCACAATGGCCACGTCCAACAATCTGGCCCCAACAGCTTTCTGTGGTAGAGAATTTCCACAAGTTCACAACTGAGAAGTTCTTCCTCATCTCAGTCCTGAATGCCTTACTCCTTATTCTTAGTCTGTGACCCCTAGTTCTGGATGTCCCCAACATCGGAACATTCTTCCAGCATCTAACCTGTCCAGTCCCATCAGCATTTTATGTTTCTGTAAAATCCCCTCTCATTCTTCTAAACTTCAGTGAGTACAAGCCCAGTCGATCCAGTCTTTCTTCATATGTCAGTCCTGCCATCTCGGGAATTAGCCCAGTGAACCTTCACTGGACACCCTCAATACCAAGAATGACCTTCCTCAAACTAGGAGACCAAAACTGCACACACTACTTCAGGTGTGGCCTCACCAAGGCCCTGTATAACTGCAACAAGACATCCCTACTCGCCATGAAGGTCAGCATGCCATTAGCTTTCCTCACCGCCTGCTGTCCCTGCATGCCGACCTTCAGCGACTGTTCCACCATGACACCCAGATCTCGTCGCACTTCCATTTTTCCTAAACTGCCGCCATTCAGGTAATATTCTGCCTTCTTGTTTTTGCCACCAAAGTGGATAACCTCGTATTTACCCACATTATATTGTATTTGCCCACTCAGCCAGCCTGTCCAAATCACACTGCAGCCTCTTTCCATCCTCGCAGCACAACTGCCACCCAGCTTAGTGTCGTCTGCAAATTTGGAGATATTGCATGCAATTCCTTCATCCGAATCATTAATGTATAGTGTGAACGTCTGGGGTCCCAGCACTGAACCCTGCGGTACCCCACTGATGTCTACACCTAGGAATTTGAAGCTGTCAACCATCATGGCACCATTGATGCAGACAGGTTATGGATGACACTTGGCTTCCTGAAGTCGATGACCAGCTCCTTAGCTTTGTTGACATTAAGGGAGAGATTGTTATTGCACTATGCCATGATAAGCATCTATGTGAAAAGCATTTGGAGAATTGTAAAAATAATGGGGGGGAGGGGGGCTTGGTTGTCTTAATAGAATTGGGAGAAAAACATTGGAATGGAAAGTATTTGTAAATGTGCACAGAAAAACTTTCTCCATCCGTAGTTTCTATCTCAATGAGAAAGGAAGCAGAAATAAAAAGAGTGCTGCAAATAATTGGGTTAGGCAGCATTTGAGGAGAGAGACACCCATAGACTCATCAGTTTGATGATAAAGTCATTCAATCTGAAATGTTAACTCTTTTTCCACATATTCTGAGCTGCTGAGTATTTTGAGCATTCTGTTTTTATTTCAGATTTCAGCATGTGCAGTGTTTTTGTATCGGAGGGAGGAGGTGGGCTCTATAGGTTGAGTGAGTGGCAAACATTTGGCAGATGGACTATAGTGTGGGAAAGTGAGAAGTTGTTCACTTTGGCAGGAGGAGTAAAAAAAAACAGTGTTATTTAAATGGAGAATGACTGAGAATGCTGAGATGTAGAGGGATTTGCTGCTTTTGTGCATTAGTCACAAAAGATTAGCATGTAGGTGCAGCATGTAATCAAGAAGACTAATGGCATGCTGTCCTTTATATCGAGAGGAATTGAACATCGAAGTAAAGATGCTACGTTTCAGTTCTAAGGGGCATTGGTGAGACCTGCGTGAATACTGTGTGCTGTTTTGGTCTCCTTATTTAAGAATGGATGTAAATGCATTGGGCGCAGCTTAGAGAAGGTTTACTAGGTTGATGCCTGGAATGAGTGGGTTGTCTGGTGAGGGACGGTTGGACAGACTGGGCTTGTTTGCACTGTAGTTTAGAAGAGCGAGGAATGCCTTGATTGAAGTATATAAGATCCTGAATGGTATTGACAAGATGGACATTGAAAGAATGTTTTCTCTTGTGCAGAACTAGGGGCCACTGATTCAAAATTAGGGGTCACCTGTGAAGGACAAAGATGAGGAGAATTTATATTCTGAGGGTTGTGCGTCTTTGGAACTCCCTGCTTCAGGCAGTGGAAGTGGGATCACAATATTTGTAAGGCAGTGATAGATAGATTTTTGTTAGACAAGGCAATCAAAGTTTATTGGGGGTAGATGGAGTATGTGGAACATAACACATGGTCTTATTGAATGGCCGAGCAAGCTTGAGGGGCAGAATGGCCTCTTATTTTGTATGTTTGTAATTCTGAAGAATTACTGACAGCAAATTAAGTGAGTTTCAGTGGAAGAAATCTGGTAATAATGATCAGAATATAATTAGATTTAAAATAGTTATAGAAAGAGTCAAAGAAAAATTAATGGTGGAAATACCCAACTGGGAGACTCAATTTCAATAATTTGAGAAGGGATCCGATTGACCGATTGACCAGGAAATGAGTACTGGTGGATCTTTAAGATAGTTCAGGGACAATCCAAGCATACTTTAAAATGAAGAATGATGGGACATCTAAAGCTAGACCTCCCTGAATCACCAAGGAAATAGAGGTTCAAATAATTCTGGAAAAGCAGGTTTGCTGCCAATGTCGGGTACAGAATACAGTTTAAAAAGAACCGGGCACAAAGTGTGTGCAGGGGGGAATTGAAATGTGATAAAAGATGATAGCATCGATGAATCCCTCACCATCAACATCCTGGGAGTTACCATTGGCCAGACACTGAACTGGACTAGCCATATAAATACTGTGGCTACCAGAGCAGGTAAAAGGCTAGGAATCCTGTTGCGAGTAACTGACCACCTGACTGACTCACCTCCTCCCAAAAGCCTGCCCACTATCAACAAGGCACAAGTCAGGAGTGTAATGGAATGGGGCGGCACAGTGGTGCAGTGGTTAGCACTGCTGCCCACAGCACTGAGGACCCGGGTTCAATCCCGGCCCCGGGTCATTGTGTGGAGTTTGCACATTCTCCTCGTGTCTGCGTGGGTTTTGCTCCCACAACCCAAAGCTGTGCAGTGTAGGTGAATTAGCCACGCTAAATTGCCCCTTAATTGGAAATAAAAACTGATTGGGTACTCTAAATGTATTTTTAAATAAAAGGAATGTAATGGAATACCCTCCCACTTGCCTGGATGAGTGCAGCTCCAACAACACTCAAGAAGCTTGACACCATCCAGAGTAAAGCATCCTGCTTGATTGCTACCCCTTCCACAAACATTCAAACCCTCCACCACTGACGAACAGTGGCAGCAGTATGTACCATCTGCAACATGCACTGCATTAACTCACCAAGGTTCCTTCGATAGCATCTCCCAAACCATCTAGAAGGACAAGAGCAGCAGATACCTGGGAACCCCACCATCTGGAGGTTCCTCTCCAAGTCACCCACCTTGGAAAAATCTACATTCCTTCACTGTCGCTGGGTTTAAATCCTAGAACTCCCTTCTTAACAGCACTGTGGGTGTACCTACACCTCGGGGACTGCAGTGGCTTCAGGAGGCAGCTCACCATCACCTTCTGAAGGGCAATAAATGCTGGCCTAGCCAGCGATGCCCATAATCTTGTAAATGAATAAAAAAGGGGCTCAGAGAATGGGCAAAGGAGGAGTAACAAAGCACAACCCAAAGTTTCATCTTAAACATAGTTAAAGAAATGGCAGGACAAGGGGGGAATCGTTTGAGTGCAGAGAGGTAGACAGAGGTACTAAATCAATATGTAATATCTGTCTTCAGAAAAGATTGAGGTTGGTGACACAATTGAAGAGGAGGGAGTAGATATATTGAATAGGATAAAAACAGATAGAAACACGTTTGCAGGTTGCTGAGGGAAGTAAGGAGTGATGCCACAGTACTGGAGGAATTTAAATGCCACTCTTCTGTTCTTTTAGTGAAGAAGGATAGACACGGCAAGTCTATGCCACTCCACCATGAGAAACCTATTAGAGACCACTGTCCAGGAAAAAATATAATTTGCACTTTGAGAAAGATGGCAGGAGACGTGTCAGCCAGCACAGATTTGTTACAGGCAGATTGGGCCGGAGTAACCTGATTGAGTTTGTTAAAGTAACAGTGTTGACAAAGGAAGTGCAGGGATATTGCAAATATAGACTTCCAAAAATCATTTAAATTATCGCTGAAGATTAACTACTCTCTCTGAGAGAAGAAATTCCTCCTCATGTCTGTCTTAAAAGGCGTCACCTTTACTCTGAGATTATGCCTGCATGACCTGGACTCTCCCACAAGAGGAAACATCCTCTCGGGCTTCTCAGTGGCTTGACAAGGTAAATACTATGGGTCAATAAGGTCGACTCTCGGGCAGCACGGTAGCTCAGTGGTTAGCATTGCCACTTACGGCGCCGAGGTCCCAGGTTCGATCCCGGTCCTGGGTCACTGTCCGTGTGGAGTTTGCACATTCTCCCCGTGTTTATGCTGGTTTCGCCCCCACAACCCAAAGATGTGCAGGGTAGGTGGATTGGCCATGCAAACTCCACACGGACAGTCACCCAGGGCCGGGATTTGAACCCGGATTCTCAGTGCAGTAGGCAGTAATGCTGACCACTGCGCCACCGTGCTGCCCTATTTATAAAAAAATAAAAATAAATAAGATTGACTTTCATTCTTCTAAACACCCAGCCTACTCTACCTCATAAGAAAATCCCTCCAGACTCTGGATCAACCCCGTGAACCCTCTGGACTGCCTCCAATGCCAATATTTCTTTCCTTCGATAAGGGACCAAAACTGTTCACGATACCCCAGGTGTGGTCTAACTAGTGCCTTGTATAGTCTTAGCAATGTTTCCTTTTGAGATATAGACCAAAATTCAATTTGCTTTCCAATTACCTGCTGAACTTGCAGGCTAGCCTTGGATTTACGCACGAGGACCCCAAGGTTCCTCTGCTTCATTTCAATAATATTCAGCTCCTTTATTCTTAGTACCAAAGTGCATAACTTCACATTTTCCTACATTGTATTCCATTTGCCAAATTTTTGCCTATTCGCTTAATTGTCCATATCCGTTTCTATCAGTTAGCCAATCCTCTATCCATGCTATTATAAAACCCCAAACACAACAGGCTCTTTTCAAGTATTTTTTGTGTAGTACCTGGGAAAGCAGAAGGCGATGCAATTTAATATGAATAAGTATGAAATTATGCATTTTGGGAGGGATGTGCTGTGGTTGTCTCGTCTAATTGGCTCATGCATGGGCAAGGATATGAGGCGGCGCATATTCACAAATCTTTTCAGGTATAGGGCATGTTGATAAGGTGGCTGGGAAAAGTGTATGATGTATTTGGCTTAAAATAGGGACATTGTATATAAGACCAAAGAAATTATGCTGAACCGTTACAAATCATTGTGCTTTAGCTCAGTTCTGGGCATCCCACTTGAAGCATGTTGAAGCCTTGGAGAAGGCACAGGAGGTTTACTGGGGTGAGGGACTTCCATCGTGTGGAAAGATTAGAGCAACTGGAATTGTTCTTGGAACAGATTAGCTTAAAGAGTGAATTAATAGAAATGTTCAAAAATGAGAGGATTTGATGGAGCAAATAAAGAACAAATTGTTTCCCCTTGCAAGTAGGTCGGTAACCAGAGGTTGTAAATTTAAAATAATTGGCAAAAGAACCAGAGAGACAAAGCAGGGAATGTTTTTCTCAAAGGTTAACGCACTATCCAAAGGAGTGGTGGAAGCAGATTCCTTGGGAGCTTTCAAACAATGTACTTGAGAATTGATTTGCAGGGTCTTGGGGGGGAGAAGCTGAGATGTGTGACTAAATTGGACAATTGTCAGAGTCAGCACAAGGATGACTGACTAAATGACCTGACCCTGTGCTCTCCGATATTATATTTGAAAAACATCCCAAGAAACAAGACTTTATCAAACATAAATTTGACACTGACCCACATAAGGAGATAGTGGGACAGATGCACAAAAGCTTAGACAAAAGGTGGACTTTAAAGAGGGTATTGAAGAAGGAGACTATTTAGAGGTTATCCCAGAGCTTTGGGCCTGGGCAGCTGAAGGTGTGATTGGAGGGGTCACGGAAATCAGGGTACACAAGAAGTCACAATTGGAGAAACGTTCTCCCCGTGTCTCACCTCCACAACCCAAAGATATGCAGGTTAGGTGATAAGACGAAATTGCCCCTTAATTGTGAAAAAAATAATTGGGTACTCTATAATTTATTTAAAAAAAAACAGTTGGAGAAACGCAGAGTTCTAGGAAGATTTGGGGCTGAAGGTGGCTACAGATGGAGAGCAGCAAGACCATGAGAGCTGAGGTGTGAACATGGAGATAAATGTATCAGGTTAGGAGTTACAAGATTCCTATCAAGTGTTCTTGAATACCAAGCAGGACTGCACCAAGGGCAAGGAGTTTGACTTGCAGTTTTTTGTTTCATTGCTGGAGGTTGAGAGGTTTGGGTAGGTGCTGGGGAGAGAGAGGGGCGGAATCGGTGTCTCAGCATTCAAAGTGACAGCTTGCATTTACACCACGTGTTTAACAGTAAAATGTACCAGGCTGCTTAACAGGAGGCTAATCAAATGACTAATCACTGAGCCCCATATTGGGATAAGTGACTAAACACTTGGTGAAAATAGTTGGTTTTAAAGGAGAAATTTCAGGGATTTTAAGGCCAAGGGTTTGAGAGGGGAAATTCCAGGGCTTCAGGCCTATGCAGCTGAAGGTGAAGTGAAGGAAATCTATGGTGAACAAGAGGCCAGACTTGAACGAGTGTGGAGATTCTGGAGTGTTGTGGGATTGGAGGCCGAATTGAGAAGGGCAAGGCCATGGGGGGGGATTTGAAATCCAGGAAAATAACTTTAAATGAAGCCAGTCAATTAGGATTGTTTTGTGCCCGCTATAAACTAGATTAAAAATGTCTGAACTAATTGCACAAGGCTTAGTTCTGCTCCACTCCAGTTCAGACCAAGGAATATTTTACTCCATCCGTCTGGACTGGATGAACCCAAGTGTCAAATAAAAGCCCAATGATTAACCGAAGGTCAATGTGGGAAATGGTCTCTGGAGGCTCAGCTTGGTGTCAGTTGGCAGACCTCCAGCCATGCTATAATCTGACCTTGGTTGCTTTATTTGGTTGCTGGTATTGGATGTATGAATTAGAAAGCATTCCAATTCCTCAGATTGAATTTCCCCATCTCCTCTTGTGAATGCAATTTATATAGCAAGTTAAGTAATAAAACTTCCAGGGCACTTCCGAAGAGCATTTTAAAGCAAAATTAGACAATGAACCAAATAAGGTGACATTGGGCAAGATGGGCCAGAAGCTTGGCAAAGAGGCGAGTTTTAAACCGCATTTTACAGAAAGCAAAGTCGAGAGGTTTAGGGAGAGAATTCCACAATTTGGTGCCCAGGCAGACGGCCGTGAGTGGCAGAGCAATTAAAATTGGGGATTCTCGCGATGCCAGATTCTTTTACATTCATTGGCTGAGCCAGAATTTATTGCCCATCCTTGAGGACATCTAATTTAAGAATCAACCACGTTGCTGTGGATCTGGCGTCACCTGTAGGCCAGATGAGGTAAGGACGACAGATTTCCTTCCCTAAGGACATTGGTGAACCCAGATGGGTTTTACAACAATCAACAATGGTTTTATGGTCATCATTAGACTTCTAATTTCAGATTTTTATTGAATTCAAATGTCACATTGAGGCTTGTGGGGCTGGAGGATATTTCAGAGATAGGGAAGGATGAGGCCATGGAAGGGTTTGGAGAGTGGCATGTGGCGCAGTGGTTAGCATTGGGACTGCGGTGCTGAGGACCCAGGTTCGAATCCCGGCCCTGGGTCACTGCCCACGTGGAGTTTGCACATTCTCCCCTTGTCTGCGTGGGTCTCACCACTGCAACCCAAAGATGTGCAGGGTAGGTGGATTGGATATGCTAAATTGCCCCTTAATTGGAAAAATAAAGAAAAATTAAAATATATATTTTTTAAAGTTTACGAAATGTAAAATGTGAGTTGCAATTGTTGCCCAGTGATGACAAATTCATAAATGAGGGTTGCAGGGCAAAATTGAAGTCAGTAGCTAAGAAACAGAATTTAGAGTTCGGAAGCAATTTAAATGCAACTAAAGGCTCTTTTAAAGAAGCAATGGTATAATGTTATATGTGCATCATTGTGGTGATTGAATGGAATAAAATAGCAAATAGAACACAAAAACAGGCCATGTAGCCCACTGAGTTGGTGTTGGTGTTTGGACTCCATTTGATCCTCTTCCTAATGTACCAACATAACCCTTCTCCCTGATATCCTAACTAACTTCTCTTTAAATGTACAATTAAACTCAATAACTAACTGGTAACAAGTTGCACATTTCACCACTCTAGATAAACAAGTTCTGAACTCCCTACTTGATCCCTTGCTGACTAACTGATGACCTGTAGTTTTGCTCTTCCCAGAAGTAACAATGCTCTCTCTCAGGCATGGCCTTGCCCTCGCTCTCCGCCACTTCCTCGACTCAGTCCATCACTGCTCTCGCGGTGCTCTGTCCCTACTCCCACCCTCTTTCTTTTTATGAGACTTTGGTCTTTCCTGATCAGTATAACTTTGTATTTCTGACACCCTTTCCAAAACCTCCATATAACATTTTAATAACAGGGTGGCACGGTGACGCAGTGGTTAGCGTTATTACTTCACAGTGCGAGGACTTGGGTTCAATCCCATCCCCGGATCACTGCCAGTGTGGAGTTTTTGCGCATTCTCCACAGAGGTTAGCACAGTTACTTCACAGCTCCAGGGTCCCAAGTTCGATTCCCTTTCACTGTGGGTCACTGTCTGTACGGAGTTGGCACGTTCTCCCCATGTCTGAGTGAGTTTTTTCCGGGTGCTCCGGTTTCCTCCCACAGTCCAAAGATGTGCAGGTTAGGTGGATTGGCCATGCTAAATTGCCCTTAGTGTCCAAAAAGGTTAAGTGGGTGTTAGTAGGTTACAGGGATAGGGTAGATAAATGGGCTTGAGTAGGGTGCTCTTTGTAAGGGCCAGTGCAGACTCGATGGGCCGAATGGCCTCCAGCACTGTAAATTCTATGATTCTATGATCACCGTGTCTGCTTGGGTCTCACCCTCACAACCCAAAAATATACAGGGTAGGTGGATTGGCCACAAAATTGCCTCTTAATTGTAAAAAAAAAAAGAATTGGATACGCTAAATTTATTATTTAAAAAAAAAAACACATTTTAAAAAATAAATAAATTTTAGAGTGTCCAATTCATTTTTTCCATTTAAGGGACAATTTAACGTGGCCAATTCAGCACATCTTTGGGTTGTGGGGGTGAAACCCCGCAAACACGGGGAGAATGTGGAACTCCATCCGGACAGTGACCTAAAGCCGGGATGGAACCTGGGACCTCGGAACTGTGAGGCAGCAGTGCTATCCACTGCGCCACCGTGCTTCCCTATTTAAAAAAAAAAACCCAAAACATTTTAATAACTGGTGACCGGAAATGAACTCCTGTGATCTAATTAACATTTGATACATAGCAAACTCTTCAATTCTCTTCCTTATTGCTTTTCTTCTGACCTTATTGACTTGAGTCACAACTTTGTGATTTTTGTCATTAATACTGCGAGACTGTCTTCACCTCTCTACCCCATTATATCCTTTCTCCGGTAATAAAATGAAATTGCAATATGTAATTACTCCTACTTACCTGAAATTAATTTGCCAATTTATGTGCCCATTCTGCAAGATTATCCAAATCATCCTATAATTTGTTCCAATCCTGCTCCGTGTTGAATACCCTCCCTCCCCATTTGGCATTTACATTTTCACAATGCCCATTTGTGCACAAATTTAGTAATGGTGCTTTACAAAGTCAAAATTATTGATCTAAATTGTGTACAACGGAAGCACCAGCACTAAGCCTTGTGGGACCTCACTTTCCTCTGTCACTCATTATTACCTCTACTCTCTGCTTCCTCTATTGCACCCAGCAAGCTGTATATATTGGTATCTGCACTTAATTCTGCATAAAATCCCTATAGTGCAGAAGGAGGCAATTCTGCCCATCGAGTCTGCACCGACCCTACCCATGTCCACTCCCCCGTCCATCCTCTCTCTGCCCATAACCTAACCTAACCTGGACACGGGGACAATTTAGCATGGTAAAGCCACCTAATCTGCACATCTTTGGACAGTGGGAGGAAACTGGGGCACCCGGAGGAAACCCACACAGACATGGGAAGAATGAAAACGCCACACATTCACCCGAGGCCGGAATTGAACCCAGGTCCCTGGTGCTGTGAGGCAGCAGCACTAACCACTGGGCCACTGTGCCATCCCCCATGACCTGCCCTTATTTGTTCGCATATATGTTGTACCCGATTTGTAGGCTATTAATTATCCGCTGTATTATCCTGGTCTACTCTGTATTACCTCTTCAAAAGAATTCAGTGAGGTGGGGCAAGCAAGACTTTTGAAATCAGTGTTAATTTTTCATAATACTTTTGGTTTCTAAGTGGTTTTTCTGTAGTCTCTTTGTCATAGAGATTATAGTATTTGTCCTACGAATAATCTTAATTGTATGACTTATAAAGTTATAAGACCATAAGACATAGGAGCGGAAGTAAGGCCATTCGGCCCATTGAGTCCACTCCACCATTCAGTCATGGCTGATTTCAACTCCATTTACCCGCTCTCCATCGCCCTTAATTCCTCGAGAAATCAAGAATTTATCAACTTCTGTCTTAAAGACACTCAACGTCCCGGCCTCCACCGCCCTCTGTGGCAATGAATTCCACAGACCCACCACTCTCTGGCTGAAGAAATTTCTCCTCATCTCTGTTCTAAAGTGACTCCCTTTTATTCTAAGGCTGTGCCCCCGGGTCCTAGTCTCCCCTGCTAATGGAAACAACTTGCCTACATCCACCCTATCTAAGCCATTCATTATCTTGTAAGTTTCTATTAGATCTCCCCTCAACCTCCTAAACTCCAATGAATATAATCCCAGGATCCTCAGACGTTCATCGTATGTTAGGCCTACCATTCCTGGGATCATCCGTGTGAATCTTCGCTGGACCCGCTCCAGTGCCAGTATGTCCTTCCTGAGGTGTGGGGCCCAAAATTGCTCACAGTATTCTAAATGGGGCCTAACTAATGCTTTATAAAGCTTTAGAAGTACATCCCTGCATTTATATTCCAAGCCTCTTGAGATGAATGACAACATTGCATTTGCTTTCTTAATTACGGACTCAACCTGCAAATTTACCTTTAGAGAATCCTGGACTAGGACTCCCAAGTCCCTTTGCACTTCAGCATTATGAATTTTGTCACCGTTTAGAAAATAGTCCATGCCTCTATTCTTTTTTCCAAAGTGCAAGACCTCGCACTTGCCCACGTTGAATTTCATCAGCCATTTCTTGGACCACTCTCCTAAACTGTCTAAATCTTTCTGCAGCCTCCCCACCTCCTCCATACTACCTGCCCCTCCACCTATCTTTGTATCATCGGCAAACTTAGCCAGAATGCCCCCAGTCCCGTCATCTAGATCGTTAATATATAAAGAGAACAGCTGTGGCCCCAACACTGAACCCTGCGGGACACCACTCGCCACCGGTTGCCATTCCGAAAAAGAACCTTTTATCCCAACTCTCTGCCTTCTGCCTGACAGCCAAGCGTCAATCCATGTTAGTACCTTGCCTCGAATACCATGGGCCCTTATTTTACTCAGCAGTCTCCCGTGAGGCACATTATCAAAGGCCTTTTGGAAGTCAAGATAGATAACATCCATTGGCTCTCCTTGGTCTAACCTATTTGTTATCTCTTCAAAGAACTCCTAACAGGTTTGTCAGGCACGACCTCCCCTTACTAAATCCATGCTGACTTGTCCTAATCCGACCCTGCACTTCCAAGAATTTAGAAATCTCATCCTTAACAATGGATTCTAGAATCTTGCCAACAACCGAGGTTAGGCTAATTGGCCTATAATTTTCCATATTTTTCCTTGTTCCCTTCTTGAACAGGGGGGATTACAACAGCGATTTTCCAATCCTCTGGAACTTTCCCTGACTCCAGTGACTTTTGAAAGATCATAACTAACGCCTCCACTATTTCTTCAGCTATCTCCTTTAGAACGCTAGGATGTAGTCCATCTGGGCCCGGAGATTTATCAATTTTTAGACATCTTAGTTTCTCTCGCACTTTCTCCTTTGTGATGGCTACCATATTCAACTCTGCCCCCTGACTCTCCGGAATTGTTGGGATATTACTCATGTCTTCTACTGTGAAGACTGACGCAAAGTACTTATTTAGTTCCTCAGCTATTTCCCTGTCCCCCATCACTAGATTACCAGCGTCATTTTGGAGCGGCCCAATGTCAACTTTTGCCTCCCGTTTGTTTTTAATGTATTTAAAGAAACTTTTACTATCATTCCTAATGTTACTGGCTAGCCTACCTTCATATTTGATCCTCTCTTTCCTTATTTCTCTCTTTGTTATCCTCTGTTTGTTTTTGTAGCCTTCCCAATCTTCTGACTTCCCACTACTCTTTGCCACATTATAGGCTTTCTCTTTTGCTTTGATGCATTCCCTAACTTCCTTTGTCAGCCATGGCTGCCTAATCCCCCCTCTGATAACCTTTCTTTTCTTTGGGATGAACCTCTGTACTGTGTCCTCAATTACTCCCAGAAACTCCTGCCATTGCTGTTCTACTGTCTTTCCCACTAGGCTCTGCTCCCAGTCGATTTTCATCAGTTCCTCCCTCGTGCCCCTGTAGTTACCTTTATTTAACTGTAATATCTTTACATCTGATTCTACCTTTCTTTCAAATTGGAGATTGAATTCGACCATATTATGATCACTGCCTCCTAAGTGCTCCCTTACTTTAAGATCTTTAATCAAGTCTGGCTCATTACATAACACTAAGTCCAGAATGGCCTGTTCCCTCGTGGGCTCCATCACAAAAAGCCCTCCTGTAAACATTCAATGAATTCCCTTTCCTTGGGTCCACTGGCAGCATTATTTACCCAGTCCACTTGCATATTGAAGTCCCCCATGATCACTGTGACCTTGCCTTTCTGACATGCACTTTCTATTTCGTGGTGCATTTTGTGCCCCCGGTCCTGACCACTGTCAGGAGGCCTGTACATAACTCCCATTATGTTTTTTTTGCCTTTGTGGTTCCTCAACTCTACCCACACAGACTCCACATCATCTGACCCTATGTCGTTTAGTGCTATTGATTTAATTTCATTCCTAATTAACAAGGCAACCCCGCCCCCTCTGCCCACCTCTCTGTCTTTTCGATAGGTTGTGAATCCCTGGATGTTTAAATGCCAGTCCTGAATCCCCTGCAACCATGTCTCTGTGATGCCTACCACATCATACCTGCCAGTCACAATCTGGGCCACCAGCTCATCTACCTTGCTCCGTACACTGCGCGCATTTAAATATAGCACCTTTAATTCTCTATTGACCGTCCCTTTTTGTTTTCTTAGTGTGGTGGACCTTGGTTTACTGAGCCTTTCCATACACTGTCATATTTTGTGGGATGGGGACTATCGTAACCTCTCCTGAGTTTTGTCTTTTCATGCTTTTTTGTATTCCTAAGCAGCTACGCTTCCCACTGATTACTTCACCTCTTGGTTCCCTGACTTTCCCTTCCCACCCCCCCAATCTTTAGTTTAAAGTCCTATTGACCACCCTATTTACTCTTTTCGCCAGAACACTGGTCCCAGCTCGGTTCAGGTGGAGACCATCCCAACGGTATAGGTCCCCCCCTGTCCCAAAACTGATGCCAGTGTCCCATGAAAAGAAACCCCTCTTTCCCACACCACTCTTTCAGCCACGTGTTAACTTCCCTTATTCTTGCCTCCCTATGCCAATTTGCACGTGGCTCGGGCAGTAATCCAGAGATTATGACCCTTGAGGACCTGTTTTTTAATTTGAATCCTAGCTCTTTATAATCTCTAAACAGGTCCTCTTTCCTAGACTTGCCTATGTTGTTGGTACCGACATGGACCACAACAACTGGATCTTCCCCCTCCCTCTCCAGTATCCTTTCAAGCCGGTCAGAGATGTCCCGCACCCTAGCACCGGGCAGGCAACATACCATGCGGGACTCTTTATCCTGCTCACAAAGGATATTATCTATCCACCTGACAATAGAATCCCCTAAAACTACAACTTGCCTATTTACTCCCTCCCCTTGAATGGCCTGCTGAACCATGGTGTCTTGGTCAGCTGACTCATCCTTCCTGCAGCCCTGTTCACCATCCACACAGGGAGCAAGTGCCTCATACCTGTTGGACAGGGTCAAGGGCTGAGGCTCCTGAGTTCCTGACTGCTGGTTCCCTTTACCTGCCTGACTTGCAGTCACACCCTGCTGTCCCTGGCCACTGGCAGGATATAAACTACTTACTCTGACAGGTGTGACTGCCTCCTGAAACACAGTGTCCAGGTAAGTCTCCCCCCTCCCGGACGTGCCTCAGTGTTTGAAGCTCAGACTCCAGCTCATCAACTCTGAGCCGGAGCTCTTCGAGCAGCCAACACTTACTGCAGATGTGGTCGCTGCAGCTCGCAATGGGATCTGCCAGCTCCCACATCAAGCAGCTCAAGCACATCACCTGACCAACCATTAATAATTAATTAATTAGTTTAATTTAAGTTTACGAGTTTAGCTGTGTTTTTTTTTTAAATTTGGGGCAAATTTGCTATCTACCAATCAGATCACAGCTTCCCTCTGACGTCACTTTTGGAGGAAAAAAACTGGAAAACTGGAAGTTACCGTTAGGTTTTTATACTCACAGAGACTGCTCCTCCTCCTCCGAACGGCTCCCGAAATTAGGCCCGAAGAAAGAGAGAACACAAAACAGTAGGGAAAAAGCACCTTCTCCCATATAAAGGGCATATCATGGTATTGCAAATCTTTATAATGTGTGCAAGAGCTTCACCTGCTTTTTTAACTTATCTTGAGATATGCACCATTGTGTTCCAGTTAGCAATTAGCCTGACATCTGAGCCTCAATGAAGGGGGGTGTAGAATGGACCAAGTTATAATGAGAATTGGTGTAATTTTTGTTTTATAGTGGCACTGTGACCATGTTTGGATGTGATCGGAATGGGACAGTACTATAACTGAGTTGTACTTCCAAGTGTAGGGTGCAGTGGATAGTATTATAATGAAGGTTGTGTAAAATTTCTTTGGCTTGAGATTAGCATCAGGAACATGGCAACAGAAGCAGGCCATTTAGTCCCACCAATTTGCTGCTGTTTTTGAGTGGAAAAGATGAAGCTGGGTAGGAGAGAGTTGCTGATTAATTATTTTTCTTTTCCTTTCTAGACGGGTACAGCTCCTTGAAGCCACTCAGTGTAACCATCCCAGTCACAGGTCATCCAGTGTCGCCAGCAAACCTTGTCTCGGGCTGCCCTGTCCCTACAGCCCCTCCTACTGCTGAGCCTGTTCCTCACTTGCAGCGCCCTGGTTCGGACACACCAGCAACCTCTCGACCTCACACCTTGTCCATGCTGAAACTGAGCAGGGAGTGCCCTCAGAGCTCCAAACCTCCCAGCAGCTCCAAGTCCAGCCTCCGCAACCCAGCCAGTTCGCCAGCCCAACAGAGTAAAGCAGGTACAGGGCACGTGGAGAGCAAGCAGCAGAGAATCAGCAGAAGACGAGCCACAAATGGTTGGCTTCCTGTAGGAGAACAGTATGAGAAACCTGTCTATGTTGTGGTAAGTAGATATTGCAGAGGGTTTCTCTGATAGGGAAACTTAGAAATTGCCATTTAAAAAGGTAACATCGTAGTAGGTTTAAAAAGTCAAATTCATCTCCTTGTATAATAACCAGTTGTTGTATTTTGAAGAAAGACAGACTTGCTTTAAAATAGTGCCTTCGACTCAATGTACCAAACTCTTCCAATGAATGAGGTAATTTTGAAGCTTAGTCACTTGTTGTAGTGTAGGAAATGCAGCAACCAATTGCGCACAGCAACCTCCCACAAAGAGCAATGTAACAATACCAATTAGATCAGTTGTAGGTGTTGGTGAGGGATAAATGTTGGCCAGAACCTGGGGGAATATCCTTGCTGGTCTTCAAATTCTGGGCTGAAGCTCCAGGGCAGTTCTCCGAGTACTGTCATGTCCGAGTTACCATTTCAAATGAGATGTAAAACCAAGAACCTGTCTGCTCCCTCGGGTGAATGTAAAAGTTTCTATGTCACTAATTCATAGTGGAAAAGGAGTGTCTTCTCCAGTATCTATCCTGGCCAATGTTTATCCCTCAACCAGCGTCACTTTAAAAATAAGAACAGATTAGCACCCAGGTGTTCGGGGTGCTAACAAGAAATTCCTCTTTGTGCAGAGAAGTGGGAATCCGGAACACCTCGCCAAGAAGCTGCTGAGGCTGGAGGTCATTTGAAAATTGCACGGCAGGAATTGATGGATGTTTCTGTTGCATAAGTGTATTGAGGTTTGCCCTTGTGGGTAGATGAAGTTAATTAGATCAGCTGTAATTGAATGCTCGAGCAGGATCGAGGGGCTGAAAGTTCTCCAATTGCTCCCATGTACTGAAAGCCTGTTTTCGTTGCAGCACATACCACGAGTGGCAAGCTTCCATGAAAGCTCTGACCTTTGCAAAGATGATTCTGGATAGGAGCGAAAGCAACAGGGTAGTTGTTATGGGGGACTTTAACTTTCCAAATATTGACTGGAAACGCTATAGTTCGAGTACTTTAGATGGGTCCGTTTTTGTCCAATGTGTGCAGGAGGGTTTCCTGACACAGTATGTAGATAGGCCAACGAGAGGCGAGGCCGTATTGGATTTGTTACTGGGTAATGAACCAGGACAGGTGTTAGATTTGGAGGTACTTTGGTGATAGTGACCACAATTCGATTACGTTTACTTTAGTAATGGAAAGGGATAGGTATATACCGCAGGGTAAGAGTTATATCTGGGGGAAAGGCAATTATGATGCGATGAGGCAAGACTTAGGATGCATTGGATGGAGAGGAAAACTGCAGGGGATGGGCACAATGGAAATATGGAGCTTGTTCAAGGAACAGCTACTGCGTGTCCTTGATAAGTATGTACCTGTCAGGAAGTGGTCGAGCAAGGGAACCGTGGTTTACTAAGGCAGTCGAAACACTTGTCAAGAGGACGAAGGAGGCTTATGTAAAGATGAGACATGAAGGTTTAGTTAGGGTGCCTGAGAATTACAAGTTAGCTAGGAAGGACCAAAAAAGAGAGAGCTAAGAAGAGCCAGGAGGGGACATGAGAAGTCTTTGGCAGGTAGGATCAAGGATAACCCTAAAGCTTTCTATAGATATGTCAGGAACAAAAGAATGACTAGGGTAAGAGTAGGGCCAGTCCAGGCCAGTAGTGGGAAGTTGTACGTGGAGTCCGAGGAGATAGGAGAGGTGCTAAATGAATATTTTTCGTCAGTATTCACACAGGAAAAAAACAATGTTGTCGAGGAGAATACTGAGATTCAGGCTACTAGACTAGAAGGGCTTGAGGTTCATAAGGAGGAGGTGTTAACAATTCTGGAAAGTGTGAAAATAGATAAGTCCCCTCGGCCGGATGAGATTTATCCGAGGATTCTTTGGGAAGCTAGGGAGGAGATTGCTGAGCCTTTGGCTTTGATCTTTATGTCACCTTTGTCTACTGGAATAGTGCCAGACGACTGGAGGATAACAAATGTTGTCCCCTTGTTCAAGGAGGGGAGTAGAGACAACCCCGGTAACTATAGACCAGTGAGCCTTATTTCTGTTGTGGGCAAAATCTTGGAAAGGTTTATAAGAGATGGGGTGTATAATCATCTGGAAAGGAATAATTTGATTAGACATAGTCAACACGGTTTTGTGAAGGGTAGGTCGTGCCTCACAAACCTTATTGAGTTCTTTGAGAAGGTGACCAAACAGGTGGATGAGGGTAAAGCAGTTGATGTGGTGTATATGGATTTCAGTAAAGCATTTGATAAGGTTCCCCACGGTAGGCTACTGCAGAAAATACGGAAGCATGGGATTCAGGGAGATTTAGCAGTTTGGATCAGAAATTGGCTACTGGAAGAAGACAAAGGGTGGTGGTTGATGGGAAGTGTTCAGACTGGAGTCCAGCTACTAGTGGTGTACCACAAGGATCTGTTTTGGGGCCACTGCTGTTTGTCATTTTTATAAATGACCTGGAGGAGGGCGTAGAAGGATGGGTGAGTAAATTTGCAGTTGACACTAAAGTCGGTGGAGTTGTGGACAGTGCGGAAGGATGTTGCAAGTTACAGAGGGACATAGATAAGCTGCAGCGTTGGGCTGAGAGGTGGCAAATGGAGTTTAATGCAGAAAAGTGTGAGGTGATTCATTTTGGAAGGAATAACAGGAAGGCAGAGCACTGGGCTAATGGTAAGATTCTTGGCAGTGTGGATGAGCAGAGAGATCTCGGTGTCCATGTACATAGATCCCTGAAAGTTGCCACTCGGGTTGAGAGGGTTGTTAAGAAGGTGTACGGTGTGTTAGCTTTTATTGGTAGAGGGATTGAGTTTCGGAGCCATGAGGTCATGTTGCCCCTGTACAAAACTCTGGTGTGGCCGCATTTGGAGTATTGCGTGCAATTCTGGTCGCCGCATTATAGGAAGGATGTGGAAGCATTGGAAATGGTGCAGAGGAGATTTACCAGAATGTTGCCTGGTATGGAGGGACGATCTTATGAGGAAAGGCTGAGGGACTTGAGGCTGTTTTCGTTAGAGAGAAGAAGGTTAAGAGGTGACTTAATTGAGGCATACAAGATGATTAGAGGATTGGATAGGGTGGACAGTGAGAGCCTTTTTCCTCAGATGGTGATGTCTAGCACGAGGGGACATAGCTTTAAATTGAGGGGAAATAGATATACGACAGATGACAGAGGTAGGTTCTTTACTCCGAGAGTAGTAAGGGCGTGGAATGCCCTGCCTGCAACAGTAGTGGAATTGCCAACACTAAGGGCATTCAAATGGTCATTGGATAGACATATGGACGATAAGGGAATAGTGTAGATGGGCTTTAGAGTGGTTTCACAGGTCGGCGCAACATCGAGGGCCGAAGGGCCTGTACTGCGCTGTTATGTTCTATGTCCTGTTGGCCTGGAGAGTTACGTAGAGTGTCACCCATTGCCAGTGATGGTCATTCATCATATAGGCGATGGGTGAACAAAACTTGGTGTGGGTCAGGGCACAGGCAGGAGAGTTTTGGATGAGCTTGCATTTAACGTTATTTCAATGCTAACCTCCGACCGTACACTCTTATTTGTCTGGTGATTTTTTAAACAATGAATGAAATGAGACTTTCAGCAATGAATAGGCTGGATCGGGGTCAGACGGACTGTGTTCCAGAGGTGGAGATAGATGTTCTTTGTGTTGTTGAGGATGTGAGGTTAGAAGCTCGCCGCTTGAGGGGCGGCATGTGGCGCAGTGATTAACATTGCTGCCTCACGGCGCCAAGGGACCCGGGTTCGATTCCGGCCTTGTATCACTGTCCGTGTGGAGTTTGCACATTTTCCCCGTGTCTGCGTGGGTTTCACCCCCAGAATCCAAAGATGTGCAGGGTAGGTGGATTGGTAACACTAAGTTGCCCCTTAATTAGAAAAAAAATTGGGTACTTTACATTTGTTTAAAAATAAAAAGCTCTGCTCTGGGTCATATAGGTTATGAACATCTGATGTAACAAGGGAGTGACTCGGAAGGGGATGGATTTAATAGTTGGTAAGGGAGCCATTCAGCATAATTCTGAAATTACCGGTTGCTAATGTACAGAACTTGGTACTAAGCATGCAGCATTAAAATGTATGGCAGTTAATTTTGTTTAAAGTTGTTAAAAGTTATCAAGTTGAGTTAAAATGTTGAGGGTTTGTATCTATTTGGTGAAACGTGCTCAATAAAAACCAATAGCAACCTCCCAGTCTCACCGCCCTGACTTGAATCATTATTGTCCTCCCTTCATTGTCTGATCAAAACCCTGGAGCATTCTACTTCACACATCATGGGAATTACAAGGGTTGAAGAAGGCAGCCCATCATTACCTCTTGGGACACCTAAGATTAGCCAATAAATGTGGCCTTGCCCGTGATGTCCATGTTTTGAGAATAGCTTTTTAAAAAAAACTTAGAGTACCCAATTCTTTATTTTCCAATTGAGGGACAATTTAGTGTGGCCAATCCACCTCCCCTGCACAACTTTTGGGTTGTGGGGATGAAACCCACGCAGACACAGGGAGAATGTGCAGACTCCACACGGACAGTGACCCAGGGCCGGAATTCGGACCCGGGTCCTCAGCGCCATGAGGCAGCAGTGTTAATCACTGCGCCACGTTTTGCACGAGAATAGTTTTTTTTAATATGGTAAAGCAGGCTGTGTTTATTTGTTTGTCATGGAGGTGTGAAACCAGTAAGAATTTATAGTTTCCAGTGTGGGGAGGAAGAGAAATTGCAGTGATGGACAAATGTGAATATATCTCGCCAAAGAGGCACTATCCAGTTTAATTTTGAATTGAGAGCTTCCCTGGATGTTTTGGTAATGGAGACCACTTTAGCATGTATTGCTCGGTTGGCTTATTGACTTATTTTCCTGAGGTTTCAAGATTGTTTTACCAATCTGGTACCATTTAGCATCGCTCCTTGTTGATTTGTGATTCCATGATCCATAAGGGTGCTCGAATTCATGTAGGATGAGCATTCCTGTGCCTTCAGGTTACAGCTAAAACCTAAATTAAAGCAGCCGCAGTCATTATCATAATGGTTCCATATCTTTCAACTGGTTCTAAATTAATGTCTGCAGGTTTCTTTCAAAGCAGGAATTCTCAGAATGACGTAAAATGTTACTGTGTTCTGACTGGCCAAACTTGCAAGATCCTGCCTGTTGGAAGCTGACCAAGAATTTGACTCTACACTATTCCTCTGGAATCTGATTATTTTTGAGCAATTCTCGGGATTCAGGTGCTGCCCCTCCAGTTATTGCCCAACCCTCATTTACCTAAAGAGGTGCTGGTGGGCCGCTGTCTTCAACCAATGCAGTATAGAGATGTAATGCAACTGAGTAGCTTGCTCGGCTACTTCAGATAGCAGCTAAGAGTTAATCACTGTGTGGGACTGGAATCTCATATAGGTCAATCTGGATAAGGACAGCAGGTTTTCTTTGCTAAATGACAATAGTGAACCAGAGGGGTGTTTTGATAATCCAACAATGTTATGGTTAGTGGTGCTGATACCAGCCGTTTATTTTCATACTTTAAAAAAAAAACTGAATTCAAATTATACCAAACACAAATAAAGTGTTGGGAAGGGTGTCGAGAGCGAAACGGCTAAGTTTCAGGTCGAAGGCCTTCAGATTTCCAGTATGTTTTTGTATTATTTTGAGATTTCTAGATTACTAGTGTTGCTAACTTTGGTTGGCTCTTAATTCGTTGCCCTTTGGGTCTTTACTGAATTTGCTCTGTTTCTAAAACCTTTGCTCTAGAGTCGCCAGGTATCTTTATGATACTGCCACGAGGTTCAAGTTCAAGTACTGATCAATAACTCAACACACCAATTAGTAAGATTCAAATCAAAACACATTTATTCTACACAGTAAATCACTACTCATGCATAAACTCTACTTTCTAGACTACTCTCTATCACTAAAAGGCCTATACTTAGCTTCGGAATTGGCCCACCACGTCAGGGGAACAAATGGCCTTTCGTTTGATCTGAGTCTGCAGGATTCAAAAGCTGGTATGGACTGGTAGCTAGGAGTGCCTATCTTGTAGCAAGTGTTGACTGGAGACTTACTTGGTTGATGCGGCAGCTTAGACAGTTCACTCCCAAGGGTTGATTCGGGTTGCTGAGTGACCCTGCCAAGAAGACCGATTTGAACTTGGGGGCTCTACGTTATAGTCCCCAGGGGCTTCCCGCCCTTTGGGGTGGACCCCGTATCTGGTTCCAAGTGATTGGACTACGTTCCGATCACTTGGATCGATTTCTCCAATACTGGAGTTGTTCCCTGATCGCTGGGCGGTCCCTGAGTGTCTGTTGGCCTTCCTTTGTCTTGGCTCCTGCTGGCTCCGAGGAGTCTGGCTCGGCCTTATTCACCTTAAATGTTTTGATTGTTCCCGGGGATCGCTCATTAGTATGCAGATGGCTGTGAGTTTCAGTGCTGTCTGAGCTTTTGCAAGTTCTAATACACAGGATTTCTGCACTTGCTAGTTTTTGCCTGTGTTGGCTGAATTTCCCTGTAGTCTTTGCGGACCTCCATTTTAAGTCGGGAAGTGGCCAACCCAGGTGACTACACTAGTTAAGTAACACTCATGCACAACAGTGTCCTCCTCCTCCTGTCACGGTTCCCAATTATCATTGCAAAATGACTCTCTTCCACAGTGTTGCTGAATGAAATTTTTTTTCAGAAGTGCAGTCACCATGGTAGTGGAGAAAATGCAGCTGCCAATTTGCTTGCAGCAAGCTCCTGTAGACAATTGCGTAATA
Source organism: Scyliorhinus torazame (assembly GCF_047496885.1). NCBI lineage: Eukaryota > Metazoa > Chordata > Chondrichthyes > Carcharhiniformes > Scyliorhinidae > Scyliorhinus > Scyliorhinus torazame. Next base: position 255,697,626 of record NC_092708.1, read on the forward strand.
TCTGAACAGAGGCCTGTTTTGGTAGTGTTTATTGATGGCAGAATAATGCTCGCTACTGTATGAATAGTGTCATGAGGTTTTTAATGGCTGCCCCAGCAGATAGATAAGACCTTACTTGACATCTCTGATAAGGAATGTATCATTTATCACTATGACACTTCTGTGCTTTGAAATGCTGGCATAGGTTATGTGGTCCGGTTCCTGAAGTGGAGCTACCGGTTGAGTCAAACTGAAACTGAGCCATATAGACCTGTGCTTGTCATGAATTGGTTATCTCAGTGGGGCGATATTGTATTTGACCTTGGCATCCCTCAGAGAAGGGAAACGTGAGGTTGGTGGCACTCCTGGTCCCCGATCTAATGACCTGTACTAAGGGGTCATCATGACAAGATGGCTACTAATACTGAAAATAGGAATTCAAAAGAAATTACCCCAGTGTTTTGAGAAAGTGGAACTCCTGACCATGTATTTGAGCAGTTGAGGCGGAAAGCACAAAATGCCTTTAAGGAGAAGTAGATAACTATATGAGGTAGAAAGGAATGTAAAGATACACTGATAGGGTTTGATGGGGTACTGTGGGAGGAGGCTACTGTGAAGCAAATGCAGCATGGGCCTGTTGGGCTGAATGGCTCGTTTTTGTGCTGGATGAGAGGAATATTGCAATATGCTGCTATGTCCTGATTAGATGGTTAAATGATATGCCATTAGCCACAATTCACCACATGAAGAATGGCCCATTTGCCTTCAAGAGGAGTAACAGTTGATGAAGCAGTCAAATGTCTTCAGAACTGGGGCTAATAAGTGTGGGCTAATAAGTGTAAGAAGAATGAATGTGGGGTGCAACATATCGGGGCTTCAGAGCTTAAATGTTGGCTATTGCAATAAAAATGTTGGATCACCAACCAATTACAGCAGGTGCTGCCCTAGAAATGAAAGATTGCTGTCAGGATGTGCACAAATCAGGATGTGCACAAATCATAATGTCTAGTGTTCTTCGAAGTTAGAAAGAAGTAACTCTTAAGTGGTACTGCTAAGTGGATATATGCTGGAAATATGGAAACCGTCCAAAATTACAGCAATCCCGACTGTCGTCTTTATTGAATTGTGCCAATATTTGTTTATTTTTGCCGCTATATAATTCCATTCAGAATTTCGGGCTAATCTCTTGTAGTACTCTAGTAAATTCTGTTCAGCAGCCAATTTTTTAGTTTAACTAGCTTCAGTTAGAATAGTCACTTGGTTGTAGAGAGCTTGAATATTGCTGTAAAGAGACTTTTTTCACCGTTTCTTCTTGTGTATCTATTTGCAGTCAGACCAAACACAAGATTGTAATGCCATGTAATATTGAGATTGTAATTTAATCTAACTGCTTAACTAATGTTTGCATTACACCTTCATAATATATACATACGAGTCTCAAAGGCTCAATCTACATTTATTTACAGTCTGTAAATCCATGACTGCATTGTTGTCTGTAAGTAAAGCCTTTTACTCCATACCATCTGGAAATCGGTAAGCTTCCCTCATTCGCTGTCACAAAATGATTTTGTCCAGTGTGATATTGACCCACACGGCCCAGAAAGTCCTCCAGCCTGCAGCTTTCAAGATCGCTACAGCCTAATAAGCATGGCCGATTGTCCGCCACAATTCCCATGTCCAACCATTGGCTGCCTTCAACTGCCCTAAGCTCCTAAATTCCCTCCCTAAATCTTTCCATCTGTTCCCCCCCCCCCCCCCCACACCCCCCTCCTCACTCGCCCTCCTTCAAAATGTACCACCCTGACCAAGCTTTTGGCCCCCCACCCAAATATCACTTAATGTTGTTTGATGTAAAATTTTGTCAAATGATTACTCCTGTAAAGTGCCGTGGGAGATTTTATTATATCAAAGGCATAATATAAATGCAAGTTGTTGGAGGCTAAGTTTGATTTTTGCTGTTTTGTCTCCTCACAGTCACACAGTCACATTATGCCAATACCTTTATAGGGTGAGGTGTTGTATGATAGGAAGATACCTTTTGAGGTCAGTGCCTTTGTGGAGACAGTCGCTATGTGGTGATACGACTAGTGTATTTTCCCCAATTCTTTCTGGAATATTGGTCCGTTTGAGTTAATTTCCTGCCAACAAGCTTCGTACAATGTGTACTATCCCATATTCATTGAATCTCCTGAGGCAGCTGTGTAGCCTGAAGTGTTGTTCAAGGAGAGAAAATTCTCTTGGTGTTTCTCCTGACCCTAATGGTTTTTGATAGAAACGCAAAGGATATCCGCATTCTGTTTTGCATGTTTTAACCTTGACAGAGTGTGTCCTATTAGAAGAGGAACCACACTTTTTTTTTAATGCAGTGTTTTGTTGATAATAGTTGACACTCAATTTACCTTTTGGGGTGTGTATGGAAGAAAGTACATGGCAAAACAACTATGTGCATTTCTGTAGCATCTTTCATAACTTGAGGGTGGCCCAAAGCACTTCACAGCCAGTGAAGTACTTCTGAAGTGTCGACGTTGTTGAAATTTTTTTTTTTTAAAAAGCACCCAGTTTGTAATTCCATAAACAATATGATTTTGATCAGGTAATTTATTTTACTGATATTGGTTGAAGATAAATATTGAGCAGGACACTAGAGGGAATTCCCCTGCGTTTTGAAATAATGGCATGGGATCTTTTACATTTAATTAGAGAGGGCAAGCAGGGCCTCTGTTTAACCTCGCATTCACAACACCGCACTCCCTCAGTATTGCATCCGGATGATCAGCCTAGGTTTTGTGCTTAAATCCCTGAAGTGGAACTTGAATCCATGACCTCACTGAAGGGGAAAACTCCATGGGCTCAGTGTCTTTGCTTTCATGAATACCTTCTCACTATTATCTTTCTAACCCTTTTTGCTCTTCAGGGTGAAGTGGAACTCCTGATTCGGAAGTGCTACCCCGCAGTTGAAAGAGATGGAGAAGTGATCAAGGTTCGGGACACTGTTTTATTGAAGTCAGGGCCCAGGAAGAAGTCCATTCCTTATGTTGCCAAGGTTTCTGCACTCTGGGAGGACCCTACATCAGGTTAGCATGTTGATTTAATACAGTGCAAAGCAGGACCTACAAGGAATACATGGTGAGGCTTTAGGATTTAGAAATCATGCAGGCGTTGGTGAAATGGATTTGTTCCATCTGTCTAGTCGGCTAATCCAGGGAAGGGAGATAAATCATGTTCTTTAAATGGAGGGAGGAGGCAGAAGAGAGAGATCCAACCCATAAAATGGGTTGTGTGTGATGTGTGTGCTTTCACTATAAAAAGATGAGGGACGGGGTGCTATGCTTTCCCCTCAGCCCAACTTCTTCCCCTTTATATATAACTTCTTTTAATCAATACTGATAGGCGTGGACTGGAAATAGATCCTTGCTTATCCCAAGCTATGTTTTTAAAGTGACATCATCCAGTTGGTTCTTCAAGGGCCAGGTCTGTGGGGATCTGCTGTTGTGTGGCCTGCAGTGCAAGGATGAAGTGATTCTACATTACTGTGGAATTTGGAGTCTTGTACCCAATTTACTTTCTAGGCCCCCCCCCCCCCAATCCCAATCAACATATTGTTTGGGGGTGGGCGGTGTTGGTGAGATGTGTCTAGGGGTATCTGTGACAAGCTAGGACCGTCACACTGTCTGTCCAGGTGGAAGGAATTGACCATCTCCATCTATGAAGGGAAGTATTGCATTATTTGGGGCTCGAGCCAGTAAGAATGTGTCTGGTTATGTGTTTCTTCCTTTCTTGAGCCCACAGTTTGGATTATTACAATCCTAAGAAATGGCCTTTTGTTTTGTTTTGCTTATGTGAGGGGAGAGTTGGGAGCTCGCCACAACTGATGTTTCGCCAATACCTCTGTTTAATGGTTGCTTAGGGGCTGTGAAGTGACGTTTATTGCCTGGGAGGGTTATTGTACTTGTAATAAGATGTCAGGGGAGTTGTGCGGGGCAGATGTCCTGTGAAATGTCACAGTGATTGATGACGATCTGTGATGAGCATGAAGAAATGGCATCTCTGTTCCGTCTACCATTTTTAGTGCTGCGATAGAGCTTGTTGTGGAGTTTTGGTGACTGCCTGACAGACCATTACTCAACAGTTTAATTTCTTCCCCATCACATTCTTTTAACTCTATACCCACCCCCAAACACCCTGTTCTTCAATTGCATCAGCTGCTGCTGAAAGCTGGCGATGAGTACATCACTTCAGCTCTGCTTTGACTCTGATTACAATGGTCTGGCATTATGAGCCCAATCCCAACATTTACACAACTGAAATCCAGCTCCCAGTTTCTTGTAGGTCCTAAATCCTGCTGCTCCGACAGTGTACAGAAATGGAAGGCAGCAGGAACAGATTCAGAGATTTTGATTTCCTGTGCCACTATAAAGGGGAGGTTTTGCACCATTATCATCAAAATCATACAGCACGGAAGGCGACTAATCAGCTCATTGTGCCTGTGTCAGCACTTTGAAACAGCCATCCAGTCTGTCCTATTCCCCTACTTTTTATCATAGCCCTACAAATTCCTCCTTTTTCGGTGTAAAAACAAATCCTATTCTGAAAGTTGATATTGTGTGCTTTCACTAAACTTAATGGTGCATTCTCAGTGATAACAATTAATTCGGTATTTTTTTTTTTTTGTAACCTGGATTGTAACATGCTGAGGTTAGTTGATACTGCCTGAGCTGCATTCAAATAGCTGATAAATTTGCAATTGCTTAGTTGTAAATATTTCACACATCTGGCACTTAAGTGGTACTCTCTGTTTTCAATTTCTAACATTAAGCATTCATTATGAACAGCCTTGTAAATCAGCCAAGCCTTCTCTTAGGATCCAGCCACTGGACCCAGCTTTTATATGAGATTACATAGAATTTGCAATATAGGAACAGACCATTCAGCCCAGCTGGTGTGCACAATGGGAACTTCATCCCACCCGACTGCATCTAACCTATCAAATGAGCATCTTCCATTCCTTTCCTCCTCATGTTTACCAGCTTCTCCTGAACTGCATCCATGCTATTCACCTCTGTTACTTCATCTGGTAACGAATTCCACATTTCATCTCTCCCTGGTTACTTTTTCCTGAATTGGATTTATATTTACAGCCAGAGTTTTCAACTCCCCCAACAGGTGGAAAAAGCTGTTTCTATGCTATCAAGCCCTTTCTTAAAGACTTCTGAATTTTAACTTTTTTTTGAGACAACCGAAGTATAACCCGTTCAGTCTTTCTGCAGCACTAGGGACTTTATGCCAACTTTATTCTCTGAACTGCTCTAAGAAGCTTTTTGATGGGCTGTTATGAGGAGAGGGAATTCCAGTGGTAATTAATGCTTGACTTCCACCCCACCCATGGTTTAGACTTGTAAATCTAAACACAACAAACTGCTTTGTTGTGGCTGCCCTGAAAACTCCCTTTTTTACTGCTCCTTCAAATGAATTTGTTGCCTCCTGTTCTGAATCTGCTGACATGTGGAGCTGGTTTAGTTAGCTCTGTGGTAGTCGGAAATGTGCTTCCATATTCCTAATTGGCTTAGTGCGGCAGCAGGTGAGCTTTGACCTCTGCTGTCAACAAGCTTGTCAATCCATAGCTGGGGCATTACCTCCAAGCCTGATCTAATTCCTGTCTCACCACCTCCTGTCATGTGTCTTACTGGTAGAGGGCAATGACTGCCCTGCCCAACACGTCTCTCTCCTCCCTCTTCCCCACTTGTGACTGTCCATCTTCTCTCCCTCCTCCCCAATTGCTAACCAAGCTCGAAATTTTACTTTTTACTGCTTAGCTACCTGGAGCCATTGTAATCTGTGTCTAGCAAAAGAGCAGGTGATTAATGCACCCTAGTGCCTCAGTTCAGGAATCAGGCACCAAATGCTAATTACACTTGTCTGGTTTAGTCAAACGTCAGTGCTGTCAGCTCCCGACATGCGGGCCTTGTTCAACTGAGTGAACATACTACTCGGAAGAACCAATTCTCTACTGCCAGCTATGGCTCAGTGAGTAGTAGTCTTTCCTCGAGTCAGAAGGTCATGGGTTCAAGCCACTCTCCAGAGACTTGGGCACATAATACAGGTTGAGTGTCCCAGTGCTAGTACAGGGGGAATGCTGCACTGTCAAGTTGTCAAACAGGCAAATAATACTTAACTTAGTTACCCTCATTAAAAGCTCAACTGAAGAGGGTTGGTGAGGGTAATGCAGTTGGTGTGGTCTCGATGGACTTCCAAAAGTTGTTTGCTGAAGTGTCATGTAATAAATAGGCTTGCCAGCAAAGGTGAAACTTCTGGAATGCAAGGGGCAGTGACAACATGGATACAAAGTTTAAAAATTGCTGGAAATGCTCGGGTCAGGTAGCATCTGTGAAAATAAAAAGTTAATATTTCAGGTCAAGACCTTTGGATACAAAGTTGGCTCAATGACAGCAGACAGTAGTTGTGAATAATTGTTTTTCACACTGGAGGAAGATACCCCAAGGTTTGGTGCTGTATCCACTACTTGATGTGCATTAATGATATGTGCGCAGGGCACAGTTTCAAAATCTTCAGATTAAACAAAACTTAGAATTATTGTGAACAGTGAAGAAGATAGTGATGGGCTTCAAGAGGACAGAACGAGGCTGATGGCATTGACACAAGGCAGTTGGAAATCAATATAGATAGGTGTGTAACAATCCAATTTGGTAAGAAGAACGAGGAGAGGCAAGAGCGTGCAGGACAGAGACCTGAGCGCATATCATTGAAGTTGGAGGGCAAGTGAGAAAGAGGTTAAAAAAGCAGATGGGATCCTGGAATTTATAAATAGAGACAGAGTACAAAAGCAAGGATATTATGATGAACCTTTATAAAACTGCAGTATTGTGCCCAATTTTGGATGCAGCAGTCTGTGAAGGATGTGAAGTCTTTGGAGAGGGTGCAGAAAAGATTTATGAAAATGATGCCAGGGATGAGGGTCTTAAGTTACATGGAGTGATTAGAGAAACTAACATGTTTTGGATTGAGAACCGATTTGATTTGAAATCTCTCGACCGACTGTTCGTCTCGTCCATCTTTTAGACATATCAGTTTGTTGGTCTGAATAAAGGTCAAGGAGTATTTCTGTTCAACAGTGTTGCAACATATTGTGCGCACGCTATTTTTCCATCATAATTGGTCATATATTCTTTCTTTTTTTTTAAATAATATTTTATTGAAAATTTTTGGTCAACCAACACAGTACATTGTGCATCCTTTACACAACATTGTAACAATACAGATAATAATGACCTTTTTTAAATTTAAACAAAAACAACAACAAATAAATAAATATTAAATAACAAAAAATAAAAACTAGCCCTAATTGGCAACTGCCTTGTCTCAGGCCACACCCCCCCCCCTCCATCCCTCCCCGCCCCCCCCCCCCCCCCCCAAGTCCTGGGCCGCTGCTGCTGCCTTCTTTGTTCTCCCCTATCTATCTTTCCGCAAGATATTCGACGAACGGTTGCCACCGCCTAGTAAACCCTTGAGCCGACCCCCTTAGGACGAACTTAATCCGCTCTAACTTTATGAACCCCGCCATATCATTTATCCAGGTCTCCACCCCCGGGGGCTTGGCTTCTTTCCACATTAGCAATATTCTGCGCCGGGCTACTAGGGACGCAAAGGCCAAAACATCGGCCTCTTTCGCCTCCTGCACTCCCGGCTCTTGTGCAACCCCAAATATAGCCAACCCCCAGCTTGGTTCGACCCGGACTCCTACTACTTTCGAAAGCACCTTTGTCACCCCCATCCAAAACCCCTGTAGTGCCGGGCATGACCAAAACATATGGGTATGATTCGCTGGGCTTCTCGAGCACCTCGCACACCTATCCTCCACCCCAAAAAATTTACTGAGCCGTGTTCCAGTCATATGTGCCCTGTGTAATACCTTAAACTGAATCAGGCTTAGCCTGGCGCACGAGGACGACGAGTTTACCCTGTTTAGGGCATCTGCCCACATCCCCTCCTCAATCTCCCCCCCCCCCCAGCTCTTCTTCCCATTTCCCTTTTAGTTCGTCCATCATAGTCTCCCCTTCGTCTCTCATTTCCCTATATATATCCGACACCTTACCGTCCCCCACCCATTTCTTTGAGATGACTCTGTCCTGCACCTCTTGTGTCGGGAGCTGCGGGAATTCCCTCACCTGCTGCCTCGCAAAAGCCCTCAATTGCATGTACCTGAATGCATTCCCTTGGGGCAACCCATATTTCTCGGTCAGCGCTCCCAGACTCGCAAACTTCCCATCCACAAATAGATCTTTCAATTGCGTTATACCTGCTCTTTGCCACATTCCATATCCCCCATCCATTCCCCCCGGGGCAAACCTATGGTTGTTTCTTATCGGGGACCCCCCCAGTGCTCCGGTCTTTCCCCTATGTCGTCTCCACTGTCCCCAAATCTTCAGTGTAGCTACCACCACCGGACTCGTGGTATAGTTCCTTGGTGAGAACGGCAATGGGGCTGTCACCATAGCCTGCAGGCTGGTCCCCCTACAGGACGCCCTCTCTAATCTCTTCCACGCCGCTCCTTCCTCCTCTCCCATCCATTTACTCACCATTGAAATATTAGCGGCCCAATAATACTCACTTAGGCTCGGTAGTGCCAGCCCCCCCCTATCCCTACTACGCTGTAAGAATCCCTTCCTCACTCTCTGAGTCTTCCCGGCCCAAACAAAACCCATGATACTCTTTTCTATCCTTTTGAAAAAAGCCTTCGTGATCACCACCGGGAGACACTGAAACACAAAAAGGAATCTCGGGAGGACCACCATCTTAACTGCCTGCACCCTCCCTGCCATTGACAATGCTACCATATCCCATCTCTTGAAATCTTCCTCCATCTGTTCCACCAACCGCGTCAAATTTAGCCTGTGCAATGTGCCCCAATTCTTAGCTATCTGGATCCCCAGGTAACGAAAGTCTCTTGTTACCTTCCTCAACGGTAGGTCTTCTATTTCTCTACTCTGCTCCCCTGGATGCACCACAAACAGCTCACTCTTTCCCATGTTCAATTTATACCCTGAAAAATCCCCAAACTCCCCAAGTATCCGCATTATTTCTGGCATCCCCTCCGCTGGATCCGCCACATATAGTAGCAGATCATCCGCATATAAAGATACCCGGTGTTCTTCTCCTCCCCTAAGTATTCCCCTCCATCCCTTGGAACCTCTCAGCGCTATCGCCAGGGGCTCAATCGCCAGTGCAAACAGTAATGGGGACAGAGGACATCCCTGCCTTGTCCCTCTATGGAGCCGAAAATATGCCGATCCCCGTCCATTCGTGACCACACTCGCCACTGGGGCCCTATACAACAGCTGCACCCATCTAACATACCCCTCTCCGAACCCAAATCTCCTCAACACCTCCCACAGATAATCCCACTCCACTCTATCAAATGCTTTCTCGGCATCCATCGCCACTACTATCTCCGTTTCACCCTCTGGTGGGGCCATCATCATTACCCCTAACAACCTCCGTATGTTCGTGTTCAGCTGTCTCCCCTTCACAAACCCAGTTTGGTCCTCATGAACCACCCCCGGGACACATTCCTCTATTCTCATTGCCATTACCTTGGCCAAGACCTTGGCATCTACATTGAGGAGGGAGATTGGTCTGTAGGACCCGCATTGTAGCGGATCCTTTTCCTTCTTTAAAAGAAGCGATATCGTTGCTTCTGACATAGTCGGGGGCAGTTGTCCCCTTTCCTTTGCCTCGTTGAAGGTCCTCGTCAGTAGCGGGGCGAGCAAGTCCAAATATTTTCTGTAAAATTCAACTGGGAATCCGTCCGGTCCCGGGGCCTTTCCCGTCTGCATGTTCCTAATTCCTTTCACCACTTCTTCTACCGTGATCTGTGCTCCCAATCCCATCCTTTCCTGCTCTTCCACCTTGGGAATTTCCAGCCGATCCAAAAACTCCATCATTCTCTCCCTCCCATCCGGGGGTTGAGCTTCATACAGTTTTTTATAAAATGTCTTAAACACTTCATTCACTCTCTCCGCTCCCCGCTCCGTCTCTCCATCTTCGTCTCTCACCCCCCCCCTATTTCCCTCGCTGCTCCCCTTTTCCTCAATTGGTGTGCCAGCAATCTGCTCGCCTTCTCTCCATATTCATACTGTACACCCTGCGCCTTCCTCCATTGTGCCTCTGCAGTGCCTGTGGTCAGCAAGTCAAATTCCACATGCAGCCTTTGCCTTTCCCTATACAGTCCCTCCGGTGCTTCCGCATACTGTCTGTCCACCCTCAAAAGTTCTTGCAACAACCGCTCCCGTTCCTTACTCTCCTGCTTCCCTTTATGTGTCCTTATTGATATCAGCTCCCCCCTAACCACCGCCTTCAACGCCTCCCAGACCACTCCCACCTGAACCTCCCCATTGTCATTGAGTTCCAAGTACTTTTCAATGCATCCCCTCACCCTTAAGCACACCCCCTCATCCGCCATTAGTCCCATATCCATTCTCCAGGGTGGACGCCCTCTTGTTTCCTCCCCTATCTCCAAGTCTACCCAGTGTGGGGCATGATCCGAAATGGCTATAGCCGTATATTCCGTTCCCCTCACCCTCGGGATCAATGCCCTACCCAACACAAAAAAGTCTATGCGTGAATAGACTTTATGGACATAGGAGAAAAACGAGAACTCCTTACTCCTAGGTCTACTGAATCTCCACGGGTCCACCCCTCCCATCTGCTCCATAAAATCCTTGAGCACCTTGGCTGCTGCCGGCCTCCTACCAGTCCTGGACTTCGACCTATCCAGCCTTGGTTCCAACACCGTGTTAAAGTCTCCCCCCATTATCAGCTTTCCGGTCTCTAGGTCTGGGATGCGTCCTAGCATTCGCCTCATAAAATTGGCATCGTCCCAATTCGGGGCATACACGTTTACCAACACCACCATCTCTCACTGTAATTTGCCACTCACCATCACGTATCTGCCCCCGTTATCCGCCACTATAGTCTTTGCCTCGAACATTACCCGCTTCCCCACTAATATAGCCACCCTCCTGTTTTTCGCATCCAGCCCCGAATGGAACACCTGCCCTACCCATCCTTTGCGCAACCTAACCTGATCTATCAGTTTCAGGTGCGTTTCCTGTAACATGACCACATCTGCTTTAAGTTTCTTAAGGTGTGCGAGTACTCGTGCCCTCTTTATCGGCCCGTTAAGCCCCCTCACGTTCCACGTGATCAGCCGAGTTGGGGGGCTTCCCACCCCCCCACCTTGCCGGTTAGCCATCATCTTTTTCCAGCTTCTCGCCCAGTTCCCACGCGGCTGTATTTCTCCCAGACGGTGCCCCCCCGCCCATCCTTTCCCGCACCCACTCCCCCCTTTCCCCAGCAGCAGCAACCCAGTAATTCCCCCCCCCCCCCCCCCCCGCTAGACCCCCCGCTAGCGTAATTACTCCCCCCATGTTGCTCCCAGAAGTCAGCAAACTCTGGCTGACCTCGGCTTCCCCCCGTGATCACGGCTCGCCCCATGCGGCGCCCCCTCCTTCCTGCTTCTCTATTCCCGCCATAATTATCATAGCGCGGGAACGCGCCTCTCCCTCGGCCCCGCCTCCCATGGCCAACGCCCCATCTCCTCTCCCTCCCCACCTCCCCCCATCACCACCTGTGGGAGAAAGAAAAGTTACCATACCGCAGGATTAATCATACAATCCCTCTTCGCCCCCCCCCCCCCCCCCCCCCCCCAACTCGTCCCACCACTTTGTCCAAACGTTCATTTTCGTAGTCCAATCATTCCAATTTTTCTTCTACAATAAAAGTCCACGCTTCATCCGCCGTCTCAAAGTAGTGGTGCCTCCCTTGATATGTGACCCACAGTCTTGCCGGTTGCAGCATTCCAAACGTTATCTTTTTTTTGTGAAGTACCGCTTTGGCCCGATTAAAGCTCGCCCTCCTTCTCGCCACCTCCGCACTCCAATCTTGATAGACGCGGATCACCGCGTTCTCCCATTTACTACACCGAGTTTTCTTCGCCCATCTAAGGACCATTTCTCTATCCTTTAAACGGAGAAATCTCACCACTATGGCTCTGGGAGCTTCTCCTGCTCTCGGTCCTCGCACCATAACTCGGTATGCTCCCTCCACCTCCAACGGACCCGTCGGGGCCTCCACTCCCATTAACGAGTGCAGCATCGTGCTCACATATGCCCCGACGTCCGCCCCCTCCACACCTTCAGGAAGGCCAAGAATCCTCAAGTTGTTCCTCCTTGCGTTATTTTCCAGTGCCTCCAACCTCTCCACAGATCGTTTCTGGTGTGCCTCCTGTATCTCCGACTTCACCACCAGGCCCTGTATGTCGTTTTCATTCTCTGCTGCTTTCGCCTTCACGACCCGAAGCTCCTGCTCCTGGGTCTTTTGTTCCTCTTTCAGCCCTTCAATCGCCTGTAATATCGGGGCCAACAACTCTTTCTTCATTTCCTTTTTTATCTCCTCCACGCAGCGTTTCAAAAACTCTTGTTGTTCAGGGCCCCATATGAAACTGCCACCTTCCGACGCCATCTTGGTTTCTGCTTGCCTTCCTTGCCGTTGTTCCAAAGGATCCGCTGCAATCCGGCCACTTTCCTCTCCTTTTTCCATCCGTGTCCAGGGGGAACACCCTTCTGGTTTACCGCACGGTGTTTTCAGCCGTTAAAATTGCCGTTGGGGCTCCTATCAAGAGCCCAAAAGTCCGTTTCACAGGGAGCTGCCGAAACGTGCGACTCAGCTGGTCATCGCCGCACCTGGAAGTCTCATATATTCTTTCTTGCACTCCCTCCTGAATATATGTCACTATAGGAGCTTATGGTATCAATCACAGAAGTGCATCTGAAATTAATTTGGTATTTGTATGTCAAAACATGAGCTGGATGTAAATCTGAGGGATATATTGGCTGTACTGTATGGAATGGATTAACCAAGTTTTTGTCTGGCAAAGTTGTGGAACAGATATGAAGTAAATGTAATTAATGTAACTGTCATAATCCATTGAGTGGATTGCAAATATTAGGTGCATCTGTCACAGAACGTGGAATGGATTACAAGTAATGGCCTGAATGTCTACCACAATGTATTAAATAAGTGTCTCAACAACATGAACTGGATTGCAAGTAGTGGAGTGGATATCTATCTCAAATAATGTAATAAATTTGTATCACAAGACAGTGGACTATCACTACCTTGTGTAGAGACACATGGCTTGTACAAAGCTGTTTGTTACAGTAATTTGTTGTCTTCGAAGATTTTCAATTAATTTTATTGAAAAGGCTGTGGCCAAGTGTCAACATCTGTTTACAGATGTGTAAATCAGTATCCTTTTTCATGGGTTTTATTGAGTACCTAATGCTGTTTGTTTGGTGACTGAATAATTGATCGTATCCCCCTCCAACTAACCATGGGCTGAACACTGAGTGACCAGATGAAACTAGGAGCTGAGTTGCAGCTGTGCCTGATTCTGATCTTGCTGCTCATTTGTTCAGCGGAAGTCGATCGTTACTTTTGCTGGCTTTTTTTAACACCTCTAATTTTGGGGTAAAGGCTGTTTTTAGACCAACCTGAGATCAACACGTACCATGGGTTGTAAGTAAAAATGTATAGACTCATGGAGTATAGCAACCTGTGTAGTGGTGCAGAAACTGTCTGCTTGTCTTTGAGAGATTAAATATATTTTCTGGTATATCAGCAAAGGAATGCGAGATGATGCATTTTGGAGGATCAAATCGAGATATGAATTATAATGTAAAGGGCAGAACCCTTAGGCACATTAACACGAGGGATCTGGGCGTGCAGCTCCACAGTTCCCTAAAAGTAGCAATACAGGTGGCCAGGTGATTAAGAAGGCATATGGCATGCTTGCCTTCATCAACCGGGGCATTGAGTACAGGATTTGGGAAATCATGTTGTGACTATGTAAAACCTTAGGCCGCATTTGAGTATTACCTGCAGTTCTGGTCACATTATCAGAAGGATGTGGCAGCTTTGCAGAGAGTGCAAAGAAGGTGCACCAGGATGTTGCCTGGTCTCGAGGGGTGTTGACTGAGGAGAGGTTGAATAAACTAGGTTTGTTTTCACTGGAAAGACAGAGGCTGAGGGGAGACCTCATAGATGTCTACAAAATTGAGAGGCACAGACAGGGGTGGCAGCGGCTTTTTCCAAGGGTGGAAGTGTCATTTACAAGAGGCATAGGTGCAAGGTGAGAGAGGGGAAGTTTAAGGGAGATGTGCAAGGTCAGTTTCTCACACAAGAGAGTGGTGGGTGCCTGGAATGCACTGCCAGAGGACGTGGTGGAAGCAGCCGCATTAGCAACATTAAGAGGCATCTGGTTGGGTACATAAATAAGGAAGGAAATCGAGGAATATGGACTGAGTAAGGGCAGAAGGTTTTGTTTCTTTAGTTGAGGCGTCATGATCGGCACAGGCTTGGAGGGCCGTGTTATAATATGCACCCATGCACATCATGAGGTAAAAACAGGCAGTGACAGACACCCAGGTTAGCCAATAAACATACAGGACAGAACACAACCAATCACCAGACAGAACATCAGAGGGGGGCTTCCAACTATAAAACACACAAGGCGTCAGCACCCTGCCTCTTTCCACTGGTGCCAACTGTAGTGACAGTCAGGGATCAGAGCTAGCCTGGTCTAGTAAGTTAGAGTTAGTACACTTCGACTAGTAGAGTGTTGACCCACAGCCAGCTGTGTGCATTGTTACAGAAGTTCAATAAATCGTATTGAACCAACGCCGACGTTTGGTGTATGCTTTACAGTTCATCTACATCCTGTTGCAGTCGGTGTTACCCCAGGGTGAATAACACAACATGATACCAGGAGTCGACTGCATCTAAGTAATTTACCTTGAATAATTCAGTGACGACCAGCAAGTGGCTTCCAGTGGCATGGAGAAGATCCAGGCCCCTCCACTGCTCCAGATCTCCGGAAATCTCGGCGCCAACTGGCGGGTCTTCAAGCAGAAATTCAGTCTATACATTGAGGCCTCGGGCCTCGAGGATGCGTCCGATGCCAGAAAAATTGCGCTGCTCCTATCGACTGCGGGGGACCAGGCCATCCAAATCTTCAATTCGCTCACTTTTGCCGATGGCGAGGACAAGACCAAGTTCCAGACCATGTTAGCCAAATTCGACAGTCACTGTGAAGTCGAAACGAATGAGAGTGTTGAGCGCTATGTCTTCCAGCAACGCCTTCAGGGTAAGGATGAGCCTTTCAAATCCTTTCTAACTCATCTCCGCATATTAGCGCAATCCTCCAACTACGGTGACACCACTGATTCCTTCATCAGGGATCAGATCGTGTTTGGGGTCCACTCCGACACCCTGTGGGAGCAGCACCTAAAAATAAAAAACCTGATCCTGCCAGCAGCCATCGAGACATGTAAAGTGCATGAACAGGTGAAAAGTCGCTACTCCCGCCTTAAATCGGCAGAACAGGACCAACTTGCCTCCCACGAGGCAGAGTGTGTACATGCCATCGCCCGAATGCGGTGCCTTAGCATCGATGAAGGCGGCCATTTTGCGCGCTTTTCCCGGGGTCCCACGCAAGTGCACCACGGATGGGAGAACGAAGCGGCCGAAGACCCCACTGCGCAGATGCGAGCGGCGGCTGACCGCACTGCGCATGTGCGAAGACGCACGGAGCGTTACGACGTCAACGTCATGACGTGCCCGAACTGCGGCACCGCCCCACTTAAAGCGGCAATGCCCTGCAAGAGGCAGGCGATGTTTAAATTGTGGGAAGCCTGGACATTATACAGTCTTGTGCAGGTCTGCACCTCTGATCGTGGGCCAGCGATCCCAGTTCCAACGCAAAAGCGTTCGAAGTGTGCAGCAAGGGCTGCTGGATTCGGAACCTGGTAACACCACGGATCCAGAGGACGACGTTTCCGGCCATTCATTTACCTGACCTGGATCACCTCCCAGTGCTGTAAAAGGTGCAGCAACTCAGAAACCGCCAAAAGCTGACATACGATGCTCATGCTACTGATTTGCCTGTGCTTTCTCTCCGGAAGATGCTGTTCGCATCAAGTTGCCTGGTGGAGGCTGGTCAGCTCCAGCTGTTGTTGTTCAACAGGCTGCTCCCAGGTCGTTCGTGGTTCGCATGGCTGATGGATCCATTGTCAGGCGCAACAGAAGGGCACGATGCAAACTTGCCTGCCCACCACCAGATCTCACGTTCCCAG
Source organism: Scyliorhinus torazame (assembly GCF_047496885.1). NCBI lineage: Eukaryota > Metazoa > Chordata > Chondrichthyes > Carcharhiniformes > Scyliorhinidae > Scyliorhinus > Scyliorhinus torazame. The sequence goes on from NC_092708.1 coordinate 255,713,813, forward strand.
CTGTCGTTATGCCTTTTCCGGACACCTCGCTCCATGAGGCCACCAATCTGGCTGCAATCCCTCCTGTCAAGGTGCCGTCGTCCCCACCTCCACCTCTCAGGCGGTTGACAAGGATCCGACGCCAGTCCCAAAGATTGGACTTATAAATATTTCCTTTGTACATATTGTTCTGTATCTGCACGCTAGACACCAATTATGTACATATGCATTCACTCGCCATTTACTGTGAATAGTTATATCTGTAAATATTTAGTATATGCTCTAAGCAACCGCCAATTTTTTTTAAAAAGGGGAGATGTCATAATATGCACCCATGCACATCTTGAGGCAAAAACAGGCAGTGACAGACACCCAGGTTAGCCGATCAACATACAGGACAGAACACAACCAATCACCAGACAGAACACCAGAGGGGGGACTTCCAACTATAAAACACAAGAGGCATCAGCACTCTGCCTCTTTCCACTGGTGACAACTGTAGTGACAGTCAGGGTGTATATATCAGCCAGCACCTTCTACACGTGGATCAAAGCTACCCTGGTCTAGTACGTTAGTTAGTACACTTAGAGTAGTAGAGTGTCAACCCACAGCCAGCTGTGTGGATTGTTACAGAAGTTCAATAAATCATATTGAGCCAACGCCTATGTTTGGTGTATGCTTTACCGTTCATCTGCATCCTGTTGCAGTCCGTGTTACCCCAGGGTGAATAACACAAACAGGCCGAAGGGTCTGTTCGTGTGCTGTAGTTTTCTTTGTTCTTTGAAGTGATTGTTGAGGATTGCTCCCTAACCAGTTGCAGCAAAACAATTCTCTGCAATGGATTCTAGTCCCCACCCCAATCCCATCCTCAAACGTCATTGCCTCAAGTCCCCCTGAACCTCCTTTTCTTGCATATCAACATCATTTGAAGACATGACATTGGGTTCCTCACAGAAAGATTACAGCATGGAAGGAGACTGCTCAGTGTCGACTCCTCTGCAAGAGCAATTTAGTTAATCCCACTCTCCCACCCTTTCCCTACACCCTGCAAATGTTTTGGCTTCAGGTGCTTATCCAATTCTCTTTAATAAACCATAATTGATTCTTTCTCCACCACAATTTCAGGCAGTGCTTTGCCGGTTGTAACTTAAAACTTTTCCTTGTACAGCCCGTGGTTCATTTACCAGTTTTAAATCAGCATTCCCTTTCATCTGCCACCTACCCACCCCATTCCACCAACGTGTCCATGTGCTCTTGAAGCCTATTACCATCGTCTTCAGCATTCGCTATGCTTCCAGGTTTTGTGGAATTTGAATGTTTTATAATTTACACCCAAGTCTAAGTCATTGAAGTATACCAAGAAAAATGCACTGATGATATCCAGCTCTACCGTACCATCACTTCTCTGGACTCTTACACTCGCTTTGCTGCTTTAATCAGACATTGCTGTGGATGAACTGCAATTTCTTTCAATTAAATGATGAGAACTTGTATCTGTGGTGCCCATCATAAGCTCCGTTCAATAATCTTCATTAGTGTCACAAGTAGGCTTACATTAACACTGCAATGAAGTTACTGTGAAAATCCCCATATCATCTACTCCTGCTCCTGTTCGGGTACACAGAGGGAGAATTCAGAATCTCCAATTTACCTAACAGCACGTCTTTCGGGACTTGTGGGAGGAAACTGGGAGCACGGAGGAAACCCACGCAGATCATGCAGACTCTGCACAGGCAGTGACCCAAGCCGGAAATCGAACCTGGGTCCCTGGTGCTGTGAAGCAGCAGTGCTAACCACTGTGCTACCCTTACTCCTCCCTGGTCACTTGTCTCAAGCTGAATAAGGCTGCTTGCCGTATCCTATATGGCCACAAGGTCAGTTTGTGACTTCATATCTGCTCCATTACTAAGATTGTCTACTTTTACCGTCATAATATCACCTGATCCCACCTCACCTCAGCCCATCTGATCCTGAAGGTCTCGCCGATGTTTTCATTATCTCCAGGATTGACTGTTCCAACACATCCCTTGTCAGTTTTCCACCTTCCATAAAATTGACCTCGCCAAAACCCTCCTGCCTAGATACTCCATCTAAATTAGAATGGTGTGACCAAGTGTTAAGGTCACTTCGGTAGTGGGAATGGAAAAGCAGAATTTAAAAATTCTTCCACTAGATGCGGACATTACTGGCAAGGCCAGTATTTGTTTCCTATCCCTAATTGCCACTGCATCAGTGGTAAGGTGGGTGAATATTTAAGTTAGTGCACGGGGTGCTGATCAAGCAGGCTGCTTGGTTCTGAATGGAGTTGAGCTTCTTGAATGTTGTTGGAACCACAATCATCCAGGCAAGTGGAAAGTATTCCATCACAATTCTGACTTGTGCCCTGTGAACAAGCTCTGGGGAGTTATTTGCCTCAATTCCCAGCCCCTGACCCCTTGTAGCTATATGGCTTGTTCAGTTTCTGGTCACTGCTAACTCTGGATGTTGGCTCGGAATTCAGTGATGAGAGATGGTTATATTCTTTTGTTGGATATGGTCAATGCCTGGCACTTCTGTAGCACAAATACTGCATTCTGGCTATCACCCCCAAGCCTGACTGCTTCAGTATCTGAGGAGTGGCAAATAATGCTGAACATGGTGAAAGTATCAGAAAACATAATCACTTCTGATCTTCCGATGGAAGGAAGGCCATTGATGAAGTATCTAATGATGCTGGGCCGAGGGCACTACCCTGAGGAATCCAGCAATGTCCTGGGACTGAGCTAATTGGCCTTTTGGCACTGCTTCAACCAGTGGAGAGTTTCTCACTGATGCCCATTGACTTTAATTTATCCTGAGCTCCTTGATCCTGCCTCGCTGTCAGGAGCAATAATCTCTCCTTTTCTCTGGAATTCCGCTCTTTCGATCATGTTTGGACCAAGGCTGGAATGAGTAGGTCTGGTGTAACTCAAACTGAGCACCTGTGAGCAACTTATTGCTTTGTAAATATCGCTTGATGGCATTGTTTTAAAAAAAATATATGTTCATTCAAAAATTTTCAACAAATTTTTACAAAACACTCCAGAAAGGAAAAAAAATATACAAAGAGAAATGAGAAGGGCATTACATCAACACACAAAGCAACTTAATCCTCTAAACATTAAACTATCTAACAAACTAAGAACAAAAATGGGGCAAACGCCCCTTACATAAACCAAAACAAGAACCCCCCCCCCCCGGGTTGCTGCTGCTATTGACCTCCACCTAACGTTCCGCGAGAAAGTCTAGGAGCGGTTGCCACCGCCTGGAGAACCCCTGCACAGACCCTCGCAAGGCAAACTTCATCTTCTCCAACCTGAGAAACCCCGCCATGTCACTAACCCAAGCCTCACGCTTGGGGGGCTTCGTGTCCCTCCACATGAGTAAGATCCTTCTCCGGGCTACCAAAGAGCCAAAGGCTAGAACTCCGGCTTCTTTCGGCTCCTGCACTCCCGGCTCGTCTGACACCCCAAATATTGCTATCCCCCAGCTCGGTTTTACCCGAGTATCCAAGACTCTGGACATAGCCCTTGCGAAGCCCCTCCCAAAACCCCTCAAGCGCCGGACACGCCCAGAACATATGGGCGTGATTTGCTGGGCTCCCCGAACACCTCACACACCTGTCCTCTACCCCAAAGAACTTACACATCCTCGCCCCTGTCAT